>NC_133409.1:161792500-162392500 GCF_049350105.2 Macaca mulatta | reverse complement strand
ATGACCACTGCTGTGTTGAGACCAAAGTCTAAGGGAATGAAGATGGAAGGCAGCAGGGAAAAAGTGTTACTGGCTTAGACCACGGTGGTAGCTGTGGGGGTGGTGATAAGTGGTTTAAACCTGGACTTATTTCTGAGGTATGTTGAAACGTGGTATATTTCTGGGTGGGATTTGCTGATGGATTGAGTGTGAGAGAAGTTAAAAGTAATTCTAAGAGTTACGGGAAGAACTGGAAGGATGGACTTGCTGTTAACTGATTGGGATCACTTGCACAAATGACTTGACATTGAATTTTTAAATCAAAGAACAAACTTACGGCCTTTAGTGCTTTAGATACAGCTTTTAAGTCACTAGCCTGAGAAGCTAGGTAGTATATATGCTTCATTATCTTGAAGGATTGTAGTTTCAGTTGTAGAGAAGTGGAAACGTGTGTCATAGAGACAAGCTGTCTATCAGGTGACATAAATAGGTGTTGACAGTAATTTTCAGGGTATGAAAGGTTCAGTTTGGCAGGTTGAGGAATTTGATTTTTTAGGTTTACCTAGAGTTAAATGGGCCCAGGCACAGAACTCATAAGTAACCAGTCTCATCCATTCATTTTGTCATGGAGCCCCATCAGACCATAGCCAACAGCAGCCAGCCTCCCAGGATGACAAGGATCTCTCCCCTTACCTTGCTGCCAGGGCATCTGGGGAAAGATTTCCAGGGAGGATGACCTGTAGCAGCCAGCCTGGTAGGACTCAGAAGCATCTTCTTCTCTCTTTTTAAAAATATTAATTTTTAATTAAAAAAATTTTTTTTTGAGATGGAGTCTTGCTCTGTTCCCCTGGCTGGAGTGTAGTGGCACAGTCCAAGCTCACTGCAACCTGGACCTTTTAGGCTCAAACTCTCCCTGCACCTCAGCCTCCTGAGTAGCTAGGACTACAGGTGTGTACCATCTTGCCTGGCTATGAGAACCATCTCCTTTTCCTTTTCTTTTTTTTTGAGACAGAATCTCGCTCTGTCACCCAGGCTGGAGTGCAGTGGCACCATCTCGCTCAATGCAACCTCTGCCTCCCAGGTTCAAGCGATTTTCCTGCCTCAGCCTCCTGAGTAGCTGGGAATGCAGCTGTGCACCATGACACCCGGCTAATTTTTTTTTTTTTTTTGTATTTTTAGTAGAGATCGGGTTTGGTCATGTTGGCCAAGCTGGTCTCAAATTCCTGACCACACACACCCGCCTCTGCTTCCCAAAGTGCTAGGATTACAGGTGTGAGCCACTGCGTCTGGCTGACAAGCATCTTCTTATAAGCCTAAGGAATCATTGCTATTGTCTGCACCTTGTTCACTTTGGAGCCATAAGGCTAGTTAAGCCCCTCTGGTGCTTATTTTACTTTTACTGTACTTCTCATCCGTTACTCATTGTGCAAGCACCACAGTCACCATTTTCTAATTTCTGCAGGTACCACCTTTTGACTTTTTTCCATCGTTTACTTTCCCCCCATCATTTTCCCCCTGTAGTTTCTTTTTTAAACTGTGTGTGTGTGTGTCATTGAATTTCTCTTTCTATAGTGAACCAGCTTTTTAAACACCCTCAGCCTCTTCACAGAAGTCTGTATCTGTATCCTCATTTCTTCCCCTTAAAATCCACAAAACCTTCAAATTAATCTTTCACAGACCCTTGTTGCCCTTGTAAAGCAGATGGAAA
Organism: Macaca mulatta; assembly: GCF_049350105.2. Lineage (NCBI taxonomy): Eukaryota > Metazoa > Chordata > Mammalia > Primates > Cercopithecidae > Macaca > Macaca mulatta. The sequence goes on along the minus strand of NC_133409.1, from coordinate 162,390,813 downwards.
CACAGTAACAGGTTGCAGTGTAGGTTGGGAGGACTCTAGTCTCAGCTGCTCAGCTGCCCCAGTGCCCCTGACCTTGTCCCTCAGGGACCTCAGTGGGAGTCAGGGTGATGAAGGCAAAACCACTTTTCCTGCATTACATTGATAGCCTTGGGTCTCTTGACAAGGGTGCATGATGACTGTCCCACAGCTACTTGCAGCTGTTCTTGCCACCTGCACATCTCTGTTCTTCCATTCTTCCCTTTTACGCGAAAAATTGGCTTCTAAAGCATATTTCTTCCTTCTCGCTCCAAACTGTGAACTTTAGATCAATGACTATCTTTGTATCTTTATTTTTCCTTGTGTCTGGCATGTGATACATGAATAAATTGTAGAATGAAAACATGAATGCTTGTGAACAAAAGTTCTCTGAAAAAGGGATTTGGAGGAAACAGATTTTATTCCAGTGAACAATTTGCAGCCTTTAGTGTAAAACAAAGGTGCGTTCTAGAGAATGAAGAGGCTTGCATTTTGTAACAAAAGTTCCCACCCAGGTTTCCAATCAGGTCCATTTGTGCAAATGAAGGATTGAAACTTGCTTAGTTCAGATTGTCCAACACAGCCGAGTTCTGATTGTTGAATGCAATTGGGTTTTTGAAATGTGATATTCACGGAACCTGGAGATCTTGGGTGCTCATGCCAGCTCCAGCACTAACTACGGAAACTGTGGGAATTTAGGCCTCAATCATTGCATCTTCTTAAATCTTAATCTTCTCATCTGTGAAATAAGGGAATGATATTTTGTCATCTTTATGTATTTTTTATTATACTATGAATGTTAAGATTTTGTACAGGCCGGGCACGGTGGCTCATGCCTGAAATCCCAGCACTTTGGGAGGTTGAGGTGGGTGGATCACTCGAGGTCAGGAATTCGAGACCAGGCTGGCCAACATGGTGAAACCCCATCTCTACTAAAAATACAAAGATTAGCCGTGTGTGGTGGCCCACACCTGTAGTGCCAGCTTCTCAGGAGGCTGAGGCAGGAGAATCAATTGAACCTGGGAGACGGAGGTTGCAGTGAGCTGAGATCGTGCCACTGCACTCCAACCTGGGCATCAGAGCAAGACTCTGTCTCAAAAAAAAAAAAAAAAAAAAAAAAGAAAAGAAAAAGAAAAAGATTTTGCACAAATTGTTTCTTCCATTTGGTTTTTGGAAGACAAGAGGGAAAATCTTCTTTATGTTTTCTATATTACTCAAGGTAATGCTCTAGACAAGAGTACATATCTTTATTTAGAAATATGTTTCAAGAAAAAATGACCCGTTATATTAAATTTATATTCAGTTTTTATATTAGCATTTCAAGACTATCTGAAGACATGGAAATTAATACTATTTTAAATATTCTTAAGGTATTATTCTTATCACCATTCATATTTTGCAGGATAAAAGGTTTTAAAAATATGTCTGTGATGGATACATTTTTAAAGGAATATTTTTAAAGACTTTTATTAACTTGAACAAAGCTAACTAGACAAAAAGAACAAGCTATAAGAAGGGACTGTTGAGAACAAAAATACTCTGTGAATTTGCATTAAAACTTTGCTACTTTATTTGGTGACTTGTAAAGTATAGCGTTAATATTCCATGACAGCTATGATTTTGGCTTAGATTATAGTTCTGGTCTGCCTTAGAATTTTAAAGCCAAATTTTAAGAAATAATGAAATTTTTTTTTTTCCCCAAAGCCAATGTAATTCCACATCATTGCCCAGGCTGGTCTCAAACGCCTTCCTGGACTCAAGCTATACACCTGCCTAGGCCTCTCAAAGAGCTGGGATTAAAGGGGCAAGCTGCTGCTGCACCTCTTCTCTTTTTTTTTTTTTTTTTTTTTTTGAGATGGAGTCTCACTCTGTCACCCAAGATGGAGTGCAGTGGTGCGATCTTGGCTCACTGCAACCTCTGCCTGCCTGGTTCAAGCAATTCCCTGCCTCAGCCTCCCGAGTGACTGGGATTACAGGGGCATGCCACCACGCCTGGCTAATTTTTTTGTATTTTTAGTAGAGACGGGTTCCATCATGTTGGCCAGACGGGTCTCAAACTCCTGACCTTAGGCAACCCACCCGCCTTGGCCTACCAAAGTGCTGGGATTATAGGCGTGAACCATTGCACCTGGCCTTCCCTTTTTAAAAAAACTAATTTCAACTTTTATTTTAGATTCAGTGGGTGCATGTGCAGGTTTGTTATATGGGTGTATTAGTTCATTCTCACACTGCAAATAAAGACATACCTGAAACTGGGTAATTTATAAAGAAAAGAGGTTTCATTGACTCAGTTCTGCATGGCTGGAGAAGCCTCAGGAAACTTATAATCATGGCAGAAAGCACGTCTTTACAGGGGAGCAGGAGACAGAATGAGAGCTGAGCAAATGAGGAAGCCCCTTATAAACCATCAGATCTCATGAGAACTTATTATCATGAGAATAGCATGGGGGAAACGACCCCCATTATTCAATTACCTCCCACCAGATTCCTCCCACGATATGTGGATATTATGGGAACTACAGTTCAAGATGAGATTTGGGTGGGGACACAGCCTAACGATATCAATGGCTATCTTGTGTGAATTACTTAATAATGCACCTCAATTTTTCTTTTAATTTTTTGGTGTTCTTATTCCCTTAAAATAAGCCTTCACCTGTTTCATGTCATGAGAACATTGTCCCTGAGTTGTTATATATTGGCTGTACTGTTTTCAAGTATTCTGCATAACTAATTACATAATGGTTATTACCCTGATTAAGTGCTATGTAAGTGCTAACCACAGTTTTTATTGTCATAGTATCATTGGTTCTTTGTTTTCACACTATTATTTTTGATCCTATGGAAATGTTTGTACACCTCCATAAAACTGTAACGTTTTATATTCAATTAGATTCTCTCACACTTTGACACTGCTGCATCCACTGTCATCAGCTATCACTTTGAAATCTATCCTCATTTATTCTCAGCCAGCCAACTTGCATTTCAGAGATTTGATGGGCATTGCTAGAATCTCAGATTCAGTGTGTCCTATGTGAATTTATTACCTTCTATCCCAATACTCAGTCAGGTCTGACAACCAGTGGAACAACTGTTTCTTTGTTGTGTTTTTTTTTTTTTTCCTCTCTCTCTGTTTTCTTAAGCTGTGGATTAGCAAACTATCGCCTGCTGCCTGTTTTTGTAAATAAGGTTTTATTAATATTAGATGCCCATTCATGTAACTATTGTCTATGGCTGCTTTTGCACTAAGGTGGCAGAGTTAAGAAGTTGCAACAGAGACCTTATGACTGGCAAAGCTGAAAGTATTTACTTTCGGGCCCTTTATAGAAAAGTTTGCTGACCCCGCCAGGTGGGGTGACTCACGCCCATAATCCTAACACTTTGGGAAGCTGAGGCGGGCGGATCATGAGGTCAGGAGATCGAGACCATCCTGGCTAACACAGTGAAACCCCGTCTCTATTAAAAATACAAAAATTAGCTGGCGTGGTGGCGGGCGCCTGTAATCCCAGCTACTTGGGAGGCTGAGGCAGGTGAATGGCATGAACCCAGGAGGTGGAGCTTGCAGTGAGCCGAGATCGCGCCACTGCACTCCAGCCTGGACAACAGAGTGAAACTCCGTTTCAAAAATAAATAAATAAATAAGAAAAGTTTGCTGACCCCTACTTTAGACTAAAATTTTGGCATTACCTTTGATTCCTCTGGTATTTTTCAAGTATATTCTAGCAGGAGAACTAATCTCCGTTTCTTTAATCATCATCATCTTTTAAAAAATCTTCCACATGCATTCTGGTTCTTTGATCCTTTTGCCTAGGGTATTAAATTAATTTCCTCACCTCCTGGCTTCTTTTCCCCTTCTATTTAGGGCAAACAGAAGGTGAATGTCAATGTCAAATCTATTGACATTTTACACTGTCACCAGTGTTATGTTCTCAAAGTTCCACTCTGCCACCAAAACTTAAGAGATTTCCATACGGCCCACGAAATAAGAGACTCTCTAGCCTCTTAAGATTCTTTCTACAATATAAGCCTCTCATTCTCCCATATACAGAAATTATTTCTATGAATATAATGAAATGCTTTCCTCCTCCTTGTCTTTGTTCATGCTCTAACAACTGCCCTGAGCTTTCTCTGCCTCCATCTCCATTTTTCCTACTCCTGTCTTGCCAATAAAATCCTCCTAGATTTCTTCATGAAGCTTTTTCCTGTGTTTTCCTTTCTGCATATTCTTTTTCTCTTCGTGGTATGTTAGTTATCCATCTCTCTGTCACCAAGGGCACCTTACTGGGTGCTGTGCTTTTTATGTTCTTTTATGTTTCAAATATTGTAAACCATAAGCTCGTTGAGTGCAAGGCACTTGTCTTCTTCATTACCGTATTCTCTTACACACTCAGTGTAATAATGTCTTAGAGGTGCTTAGTAAGTAATTGAATAGCATTATAGGAAGTAAGCTTTTTAAATTTGGATTTAATTATTAGTCATCTCCATCTCTCTTGGAAGTTTGGCAGCGATTCTAGGTGTTATAATGAAAGTTCTTAAAGCAACTTGATGTGAACTTCTTTGTATACATGGCTAATGAAAATGGAAAGATTTTCTTTGTTTGATAAGGTATTTCCCATTTAATACAAGAAAAGTATTTATGTGCAATGATGTGCTTGGTACTGATAAAAAGTAAAACAAGGTGGCAGAGCCAGGCCATAATTCTCTTGGTTGTGTTATGCAATCTACCAAAGTCAGATTTGTTTTTATTTCGTTAACAAGCTTTTTCAGGATTCCAAGAAGAAAAATTATATATCAAAGTGTTCTAAGAAGCTATTGAAATGAAATGCAGGTGCTGTTAAAATAGTATTTTGTACTCTATTCATTTATTTAATCATTCTCTGTACTTCCCAGAAAATTTCGATGTGGCTGTTTATCAGAAAGAGCCCAATTTTTTGTTGGCATCTAGTTTTGAATTTGTACTCTTGAAAAAGTTGACAAAGACAAAAAGGTGTGCCAGGCTTAGAGACCGTTCACTTTATAGTAGTAGAGTTTAATGTCACACCTACCAAAACTGGGCTGCTAATACCCTTACCTTTCTCAGTTGGTTTCAGAAACCTAGAGGTTGCTTGTAGTGGTGGGAGGAGCGACCCAATTTGGTATATAATACGCAGTGCCCAAAGACTCAGCAATAAAGGTGAACAAAGCATCAAAACACACTCCAAAACCCATACACATGCAAAAGAATTAAAGACTTGAAAATTTAATTTTAAGGTGGGCAAAAGATTTGAGTAATTTCTAGGAAAGGATATAAGTTCTGCTTCGTTCACTACTGTCTTCTAGCACAAAATAAATGTTGGCTATATATACACATACCCGAATGAATAATGTCACATCAAACATATTGCTAGAACTCTCTTGAGTAAAGAAAGGCTTTTAAAAAGCCATATATAGGCCGGGCGCAGTGGCTCAAGCCTGTAATCCCAGCACTTTGGGAGGCCGAGACGGGCGGATCACGAGGTCGGGAGATCGAGACTATCCTGGCTAACACGGTGAAACCCCGTCTCTACTAAAAAAAAAAAAATACAAAAAAACTAGCCGGGAGAGGTGGCGGGCACCTGTAGTCCCAGCTACTCAGGAGGCTGAGGCAGGAGAATGGCATAAACCCGGGAGGCGGAGCTTGCAGTGAGCTGAGATCCGGCCACTGCACTCCAGCCTGGGTGACAGAGCGAGACTCCGTCTCAAAAAAAAAAAAAAAAAAAAGCCATATATGTATAGTTTTGAACCAGCATTTCTACTTCTTAGTTTTTTTTTTTTTTTTTTTTGAGACACGGCCTTGCTCTGTTGCCCAGGCTACAGCACGGTGGTGCCATCATCATCAGTGGTGCTCACCACATCCTTGAACTCCTGGGGCTTCAGTGCTCCTCCTGGCTCAGCCTCCAGAGTAGCTGGGACTACAGACATGCCCCACCATGATTTGCTAATTTGTTTATTTTTAGTAGAGACATGGTCTCACAATGGTGCCCAGGCTGGTTTCAAACTCCTGGGCTCAAGTGATCCTTCTGCCTTGGCCTCCCAAAGTGCTGGGATTACAGACGTGAACCACTCCACCCAGTTACTTAGAATTTATACTAAGGAAATAATTACACAACTGAGTGTAGATTTCACATCTAGGTTTCTGTAATCCAGAAATACTTTCTCAAACATTCAAATATGTTTGTATGTACAAAGCACCAGTTTACTTTCCCATATATGCTTGCATATGTGAGGGATAGTCTGGTGTCTGGATGTAAGCATATGCAAACAACTGTAGCATGTCTCTAGGGAGCAGGACTGAGGAGACGTGCGAATTACTAGCACATAGGACATTATACCTTTTATTTACTCTTCTCTGGTTCAGTTTCTTTAAGTATATTTTACTTTTATGTTGGTCAAAAGACTAGGAAATAGTCTATTAAGTTTTAGGCATATTTTCATTAACATTTAACATAAGTAACCTACTTGAAGAGTTAGCTTGCCTGTCTGGAAAATGCGGTTTTCAAGAGTGATTCATATCCTTGGGAATAAAAGAAAAAATAATGAATTTTTTTTGTTTTGTAATGAGACGGATGAATGGCATTATCTGGTTGGACTGCTGTTGTGTTCTTTAATGCTATGATAAATAGACATATTGTACAGAAGTTTTATTATGTGGTCTTTAACCAGTGGTAAGAAAATCCTGTTTCATGTGAGATAGGCCTATTTTTATTTGGAGAACTAATATGCACTAACAACAGTTTCCAAGAGTATCCCCATGAGCAAAGGAATTCACACTGTTTTCTCTTCAATGTTTTAGGAAAGCTCAAGAGGAGAACAAGAAGATCGTACTGGCTGGATGCGTTCCTCAAGCCCAGCCTCGCCAGGACTACCTTAAGGGACTAAGTATCATTGGGGTAAGCTTGTACCTGATGCAAAAAGAGAAAATCTTATATTATTAACACCTATAATAGCTCCACATTTTATTTTCTATTTGTAGGTTATTTATAAGCTGTGTTACACTTATGGCTGTCCTAAACATATTTTCCTTATTGTCCCTGAAACTGTCATTTCTGTGTAACTTTTTCACCTTAGCATAAAAACATGTGTTGTTCGTTTCTCTCATTAAGAAAGAGCAGCACAATAAAAAGCCATAGTGTGGAATTTACATCCTTTAATAACCTGGTCTTTGGCTGTCTATTACCATCGCTTTCCACATCATTACAGTTTTTCCACCTCACTCAGCTACTTGCTTTTCGCCCCCGAGTACATCAATGCCTTTCTTCAAATGCCCCACCTCCCTTATACCTACCACCACAAGTCTTGACTCCAACATGACGACCTTCTGTAAAGCCTTCTCTTCCTACTTTGTGTAGTCCTCCATAATTCTTTTCTCTAGTTTCTCTTTGCTTATTGTGCAGTTACCTGTCATATAATTCTTTGAATAAAGCCCACCTGTCTATTTAAATTGCTAGCCTCATGAGAATAGTCTTTCAATCTTTTTTTAAAACTCTCACCATGTTTCTCTAGCCTTTCCCATGATACCTGGCACATAGGAGGCACTCAATAAGTGTTTGTTGATTGCCTGAAAAAAATCTTCCCATTCTGTTGTTAGCATACTTTTTTAGGGGGAGGCAGTGAGCTCTGTGAAGTAAGGAGATTACTGTCTTCTCTCTCTCTTGTTCTTTGTAGCCAATTACTCTTTGCCAAATGCCGTCAAGTAGCTGATATTCAGTCAATATTGGTTGATCAAATGATGGTGCTTTTTCCTTCCCAACATTCTACTGAAGCTGCAGGTGATAAACTCAGCAATATTGTTTGTTTAAAAAGGCTACATTAATTTTAAAAAAGTGTAAAAACATCATATGCTCAAAGAAGAAGTTTGCATGATTAATTGGCATCTGCTTTGAACTTTATAATAGATTTTTCCTTATTTGATACACTACTGACAGGTTCTTGTATCATGTTCTCAGTGTAATGAACTTGTTTTCTGCTGTGAAGTCCTTACCCCACTAGCAAATTTAATAATCTTCGAACAAACATTCTCACTTTCAACAAACAGAACCTGAATGTTTGGTAACTTTAGTTTGTTTTCACCATTTGTCTGTTTACATTTTGATTTCTCTTGGTTTAAGGAATGAAATGAATATGGGACTCCCGAGTTCTCTTTTCATGTCAGACTAACTTTCTCTATAAACATAATCCTGCTATGGTAGGGAAATAGGAAACTAGTTGGAAGTCTTTTTAGAGATGGAATGTGGTAAAAGCTCAGAGTTGATCTTAGATTTCATCTCAAGGAATAAAGTTAGAGAACAGCAGACTTTCTTTAATGTGGCAAAAGCCTCTTCTCTGCATACATTATGGCAACATTTTTTAAACCTCCATTGTGTGCAGGGAAAAGCGTATGTTAGGATGTGCAGGAGATTCTCCAGATACAGTGTAAGGGAGGACACTCAGGGCTATTAATGTGAGTTTATTTGCCAAAGTCATAGCTTTGTGTCAGTCCCATTTTCAGGGCCAACACAAAGCTGTGACACTGGCAGATAAACATTTTGTTTTTATTTAATCAGCACCTTTGTTGTTCTGTGGTTGACATTCTTTTTCTGTAAACTTCTATTTTAAGTTCAGGGTTACATGCACAGGTTTGTTATATAGGTTAAACACGTGACTGTTGTACAGATTATTTTGTCACCCAGGTACTAAGCCTTGTACTCGTTAGTTATTTTTCCTGATGCTCTCCCTCTTCCCACTCACTACCCTCCAACAGCCCCCAGTGTGTGGTGTTACCCCTGATGTGTCCATGTGTTCTCATCGTATAGCTCCCACTTAAAAGTGAGAAAGTATGGTATTTGGTTTTCTGCTCCTGCGTTAGTTTGCTAAGGATAATGGCCTGCAGCTCCATCCATAGTCCTACAAAGACATGCTGTTGGTTTTTTTTTTTTTTTTTTTAATGGCTGCATAGTATTCCATAGTGTATATTGTGTACCACATTTTCTTTATCCGATGTGTCATTGTAGGTTGATTCCATGTCTTTGCTATTGTGAATAGTGCTGCAGTGAACATTTGCATGCATTTGTTTTTATGGTAGAATGATTTATATTACTCTGGGTATATACCCAGTAATGAGATTGCTGGGTCGAATGGTAGTTTTGCTTTTAGCTCTCTGAGGAGTTGCCACATTGCTTTCCATACTGGTTGAACTAATTTACACTCCCACCAAAAGTGTGTAAGTGTTCCCTTTTCTCTATAGTCTTGCCAACATCTGTTATTTTTTGACATTTTGATAATAGCCATTCTTACTGGCATGAGGTAGTATCTCATTGAGGTTTTGATTTTCATTTCTCTAACAATCAGTGACATTGAGCTTTTTTTCCATATGCTTGTTAGCCACATGTATGTCTTCTTTTGAAAAGTGTCTGTTCATATCCTTTGCCCACTTTTTAATAGGGCTGTTTGTTTTTCTCTTGTAAATTTGTTTACGTTCCTTATAGATGCTGGTTATTAGACCTTTGACAGATGCATGGTTTACAAACATTTTCTGCCATTCTGTAGGTTGTTTGTTTACTCTGTTGAGAGTTTCTTTTGCTGTTTTGTTCTGTCACATAGTCCCATTTTGTTACCACTAGTAGTCTTTAGGTTTATTTTATTTTGTTCATTTACAATTGGAGAAATAACTTAAGAACACATTTTGAAAAGTGAATAGAAATAAAATCTGTATTTCTATTGCCATAATGCAATTATAATTTTGCTTATCTCCTTCAGACTTAACCTTTGCATCTTTTACTTAATTGTAATCTCAAAACTATTTTGTATTCTTATTTTTCTAGGTTATTTCATGAGCTTTGTAACCATTTTAAGTCTGTCATTAGTGTTCTATTGAAGGATATCACATAATTTACCTATTTCTTAATTATTGGATTTAAGAATTTTCTAGTTTGTAGGAAATATACATAATACATTAATGCTCTCACTGGTCTTTTATTTTTAATTTAAAATTAGTGTATTTAAAAAAGTTTCTGAAAGTGGGATCACACTATCATTAACATTTCAGAGGTGTAATTTAATTATATCTTTACCAGCATTAAGTATTATTAAAGTATAAGATTATTATTTGTTAATATCATTTTTGGAGCATATTTTTCTGTGACAGGTATATGACATTTTATTTATCATCACTGACTTTTTACATATGAAAATTATGTCCACATAAATGAAAATTTTGAAAACAAATTACAAATTAGGAAGCAAAAGTATCTAAATTTTATCTTTAGAGAGACCTACTTTTGAATAGAATTGTTCTGTAGAATTGCTATAAAACTAGAAACCTGCTGAAATATAGTGAGTTACAGTGAAATAAAGAAATGAATTATATTTTATACAAAGAGAAGGCAATTCTGAAGTGCAAAAAGAATAGATGTTTAAATTCAGTGACTTGGGAAACGATTTTTAGCAGGAAGGTTAGAACTGTATTGTGTGATTGAGTAAAGAATGTTATTCCTTCACAAAATTTCTATGATGGGAGGATGTTAATAGAATTGGAAGGAAGAACAACTGTAACTGCATTCTTTGCTTTTACCTTCTGCTAGCCTTTATCTGTGTCACCTTACAGTACAGGAAGAATGTGTCAATTCTATTGACCCAGGTGAGTAAAATCAAAAGCTTCCATGAGGTGGGGATCATTGGGTGAGCAAGCTACTTATTGCATATCTGAGTTAAAGGATTTATATTGTACTTACCCATGTTTGAAAGTGCTCATAGAATAGGCATTTAAGAAGATATTAATAAAGAGAGAAATTACTACCATCATAACATTCTAATTTCCATCAATATCAGCCTGTAGGAATGGGGCATTTATTTTAGTAAGCAGAGTAAGGCTGTGTGGTGAGAATACATGGTAAGCAGTTATTTGACCTCTGGGCCTTTTATTATCACCTGTCCCACTCTCCCCTGAAATCACCTAGTTGTGATTAATGTTATTCGTGTGATGGTGCGTGGAAAGAAAATAACAAAACATCGAAACCAGAAATAAAGCTTGTCATCCTCTGGGTCCAGATGCACCGGCTTTGGTGGTCGTAACCTCTGTACTTCTCCCATCTTGGGGCAAAAATCTGTGCACAAACCTGTCTAATTTCTTCACAATGGAAGAGAAGAAAGAACAGATTTTAAAACATAAATGTCTTGAATAAAACGTTTTAGCCAAAACCTTTTTCTTAGCATGAAGTGAAGTTTAAATTTTATATCTAGATGATGTATATTTATCAGTGACCAGTACAGAATCAAGATCTTTTTGTCTTTTTTCAGGCTCTTGAAACATTTCACTTTACAGTTAAATATTTCCTTTCTCTTTTAACAAATAGTTATGGTTAATCATCTACCTTAGAGTTTTCATGCAAGGCCATTTTTATTACTGCTATTTGTTTATGTCATTTATGTTAGCTGTTGATAGTTTCATATCTTGTGAATATACCTGTTTGAATGCTTCTGTTTTTCTTTTAGGCTACTTTGTTGGCAGAAAGTTTCTTTTAGATTAACCAGAAAATAGGATGTTCTCTTAACATTTGCAGTAAAAAAAAGAGTAGTAGACTTTAGGCATCAGAAAGCCTGGCTTCAAATCCTAGACCTGCCATAACATTATTTCTTTGGTTCATCAGGTGCTTACTGAGTGTCTACTATGTGCTTGGTGTACTGTTCTAAGCACAGTACTATGTAGGAGCTGGGAATGCAGCGGTCCCAGATCCCTGTCCTCACTGAGCTTACATTCTGGTTCTTAGAGAGAGACATCTGGTTTGAGTCCAGAACTTCTCCAGCTTTCTAGAGAATCTAGTCAGATGGGTCCCTAGACCATAGTGAGATCAATTAGTTGGGAATTTCTCTTTAAGGCTCAGATGGAAATACGCTTTGTGTCTGCTGGTTGTGAGTTGTGTTAGGGAGAGATGAGTGAAACAATATTTATTTGCTGAATTCTTCTTCCTAAGGTAGTGTTATTTATCTGTTATTACAGTATCCATTATTAACAGGAACAGCATTTATTTGGAAGTTAGGCTCTCACTCTTTTACTAGAAGGTGTGTTTGTGAAATTGTGTGCTTTGTGTAGTTTTTCTGTGTTAATAACAAGGACCACATTTGAAGTTGGTCTTGGTGTTAATTCATTGGACTGATCATTATAACTAATTATAGCTCTAGAAATTCTAAGTAAACTACAAATTAATAGATAGGTGGTAAAATGTTAAAACATGCAGTTCACAATGGAATATACAATTTGATATTGAAAATTTGTAAATGGCAAGGCTTCCTCATGTGCCAGCTGTGAGCCTTGCAGGCAGGTGAACATTTTATTTGGAGAGCTGAACAGAAATGTGGTTTAACACAGGTGTCCACTTATCTCAGGGACTATTACTAGGTTGATTTGCAGTGGTTAAACTTCTTTTCAGGCAGGCTGCTGTAATCTTGAAAAGTGAAACAGGATTGACTTTTGACTATTTCAAATGTGAGCACTTTAATTTTGAAAATTATGTGTATAGTTAAAGCTGCATTTGAATGGCTACATTTGAGAATATTTCTATCGTATACCATGTTGCAAAAGGTAAACGAATTCACAAAGTGGAGCAGTGTCACAGTAATGGTGGGATCAGTATTGAGGGCAAGGCTTGAGGAACTCTCTCCTTCTCCTGTTTGCCCCTATTTGAACATTTCTTCTTGCCATGTTCTATTTTTTGACCTTCCGTTGTCTAAAAGGCAGTATTGTGAGAGAATGACATGTAAATTTAAACACCCATTTATGTTTTTCCCTTCCTTGACTTGTTGGTTTCACTTTTTTTGGCATCATCTATCTCACCTGTATTCATACATGTTTCACCTATTGAATGATTAAAGTGTAGTATATCATAGATTTGGGAACTAGATTGCATGGATTCATATCCCTACTGCACTATTTCTTAGCAGTGTGACCTTGTACAAGTTACTTAACCTCTGTGTACCTCAGTTTCTTCCATCGTTAAATGGTGATAATAATAGAACCTGACTCTGAGTTTTTTAAGGGTTAAATCAATTAATATGGCTGGGTGCGGTGGCTCACGCCTCTAATCCCGGCACTTTGGGAGGCCGAGGCGGGTGGATCACTTTAGGTCAAGAGTTTGAGACCAGCCTGGACAACATGGTGAAACCCTGTCCCTACTTTAAAAAAAAAAAAAAAAAAAAATCAATTAATACATGTAACTGTGCTTAGCATGGAACTTGGCACATAGTGCTCTGTATTTGCTATTTTTTAAAAAATTAACTAATTTACTTAGTAGTAGAGTCAACATCGAGCACAACTGTGTGCCTGGAACTAAACCATTTGCTGGAGATACTGAGCTGAATACAACATATATTCTCCCTAAAGACCATGAAATCTGATGAGAGGTGCAAGTCTTTGTGATTAATCTGCATAGGGAGAAGGGCTGTGGGCAGACACAGGATGCAGCCATGCTTTACATAGGCCTCTGATATTACGTAGTGGTTTAATGAGTGGAGAAGGGAAAAAGGTCTTTCGATCAGAAACAACAATATAAGAGTTAGGCACCTGTGTGTAAGATGCCTGGAGGGGAAAAGGAAAAGGAGTGAGTGGAATGGGGAGTGTTAAGAAGCGTAGTGTGGAGTTGTGCAGATGAGTGATGAGTACAATAGTGAGGGTGAGAGAAGGAAGGAGGTTGTGCTCAGTGAACCACAGGACAGGGGGAAACACTGTGTTGGGGCAGCGGGGAAAGACAGCATGAACAGGTGAAGGCGAGAAGCAGTATAATACACTGGTTGTCTCTTCATGCCCTTTGTTCATTATCTGTCCTTTATTTTCTTGTATATTCATGATATCAGTCTTTTCTTATTTTAGGTCACATTTATTGAGGTATAGTTAACAGTTAAATTCACTTTTAATGAATTTGGACAGTCACCACATAATTTCTATTGTGCTTAAAAGTTATCTTGTGCCCTCTCGTATTCAAACATGCCTACTCTTCCCATGCCCCCAGTCCTTGGCAACCATTGATGCGATCTCTGTTCCTATAGTTTTGTCTTTTTGAGAATGTCATATAAATGAATATATTACTTGTGTCTTTTTTCTTTTCCTTAGCACAGCGCCTTCAGTATTCATCTATGTTGTTTCATTTATCAGTAGTTGTTACTTTTTAGTGCCTAGAATTATTTCACTGTGTTGTGGACTACAGTTTGTCTCTTCACCAATTGATGGATATGTGTGTTCTTTTCAGCTAAAGGCTATTATGAATAAAGCTTCCATAAACATTCATCCACGGGTCTTTGTGTAGATACATATTTTTATTTTTCTGGGATAAATAAATACCTGGGATTGCCAGGTCATATGGTAAGCATCTCTTTTGCCTTTTAGGAAGCTGCCAGTGTTTTCCAAAGTGGCTATTTCATTTTGCATTTCTATCACCAGTCCCAGCTGCTTCACGTCTTCATCGGTACTTAGTATTGTCAATTTTTTAAAAATTTTGACAATTCTACTAGGTGTGTTAGTGATTTCTCATTGTAGTTTTAATTTGCTTTTCTCTGTTGATTAATGATGTTGAGCATATTTTCATGTGCTTCTTTGCTATCTATATATCTTTGGTAAGGTATTCAAATCTCTTAGCAACTTTCCTCCTGTTTTTGTGATCTTGAGTTAGGAAACTACTACTTAGGACACAAAAAGCACAACCCAGGAAAGAAAAGAAATTGATAAAATTTACTTAATCACAATAAACACTTTCACTTCTCAAAAGATACTGTTAAGAAAATGAAAAGAAAAATGCCATGACTGAGAAAAAAATTTGCAAAATATACATCTCCTACAGGACCTATGTCCAGGAGATATAATGACTCCAACTCAGTAGTAAGAAATCAATCTGTTTTAACATGGGGAAAATATTTGTCTGTCTTTTTTTTTTCTTTCTTAATTCTTAAAATTTATTTTAAAGAGAGATGAGATCTCACTTTGTTGCCCATGCTGATCTCAAACTGTTGGGCTCAGATCCTCCTGGCTTGGCCTCCCAGAATGCTGAGATTATAGGCAATCATTTAAAAAAAAATTGCCCTCTCATATTCAACCATTATATCTCTTTTATATATATTTTTAAAAATAAATTTTGTTGTACATATTTGCAGTTTGTAACATGATGTTTGGGACACACATATAGTGAAGCAGATTTATATATCAATCATCTCAGAGTTACTATTTTTGTGTCAAGAGCAGCCAAAATCTACTTATTAAGCACAATCCCTAACCCATTTCCAGCTCTCCCTCCCTTGCCTCTGGTAACCACCGGTTTTAAAATTATTTCTGTGTATTTGAGCTTTTTTTTTTTTTTTTTCAAAGGATCCCACACATATGTAAGATCATGCATTATGTTTCTTTCTGTGTTTGGTTTATTTCAATTAGCATAATGTCCTCCATGTCTTTCCATGTTGTTGGAAGTGGCAGGATTTCCTCCTTTTTAAAGGCTGAATAATATTCCATTGTATATATACACCACAGGGCACTTAGGTTATTTTCAATCTGGGTGTTGTGAATAATGCTGCAATGAATACTGGAGTACAAATATCTTTATGAGGTAGGGATTTCATCTCCTTTCGGTATATACACAGAAGAGGGATTGCTGGCTCATATTTGTCATTTTTTATTGTGTTTTAAGATTTTGATATAGTTAGAAACATGGAGTTTTGGAGGGTGGGTGGGTAATTTGTAATGTGGTTTCAACACTTGAAAGCTATGTTCTCCAAGGGAACATGTCTGATAAAGTATCTAATGTTTTCTCTCTCTCTCTCACCTGTTTTTAAAATATGAAAAGGATTTATCCAACTGCCAATCCATTTGCATGTTACTGTGATGGACACTTACTGATAGGCTCTATAGAGCCAGAGATTTTATTATTATTTTACATATTTATATATACTGTACATTTATCTTCTCTGCCTAGTACAGTGTCTGGCTCAATAAATACTTTTTGAGTGACTATTAAATTATAAGATATGGATTTAACTTTAATTTTTTCATATTGTTCCTAGTTATTTGAGCAGCATTTGTTTAAACATTTTTCCTTTATCCTTTTATGATGCTAACTCTATAATATGTTTATGTGTTCCTTCCTCTCCCCTCCCCTTCCTTTCTTTCCCCTCTCCTTCCTTCCTTTCCCCTATCCTCTCTTTTCTTTCCTTCCTTCTCTCTTTCAAGGCAAGGTCTTACTCTGTCCCTGAGGATGGAGTGTGATGGTGCACTCATAGCTTATTGTAGCCTTGACCTTCTGGGCTCAAGGGATCCTCCCACCTCAGCCTCCCAGGTAGCTGAAACTATAAGCACATGCCACCATGCTGGGCTCATTTTTAAATTTTTTGTAGAGACAGGGTTTTGCCGTGCTGCCTAGACTTGTCTTGAACTCCTCGGCTCAAGGGATCCTCCTGACTCAGCCTCTCAAAGTGCTGGGATTACAGGGATGAACCACTGTGCCCAGCTCATGTTTATTTCTTAATTAGTACATTAGTTTTCTTTGCTGCTCTAACAGAGTATCACAAATGTAGTTTATTTTTATTTATTTATCTTTCTTTTCTTTTTTTAATTAAATAGGGACAGGTTCTCCCTATGTTGCCCTCCACCCACTCTGCCCCAGGTGGAAAAGGTTCTCAGGTTCTTTTGACACTCATGTGGTTACATTGGGCCCACCTGGATAATCCATGTTACTCTTATCTCAGGTCCCTAATCTTGATCACATCCAGAAAGTTGTGTTTGCCATGTAAAGTAACATATTCACAGGTTCAAGGATTAGGACTTGGATGTCTTTGGGAGATCATTATTCTGCCTATTATGTATAATAGGAGTTATCTTTTGGCTTCCCTGGGCTGTACTGGAAGAAGAAGAATTGTCTGAGGCCACACCTAGCATACACTCACACTAACAATAGCTGATGAGCTAAAAAAAAAAAATCTAATAATGTTTTAAGAAAGTTTACAGGTTGTGTTGGGCCACATTCAAAGCTGTCCTGGGCGACGTGGGGCCCAGAGGCCGTGGGTTGGACAAGCTTGATGTATAAAATTGTTTATTAATTGGTATTTTACATCTCTAATGTGTCTGTGTTTTAGTTATAATATTACTCTGTGTTTAACTTTAGTATCACTTTTTAAATTATCTTTTAATTTGTAGTATGTTCTGTTACTTAATAGGAGTATTCTGATGTCCCAAACACTGTTTCTGTGTGTGATTGAGCTTAGCCTGTTGAATTTTGTTTTTATTGCTGAAGGGGTTTTTTGCCTCCTTTATCCCTTACCCCTACAGAAAGTTTAATAGGTATTTTAGTTGCATTTAAGAGGAAGAGAGGTTCCTGGTACTGATTCTCATTTTACTAGCACCTTTTTAGCCTGGCCTCATCTTTCAATTAGTAATTTTTATCTCTAACTCAGTATTAGTCACTCACTGGTACCATTCAGGTGAAATATGCCTTCAGTGGTATGAGGAATGTGCTGTCACATAACTTTCGTTGAAAGGACTATTTCTACCTTTGGGGAAGAATCTTTTGAATGAAGAGATTAAAGATGAAAATATACTGGGAGATGAGTATTAAAGTTAAATCACACATAACATCAAATGCTCTTTTGTGTTACACAGCAAACTTGCTCACGGGCTTGTGAGTTCAAGAAAAGTCTTCTCAGCGTTGAAACACATTAAGCTAGCTTAGTGACTGCTGTCAGCTTCTCCACATGTAAGGGATTTGGAAATTGGATCCTTCCCCATTACTATGTAGGGTAGGGACTTGGCTTAATAGAGAAGTTAATATTGAACTTTGACTTGTCAGATGCTGATTATTCAATCAAACTTCGTTATGGTAAAGGGGAAACACCTGAACATACATTTGATGGCAAAGACTTTATATGTATAGTTCTTAATGGAGATGGAAAGAAGGGCTTTTCTTTCCTTTTTTATTGTATATATTTAAGGTGTACAATGTTTTTATGTATACATAGTGAAATGATTACTAGAGTCAAACAAAATAACTTATCCATCTCCTTCTGTAGTTACTTTTTATGTTTGTGTGTAGTAAGAGTACCTAATATCTACTCTTAGTAGATTTTCAGTATACAATATTAACTATAGCCCTGATGATGTAATTAGATCCCTAGAGTTATCCTACATAACTGCAACTTTGTACCCTTTGATTTATGTCACATTTTCTCCCCCTCCCCACCCCTGGCAATCCCCACACTACTCTCTGTTTCTCTGTATTTGACTTGTTTTAAGTAAAGATTTTACGCACAATTGAAATCATGCGTTTTTTTTTTTCCCTGTGTCTGGCTGAGTTTACTTAGCGTAATGTCCTCCAGGTTCATCAATGTTGTCACAAATGACTGGATGTCCTTTTAAAAATGTTGAATAATATTCCATTACTTAAATATACCACAGTTATTTTATTCATTCATCCGTTGATGGATACTTAGGTTGTTTTCATGTCTTGGTTATTGTATATAATGCTGCATTGGACTTGAGAGCACAGATCTTTCTACAGAGTGCAGATTTCATTTCTTTTGGATATGTAAGAATTGCTGGATCATAGGGTAGTTCTATTTTTAAGTCTTTGAGGCATCTTTATACTGTTTTCCATAATGGTTGTACCAGTTTACTTTCCTACCAACAGTGCATAAGGGTTCTGTCTTCTCTAGTTCCTTACTGACACTGGTTATTTATTGTCTCTTTGGCATGGCCATCCTCAATGAGGTGATAGCTCATTGTGGTTTTGATTTGCCTTTCCCTAATGATTAGTGATGTTGAGCACCTTTTTATATCCATTTTCATTGGCCATTTGTATGTTTCCTTTGGAAAAATGTCTGTTCAGGTCCTTTGCCCATTTTTAAATAAGGTTACTTAATTTTTTGCTATTGAGTTGTATGAATTCCTTGTATATTTTGCATGTGAATCCCTTATCAGGTATATGGTTTGCAAATATTTTCTCCCAATCCATAGGCTGCCTTTTCATTCAGTTGATGGCTTCCCTTGCTGTGCAGAAGCATTTTAGCCTGATGTAGTCCTATTTGTTTATTTTTGCTTTTTGTTGCCCGAGCTTTTGGTGTGATATCCAAAAAATCAGTGCCAAGGCCAGTGTCAAAGATCTTTTTCCCTATGTTTAAGGAGGGAGAGTTTCCTCCCAGGAATTTTGCAGTGTCAGGTCTTACATTTAGGCCTATAATCTGTTTGGAGCTGATTTTTGTGTATGGTATAGTATACAGATTCAATGCAGTTTCTATCAAAATTCCAATGACATTGTTTGCAAATATAGAAAAACAGTTCTAAAATTTGTATGGAACCACAGGAGACTCTGAATAGCCAAAACAGTCTTGAAAAAGAAAAAGTTGGCGACATCACACTTTCTGATTTAAAATTACAGTATAAAGTTATTGTGGCTAGCGGTGGTTTATGCCTATAATTGCAGCAACTCAAGAGGCTGAAGTGAGAAGATCTCTTGAGGCTGAGAATTTGAGATCAACCTGGGCAATATACTGAAACCTTGTCTCTAAAATAATAATAATAATAACAACAACAACAGCAACAACAACAACAACAGCAACAACAACAACAATTAGCCTGGCATGATGGCACACTCTTGTGGTTCCAGCTACTTGGGAGGCTGAGGCAGGAGGGTTGTTTGAGCCAAGGAGTTCCAGGCTGTGGTGAGTTGTTGTGATTGTGACACAGCACTCCAGCTCCAGCTTGGGAAAGAGAGCAAGACTCTGTTTCTTTAAAAAAAAACAAAAACAAAAACAAACAAAAAAAAAACCCTATAGTAATCAAAACAGTATGGCACTGGCATAAAAACAGCAGACACATAGACTAATGGGAACAGAACAGAGAGCCTAGAGATAAATCCAAGCATACCAAGCATATGCACTCAACTAATTTTCAACAAGCCCACCAAGAAGACACACTGGGGAAAGGATAGTATCTTTATGGTGTTGGGAAAACTGGAGAGCCACATGCAAAAGAATGAAACTGGACCCTGATATCATTTTTTCCTTTTATAGATGAGTGGAGTTTTCAGGTAGTTTTAAAGTTTTGATTGTGATATTTTTTAATTGGAATGAAAATGACATTGTCTTTTTATTTATTTATGTACAATCAAAATTAAGACAGCTAATAAGAAAGTACTTTGCATGTATGTTTTTATATCTATATCTATAATGTATTAACTTCTTTTACTCCTGAAAAGATTTGAGGTATCTTGGGATAAAATCAAGAGATAATAAAACCCCAGCCAGATTCATGCAGGCTTAATAAGAGTCATACCAACTAATAGAGAAATATGGACAAAGAGCAGTTTTTCACATTTTTAATATAATTAACCTGAGCAATGTTGTTAATATTATTCTATTAACCCTCCAATGGCTTTCGTTTGCAAATAGAATAAAATCTAAACCACATAGCATGAACTGCAGGGTCTCACATACTCTTTCTACCATCATTATGTGACCTCATCTCTTACCACTGTGTCCCTAATTGCTGGTCTTCTTTTGACCACACAACCCATTTATGTTATTTCAGCCTCTCAGTCCTTGTACTTACTCTTCTGCCGGAGGTTCACATTGATGCCTCTGTCAGTGGTTCAGGTCCCAGAATTAATGCTACCTATTCAGTAAGTTTAATTGGACCACTGTAGAAAAATTGTGCTCTCTGCCTCCTACCACTAATCTCAGATTTTCTTTTTCTTTTCCATTTTTTTTTTTTTAATATGGGGTCTCGCTGTGTTACCCAGGGTGAGTTCAAACTCCTAGGCTCAAACAATCTTCCCACCTCAGTCTCCCAAAGTGCCGTGATTATAGGCGTGAACCACCACATCTGGCCCCAGATTTTAATTTCTTCATAGTGTCTGTCATTGTAGCAAATGAAGGTTTTCCATTATTTGCATGTTTCTTTCCCTTAATTAGAATATAAGGTCCATGAAGCAGGGATGTTGTATTTTTTGTTTGTTTAAGACAGGGTTTCACCCTGTCACTCAGGCTGGAGTGCAATGATGTGATCATGTCACACTGCAGCCTTGACTTCTTGGGCTCAAGTGATCCTCCTAGCTCAGCCTCCTGAGTAGCTGGGACTACAGGCACATGCCACCACACATGGCTACTTTTTCATTTTTGTAAAGATGGTGTCTGTAGTTTTCCAGGCTGGTCTCAAACTCCTGGGCTCAAGTGATTCTCCAGCCTTGCCCTCCCAAAGTAGGGACATTGTATTTTTCACTATTATGTCCCCAGTTACTATAACTTTGTAGTTCATGGTTAGTGTTTAACAAATATTTTTAAAATGAATGTATTTATACCAATGGTGATTTGTGGGGGAGAGTTTGGGGAAAATAGTTGTTGTCTGAGTCTCTTGAAAGTTCAGGTTCAGTTGAATGACATTTTATGATCATTTAATAATAACCTCCATGTGCATAGGAAAAGGGAGATTCATCAAGAGGACCACCTATCTGCCATTTCTGGACAAGATCTACTAGGAATCATTGGCAAAACTCTAGCTTGATATCCTTGTGCCTCAATTCTCTCAGCCTCAGAAATAACAGTACTATTGGCCAGGCATGGTGGCTCACACCTGTAATCCTAGCACTTTGAGAGGCTGAGACGGGCGGATCACTTGAAGTTAGGAGTTCGAGATCAACCTGGCCAACATGGTGAAACCCCATCTCTACTAAAAATACAAAAATTAGCTTGATGTGGTGGCGTGCGCCTGTAATCCCAGCTACTTGGGAGGCTGGGGCAGGAGAATCGCTTGAACCTGGGGAGTAGAGGTTGCAGTGAGCCGAGATTACACCACTGCGCTCTAGCCTGAGCAACAGAGTGAGACTCTGTCTCAAAAAAAAAAAGAAAAGAAAAGAAGAAATAACAGTACTATCTCCTCCTGCCTAGTAGTATTTGAGGATTAAGTGTGATAATGCACATGAAGTGTCAGTGTAGAGCATGAAACAGAGTAATTGTTCAAGAAATGTTAGCTGTCACGGTGTTATTCCTAGTCATTAACTTATCTAGCTGCTGGTTTTTCAGGAAAAAAATCCTTCAAGTGCATACTAAAGCAGAGCCTTCCACTGCAGAGCAATATCAGCTTGTTCTCTGACAGCTTCAAATGAGTGGACTTTTTTTTTTTTTTGAGCCTAGTTGGCAAAATTGTGTTTGAGATGTATGTTCATTTCCTAAGGCTGCCATAACAAATTACTGTTTTAAACTGGGTAGCTCCCTTAGCCATTCCCTAAAGCTGCACTTTTCAGTGTGGCTGCAGTAGCCACATTTGACTATTTAAATATGAATTAAGTTCCTCAGTAACAGTAGCCACATTTCAAGTCTGTAATAACCACATGTGGCTAGTGACTATCATAGTGGATGGCACAGCATATAAACATTTCCATCACTGCAGAAGGTCCTGCAGACAGCACTGCTCTGAGTGATTAGGATACTTTAGAATAGCATTTTTATTTGCTTTGCATGCCATTGTATAGGCTTGTTTCTTCAATACATGTCTAGTTATAAATTTGGCATAGTTGATAATAGCTGAATAAAACATTTTTGTGGATTTCTTTTTAAAGTTCTGCAGTAGAATGACTCATTAATGTTATTTATGAATTGTTTATACACCGACTCCTTTCTTCATTGTTGAGAACATATGGAGTCAGTAATAGAACATACTGCATGTCTTTTTTGTGTGTATATTTATAACTAAGTGCCTGAAGGACACAAGATACTGTTTTATTTATTTTATTTGAATTACATGCTAGAGAATAAGCTCTTGTGTATTCAGGGCCTCAATTTATAGTATTAATTAATAACAACTTTCCTTTTCTCCCAGAATGAGTTCAATATATTCTTCATTACTGTATGTGAATTTTGAGTTTGTTTTCTTGCTCTCGATTGTTTTTTCTTCTTTCTGTGCCTCCCACCCTTCATTTTTTTCCCTCCTGACTTCCCCCTCTTCCATGTAACTCCCCCTCCCCTGACTCTTCTCTCCCTTTCCTCTTGGTCTCCCCTTTTTTCCCTTTTCCCCACTGCTTCCTCCATTGTCTTCCTTACTGGAAACCAAAATCGACATAATATTTTCTTTAAATCATTTAATAAACTTCTCTTCTGTTTGTAATCACGTACTTAAATTTTTATTTTTTATTTTTTATTTTACAGTTTTGGCAGACCTTTCTTTTTAAGGTCCTGGGGTTCCCACACACCATCCAGTGATTTAAATTATTATGTGTTGGCAGTATCCCACTTCCTGCCTTAAAAGCAAATGTAATCAGTACTATTTTAAGTTGGAGGATATATTTTCAGCTATATACATTCAAGCAAATTCTATGTGATCATGATGGTCGCCATCTTCATCAGGGCCATCTTTTTTTCTTCTAGGTGCATGCACACATGTACACACTCTCTCTCTCTCTCTCTCAGACTTTTCATTTTGGCATAATATCACTCAGAAATGTTGTAAAAATATAGAGTTCCTATACGCTCTTTACCCAGATTCCCCAAATATTAACATTTTAACACATTTTCTCATTCTCTTTATGTGTACACATTTTCCCCCCATCCCGATCCTTGTGAAACTGAGTTGCAAACATGATGCCCTTTACTTCTAAATGCCCGTATATTTCAAAAGCTAGGACACACTCTTAAATCACTATAGTACAATTATCAGTATTAATACAATACTATAAGCTAATGTATTAGCTTTATTCAGTTATTGCCAATTGTTTCATATTGTACTTTATAGGAAATGAAAAATCTCAGATTCATAGTAGCATTCAGGTCAGGTCTCTTCAGTCTCCTTTAATCTGTAACATTTCCTTGGTTTTTCCTTGACTTTCATGGCCTTTATGTTAGAACCTTTGACCACTCTCAACTTTTTTTTTCTTTTTGGTAATAACAACTTTACTGAGATATAATTCATACACCATGCAATTCACCCATTTAAAGTGTACAATTCAGTGCATTTTAGTTTATTCATAGAATTGTATGACCATTGCCACAATCAATTTAGAACATTTTCATCATTTCAAAAAAAAAAAACCCCAGGTACTTCTTAGCACTGCCTTTCATTCTTCCTCTGCCTATCCAAAGACAATCACTAACCGACATTATCTCTGTAGATTTCCTTATTTTGGACATTTCCTATTGTGAACTTTTTGTCTGGTTTGTTTCACTTTGCATTTGTAGCATGTAACCATACTTCATTCCCTTTTATGGATTAGGAGTATGATCAGGCACCGCATAACAACTTTAAACAACGATGTATTGTATATAAGTCAGTGGTCTCTTTAGATTATAATACAGTATTTTTACTGTACCTTTTATGTGTTTAGATTCTTACCATTGTGTAGCAGCTGCCTGCAGTATTCAGTACAGTAGCAGGCTGTACAGGTTTGTAGCCTAGGAGCAGTAGGCTGTACCATATAGCCTAGCTGAGTAGCAGGCTGTACCGTCTGGGTTTGTGTAAGTACGGTCTGAAGTTCACACAATGAAGCGATGGCCTAATAACACATTTCTCAGAACATATTCTGTCTTAGTGATGCATTGCTGTATTTCATTGTATGCATATGCCACATGTTGTTAATCTGTTCACCAGTGGATACTTGCGTTCTCACTTTTTGCCTATTATGAATAATGCTATTATGAACATTTGTGTACAAGTTTTTGTATGGACATGTTTTCATTTTTCTTGGAGTTATAACTAGGATTGACATTGCTAGATTATATGGTAACTCTATGTTTAATCATTTGAGGAACAGGCAGCTTATTTTCCAAAGTGCTGCATCATTTTACTACATTCCCATCAGCAATGTATGAAGGTTCCCATTTCTCCACATTTTCACCAACACTTGTTATTATCTGTATGTGTGCATGTGTATTTTAGGAGACAGGGTCTCACTCTGTCACCTACACTGGAGTGCAGTGGTGTGATCATAGGTCACTGTAATTTTGAACTCCTGGGCTCAAGCTGTCTTTCCGAAAGCCTTAGCCTCTCAAGTAGTTGGGAATACAGATGAGCACCACTGTGCCCAGCTAATTTTTAAAATTTTTTTGTAGAGACAGGATCTCGCTGTGTTGCCCAAGCTGGGCTCAAACTCCTGGCCTTAAAGTGATCTTCCCATATTGGCCTCCCAAAGTGCTGGGATTACAGGTGTGAGCAACTGCACCTGGCCTGCCTGTCTTTTTGATGATAGCCATCCTACTGGGTGTGAAGTAGTATCTCATTGTGTTTTTTTCAATACTGGTAAACTACATAAAATAAAATTGACCACTGTAACCATTTTTAACTGGCACAGAGTACATTTACACTATTGTGTGTCATCACCACTATCTCTAGAATGTTTTCATTTTCTTATACTAAAACTCTATACCCGTTAAGCAATAGCTCCCTATTCCTCCATTATGTTTCTGATTTGCATTTCTTGGTTGGCTAATGATGTTAAGTATCTTTTCATATGTTTGTTGGCCATAAGTATATTTTGCTTGGAAAAGTGTCTGTTCAGATTATTTTCCCATTTTTAATTGGGTTGTCTTTTTATTATTGAGTTGTAGAAGTTCTTTATAAATTCTAGATATAAGTTCCTTACCAGATATGTGATTTATAAAAGTTTTCTCTCATTTTCTGTGTTGTCATGTTACTTTATTGATGTTGTCCTTTGAAGTATGAAATGGTTTGAATTTTGATGATACTCAATTTATTTATTTTTTTGTTGTTTTTGTTGTTTGTGCTTTGGCGTTACATCTAATAAATCAGTGTCTAATCTAAGGTTCATGTAGATTTAAGGCTGTGTTTTCTTCTAAGAGTTTTATAGTTTTAGCTTACCCTCAACTTTTTAACAGATTGCTTCCTCTGCATGTTCTGACTTTTCCCTAGAAATATGGCTTCTTATTCAGTCCATGTGCTATAAGAATAGATGCAGTGCTTTTGAGCTTTTATATTTTTAACTGCATAGGAAAATATTTTTCTTTCTGGTTTCATCATTGAATTATCTTATATTTTATTCATTTTATTGTCTGTCTTCTATCCTTAATTGGTATCTTGGTTATTCACCCACATCCAGTAGGAAATTTGACCAACTCTTATCCTATTCATGTCTGTATTATCTTTGGCAATCTGAGTGTCTGGATATAATGTCTTGGCAACATTGTCACCTCTCACTTCATCATACATCAGTTCCAGTGGTCATCACCTACATCTTGTTTCAGCAACCTATTCCCATTGCCAGATATTGGACCTTACTATTCTTCAGAAATACTAAATGCCTGTGTCTGTACTCTGGTTATAACTTTCTGTCCTTTTTCTTTTCTCCTTCCTTTTTTTTCAATTTTTCTCTTTCTCCAACACCCAGCCACTTCATGTCTTCTTTTCTGGCTCTACTTCTTTCCCTGTCTAACCTATTTGCCAAACTTCCTCTCATCTAAAATATCTAGTCAACTTTCCTTGTTCCATTTTCTTTCTAGTCCATTCCACAAATCTCTTAGTGTTGTTTCATCAGTCTTCAACCATCCTGGTATAATTTAGATGGTTAACAATTGATGAGTGAATAAATGGTGGTATTAACAAACCTTGGGTCAATCTGTTTGTCTGCTTGGCTCCTGCTGTAGAACTGCTGGGACTTGGAGTTATTGTTGTAAATTCATGGTCTCAGATTTCAACTGGTATCCCAATACTGTCTGGTGAATTTTATGTGTTCCTAGTCATCACTGTCTCTTGTTGTCTGTAATAGGTATTTGTAAACGTTCATTCTGTTATGATTTTACGATATGCTTTCTACCTCTTAGCAGATGAACTTCCCGCTTACTTCACTGAGAAAAATTGAGGGCAACAGGTGGGAATTTGCTTAGATCCTCCCTGACCTCTACAAGAGTACTAGCATCTTTTCCCATGCTTTACCCCTAACCTCTTCTTTCAGGAGACAAAGACTTGGCCCTTTTCTCACTCTGACTTATCCTCTATTCATGTTTTAGATTTTGCTCTGTCTACTTCCTGATCTCTACTTCCTGAAGATCGTTGCTCCATCACTTGTTTTTCAGTCTACAACTCCTTTGCCTACTGCCTTTCTCCGCTCAAACTAAAAAAAATAAATAAATAGTTACTTGTACTAACCTAATCCAAAACATAAATATTCAATATTCTCTAGCCATCAAGAGTCTTTCTTCTCCTTCCTTTTCTACCCAACTTTTTACTAAGAGTAGTCAAATTAACTGTTTGCTTACGTATAATTCATTACTACTGAACTCACTGCTTTCCCTAAGTTTGATTCCCGTATTGTTAAATCAAACATGTTCATTTTAGTCTGTATACTTATGTCTCTGTAGTGTTTAACACTGTTGGTCACTTCCTCCTCTTTGAAATCTTTCTTCTGCTGGCTGCTTCAATCACATTCTCTATGGAAGCCAACCGGGCTCTCATAACAAAACCAGGACCTAATGGTTCCATTGTTTCCTGATAGATGCATCTCCAGTTAGGTAGGTTTGTTGGGGGCTGAAAACCTAATGTTGTCTGAGATTTACGTGCCTTTGGCAGTTTCTCAGTAATTATTGTTGCTGCTGCCATCATGTTGGGCTAAGTGGTCAGAGGTAGAATGGAGTTCAGGTCTGCTCTCACAAGCCTTTCCTCATTTTCCGTAAGATACTGAGACCAAAGGAATATTTTTAAGAGAATTACCCCTTCCCTTCCCTTCCCTTCCCTTCCCTTCCCTTCCCTTCCCATCTTCTCTTGTCTTTTCTTTCTTCTTTTTTTTTTTTTTCTCTGTGTTGCCCATGCTTGAGTGCAGTGGCGTGATCTCAGCTCACTACAACTTCCACCTCCCATGTTCAAGTTATTCTCCTGCCTCAGTCTCCTGAGTAGCTGGGAGTAAGGCATGCACCACTACACCCGGCTAATTTTTGTATTTTTAATAGAGATAGGGTTTCACCATGTTGGCCAGGCTGGTCTTGAACTCCTGACCTCAAGTGATCTGCCCCCCGCCCAGGCCTCCCAAAGTGCTGGAATTATAGGCGTGAACCACTGTGGCCAGCTAGCCATTACATTTTTAATAAAGTTTTAAAAACAGGTTCCTCTTGTCTCAGTTGAGTTCATTGCAGCATTGTATAATCATGAAAGAATAGAAATTCTTTCATCAATAGAGGTATGGATGCATCCATCACATCATGGTGCAACCATTCAGAGAGATAGTAGGCAGCTATTAAAGGGAATGAAATGGACCTATAGACTGACAATATATAGAAAAAACATCAAGGCAGAGGTGTATTTTATACATATTTATAGCCCCCACCAAAGACCTCGGGACCTCACTGTGTTGCCCCAGCTGGTCTTGGTCTATTTTGTATATCTATTTTATATATTTGTTTACACACACACACACACACACACACACACACACACACACACACACACCCACTATCATTTGTAAAAAAAAAAAAGGATAAAACTATAGAACAGACCTGTACGTAAATGTTTGATGCCAGAAAATTTCATGGTATCTGCTCATCACACTATTATTAGTGGTTTCATCAGAGGGGTGGAAATACAGGATGAAAGATGTTATGATTTCCTTTAACTAACTTCCATGTTATATTCTATTTTGTTTGACTTTTTTTGTGATATTTCTTCTGTAATAAAACAATGGTAATTTAAGGACTTTTAAAGAAGAATCAACTTTGACTTATTCTTTTTTTAGCTTTGTGAATCATAATATTACTTTTCTGTTTTCATTTTCCTTTTAAACTCTAGCCGTGCTCTCTCATTCTCAGTGGGCTTCTCCAATCATAATCTTGTTTAATCATAACCCCAGGAGTCACCCTTGGTTCTCTAGGAAGCATTCCTGGATCACTTGGTCTGATTTTATTACCTTTCCTCTGTTTTCCCATGGGAAATCTTCCTTAGTCTCTGGTGTATAGAACAGAAGCTGTATTATTTGACTTTGCATTTCATGGACCTGAGTACAGTACCCAGCACATTATAGAAATTCATTAAAAGGGTTTTGAGTATTAAAATAATAAAGATAGAATCTGGGACAGATCTCCTTAATACTAGCCTGCTCTTTCTGTGTAAGTTGTTATTTTACGCCATTTTTTTCTGGAAGCTTTGTGTGAGAAGACATGTGTTAATTAAACTTAAGTTTCTGTCTCAGGATGTGTTGAGTATGTGTCGATAGGCTATCCTAAAACAACTCCAGGCAGTTTATTTAAATGCAATGTGATTTTTTCAGTTATCATTGGAGGACAGGAGGGTGATAATTTCATACTTCATTGTAACACAAAATATTAATATAAAATATTTTTTATGTCTCCAAATACATTAAAGGAAACCTGCATCGATGTGCTTAGAAAATGTGTAATATTGACTCAACCATAAGGATAAACACAAATTTTTCTTCTCCGTGTAAATTACTTGTCTAATCGTTTGTTTTTTTTTTCTTCTAGGTTCAACAGATAGACCGTGTGGTAGAAGTTGTGGAGGAAACAATTAAAGGTAATCGTTGAAAGTGAGATAAACAGATGTATATATTTTCTGAACTACATAATAGAAACACCACTTGGTTAACTCTTGCCAGGCATCTTTATGAAAGTTATTGCTTTAGATATAAAATCATAAATGTTATCCTTGGCTTCATGAATTTGCCAATCTAATATTGGAGGCAGGCACTCTACTGTGTATTTGTTTGGCTTATAAACGAATCAGGCCAAGAGCAATGGCTCACTCCTGTAACCCCAGCAATGGGGGCTGGGGCTGAGGCTGGAGGATTCCTGAGGCCAGGAGTTTACCTTCAGCCTGGGCAAGAGAGTGAGATCCTGGGATCTCTGGGGGAGAAAGTCAGCTGGATGCTGTGGTGTACAGCTGTAGTCCCAGCTACTTACGAGGTTGAAGCAGGAGGATCACTTGGGCCCAGGAGTTCAAGTCTGCAGTGAGCTATAATTGTGTAACTGCACTCCAGCCTGAGCGACACAGTGACATCCTGACTTTAAAGAATAAATGAATCAGGTAATAGTTTTTTTTTTTAATGTTATTTTATTTTTGTGTAAAATGAATTTAGTTTGAATTTCAGATGGAAAGAATTTAAACAATTTTAAGATAAAGAAATTGGCTGGTCACAGTGGCTCATGCCTGTAATCCCAGCACTTTGGGACACTGGGGTGGTCGGATTGCTTGAGTTCGAGACCAGGAGTACGAGACCAGCTTGGGCAACATGGTGAAACTTCATCTCTATAAAAAATAGAAAAATTAGCTGGGTGTGGTGGGGTGCTCATGTAGACCCACCTACTCAGGGGACTCAGGTGGGAGGATTGCTTGAGCCTGGGAGGTTGAGGGTACAGTGATCAGTGATTGTACCACTGCATTCCAGCCCACTTGACAGAGCGAGACCCTGTCTCGAAATAAATAAATAAATAATTAGGAATTTTTTTTATTTGTACATTTTCATATCACATAATTGTTTTATACTTTGAACTAATAATTTTGATACTTCTTCAAGGTGTAATTTTTTATAGTTACACTAAAAATTACGCAAAGAAAGTAGAATTAAGTTTTGGTTATTTTGTTAGCCGACACTCACTGACATAGATTCTTATTGAAGTCACTGAAATAAACCATCTTTAACTCTGTGATATAATTTTAAAATTTTTAAAGCTTTTTCCTATGTTAGATTAGCACAAATGAAAACCAATAATATGATACTGAAATATTAAGTGAATTGAAAGTCTCACTTAAATACTGTTTTGTTATAAATGAGAAATTTATATATTTTAAAAAACCAGATAGTCTCCACCTGCCGAACTGGAAATTTTAATGCTGCACTTTTCTTTCTGGGTGGTGTCTACTACTTTCCATGTGCTTCTCTTCATTAATTTTGAATCATTGCTTTATCAGAGATTATCACAATCAATTTCTAATAAATGAGATTATGAGAATATGAGAATGAGAGTATACCTTAATCTTTTTTATTATTTTTAAATTTAAAAAAATTTTTTATTTTATAAATAGAGATTACATTTTGCCATGTTGCTTAGGCTGGTCTCGAACTCCTGGGCTCAAACAATCCACCCACCTTGGCCTCCAAAAGTGCAGAAATTACAGGCATGAGCTGCCATGCTTAGCCCTTAGTCTTCTTTTGAAGTTCCAAAATAAAATGAAGTATCAGGATTAAAAATTTATAGCAATGATAATTTGAATGTTTTTACAAACTACTTCAGCTCCATCTTGGAGAATCCAGAAGTACTAGCATTTATTGTGTACTTACAGTGTGACAGCCGCTGTGTTAAACACTTCCCATGGGTTAAGTCGTTTAACCTTCATAATAGTACTGTGAAGTGAAGTGGGCATAAATATTTTCCTCATTTTGCAGAGGACAAAGTTGAGACATAAGTGCATACAGCTCGTCAGTGGCAGCATTGGGATTTGAGTCCAGGCAGTCTGGCTCCAAAGCCTGTATGTTCTACTGTGATTTACATGATACCGTTATTTCTCTGCTCTCTCTCAGTTGAGATTCACTACCTTAAAGGTTATTTGATTGAGCGTCTTAAGCAGTGATTTAAGATACTTGAGGGCATTGTTGCCTTATTCATCCTTTGTCTTAAGTACCAGGTAAAAAAAGTTATGATGATGAAGAACATAGGAGAAAATCTAGGTGATCTTGGTATGGCGTGATTTTTTAGATACAACATCAAAAGTATGATTTATGAAAGAAATAATTGCCAAGTTGGATGTCATTAAGTTGAAAAATTTTTACTCTATAAAAGGCACTGTCAAGAGGATGGGAAGATAAGTCACAGAGTGGGAGAAAATATCTGCAAAATACACATCTGATAAAGGACTATTATCCAAAATATATGAAGACCTCTTAAAACTCAATAATAAGAAAAGGAACAACCCAGTTAAAAAATGGGCAAAAGACTTGAACAGACAATTTACCAAAGAAGATATGCAAATGTAAAATTAGTGTATAAAAAGATGTTCAGCATCATATGTCTGTCATTAGTGAATTACAAATTGAAGCAGCAATGCAATATAGTGGTATGTTAAAACTATATACCTGGTGCAATGGTCAAAATCCAAAACATTGACAACACCAAATTCTGGCAAGGATGTGGAGCAACAGGAAGTCTCATTTATTACTGATGGTAATGCAAAATGGTACAGGTACTTTGAAAGACAGTTTGGCAGTTTCTTAAAACTAAACACAGTCTTACATCCAGCAGGTGTGCTACTTGATATTTATCCAAATGAGTTGAAAACTTACGTCTATACAAAAACCTGTACACAGTGTTTATAGTAGCTTTATTCATAATTGCTAAAACTTAGAAGCAAAAAAATGGCCCTTTAGTAAGTGAATAAAGAAACTGGTACATGCAGATAATGGAATATTATTTGACACTAAAAGAAATGAGCAAAAAAGCCATGAAAAGATATAGAGGGACTTTAAATGCATACTATGATGTGAAGGACATCCATCTGTAAGGCTATATACTGTATGAGTCCAACTAATCGGACATCGTGGAAAAGGTGAAATATGGAAGGAGTAAAAGGATTAGTTGGTGCCAGTGATTAGAGAGTAGGGAGGGATGTGTAGGCAGAAAATAGAAGATATTTATGACAGTAATTCTATTGTGTATGATGCTGTAATGGTGGACAATTGTCATTATACTTTTGTTCACATCCTTAGAATGAACACCACCAAGAGTGAACCCTAATGTAAACTGTGGACTCTTGATGAAAATGATGTGTTAGTGTAGGTTCATTGATTGTAACAAACGTACCACTCTGGTGTGGGCTGTTGATAGTTGGAGAGGCTGTGTGTGGAGTGGGGGCAGTGATGTATGAAAACTCTGTACTTCTGCTGAGTTTTTTTTTGAATCTAAAACTACTCTAAAAAAATAATATCTATTTTAGGAAATTAATGGTAGTTAACAGTGTGCTTAGGAGTTTGCCAAATGGCTTGGAGAGATATAATTTCTATAGGAAATCATACAAGACCTGTTACTCCCAGGCTGAGTTAATCAGGGATAGCTTCTTACTGATGAGTGTGAACTTGAGTGGATTTGCTGGAGAGATTGTGTTTGCATTTAGCTATGAGAGTGACTCAAAGATGAAGTTGAAGGCGATATTCATTGGCAGGTTCGTTTAGAGAATGGGAAGTTTGATAATTAAGTCTTTGTAATGCAACAGGAAAATTTTTTAGATGGAAGGAATAATTTTGATAGCTTTCCTTAGTTTGCAGATCAGGAAGCTGAGCTGTGAAGGAGTTACATGATTTCTTTTTGGTATCTCTTAGTTAATAGAGAACTAGGCTTATCAGTCAACTTCTGTTCATTGCTTTTTATTTCTACTGCCAGTACTTCATTCAGACAGCATATGCCATTGAAATAATGTGTTTTTTACAGCAGTTAGCCAGTTGTTGGTTGTCTTTTAGCAAGTTATTTTTCTGAGGCTTAGTTTTCTCAGCTTAAAATCAGCAGGATTAAATGGATAAGACTTTTGAGGTACACAGAACATATTAGGGCGTTAGTTCATGTTAATGCTTACCTCTTACTTCCTCCTTAATATAAGAACTGCTGGAATAATCTAACTGATCTTTGCCATCAGTGACACTCCTTTCAATCTGACTGCATATCCTGCTACCATTAACCTGGGATTATTTTACTTTCCTCTATGTATATTCTCACTGGTGCCTCTTACTCACCAAATTAATTTGGGGACTTTCTACCATTTTCACGTCTTTTGTCCATGAATGCTACACATTATACCCTTTGCTCCAGCCAACTGTGCTGCTTGATGTTTCTTATATATATTTTCACTGTGCTTTACATTTACTTTATGGTCCTCCACAGAAGTGGATATCTTCTGTTTGTCCTTCCAGATCCATTCTCCATCTTGATCTGTGTCCGTGGAGCCTGACCTGTATGGAATGAATCAGTAAGATTCTTGCCATCTTATGTCCAGTTGGATTTAGCCAATTGGAGGATGTGACGAGAGAGCGAGCTGAGAGTATCCATTCCCGTCTCTCCCTCCCTCCCTGCCTGTTTTGGGTTGGTTGCTTTCTTACCCGAAGGTCACAGCTCATTGGAGGATGTGACGAGAGAGCGAGCTGAGAGTATCCATTCCCGTCACTCCCTCCCTCCCTGCCTGTTTTGGGTTGGTTGCTTTCTTACCCGAAGGTCACAGCTCATTGGAGGATGTGACGAGAGAGCGAGCTGAGAGTATCCATTCCCGTCTCTCCCTCCCTCCCTGCCTGTTTTGGGTTGGTTGCTTTCCTTACCTCAAGGTCACAGTTCTCCTCCGTCCCTGTTTATCTCTTTCTCCAGGTTTCTGCAGCTCTTCTCTTCCTTGCCTCTGGGATGGAAACAGCACCCCATTGTTGCTAGCCTCAGAGTACCACATTGTCTGTTGGTTTTCCTAGCCCTGCCCAGATTTTAGTAAATCGTTCCTTTATGAAAATCTTCTTAGTTATGCAGTGAGCCATCTGCTTTGCCGGTACCCTGATTGATAAGAAGTTAGCTGTAGAGAAGCAAGGCTCTGCCCAGAAGGGCCAGATGGAATACCGCCTGACAAGAGGATTTTGCTATAACCCTCTTGTTTCCACATTTGATCCCTGTTGGGCTCTCTTCATATCTCATGTTTGAAGTGGATTTAGACATACAGCCTCTGTCACAGCCTGTTTGCATTCTTCTTATTGCTGCTTATGTTACACCAAGTAGTATTTTAAAACTAGTAAGGTACATTGATAATAAAAGCATTTAACTCTATTGTAATTAACGTAAAACCATAAAAGCTTGTTTTCATTTATCTGTCTTGATTGTATCAAAACAGGAAATTCTTGCTAAATTATTCTGAATGGATCTTCATCATGTTAATAGTGACAAGAAAACTCCATTTGTGGTTTTGGCTTCAGGATATATGTAATTATAATGAATTTAGGATTTTTTCCTGTATCCCTTTGATAATTTTATAAGGTGTGGAACTGAATGTAAGGAAAGAAATACAGTGTCTAGTGGATTCACATTCATTTCTGTCTCTTAAAAATATTCATACATACCTTAGTCTTGGCTCGTATGGTCATTAAAAACTTTTTTTTGTATGAAAACTATGAAAGCAATATAAATATGCATTTCTTCCAGAAAGAGCATGTGAAATCTAAACAAAAAATCATTAAAAAAATCTTATATTTGTAGAAAGATAGTCTAATTGGATATCTTATGACAAATTATTGCAAATAAATTGTACCTATTGAAATTAGAAAAATGTTTTTGCCATTAAGTCATACTTCTTCACCAGTCAACCTCTGTTGAGATCCCTATTATAATTAATATGTTTGCTGGTGTTTCATCAGTCAGTTTCCAAATGCCTCAAGTGGTGGTAATTTAGGGTTTTCCCAATGTGGTATATAATTTGCAAGTTTCACTGATTTTGTTTTTTCCTAACTTCTCAGTATTTGATGCCATCTTGCACCGGACTGACCTAAATTCTCAGACCACATCACCAAGCACCTTTCTTATTTAAGACATTGCTCTTAATCTTAACTCTGTAAGGGTTTTTACTTTTGCATGTGGTACTTATTTAGAGCATAAACTGTTCATAAGTTGAGACTGGGAAGCAGGACTGTATCAAGTGTGGTTTGATCAGTGTGAGTGACTGAATAACCACCTTACAGAGCTCAATGCAGACTTACTTGAGGATGTTTTCCAAACTCAATGAGTAAGTGATTGAGCTTAGATATGTAGCGTGGTATATATGGGATATATTGGACCACAAAAGCACATCTGCTTTTTCAATAGTTGCATTTCAATAAACTAATTTTTATTGATTTTTAATATATGCTTTGAAAGAACACTTGTATGCATTCTCTCATTATATGTAATCTCTGACACAGTTAGTGTAGTCTGAATGTAGTGGGAAAAAGTTTGTGGATTGCCTTACATATTAGGAATACTTTCCAGTCTCATTGGTATAAGTAAATACATGGTAACTTCTACCTTCTAGTAAGTAAAGGAGCCAGGGATTTATTACTTTATTTAGTTTTTTTTCAATGAGCCTGTTTGTTTTAAGTTTATGAATATAGTAAAGTTAACTTTACTATACGATTACAGTTTGGTAACTTGCATTTCCAATTGCGAAGTCTGTGGTTACATTCTTAAATACAGTCAGTTTATCTGCTTTGCTATCCTCTTTTCTTTACATCTCCTTCTTTAGTTTCCGCACATTAACAAAAGGATTCTAGCTTTACTTATTTGTATTCTGTACATCTACATACATTATTTCTAGGATGAACTCCTTGTTATTCATTCTGTCCCTTAGCATTTTTCGAACCATAATATTTTCTTAAAAATAAGAGTAGGCTAATTTCTTTATGGCCCCAAACAAAAACATTCTATGATAAGACTTTGAGTTGATTTTTTACATTACTTCATTCTATACCTTGGTTTGGAATAATAACAGAAAGGACTTTGTAAGAGAAACCAGCATGTGTTGTCTTGTCTGTATTTCTGTAACTCTTTAACTGTATTGGCCAAATCATCAGTCCTCTTTTTAGCTACACACATACTAAGCAGCAGCAGTGCTTATCTACTACAAAATATGTAATAGATGCTCTAGAAAAAGTATTCTTTAAACATTGGAAATGCTCAAGTTCACTGGCTTTTTAAAAATGAAGATGGTATCTTTACATTTATCAAATATTTTTAGTCATTAAGGCTGTTAGAACACAAATGAATGCCTAAATGAATCCCCCAAGTGCATTCTGCTGTTTTATGGTGGCTTCAGAATGGTCTTATATGCTTTTTGTTTATCTTAAATTTAATTATACAGCTTTAGTGTATTTATCTCTTATATTTCCTTTTCTGCTCAAAGATGCACTTTTTTTATTATTATTTGAAACCACCTTTCATCATTAATGGAGTTTATTGATATGAGGACTTGGGTATTTCTCTAACTTTTGATTTCTGAATTCTGGGGTTTTGGTGGGGTGAGCTGGTGCATAGTGTTGAATAGTTCAGGTTGCTAATCATATTGTAGTTTTCACATAGTACACTCTTATAGTAGTTTACTAAATTTGATTGCCGTAAGCAAGGAAAGGAAATTACTTTAGGCTTGAACCTCTCAGGCTTCCCATGACCCGACCATTCCGCTAGTAGTCCCACTGACCTGTCCAGTATAGTATCCCCATCTTTCCTTGTTTAACTATTAATGAGGACTTGCTTACTCTTAAATTACACTTACACATTAACTCTTGTGAATCCTGGTAGTGTTTTGGCAGATTTCATGAAAGTGAGACTACAAGTATTGTTCAATCTCTAAAAATGTATTATCATTTAGACTTTTGTGAAACTGTTAGCATGAGCAAATATATGGTTGAACATCCTTGCTTTTATATCTGTATTTTAATCATTTTTATTTCTGGTACATAATATTTTCAGATATGGCAATTTCTGATTCCCAGAGTTCTTGTTTCTCAACCATATTAATTTTTCTTAACAAATAAATAATATAAAGCGTCAATCCCAGAAAGAATTTGCATTATACCTAAATGTTATACTATTTACTACAGTAGGAGTCATTTAGTTTAAAAAAAAAAAAAACCAAGTAGATCAATTAATCATATTTTGAGGCTTCCATACAAAATGTTCACTTAATGTTTGTATTTTAAGAGTTTTAATATACTTTAAAAGAAAAGATGAAAATAACGTTTTTTCATCATATATTCTTCCTTTATTATAACTAACTTTTAAGATAATTGACAGTTGCTACACTGCTTTTATACACTGCATACGTATCACGTGCTTTATTTCGTGACTGGAGAGATTTTATTCTTCATTAGAGAATGCACTATTTTTGGTTGGTAAAATATAGTGAGAATAGATGACTGTAAAGTTAGAGAAAAAAAATAAATACTAGCAACTTCATTGCATTTTTCAAATGCAGGGTAAAGTTGTAGGTTAATTGTGGTATTTTCTGTTTTGCTTTGATTATTCTCAGCAATTGTAAATTGTAAATTGTATTGGATTGGTAATTCTTCTTTAGTACTTTATAGCTGATTTCCCTAAAAATAGAAATATAAAGTAGAAACCAGGTCATGTTGGAAATGCAGTATCTAAAGCTTTGATAGGACATAGAAATTATCATCTTCAATTTTTTTTAAAAAAAACAAAGATTTTATTGTTAGAGAAATAATTTATTATGTCACAGTCAAGTGAAAACTGGCACCACAAAGTAATCTGATGGCTCAGATATAGTTAGAAAAGAAATTTAAATCTGACTTTCTCTTTTTCTTGAAAAATTATATTTGATAATTGGAATAATTAACTTAATTAGGTGTAGGATAAACTTTAGTGATGTTATGGATCTTTTCTTAGAAAACCTAATATTGATAATAATGGGTACAGGATTATTACAAGAATGTTTTATCGATTTGAACATTTATTTCCAATATTTGGTGATTTGTACATTTTTTCTTTTAGAAGTTCATTCTGTAACACATTACAAAGTATACAGCAGGTATGTAGCAATTACTTTGGAGACTGAGGGACTAAATACCAATTTCGCTTATTAATTTGAGGGAGAGAAAGCTCACTTGGAGAATCTTCAATTAGGATATCAACTCTGGATATCCTCTGGATATCTGGATATATTAAAGAAGTTTATCTCAGTACTACCATTTTATAACAAAGTATGCATTGTATTGAGTAATAAAGAAATAGTAATTAAAATGTCCTTATAAAGCATGCTTTCTAACATTAAATCTTTATTGTATTTCTGAAAATTAAAGTGCACCATTTCTTGAAGCTGCGCTGAAAAGTCAGCTGATGTGTTGGGTGCTGTTGGGTGCTGCTGTGATAGGTGAGAGTCCTTGATTGAGACTATGAAGAGCTGTGTGCAAGTGCTTGTTTGTACTACTAACAATGCTATCTTTAACAGCCCATATGACCTCATTGGTTCTCAGTTTCCTGAGTTGCAAATTGTATCACGTGGAAGGTCACTTTTACTCTGAAATTCTTGAAGTGCATGTGTCTGTAATTTAAAATCGAGTTTCAGAGTCTGTCATTAGAATAGATTTTGGCATTTTAGATAGTGATCTCTAGCAGAAGTTATTAGAATGTGACTAGCCTTTATCTTATCTCACACCCTGATTTCTTTTTTTTAAAAAATTATGCTTTAAGTTCTAGGGTACATGTGCATAACGTGCAGGTTTGTTACATATGTATACTTGTGCCATGTTGGTGTGCTGCACCCATCAATTCGGCAGCACCCATCAACTCGTCATTTACATCAGGTATAACTCCCAATGCAATCCCTCCCCCTCTCCCCTCCCCATGATAGGCCCCGGTGTGTGATGTTCCCCTTCCCGAGTCCAAGTGATCTCATTGTTCAGTTCTCACCTATGAGTGAGAACATGCAGTGTTTGGTTTTCTGTTCTTGCGATAGTTTGCTGAGAATGATGGTTTCCAGCTGCATCCATGTCCCTACAAAGGACACAAACTCATCATTTTTTATGGCTGCATAGTATTCCATGGTCACACCCTGATTTCTATATGCCAGATTTTACTTTTTCTTTCCCTGTGCCGTCCTTCTCACAAAATGAAATTGAAGACGTTTGTGGCAGAGGTACCATGTATTTTTGTTTGGTATACCTCTATATTTTCTAGTGAAGAGGGTCTTGAGGAAAGCCCAGTTCTTGAACTCTTTTGCCCTTACTCCATTCAGTTGTGATGGAGTTCTGGGCAGTGATAGGGAGTGTGCTTCCCAGTGTTGCTCAAAAACACTGTGCCTCTTTGAAGCAGCTACCCAGGAGCATGTTTGTTTTCAGGACTTCGAGAGAGGTAGTTTTACTCTTGGTAACTTAGTTTGCTGAGGGAAAAAGTGATTTGAGGGGATTTAATGTAGGTAACATTACCTACGGCAGTGATTCTCAAGAATGTTTCCTGGGAGAGGGATGGTGGCTGAGAGGACCCATGACCTGAGAGGGGAGATGGCAGACTGGTTAACCCAGACTATGGGGAAACTGGGAGCTGGGGAGTAGGCCCTGCAGCCACTCACCTAGATTCATTGCCATGGTTAGCTACCGTTCTAGACAGGTAAGGATCCTATCACTCAAAGGTATCCTGAGGTGGAAAAACAACTTTGGCTGTCTACCATGGTTCCTGAACACATACGCTTACACTTACCCAGGACCGTGTGCAGTTCCAGGTTCATTACCTGTGCCTTGTTCCCCTAACTCGTACCCAGGAAGGTACATCACAGTGCAAGTGAGTGATTTCATAGGGGTGACCTTCAGTCTACTTTAATTTGTATATTTAACATGTCGTTCACAAACTTGTGGTCATCCTTTTTTCTTGTTTTTTAAGACGGAGTCTTGCTCTGTTGCCCAGGCTGGAGTGCAGTGGTGCGATCTTGGCTCACTGCAGCCTCCACCTCCCAGGTTCAAGCGATTCTTGTGCTTCAGCCCCCCAAGTAGCTGGGATTATAGACATGCACCACTACACTTGGCTAATTTTTGTATTTTTAGTAGAGAAGGAGTTTCACCGCGTTGGCCAGGTTGGTCTCGAACTCCTCGCCTCATGTGATCTCCTCCGCTTTGTCCCAAAGTGCTGGGATGACAGGTGTGAGCCACCATGCTCAGCCTTGATCATCATTATCAATGCAATTATTTGTGACCTATTTCCTAGCCCTCCAGAGCTTTTAAAAGAAATGGGATCTGACTTTAACTTTTAGTGTTTGAAAGTTTTGAAAACTCCCTTGCCATCTTGCTTTTGAGAAACGTCATTAGCACTGTATGTTTTGATAGGAGTACAGTTGTTTAATTATGGTAGTAACTGTAATTAACTTCTGTCTAGCTCTTTGTGGCTTACCCTTTTCATATACATTAATTCATTTCTACTCCACGTGAAGCCTGGCATTACTGATTATGCAGCCAGACAGCAGTGTACTATAATTTGAAACCTAGTCCCCTTGTTGCACATACCCTCCTTTCTATTCTGTAAAGCTGTTGATATTGAACAGACGGAAATGAGAAAGTGAGGTCCATCTATTATTTTCTTTTCTGATGCCTGTTGTTTAAGATCACTGCTCACTTTTTCTGCAGTTCCCTTTAGATCCTCTCTTATATATTTTGTTACTTCATGTGTCTTGTTTCCTCTTTGATCTTTTCTCACTCTTTTTCTTTTCTGTTTTATTTTGTGCCAACATAAAACATTCTTTTGTAAGGAGTTCATAAAGATAGCTTAATTTTTTAAAAGAAAATTCTGTGTAGACTGTTTTATTCATACCATGCTGTAAAGGTGCTTAAACTGGGATATGAGTGAGTGAACATATTCCCTAACTGTAAGCAACTGATAAAAAAGCCAACCAATAAAAAGCAAATGAAAAGATTCTATAGAGAAAATTCTTGTGCGTTGTAAGAATAACTTTTGAAAGTTTTAATATAAAACATATTTTGTATATAGAGTTTTTACTGTCAAATAGGTCAAAAAAAAAAAAAAAAGAAAAAGAAAAAGAAAAACAAAACAAAACCCTGGGATTTTTTTAAGGATATGCCTTAAATCTTGTATTCTCACAAGTTTTGCAGCTGTAATCAGAGGTATTTTAATGTTCATGACTTTCAGTCTTTAACAGTCCATGCCCAACAGTGTTGTTTTTCAAAATTAAATTTTAAGACAATGTTTGATTAGTCTTTTGACTAGAACTAAGAATCTCAAGGCCACATAATTTCTACTTCATAAATTATTTTTAGGAGCATTTTCATTTTTGAAGGCGTGGTCTTTCACCATGGGGCCCCTTCCTGCCAAGTCTTAATAAATCTTTTCAGTGAAATCCAGTTAAAATGATAGGCTTTTAACTAGATTGGTTTTAAGAAGTGGAAAAATCAAAAACAGGAATTCTAGCAAAAGGTACTGTGAAATAGATACAATCATGTATATAATTTGTATCCTGCTTGCTCTGCCTCCCAGACTTCAGTGTGACCTCTCCCTGAAGTCTTTCCTGATTTTCCCTGGGAGAGTTGACCACTCTCTTGTTGTGGTGTCTCTCTGTACTTAGAAACATCTGTCAGATCACCTCTGACACGCCCTTCCTCTTATTTGTTCAACAGTCTGCCTTCCTCGACACCTTAAATCCCTTTAAGGCAGAAATCGAAGTAGTGACTTAAGATAGAGAAGATTGTTTTGTTTTGTTTTGGTAAGGGGTGTATTTTGGGGGTTTTTATGTTGTATTTAAATATTAAAAAGTAATATTTCATACTTGCTTCATTTTCTAAGCTCATCTATGGTATTAATGGAACTTTTGTTTCAGTTATGCGTGTACATTAATACAGTGACTTACAATATAAAATGTATATCCTCTTTGTTTTAACCACATTTTTAAACTTACTTCGCTCTTGCCATTTCTATAGAAAGGCAGTGATAACACTTATCTCAAGGGGTTGAGGGCTCAGAGAGTAAATTTAAAGCAAAGTGAGCTCCAGGGGCCTCCTCTCATTTAGATTGTCTTTATGCTGCCCACAGTACAAGATTATTCAGTTCTTGATTGGAAGTGAAATGAAGGTCAACAAGGTCAGACAGGCATTTTTTAAAATACATAGACGGGAAAATTCCCCAGCCTTTACTGCTTCCCATCTCTTCTGTCACACTTTATGGTGGCTTGAGTTGAATTAGCAGGAGGAGACTTGACATTTTCATTTGTGATTGAAAGTGAGTGCAACATCGTTTGGATGTTTGTCCCTTCTAAATCTCATTTTGAATTGTGATCCTTGCTGTTGGAACTGGAGCCTGGTGGGAGGTGTTTGGGTCATGGGGGCGGTTCCCTCGCCAATGGCTTGGTGCTGTTCTGGCCCATAGGGGATTCTCACGTGAGGTGGTTGTTTACAAGTGTGTGTTATCTCTCCTCTTTGCATCTTTT
Source organism: Macaca mulatta (assembly GCF_049350105.2). Classification (NCBI taxonomy): domain Eukaryota; kingdom Metazoa; phylum Chordata; class Mammalia; order Primates; family Cercopithecidae; genus Macaca; species Macaca mulatta. Next base: position 162,347,921 of record NC_133409.1, on the reverse strand, counting down.
CTTGTTCCAACTCTCCCCGAGAGGTGGGCACCCCCTTTGCCTTCTGCCATGATTGGAGGCTTCCTGAGGCCTTACTAGAAGCTGAGCAGATTGCTGTTACCATGCTTCTGGTACAGCCTGCAGAACTGTGAGCCAATTAAACCTCTTTTCTTTATAAATTACGCAGCCTCAGGTATTATAGCAATGCATAAAATGGTCTAATTCAGTAGGACTCTGAGCTTCAATTTTAAAAGTTAACTGTGGCTTACAAGTTCCTTATGTCTTGTACGTTTTATTGTTCTCATTTTCCAGCAGCTGGAGTGCCGTCTTTTGTAAGGTCTGCTTTGCTTTCATCACTGGCTACAGTATCCTTGGGAATGCAGGTTTGAGCATGAGAAATCATTATGTTCTGTATTGTTGCTGTGGATGCTTTACATACAGAAACAGAAGTGCTCATAGCTTTATTGCTGTAAATATCAAAGGCTTGGAGCCATTTAATAAATTTAGAATTCAGGAGAGTCTGTTGTAGCAAGACAGCTAATGATCTAAGGAGTTCTACTAAGGGTCAGTATTAACGTTGAGTTATTGACATGGGACTGCTTTGACTTTTAACTGTTTTGATGTACATTTGATCTAGATTCTGAAAAAATGAATTGACACCATGTAAATCTATTCCCACTGTCATAAAAGACATCTGCTTGCAAAAGATATAGTAATTAAAACATAAAATTAAATACTTATTGTAATTTCCCCAGAAGGTATCTCCATTAGAGTAAAAGGACATTTTGCTTATGCAGATTACTTTGTTATACGTATCCTTTGTTTAATGTAACTTATTTATTATACCATTGATAATGTGCAAATGGAATAAAAAAATTGCCTAAGAACATTCCATTCCAATAATGTTCTTTCCATGTTCTCTTCCATAATTCTTGTCCATAAATAAATTTTATATTATTAAGATTATAGAGTAGGTACTTTTTTTAAAACAGGAGTTTTGATATTAAACAATTCTCAGATTTCTAGGGATTTAAACTGTGTACTGTGATCTTACCTTAGCGTCCTCCCCAGTCCACCAGGTAAGGTGTTGGAATCTTCATGCTTTGTTAAACTCTGGAAATGCACCTTGGTAACATCAATATCTCCATGGGCTCTCTTTACGTATACTCTGATTTATACTTTCAGTTTTGTCTTTTTGGACAGTCTCTTCTTATTCTTTTCTCATTTTAATGTCTTTTTCTAGGTGTCATTGCTCTCATTAGCAAACTCTTCATACTTGCTGAAAAAGGGAATTATTTAATCTCCGTAGCAAAGAATTAGAGCTTGAGTTGTAATGATTCTGTTTTTTAGTTAATTCTACCATTTTTATGTAAAGTTTTCCAATCTAGACTTGTGACAAAGCTGCTTCTTCCATTTAACCCAATTTCTGTGTTTTATATTCTTTTCTTCTTTTAAGATGAAGTGTTTCAAAGGAGTGTCACACTTTAGCATGAATACCTACGTTTTTTTCTTCTAAGAAGTACCTATATATGAGGAATGATATTGAATGGAGTAGAGAAAAACTTAGACTACACTTTTGTTGTTCTTTGTAATTGAGTAGTTAAAATGCCTATTAAGGACACTTTAAATGGTAACTATGAACATTTTGTAGAAAAACAGATTAAATTGGGTACTTTTATCTAATATTCTTAAATAAAATTCAAATTGATGTGATCAAATTTAAGTGAGAATTGATATGTATAGTACACTTATTCTTTTTTTTTTTTTTTTTAAAAAGGAGTCTCGCTCTGTCACCCAGGCTGGAGTGCAGTGGCACGATCTTGGCTCACTGCAAGCTCCGCCTCCCAGGTTCACACCATTCTCCTGCCTCAGCCTCCCGAGTAGCTGAGACTACAGGTGCCCGCCACCACGCCCGGCTAATTTTTTGTATTTTTAGTAGAGACAGGATTTCACCCTGTTAGCCAGGATGGTGTTGTTCTCCTGACCTCCTGATCCTCCTGCCTCACCCTCCCAAAATGCTGGGATTACAGGTGTGAGCTGCTGTACCCGGCCCGTTTATTCATATTTTAAAAAACTTTTTTGCTTGAATGTTCTGCCAGCCTTCTGCTGTCTGTCCCCATCATCATGTTGGATTGCTTCACTAGGAATATTTCCAGCAGGCCAACCCAGAGCTAGGGTTCAGACAAGTCTTTTCTGTGTGTACTTAATAGAACCAAATCTGTGTGAGGTGAGACCAGTCATCAAGAGATAAAAAATAAAACCAACAAGCCTTGGCATGAGTTCTCTCTGGTGGTAGTGGAGGTGGGTGGTCATATATTAAGAAAACAGTGAATGGCCTTTAAAATTAGTTGGAGTGAATGAAATGTTGACGAAAAGTCAGGCTGTTTATAGAGCCTTTAGAAAAAAATAAAGGGAAAAAATAAACAATAGGCGTCCAAGTTGCCAGATCATTGGTGTTTCTGTAATATGAATGATATTCTAAAGCTAGTATGTGCAACCCACTTTAGAACATGAGAACCAAACAGAGAAGATTGGTTTGTATGTAGGAGCATAATTTAATTAATAGATATATGCTAGTTATGTTTCTATCACTCAATTAATATATGTCTTTATGTTTGGGGAGTTGGTTCTTTTCTATTTGTAAATGACCATTATGATTGGCTTCCTGATATGCTGACCAGCTGGACTTTAGTATATGTGGGTGGGATGTTTTCCCTCGGTTCTAACACCATTCAATGCAGGTAGCACCATGAGATTTAGAAAACATTTTTGTTCTTGAAGATCGATAGACAGCGTTGAACATTGATTCAACTAGTGTAGCAATTACTGTACAAATAATATACAATGCCTTGGTTTCTCTTCTCATAAATATTTCACTATTATGAATTCAGAAATGCGTACACAACAGTGAATTGTATCAAAAGCTAGCTTTTTGGCTCAAATTTTTACAACGTATAGTAATTTTAGTTGGTAAAATGGTTTAGTAACATTCTTTAATGGATTAGATCAAATGTAAAAACCAGCATGGAATCAGATTTTGTAGCTGATTTATGAATAACTGCTGAAAACCTCAGGGCTTAAAATTGAATTTGGTTTTAACAGGATTGAATTGTGTCTGACACTTGTAAGTAACAACTCAGAGAGATCTTTATTAAAGAGGGTTAATAAACCCACCGAGACATATTTGACCATTATTTAGAGGAGGTGAAATGTGAACTTACATTTAAAATGGAAAAGATAAAAGATCTCAGAAATAAAACGTTTTTGAGTATGTCTCATTCTAAATATATGCCAGTCTTCCTTTCTCATCTTTTTATTAAAGTTGCATATCTCTTTTAGTCACTTTACATATTTATCACCATCTCCTCGGTGGCCTCATGTCATTATCAGTTGATCTTGTCACACTGAGCGTCATCTCCCCATCTGTTCCTATTAATATTTCCCCCTTTAATTTCTTATTACATGGGATTGAAACGATGTAAAAACTCACTCCCTTTTTCTTTTCTATACTGGTTTGCCTTCTTTCTTTTTTCTTTCCCTTCATTCAAGCCAAAAGGCTGATTCACAGTCATCACAAAATAAACCAGTGCTCAGTGAGCAGCCATTCTTTTTCTGTCACAGTGCTAGGCCTCAGTGGCTAATGAGAAAGGATCAAATAAAGAAGGAATGTGTGAATGTGTAATTGTGGTCTTTGCCTCATGGTCCTTTCGTAAGTATAGCGTGCTGATTTTCAGGACAAATTTGCTCCAAAAATTTGCCTTTTACCTTTCACATCTCAAATCCTTCAGCATGTTTCTCTGATCCTGAGTCCTTGTTCTCTCTCCTTTTCTTTCCAAAGACTTGCTTTTTCAGTTTTATTCTTTATTCTGGCAAGTTTTAGTTTGTTTTAGATGGCAACAGTATTGATAACTGCACATAAAATAGATAAGGATTCACAGTATTTATATTTACTATATGGTTTATGGATTTAAGGAATTAATTTGAAACAGCAGTTCTGTTTGAAAGAGGATTTCTAAGTGAAAGGGTGTATTACAAATAAAAGTTTTGTTCTGCTACTCCATTTTTAAACAAAGAATTGTTTTATGGTTGAAATTCCCTCCTTTCATCTTTGGCCAGATATAACAAGTGACTGTTATGTTATTTCCTACTTTGTCTTTAGTGTGCTATAGTTTTCAATTTTAAAAAACCAGACTATTGTTAGGTCTGCTGCTCTTTAATGAATCATTGGATTGGAAAATAACTCATTATATCATCAGGCAGAGATACTTTCCTTTATTTGCATGTAGATAGTGAAGATGAATAATTTATCAAATGTTATTAGTACAGGCTGCATATTACTGGAATCTCAGCAGGATATAATGAAATTTGTCTCATGCAAGTATGAAAATAGCATGGCTTTGCATAGTCATTATTGAACTCTTGGCATCTCTTGGAGAACTATTATGTTAGCATGCCAGTCTTGCACACCTCTTCATTAACTGGGCTTTTGATTGGAGAGTTTAACTTATCTTGAAAAATCTGTGGAATCCAACATGCCAAATGCTTGCTTGACTTTAGCCTGTTTCTATGTTGGAGCATAAATTTTCAGAACGAGTAAAGTACTAAATGTTTCTTAGTAAGGTGAGTAGTGCAAAAAGGCTATGACTGATGCTTTTATTACTTTTGGTTGTGAAAAGTTGTACCGGAGATACTGAAGCAATAAAGCTTTCTTAAATGACAGGCGATGAAACATGTATGTAAGTGCTTAGAATCTTAGAGCTGTACTAATTATGTATTTGAAGTTATTTTAATGATTGCTTCTTAAAAGTTGCATTTGATATGCTTCTGTCATGATGGCATGAGGAGGTCAACAAACCTTCTCAAAAGCAATGCTAAAGTTGCACAAGCAGTCGAAAGCAAATCATGTCAGTACTCTGGAAATCAACTAAAAGCATTCAACAAACTGAGAAGTGTTTATTCATGATAAAACTGAACTTCGGATAAAAACAGTGTAAGTCTTGGTATTTATGCTGGGGCGGCTCCATTTTCCCTCCTCTGCTCAGCGGGCAAGGTTGCAACTAGGGCAAAACAGGCCATGAAAGCCAGCAGCTTCCTGGCTGCTCCTGAGACAGCTCAGTGGATTTGGAGAACTGTCAGGTACGGTGGAGATTTTGATGGCAAGCAGTAGGGAAGGTCTGCAGCTCTACTGGACTGAAGTTACTGACCTGTTTGGTGCAAGCAATGGACAGACGGACTAGCCGGGGTTTTAGCAGGGAATTCTGGGAGCTGAGCTAGCGCTATGAGGCTTGTGCAACTCTCCACATACCTTAAGTTAACCAGAAGTTGTTTCTTCTGCACATGCAGCAGAAACTGGAATGGACTTTGTAAGAAATATTGAAAGTTTGTCAGGCAGAAAAGAAGAGGCACTGAATAATAACTTGGATTCCAAGGAACAGTGAAACATGCTAGAAATGGTATTTATATGAGTAAACATATTTTTCACATTTTCATTATTAAAAAAAAACATAGGCCAGGTGCGGTGACTCATACTTTTAATTTTAGTACTTTGGGAGGCCAAGGTGGGAGTATCACCTAATCTCAGGAGTTTGAGACCAGCTTGGACAACATGGCAAGACCTCATCTCTATTAAAACAATTTAAACAGTGATGGACGTCGTGGTGCACACCTGTAGTCTCAGCTCCTCAGGAGGCTGAGATGGAAGGATCGCTTGAGCCCAGGAAGTCGAGGCTGCAGTGAGCCATGATCGTGCCACTGCACTCTGGTCCCTGGGTGACAGAGTGAGACCCTGTCTCATAGAAAACAAAACGGAAAAAAACACATAATTATGTAACAAACAATAATTATAGCACCATATTTTTAGCTTTACATGAGTCTTCCCTTAACCATGAGAGATACATTCCAAGATCCCCTGTGGATGCCTGAAACTATGGAGAGTACCAAACCCTGTGTATCCCGTGTTTTTTCCTATACATACGTCCATACCTATGATAAAGTTTCATTCACAAACTAGGCACAGTAAGAGATTGACAACAATAGTAAGAAAATAGAATAATTATTACAGTACATTATAATAAAAGTTATGCGAATGTGGGGTCTCTCTCTCCCTGTCTCAAAATATCTTCTTATATTGTACTGTGGGTAACTGAATCTGTGGAAAGCAAAGCCACAGATAAGTGGTGCTACTGTATACCACTATATATGTTAATATGTGTGCCAATAGCACGAAAGAGGAAGAAGGAAAAGAAATAGCATCAGGACAATTGAATATCCATAAAAAAAAAAGAGCTTAGGACTTCACTGTACATAAAAATAAACAAAGTGAATTCTAGTCATAAATATAAGACAGAAACAATAAAACATGTAGAAGAAAACTCATGATAAATCTTTGTACCCTTAATATAGCTAAAGAGTTCTTAGATGTGACACCAAAAGCATGAGCCATAAAAGAAAAAATTGGATACATTGAACTTCATTAAATGGAAAAAACATTTACTTTTCAAGACACACCATCATGAACGTGAAAATATAAGCCACAGACTGAGAGAAAATATTTATAAATCATATATCTGATAAAGGTCTTGTAACCATAATGTGTAAATAATTCTTACAACTCAGTAAGACAAATACTCTAATTAAAATACTGGCAAAATACTGGAGTAGACATTTGTATTAGTTGGGACCAATGGGTATATATATAGAAAGAGATGTAGTGTAAGGAATTGGCACATGCAACTGTGGAGGTTGAGAAGTTCCAAGATCTGCGTTCAGCAAGCTGGAAACCTCAGAGAGCTGTTGTGTATGTGGTTGCTGTCTTGAGTTCAAAGGCCTAAGAAACAGGAGAGCCAAGGGTGTTAAGTTACAGTCCACAGGCTGGCACACTTGAGACCCAAGAAGAGACAATATTTCAGTGTAAGTCTAAAGGCCAAAATGGACCTGTGTTCTAGCTCATACAGTCAGTCAGGAGGAGCTCACTCTTAGCCTTTTTTTTTTTTTTTTAATTGAGACCTTTATTTAATTGGATGAGGCTCATGCACACTGGGAAGGCAATTTGCTTTACCTAGTCTGCCAATTCAAATGGTATCTTATCTAGAAACACCCTCACAGAGACATTCAGGATAATATCAAAATATCTGGGTACCCTGTGGCACAGTCAAGTTGACATATAAAATTGATCATCATAACATTCTACTGAATAAGAAATACATTTGGCTGATAATCACATGAAAAGGTACTCAACATCATTCCTCACTATGGAAATGCATATTCAAACCACAATCACATACCACTACACACCCATTAGAATGGCTGTTATCAAAAGAAGTTGTAGTACTAAGTATTGGCAAGGATATGAAGAAACTCAAAACCTCATACATTGCTGGTGGGAATATAAAATGGTATGACTGCTTTTGTAAGCTGTTGTTTCTTAAAATGTTAAATATAAATTTACCACATGATCCAGCAGTTCTACTCCTAGGAATATATCCAAGGGAAATAGAACATATGTCCATATGAAAACTTGCATGTGAATGTTCACAGAAGCATTTTTATGGTAGCTGTTAATTGGAAACAATTCAAATGTCAATCAGCTGGTCAGTGGATTAACAAAATTCCCTCTATTTGGTATGGGAATAGAGATAGACTCTAATAAGCTCAATTTTAGAACATTTACATCATATTTCTAAAATTGAGTTATTGTGATGATTATAAAACTTTTTTCTTTGAGATGGAGTCTCACTCTGTCGCCCAGGCTGGAGTACAGTGGCGTGATCTTGGCTCATTGCAACCTCTGTCACCCAGGTTCAAGTGATTCTCTTGCCTCACTCTCTTGAGTAGCTGGGCTTACAGATGCATGTCACCACACCCAGCTAATTTTGGTATTTTTAGTAGAGATGAGGTTTCACCATGTTGGCTGGGCTGGTCTGCCTGCCTTGGCCTCACAGAGTGCCAGGATTACAGGTGTGAGCCACCATGCCTGGTCAAAACTTTACAAATGTATTGACAATCATTGACTCTTACTCTCATAGTGTGTGAATTTTATAGGCTATAGGATATAACTCAGTAAAGTTATAAAAATAATAGGTCTAGGCCGTGTGCAGTGGCTCATGCTTGTAATTGCAGCACTTTGGGAGGCTGAGACAGGAGGACTGCTTAAGCCCAGGAGTTTGAAATCAGCCTAGGCAATATAGCGAGACCCTGTCTCTTAAAACAAACAAAACAAAACTAAAAAAACCCCAAAAATCCAAAAAAAACCCCCAAAAAACCCAAAATACAATATGTCCATATAGAAAGAACAAATGACAAATAAATATGGTAAAATAATAATTGAATCTGAAGGGTATGGGATTTTTTTGTATTTTGTGTTCTTCCACTTTTTCTACAAGTGTGAAATTATATCAAAATTTAAAAATTACAGACGTTTTAATGGCTCTTAGTAGTGATCTGATTTCCTTTTGTGACATTGTGTAAAAATAAAATGTTTGTTTGTTTAAAAAATCCAACCCTAAAGTACAATTTTGTCTCAGCTTTTTCGATTATTTACTTCTTTGATTTGTTGTTTGCTTTGAGCAGTTACTTGGGATTGCTTTTGTATTGTTATTATTATTACTCTTTTTTTCTGTGATGTAGTGGCAGGCAGGCCCAGTGGCCAAGCCACCCCTTCCTGCTAGACGTACGTATTTGGCCTATGCTGGAGAGTATAAACCTGTAGAAATGATATTTTGAGGGTATTCTGTTTCTCATCTGTTCCAATATAAGCAAAGCAAATAGGCCTTGAATACAGCAGCTGTTTTTCCGTTTTTTGTTTTGTTTTGTTTTGTTTTTTGAGACGGAGTCTCACTCTGTAACCTAGGCTGCAGTGCAGTGGTGCCATCTCGGCTCACTGCAAACTCCACCTCCTGGGTCAAGCTATTCTCATGCCTCAGCCTCCCAAGTAGCTGGGATTACAGGCACCCGCCACCACACCCAGCTAATTTTTGTATTTTTAGTAGAGATGGAGTTTCACCATGTTGGTCAGGCTGGTCTCAAACTCCTGACCTCAGGTGATCCTCCCACCTTGGCCTCCCAAAGTGCTGGGATTACAGGTGTGAGCCACTGCACCCCGCCGCTCTTTTCCCTTTGGACAGTATTTCTTAAGTTTAAATGATCACGCTTCACTCCTTTATGTTGTTTCCCCTGCTCCCAAAAAGAAGTTAAATGAACATGTTTGTTGAAAGCATTAAGTTACAGTGAAGTGTGTGACTCTTGCTAATGTATATTTATGTGCTTGGTTTGAAGGTCACTCTGTGAGACTGCTGGGCCAGAAAAAGGATAATGGAAGGCGGCTGGGGGGAGCACGATTGGATTTGCCGAAGATTAGGAAGAATCCATTGATAGAAATCATTTCCATCAATACCGGGTAAGCATCTCTCGAACTTACTCATAAAATATTCAGTATATTTCATGAATTTAATTTTTTTTTCTTGGACATGTGACATAGAAAAGTAGCCGAACATTTTCTTGGGAAAGAAAAATTACAAAATGTGCTCGAATGCAGTTTTTTCTGAAATGTTTCCTGTATGTAAACTGCACTTATATTTGCAGCAGGGTTTTATAACTTTAATATTCTTTCCATTTTTGGTAATAAACATGGATTTCATTTCCCAGCTATGGCCTTATTTAAAATATTTGAAAAAAATTAGCACTTTATTTTGTGGAGTGATTAAGACACTTGCCATATTCGACTGTTTTTTTTAGTAAAGGTATAGTAAATGTTGCCCAAGATACTAACCACACTTTGATTATTCACTATTTGAGATGCATATTTTAAAATGTTATTCTTCTGAGCTTTAAACTTAAAAGAAGCATCATGACAGAATATTAAATACTCTTTTAATTTCCACACCTTGATTTAAAGTCCTTGATTATACCTCTTGGTATACTCATTTGTTTCGTAAGCATTTATTGAATTTTTGCATTCTTTAAATTATGAGTCCATCAGAAAAAGAAACATTTTTCTGAAAATTTGATGAGATGAAGGCCTTCTGTTTCTTAAATCACAGGGAGCAGCTAATTACCCATACAACCACATCTCATTCCCCACAGATTTAAGCTGTTCTGCCCCTTTCTACTTCATCTTCCTTCCCTTTTATTTGAAATTGTTTTCCTTCCGTTCTTTCTTCATGCTCCTTCTCATTGAGAACTGGTGAACAGCTTCCTTGTCCACCATCTGCCTATTTCTCTGAATCCAATGCCTTTACTTCCTCCAGAACAGTGGCAGTTGTGTTGCCACTAGCCCTCTTTTCTGTAGTCTCACCAGTTTCTGGTTTATCCTCCACACTGCTGTCAAAGACTAGAAAAGGTTGACCAAAGTCATTTTAGTTTTTCCCAAAAAGCCCCATGGAGTGGCATTCAGTGACTTGGTGAATTTGTGGTGGACCAGCATCTGGCCTTCAGTGTTGAAGATTCAGAAACCCAAACTTATCAAGCTCAGAAACTAGTAATTAAAGCAGAATTCAACAGTGAGAAGTATAGTTGTCACTTGACTGAGTACCTCATATACTCATTCTGTCTGTCCAGCCTGCGCTGAATTATAAATGCAAGGCTGTTTGCTTTCCCCTGCCTCAGTTCTTCTTTCTCCTTCATTCAAACATTGTAATACTTTCCCACAACTCCTGATTATCCTATTTAAAATCTCAAACGTTCTAACATTCCTTCTCTTTTTTTTAGTTGCCTTGTTTTCCTCTGTAACTTTAAGTGTCATTGAAATATATAAATGGTCATTTATTTGTATTTTAATTGTCTCTCCTCACTGGCATATACACTCCATGAGAGCAGGGCCTTTTTGATTTTGTTATTTACCACTCTGTCCCCAGTAAGTAGAAAATTATACACAGTAGGGATTTAATGCATATTTATTTACTGAATGAATGAATGAATAAGTTACATAATTTGACAGTTTAGCGGGACTATGCTAAACTATCATCATGGTACAGATTGCTTTGCACATTGGACAATAATATTTGGAGTTTGCTGGCTAATCATGCTTTCTCCTGAAAAATGCAGTGTGTTTTTTTTTTGTTTTTTATTTTTTATTTTTTTTGAGATGGAGTCTCCCTCTGTTACCTAGGCTGGAGTGCAATGGCGTGATCTCTGCTCACTGCAACCTCCGCCTCTGGGTTCAAGTGATTCTCCTGTCTCAGCCTCCCGAGTAGCTGGGATTACAGGTGCATGCCACCATGCCTGGATAATTTTTTCTACTTTAGTAGAGGCAGAGATACAGCGTGTTGCCCAGGCTAGTCTCGAACTCCTGAACTCAGGCAATCCACTTGCCTCGGCCTTCCAGAGTGTTGGGAATACAGGCGTGAGCCACTGCGCCTGGCTGAAAAATGCTGGTTTTGTGTGTGTGTTTATGCGGGGCTTTTGGCTAGACACATTCCTTTAAAACATTAGTATTTCAGGGTCTATCAAACTCTGTTATATTAGGATTCATTAGGTCTCTGCACGGTAACTTTCCAGGTACGTATTTGGCCTATTGAGTGTCTGTTTTTAACTGTTTATTTTTCTAGTCCCTTTGTTCTTCTTCTTTTTGTCGCTCCCCACTTCACACTCCAGTATTCAGTCTTCCTGAACTACTTGAAATTCTCAAAACTCCAGATTCTTCTCTGTCTTGACTACAGGCCTCCCCGTAGGCTGAAGGGTTTTCCTGGCGTGTCTGTTCTTCCCCATTCACCTCATGGGTGAGCCTCCTGCACTCAGCTATGTGCTCCTTTCTTGGGATGTGTGCTTGTTTCTCCCTCCACAACCAGGCTGCATCTATCCCTCCCTCTAATTTGTGTCCACAGCATTCCCTATGTATCCTGATTATGGCACTTTACAGACTGTGTCATTTGGATCTTCCACTACATTATAAGCTCCTTGGGTGCTGAATGTGTTTCATTTGTCATTACATTATTATCTTCGAGTTCAGTGTTTAGTACAAAGTGAGTACAGTTGTCCCTCGGTATCTGCAGGGGATTAGTTCCAGGACCTCCTCAGATACAAAATCTATGCATACTTAAGTACCTCATATAAAATGGTGTAGTATTGGCCGAGTGTGGTGGCTCCTGCCTGTAATCCCAGCACTTTGGGAGGCCGAGGTGGGCGGATCATGAGGTCAGGAGATTGAGACCATCCTGGCCAACAAGGTGAAACCCCATCTCTACTAAAAATACAAAAATTAGCTGGGTGTGGTGGCATGTGCCTGTAATTCCAGCTACTCAGGAGGCTGAGGCAGGGGAATCACTTGAACCTGGGAGGCAGAGGTTACAGTCAGCCGAGATCGCACCGCTAAACTCCAGCCTGGAGACAGAGCTAGACTCCGTCTCCAAAAAAAAAAAAAAAAAAAGGTGTAGTATTTTCATATAACCCACTGACTTTTTCCAATATACTTTAAATCATCTCTAGATTACTAATAATACCTAATACAATATAAATGCTACATAAATAGTTGTTATACTATATTTTAAAAATTAAGTTTCTTTTAATTGTTGCATTATTTTTAAGTGTTTTTTTTTTTCTTCTAAATATTTTCTTTTTTTTTTTCTTTTCTTTTTTTTTTTTTTCTGATGTGGAGTCTCAGTCTGTCGCCCAGGCTGGAGCACAATGGCGCGATCTCGGCTCACTGCAACCTCCGCCTCCTGGGTTCAAGTTATTCTTCTGCCTCAGCCTCCCGGGTAGCTGGGACTGCAGGCGTGTGCCACCACACCTGGCTAATTTTTGTATTTTTAGTAAAGACGGGGGTTTCACCATATTGGCCAGGCTGCTCTTGAAGTCCTGACCTTGTGATCTGTGCACCTCGGCCTCCCAAAGTGCTGGGATTATAGGCTTGAGCCACCGCACCTGGCCCCAAATAATTTCAATCCATGATTGGTTCAATTTGTAGATATAGTACACACATGGATACAGAGGGCTGACTGCACTCAATAAATATTTGTTGAGTAAATGTTTTATAAGTTATTAGTTTTTGTTGCTGTACATTAATTAAAAATTAATTTTAAAAATATTTAAAAATTTTTTAATGTTTACAATTTAGAATTTTAAAAATTTGCTTTAGGTAACCATTTTAAATAGCCTTTAGGTAAAATATTTTATGTATATTATTTGAATTTTCCCTCTTATAGACTTAATGTTTTCTTCAAAATGGGCCTGCACTTTAAAAGATTGAAAGCTCACTGGATTTGGTATCACTCTCATCCCCTTGTATCCCTCACATTAGAGTGTTGATCCTCAGTACATTAGCAAATAATGCTTTTCATATTAAGAAAATTTAATCCATATTGTCCCAGAATGAGAAATGAGCTTCTAATTTTCTCAGACTGCTAATCATCTTCCTGAATCGGTTGCAGCCTTATCACTTGCTCTCACATGAAAGCATTCCCATAAGTATTTGTCTACACTATCATTCTATAACATATTAGCTTGGATTTCTTTCTTTATTTTATTTTATTTATTTTATTTTATTTTTTTGAGATGGGGTCTTGCTCTGTCACCCAGGCTGGAGTGCAGTGGCATGATCTCGGCTCACTGCAAGCTCTACCTCCTGAGTTCAGTTGATTCTTCTGCCTTAGCCTCCGGAGTAGCTGGTACTACAGGCGCACGCCACCACACCCAGCTAATTTTTGTATTTTTAGTAGAGACGGGGTTTCACCATGTTGGCCAGGCTGGTCTTGAACTCCTGACCTTGTGATCCACCCACCTTGGCCTCCCAAAGTGCTGGGATTACAGGTGTGAGCCACTGTGCCTGGCCGGATTTCATTTTTTTCATGCTGGTGGAGCTCATTGGTTTTTTTCACTTACTTTTAAATGTTTTAAAATGATTATACTCATAATTATTTTTCAGTAGAAAAATGAGCCTTCTCAGTAAAATCCTAACACTTTTCAAAATTTTATTGCTTCTGGATTAAATATGTAGATCTGACTTTCCATAAATTTTTCATTTTTCATTTAGGAAAAGGGTCCCATTTGTAGCAACTTTTATTATACGTATTAGTAAATTACTGAAGTTACTATTAGAACCATTAGACTTTGCAAAGTTGTTATGCCTTGTTATATTTCTAACTTAAGGATGGCTAGGTGCGGTGGATCACGCCTGTAATCCCAGCACTTTGGGAGGCTGAGGCAGGTGGATCACCTGAGGTCAGTAGTTCAAAACCAGCCTGGCCAACATGGTGAAACCCTGCCTCTACTAAAAATACAAAAATTAGCTGGGTGTGGTGGTGCATGCCTGTAATCCCAGCTACTCGGGAGGCTGAGGCAGGAGAATTCCTTGAACCCAGGGAGTGGAGGTTACAGTGAGCTGAGATCATGCCACTGCACTCCAGCCTGGATGACAGAGTGAGACTTCATCTCTAAATAAATAAAATAAAGCAAAACATAAAAGTACATCAGTTGCTTTAGCGAAGTGAGAAGTTGAAAATTTCAGATTGTATGCATTTTGGGTGGGCACAGCAGGATAGGGTGTGTGTGGATACTTATGTAGAATTTTTTTAAAAAGTCAATCAAATGTTATGGTCAGTATCACAGGGAGTCAACATGTCCATGAATGGAAGAAATAAGCTAAGGTTGAAAAGCTCAGTTTTTGTCTGGTCTCCCATTTGTGTGACTCCCTTATTTTTTCTTTTCTTTTTTTTTTTTTTTTTTTTGAGACGAGTCTTGCTCTGTCTCCCAGGCTGGAGTGCAGTGGCGCGATCTCGGCTCACTGCAAGCTCCGCCTCCTGGGTTCAAGCGATTCTCCTGCCTCAGCCTCCCGAGTAGCTGGGACTACAGGCGCCCGCCACCACGCCCGGCTTATTTTTTGTATTTTCTGTGGAGACGGGGTTTCACCCTGTTAACCAGGATGATCTCAATCTCCTGACCTCGTGATCCGCCCGCCTCGGCCTCCCAAAGTGCTGGGATTACTGGCGAGCCACCGCGCCTGGCCGTGACTCCCTTATTTTTTCTAGCAGTAGGAATACAGTATGGAGACAGGGTAGGGGCTAGTGTAGGGGACAAAAGTAAAAAATTGGAAATTGTGGCATAAAGGACATCTGTGCTTTATTTTACCTTCTCTGTCCCTATGAAAGTCATCCTTTTTGACAGTCCCTTGGCAATTTTTATCTTCCAAAGCCAAGAGTTAGATGCTGCTTTGCAGTTCTTATATAAATTATATCATTTTTAAGATACTCCTATCAGATTATCCTTAGCTCGAAGATCTGAAATCCTCCCTCAGGCTAAACACATCTTAGAAAATCCTGTCTGACCCTGTGATATTTTACTGATACTTTCTCTTTTAAAGTTTATCTTGTCTTTCTTGTTATTTGCCATCAGTCAGACATATGGTGGTAACTGAGAACCTTTAAGGGGAATCTAATTTTCTTTGAGATTATATTCTTGAATTTGTTATCATTTTTAAAAGTAATTTTTCCCCCCCGCAACACTCTGGCTTTGGGAAAACTAACTCAGATTTTTACACTTTATGTCTGTAATGTACAGAATTTATCAGTTTCTATTCCAGTCCTGGATGCGTAGGCTATCTACAAATATTTGAATGGATATTTCAAACTCATTATTTCATTGTAACCTGACAACTCTGCTGTCAGGTTCTAATGAAAACAAGTCCTAGTCCACAGTCTCCAGGAAGAATTTATTAAACAAGCTGGCACAGTCCAGCCGTTTTTGTAATGTTGGTGGAGTCCTCGTTCTCTCTCTTTTTGGGTGATGAAATCAAACCTTGTAAGAAAGGTCCACTTGAGCCAGAAGAAGCAATATAGTGTCTCACTACAGATAATGCATCCTCAGGCAACCAGAATTCCTTTCCTAGTGTCTGAAGTGAGAGTGGGGCGGCGACAAGCCAGAATCACATCTTTCAAGGTCTAGGCCAGTGCTAACCAAAGTGTGTTCTGTGGACCAGTTAACTGCAGATTGCTGGTCTGTGATGAGTCCACAAATTGAGGGCAAGCACTTTAGAGACTTTTAAGGCAGTTTAAGGTCACAGCAGTGAGTTATAATTCATTTTCACTGTATTTTACACAGATACCGGTTTATAAGAGGTTGGAAGTAAAAATCCTGCTCTGTCATTATACATAGTTTGAGAAACACTGATTTAGGCAAGTGTGTGTTGCAAGATTCTTTACTCAGTTTTGGAAAATATTTTAGCCAATCTACTTATCTCGAGTGTCCCTTCTTTAACTGAGACTCTATTTCGACTGTCTTTTATGCTATTAACTACTTGCAATTAGTAGTTGACCAGTACTTTCAAAAATGGAAACTTATTATTTAGTATGCTAATTAGCAAAGCCTCTAGTGTTGACTAAAGATAAAAGATAGCTTAAACATACACAGCAATCTCCTCTGGAAGGTGGCCTTTCTGATTAAATACTAGCTCAGAGTGTGACTGTGCCTAACAGTTGTAGCTTACATCAAGTCACACAATTTATATGATGTTCGCTACATTATATTCTTTCAAAAGTAAATTTATAGTTTTCCTAACATGGCTCTCTCGTGAAACTTAAAATCTGGGTATTATAACTGTTTTATTTGCACACCCTAAGATGAGTACAGATCTGTGGTTATTATTCGTGTTCTTCTGTAAGCTTTATGGGCAACAGGGACCTTAATCTTTGTCATGAGCCTAGAATATGACACCAGCCTATTCTGGAGAAGGTAGTAGAATCTATGATACATTGGAAAGAGCTCTGCACTTGGAGTTTGGAGTCATAGACACTGTATTTTCTGGCAGCATGACTTGAATAAATTAGATGAGATCTTAGAGACGATGTCTTTTCTGGCATGGGTATAGTGCTACCTACTGAATGTATAGCTTAGCAGATTAATACGTATTTTTTTTTCAAATCTTGATGCTGCTGTATCTTCTACTCTACCATCATTCTCTGAGACTCCTTCTACCCTTGATTTCTTTTTATTCTTTCTATTATTTAGGCAAGAAATTTGCTGGGACCAGAATGTGAGGTTATGACTTTATGCTATTCAACGTTGGTTCTTCAATTTCCTATTTCACCTGTTCAGTTTTAAGTGATTGTTTGACACACACACACACACACACACACACACACACACACACACACACACAATCATCTTAGTCTCTCCTGTAGCTTTCAGCACAGTGTCTTTTTCACAGTATTCACTCCATAAATGTTTGTTAAGTATTTCAGTTGACAGCAGTGTTTCTTAAATGCAGAAAAAATATTTCTGGCTAACCTGGAATATAGTTCTAATTGCTTCTCTTACTATAGATGATTGTTTTGTAGAAAAAAAGAATATGATAGTTTGGATTATGAATGAAGTGAAAGTTATATGAAACAATTAAATGTGTGAAATTGAGGCATTTATGGCAATTCTGAACTGCATTTTTACTCTTTTATCCACAAACCAGTTGTCCTGAAATTTGTAGTCTTTTTTATGTCTTCAATGGAATCCCAAAATATCTTATTTCACTAAAATATTGTACAAATGAAATTTTAAAGTAACGCTTATTTCTAGTGCAATGTAAAACTGTACTTGGGAAAGATCATTCATAGGAACAGTGGATGGCACTATTGGCTCATACCTGCAAAGTAATTATCCTTAAGTTGCAGAACTTTCAAATGCTGGCTTAGTGAATGCTTTTAAAGAGAGCAGCTCAGTTAAAAAGCTTGGACAATATTAGGAGTTAATGTTATATTTTGTAAACTTTTTAATCATTATTTTGTATAAAATTTGAAATGAATATATATATATATATATAGTTTTCTTAGTTACTAGCATAGAGAAATGACTGATTTAAAAAAATCATTTCAAATTCTAGCATGTTGTAGGATTCTCTTGCCCTTTCTGAAAAGTACCTCTTGCTTATCAGATTTCTAACAAAACTATTTAATTTGAAGAAGGCAGAATGAATTTGGATAAAAAGCAAAAATTTAAAGGTACTCAAATTTAGACACATCATTAAAGCAAACTTAGTTTAAAGTTAATTGAGTAGAATGGTCAACACTTTCTTCAGGTTAGTTCATGGAGTGGATATGCATTGATAGAACAATTTAGAGATGCTTTTACAGTTGAGAAAGTTCATTATATTTGTTATCTTTAAAAATAATTTTATTTATTTCATATGTTTGTTCTTTAAGAAGACCAACGAGCCCTACAACTGGACATTAATTTGTTTTTTTGTTTGTTTAATTTTTTTGTAGAGACAGGATCTCAGTTTGTTTTGTTGCCCAGGTTGGTCCTGAACTCCTGGCTTCAAGCAATCCTCCTGCCTTTTCCTCCCAAAGCTCTGGGATTACAGGTGTGGCGATTTGTTAAACAAATGTAGTTGAACATAAAAAGATGAGTTCATGTGGTATCTGCCCTTGAGAATCCCACAGAACAGAGTTAAACAACACAAAACAATTAAGTTATAAGCTCACATTGTATGATGGATTGTTTGGGTGAGTTGGAGAGTGCTTCCATGGAAAGTAATATTTAGGCTGTGTCTTAAAATATCTTCTAGGTGGATTTAAAGGCAATTTAAGCAGTAGTGGGGTGGGGAGAACCAAAACAAAACCCATAAGCAGTGGTTATTGTATTGTGAAACACCATGTCTTGCACAGAGAATGATAAGTCACTGTGGTGGTGTTTTGAATAAGGAAATGGTTGGAGAAAGGTAGCTTGAGAATGCTTGGGCTCAGATCTTGGTGACGCTGGATTTTTCTGGGCCACTTTGCCAACCAGGGACCTCCACAGCCAATGATGCCCCCCAACCCAGGCCTCACTCAGCCCTGGGCCTACCACTGGAGGCACCCTGCCCACTCAATTCACCTGTACTATAGCTTGTACCTGCATTCGTGGTTCCCAAGCTCTTGTCCCACATCCAAGAAGAATGAGCTTACACTGACAATTAGAAGGGTTAGGATAGGCAGAGAAGAATTTTCTTGAGTGGTGGAACAGCTCTCAGTGGACAGGGGATGCAGGGGGTGGTCACCCACCCCTGTAGTCGGGTGGATTCTCTCTCTCACTCTGTGTGTCTGGGTCTGGGACTTTGCATGGACTCAGAATGGGAAGTGCATGCTGATTGGTTTGTGAGTATGCACAAAAGGTTAAAATGAAGGCACCACTCAAAGGTGGGCACCATGGTGTAGAAAACCAGTAAGGAAAGGGTAGGTTAAAGTAAAATTGGTGGAGGGTGGGGATCAATCAGAGGAAAGTATGCCAAATGGGAAGACAGGTTCTCAATCTGGTCCGTGGATTTGACTTGTAGCTTGGCTTTCAGGCTTTAAACTGTCTTTGGTTTGAAAGTGGGGTTTCACTGGGGACCTGACACTCTCTGCCTAGGCATTTGTCTGCTTCCTGCTGCTATCATTGGCATAAGTTATTCAGCCTCTCTATAGGTTTCAATTTCCTCATTTATAAAATGATGATAATAATAATAGTGTTGTGAGAATGAAAAGAGGTCATAGGTTTAATCAGCACTATGCTTGGCACATAGTATCTGTTCAATATATAGTATTGTTAACTTTATTACTATGACAACTATAAGAAGGCAAACCTCAGGCTTAAGTAGACTGCTATTCGCTTAAGACCACAGAGCTAGTAAGTGGCAGAATTATGACTTGAACCGCATCATCTGACCAGTTTTTTCAATAAACCATAACGTCAGTGGCCTCTAGCCCCATTTTCTACTCCGGGGTCTATACTGTAGTTGTTTAGTTAATTGAAAGGAAAGCCAGTTAGAAGTAAAGTTTGAGACTCATCTAGAAGATAGCCTATTAAATCTGAGAAACATGCTGTAGGCAGCAGAGTTTTACTGAGAGAATGGGGAACATCGGCCTTATGTAGTGAGTCTGTCAAATGGAGGTAGGATAGGAGAATTCCTGCTGTATATCTATATTGTATTGTCAGATGACTCCTAAGATGCATCCATTTTGTCCAATGGAATGGAATTTGAAATTCCTATTATGATTATTTTAAAGGAGGGGACTGCTAAATCATATAGAGATATATGACCATTGTACCTTCCTTTCTTGTCTTTTTTTTTTTTTTTTTCTTCCCGACTTCTACTGGAGCTAAGGTGCATGAAAGTGAGTTGCTCTTGGAAGGGCACAGTAGGAGCAGATCATTGGATTGTATCCAAAGAGACACCATCTGTCAGCTTTTCTGTTGCTTTAAGAAAACTTGTTTTCTAGCCTTATCAAGAGAGAGAGAGAGAGAAAAAAAAAAACCCCTGAAACTTGTGTAGCCCAACTTTAATTAAGTATAATTGAATACACATGTGATTGTGGATGAGGGCCTGTCAGTTTTTTCCAATACAAGAATAATATATATCCCATATTTATTTTTGAAACCACTTTGCTTTTATTTTACTGCATCTCAGCATGGTAGCACTGGTTGTTTTATTTTTTTTCTAACCCTGACAAAGCAGAATGTTTTGTTTGGCTTTTTAAAAAGGCAATAGTGCATGTAGTTAAGACCTCATTTACTTTATCTGATGAAACAGTCTCTGAGGAGTGTCTATTTTTTGATAAATCCACTAAGAAAACTGGGTTTAAGACAAGGTCATTTTTAAAAATACTGGTTTCAATTTTTAAACAATGTATATACCTTTGTGAATTGTAATGTATATTTTTGTGGTTCTTTTTAGGTTAACCTTAAAGTATTAATTGTGAGATCATATAGGTTTACAAAATTCTTTCTCCCTTGTGAAATATATTTTATGTACTGTTCTGTTACTACTCTTGCAAAAAACATAAACTTTCTGAAATGGAATTTTTAGTCTGTTCTCCTCCCCCACTTTCTCCCATCTCTGTTATTTTTTTTCTCCCATACATCTATATAAGTTTATGAGAACAAGATATGCAAGGATGGATTTATTTATTTAGGACCAGGAGTCCCTTGTAACTGGAAGATATCCTCTATCAAGATTGGTGGTCTGTTTTATTCATTGGTTTGTTTTATTCTCTACTCATTCACTCGTTTACTCAACAGACATTTGCAGAACATCTCTATATATCTGAAAATGTACTAAGTGCAATAAAAGAAACAAGACCTAGTAATGTGTCACTGCTCTTGGGAGCCTTACAGTCTAGTGTAGTTTAGTTAACTGGGAAATAATTTTGTTTTAGTCTACATGGGATATAATAGTAGTTTTATATGTGTAGGACTTAGAGTTGTATACCTAGAAGTTTACCACAAATATGGAGAATGTATCGGACTTGTTTCAAATATGATAGCTGAAAATAGGCTCATACAATGAATAGTGTACAACATGTGTGTCATGTGAACCAGCAGCACACTCTTTGGTAGTTTGCCACTGTTGAGAATTCTGTCACTAGCATCACATATTGTTCTCACTCTGGAATTCAGGCAACCCAGGATCCTTTGAGTATAGATTTCTGTACTTACCTCTAAAATTAACGCCTCTAGTTTCACTTCCAAAATGAATTGCAATTGTTAAAGCCCATTTCTGTCTACTTCAACTTTCTCATTCTTATTTCTACTATTAGGCTTATTTTAAAAATTTTCCTACCTTAATTCTCAGTTATATGCAAAGGAAGAGACAAAGCAACAAAAATAATGACAAGGTGTCAGTAGTGGCATTGATGTTGACACATTGCACACATCTTGGAAAAAGAGGTGTCAAATGCCCATAAGGATGGAGTATGGTTGAGATTCTGCTACTGCTGAAGACAAATTTTCCTGTTGTTTCCCTGATACCTAATAATGGCAATATGATGGTTGGCATAATGAGAGTCTTCTGTGTAAGTGAATTGACTTGCACTTAAATATTTTGCAGTTATTTGTCAGTTATTTACCAAATGATTATTTATCAAATAATTATTTTTCTTAATTTTATTGGAGATTTGTCATCCAAATATTCTATTTGGAATATAATATACTTTAATACTCTGTTAAGTTTTGATTTGTATGGTAGATATTCCAGGATGAATGATGGAAGAAAGAATAATGTAGACATTTCAGGGATTTTTTAAATTTTAAATTTAATTCTTTTATATATTTTATATATATATATGTGTGTATGTGTGTGTGTATATATATATATATTCAAAATCCAACTGTGACCAAGAGTCATGCATGAATATTTTCTGATGTACTTTACAAATGCTTATTTAAACAGTATGGTTTGCCTAATTTCTTAGTTTCTTTTGTTTATCCCAATACTGCTTTGCTTATACATATATATCTTAAAGGTTTCTAAACTTAGAGACCTGTAGATCCTAAACAACTTTTAATTGACTGATCTTTTAATGTCTGTGTTTTCTGTTCCCTTATCTTGTAGTTTTTAAAAAATCTTCTTTGAAGTATTGTTTTGTTTTCTTCCTATTTTTTCATTTTCTGTATCTGCTTTTTCTTTTGAGCCCTCACTTTTGACTTTTATGTAAGAATGGTGTTTTATTAAAAGCCTCTTTTTTGGTATAGTAGATGAGAAAGAAGTAGTTTAATTTTAATATATCTACTGTAAATATATGGATTTGTCTTTTGTAACACTGCCTTGCCAAGTGTTTGGATAGATAGAGTAGCATGACAGTTCGCACAATGAGCAATAGTTTGATTTAAGCTATTTATTTTTGGGCTACCCTGCTTAAGATCTCTTGCCAGCTAATGAGAATGGTCTGAGGCCTTTTTTTATAAGGAATGGGAAAAACTTTTAATTAGGGATAGACTTTGTAAAATATTTAATAAGTTTCTTTGTAGCCCCATGGCCAAATACCTACTGCCCACACGCTTTCTTAATACAAAACTATTCATAGATAATTAAAAATCTTTTTTGGCAGATTCACATATTCATAGACTATTAGAACCAGAAAGGATTTTAGAGATTTAAAATCTTTTCATAGATGATAAAACAGGTCTCAAGGACTAACATCCGAAAGTTTGGTGGCCCACAGATTGCACTCACTTTTAGGAGAGTAAGGTTCATGACAAATAGAGGTTACTCTGACGGGTGATACACCTTCATCTTTAGGATTTTAGGGGTTGGTGAAAGGATTAGAAAGCAGATTAGATTTTGTCTGTGGTCTGCAAGACATCATAAAAATGATATTTGATGTTAACTTGTATTGAAATATATATAGGTCAAAATACCAGAAACTGGTATCACTGTGACCAATACTGTTTGGTGGATCAGAGGAAAACAGTGAGATTATCTGTCAAGTGAATTTGATTACATGGGATAAAGAGGCTATTGAGACTTCTGTTTTGGTGTGAGGGCATCTTTGGAAAAGTTCTGGACTTCATATCACCTCGTTTTCCTCTTTTATTCACTCATTATTTACCTTTCCCATCCACATTTCTGGTTCTATCATTTACCTTCCTTTAATTCCTATAGGTTTGTATGTTTGTATTTCTAGTACCTTATAGTGACTAGCTCATGGGAGCTCTCAATAAAAATGTTTTTATGACTCAGTTTCTAAATGCTAATGGTATGTTTTCACGCTAAAGTCTCTTCTGCTGTTTCTTGAGTCTTGAATCTCTATTCCAGCCTTTCTCGGTTCTTGTTTTCTGAGAGAATTAAGCCTGAACATATGTGATTGAATGTCCTAAGGCATTCATTATATAGTGAATTAACCCTTCTCCTAAGCATCTAGAATGGTATTAGCTGCATACTATCCTTGAGTGAATTAAAAAGCAGTCACTCAGATTATTTTCTTAAGTGCATAATTCTCTTGGAATAGTGGTTGAGAAAGGCTGACTTACTCACTTCATCAGATATTCCAAATAACCATCTTAAAGCTTACTTTTCTAAGAAGCACCATCATTGACTGACTTCATTTTAATTGTTCTTTTACTTCACATTTTCTTAATACATAGACTTAGTTTTTACTAAGGGCTGTTGCTAAGTTGGTGTTATGCTGAATGGGTTATAGTAAATTTGGTTTAATCTTTAAAAAGAAACATAAACAAAAAGTATATAATAGATTTCTCATGTTGCTATTTTTTCTCTTGAAAAGCATATACTACCTGAATGTCAAACTAGCCAGTGCTTGGGTGACTTCTATGTAGGACTTGTTAGGTCTGTGACAACACAAATCCCAAGGGCAAAGGAAGGAGACTGGAACTAGTAGACTGAGCATGTTTAATGATGATTTGGCCACTGTAAGTGATCCTTGAGAGTTAGCCCTCTATTTAGGCATGGCATCTAAGGTTCATAACTACCTAGGTTCTTATTTCCAAAGGAGTCAATGTTAGATATATCAGGGCCCAGTTTTATGAAAATACAGAAAGAAAACTGTGCCTATTCACAGATGACATGACTGTCTACATAGAAAATCTCAAGGAGTCCATAATAAAACTAGAACTCATTAGTGAATTTAGCAAGGATACAACATAAATCCATAAAAATAAACCATCTTTCTGTATACCAGCAATGTATAATTGGAAAGGGAAATACAAAAATTATTTATGTTATGCAGCAGCTCTAAGAAAAATGCTTAGATAAAAATCGTACAAATTCTGTATAGGATATGTATGTGGAAATTTATAAAACAGAAGAAATCAAAGAAGATCTAAATAAATCATGCAATGTTCAGGAATTGGAAGATTCAGTATAGTAAATGACGATTCTCAAACTGATACATAGATTTAAAGTAATTTAAATACAAATTCCAATAAGATTTTTCTTGTAGAAGTGGAGAAACTGATGCTAAATTTTATATGGAAAGGCAAGGGAAGTAGAGTTATCTAAAACAGTTTTGAATAAGAATAAGGTTGGAGGAATCACATCATCCTATTTTAAGACTTATTATAAAGTAGCAATCAAGAGGTGTGGTAGTGGTGAATGGACAGATGCATTAAATCACTGGAAGGAGACTAACAAGTCCAGCAATGTCAGACCCATTCAAATATGGGCAGTTGATTTTGACAAAGTTGCAAAGTTCATCCAAGGGATAAAGCAGTGTTTTCATCAAATTGTACTGGAACAATTGAGTATCCATATGGAAAAAGAACAAAACTTTGACCCAAATGTTAGATGTATACAAAAGTTAACCCAAAAGGGATCCAAGTTCAAAATGTAAAATGTAAAACCTTTTTTCTTCTTCAATTTATGAAAATAAAAAATAAAAGGTAAAACTTTAAAGATTGTAGACTAAAACATAGGAGAAGGTTTCTGTTTTTATGGTTAGGCAAAGAGTTCTTAGACCTGATACCCAAAATCACGATCTATAAAAGGACAAAAGATGGACCTAATCAAAATTAACAACTTTTCCTCTGTGAATGAAACAATTAAGAGAATAAAAAGCAATCTGCAGGCTGGGAGAACATATTTGCAGATCACATACGCAGCATAGGACTTCTATCCAGAATATATAAGGAACTTTCAAAACTCACTAGGAAAACAACTGGATTAAAATATGGGTGAAATACTTGAACAGAGACATCACAAAAGAGGATATGCAAATGGAAGCTAAGCACATGTAAAGTTTTTCGACATCATTAACATCAGGGATCCTATAACTCACCTATTAGACCAAGTAAGATAAAAAATATTGTTAATACCAGGTACTAGAGGATGCAGAGCAATTAGAGCTCTCATACATTGTTGGAGATGCTAAATGGTACAGCCATTTGGAGAATGGATTAGCAGTTTCTCTAAAAAGTTAAGCATATACTTATCATAAGACAAACATCCTACTTTTAGGTATGAGAAATAAAAACCTAAGTTCACCCAAAAACCTGTGCATGTATGTTTATGGCAGCTTCCTTCCTAATTAGCCCAAACTGAAAACAACTCCTGTATCCTTCAGGGAATGAATGGAAAAATCATCTGTGTTGCATTCACGTAATTGAATACCGCCAAACAAAAAAGGAATGAATGATTGACATCCCCAACATCTTGGATGGATGTAAAAAGACTTATGCCAAGTGAAAGAAGCCAGTCACTAAAAGGCTGTATATATGATTTATTGCTGTATTGTATTGTGTTGTGTTGTGTTGTGTTGTGTTGTATTGTATTGTATTTTTTCTTGGAGACAGGGTCTAGCTCTATTGCCCAAGCTGGAGTATAGTGGCACAACCACGGTTCACTGCAGTCTCTGTCTCTTAGGGTCAAGCAGTCTTCCCACCTCAGCCCCCTGAGTAGCTGGGACTACAGGCATGTGCCACCATGTCTGGCTTTTTTTTTTTTTTTTTTTTTTTTTTTTTTTTGTAGAGATGAGGTTTCACCGTGTTGCCCAGGCTGGTCTTGAACTCCTGGGCTCAAGTGATCTTCCCACCTCAGCCTCCGAAAGTGCTGGGATTACAGGTGTAAGCCACCTCACCTGCCCTATATTATTTATTTATGTGACATTTTCAAAAAGAAAAAACTATGGTGATGGAGAAGAGATCAAGGATTTTTAGTGGTTAGAAATTGGGAGGTAAGGATGGCAGAGAGTGTTTGGGTAAGGGGATAGCACAAGGGAATGTTCTGGGGTAACGGAACTCTTCTGTATTCTTTGGTGATGGTTACATATACCAATACATAGGCTAAATTCATAGAACTGTACACCTTCCAGAAAACAAAATTTATGACAGTTTTTAAAAAAATTATTCTGCAAAGAAAATAATATTTATCAAGAAATATTTAGGTAGAGAACCAGGGTAGATGGAAAATTGTGTTAAAAGGTTTGCATCTCATTTAAATTGGAAGCAAAGTCATCTGGACTGAGAGGAAAATGGGCCTGGGCCCAATATTTGAGAAGAACTGAGGTTTTTTTTTTTTGAGATGGAGTTTTGCTCTTGTTGCCCAGACTGGAGTGCAATGGCGCAAACTTGACTCACCGCAACCTCTGGCTCCCGGATTCAAGTGATTCTCCTGCCTCAGCCTCCCAAGTAGCTAGGATTGTAGGCATGTGCCACCACACCTGGCTAATTTTGTATTTTTAGTAGAGATGGGGTTTCTCCTAAACCCTGTTGGTCAGGTTGGTCTTGAACTCCCGACCTCAGGTCATCCACCTGCCTCGGCCTCCCAGTGTGTTGAGATTATAGGCATGAGCCACCGTGCCCGGCCTAGAACTGAGCTTTTGAACTGTTGCTAAGAATAAATGAGGTATCATTGAACTTACCCTCAGTAACGAATGGAATATGTCACCTGTGGGTAATATGAGATGATTAATAAGACAGTTACCACACCTACTGTATACCCCTAAAATAATAAATAAAGAATTTTTAAAAAGACAGTTATATAGCAGGATTATGTCATGATTTGACTCATTATATAAAAAATTTTAATGTATGATTTTCCATTAGAGGAAATACTCTTTTGTTTTGGCAATTCCTGCCAGTCTTCATTTGTTGATCAGAAGACAACTTTCAGAAGTATTCTGTTGCTACTGGAGGTAGGATTGGGCCAGGGTGGAATCTGGTTAGAACAAAAATACCACAGAAGAAAATCATTTGGCTTACCAGTAAGCTGATGTGTACATCCTCCCTTTACCTTTATGCACGTGTATACACCAGCCTTGCAATTTGTCTTGCTACTTTTTGAGTAGAGAAAGAAATAATTGTTGCTTTGTAACTTGTGCCTGTAAAAACTACAAATCTAAAAGTACTTGGTCCCTTGTACTCATGATGATTTGTTTAGATTTACCCTTTTGTAGCTTAGTAGGTACTGTGAAATCTTAATCAGGGCCTCATATTTACCATTTAATCATCTTAGCCATATATTTGGAAGAACTGCAAATCCCCCCTTTGCAGGGCCACCTATGAAAATCTATACAATGGAAAAGCAACAGCATGGATTCCCTACAGTATCTCAGAGCACCCAGCCCTGCTGGAGCTGCTGGACCAGCATACGGATGCCCAGCTGCTTTTTTTCAATTTTCTTTTCTTTTTTTAAAGCAAATCCTCATAGCAGCTTTATTTGTAATAGCCAAAAACGGGAAACAACCCACAGTGTGAGATAGGGGTACAATAGAATATTCCCCAGCAACATAAAGAAACTAACTCTGGGTACATGCAAAAGCATGGATGAAACTCAATTATGCAGAGTAAAAGAACCCAGACAAATTGATGACACACTACATTATTCCAACTAAACTGTAGAAAATGCAAACAAATCTCTAGTTCAGGAAAGCAAATGAGTGAATCCCTGAGGCAAATTGGTCTGGGAGTGGGGAAGGGAGGCATTGTAAAGGTACACAAAGAAACTTTGTAGGGTTACATATATGTCCATTATCTCTATTACGATGATGTTTTCGTATATATGTATGAAACACTTCTAAACTCTCATGCCCAGCTTTTAAAATTATTTTGATACTTACTAGGGATTTTAAACTAATTTGATATCCTTCTTTTTTGAGGGGGGTTGGGGCTAGAGTCCTGCTGTGTTGCCTGTGTTAGAGTGCAGTGACGTGATCATGGCTCACGATAGCCTCGACCTCCCATGCTCAAATAATCCTCCCACCTCAGTCTCCTGAGTAGCTGGGACAACAGGCATGTGTCACCTTGCCTGGCTAATTTTTAAAAAAATTTTTTATACAGATGGGTCTTGCTATGTTGCCCAGGTTGGCCTTGAACTCCTGGGCTCAAGAGATCCTCCTGCCTTGGCCTCCAAAAGTGCTGGGATTATAGGCATGAGCCACCACACCCCACCAGCTCTTTGTTTCTTTTTTTTTGGGAAACAGGTCTTGCTCTGTCATCCAGGCTGGAGCACGATGGTGCTTTCAAGGCTCACTGCAGGCTTAACTTCCCAGGCTCAAGCAATCCTCCTACCTGAGCCTACCAAGTATCTGGGACTATGGGCATATGCCATCACACCTGGCTAATTATTTTTACTTTTGTCAAGACAGGGCCTTATTATGTTGCACAGGCTGATCTCAGACTCCTGAACTCAAGTGATCCTCCTACCTTGGCCTCTCAAAGTGCTGGGATTACAGGCATGAGCCACTGTGCCTGGCCCGTTATCATTCTTTCATCTTAGGTTTTACCCTAAAGAAATTTCTATCCTCGTCCACCACTGTAGGCTTGCTAACAGGGCTCTGCAGATGAAACCGTAGCAGGCTTATTTACAATTTTTCCCAAAATTTTATTACGAAAAATTTCAAATGGACAGCAAAGTTGAAAAAATTTTACAGTGCACACCTGTCTACCCACCATGAAGATTCTGTCATTAACATTTTACCGTCCTTACTATGTCATATCTTTCTTCATCCATTTCTATTCATCCATCAGTCCAACTTATTTTTTTCAACATGTTTCAAACCAAATTGCAGACATCAGAACACTTCCTCTAAATACTTCATCAGACACGACATTCTAGAGATCAGTAGTCGTAGGATTTTATGTAAAATTTTGAAACCATGGAATATATACATCTTAAGAGCACATGGCTGAGTTTTGACAAATGCATATGCCTGTGTAACTCCCATCTCTATTTTTAAAAAATCTGTGGACCAGATAGTATTTACATAATATTCGCAGTGGAAATATAGTAACGCCCCTGATTTATAAGGATATATTGGTAAATAGTCTGTCTGCATTTTCTTTGTTGAGAACAAAGCTGTATTCCCCTCCCCTCCTCCCTGTAATGATGGAAATAATATATTATTTTAGCCCATTGTGTAACATCCTTCTTAAATGTGTTAAGAATTTTAAGTGTGCTATTATGCAACAACTTGATAAAATATTTTCTTAAAATATATGTTTTTAACCACATGCAATATTTGCTGTTAACCTTTAAAAAATATGAATGAGGGCTGGATGCGGTGGTGGCGAACGCCTATAATCCCAGCACTTTGGGAGGCCGAGGCAGGCGATCATGAGGTTAAGAGATCGAGATTGGCCGGGCACGGCAGCTCACGCCTGTAATCCCAGCACTTTGGGAGGCCGAGACGGGCGGATCACGAGGTCAGGAGATCGAGACCATTCTGGCTAACACAGTGAAACCCCGTCTCTACTAAAAATATAAAAAATTAGCTGGGCATGGTGGTGAGTGCCTGTAGTCCCAGCTACTCGGGAGGCTGAGGCAGGAGAATGGCGTGAACCTGGGAGGCGGAGCTTGCAGTGAGCCGAGATCGCTCCACTGCACTCCAGCCTGGGCGACAGAGTGAGACTCCGTCTCAAAAAAAAAAAAAAAAAAAAAAAAAAAAAAAAAAAAAAAAGATCGAGACCATCCTGGCCAATATAGTGAAACCCCATCTCTACTAAAAATACAAAAATTAGCTGGGCATGTTGGTGCAGGCCTGTAGTCCCAGCTACTCGGGAGGTTGAGGCAGGAGACTCTGTCTCAATAATAATAATAATAATAATATGAATGAGTTATTTTTCTTTAGCAAATAATTTTCTTCATATTACTTTCTAAAATACTGAAAGTATATGCATGTCCTCACCCTATAATCTCAAAAAGAAAGAAAAACATAATTCCTACTGCAGTATTCTCAACCTTTGTATCTATTGTTTGATTAGGCAAATATATATATTTTGGAGATATATATGTGAAACATATACATACACATATACATACATTCTTATATATATATAAGAATATATATATGTTCTTAAACATAAGCATTCTTTCCAGTTGGATGATTGCAAAGAGGGTACCACAAAACAGGCCTTACACTGATTTAAATATGCTTTGAGTCCCAGGCATTTACAGGTAGTTCAGTAGAAAATTTTGATGTTCGTTTCAAAAATGCAGTGCATTTCTCAGAGCACAGAAAGATGATTGTGAAGAAATCTGACCCTGAAGGCCAGTGTGTGGGTGGGGCTTAGACATCTTAAATGTCTTAGATTACTGGGTGTCTGAGGACAGTTCTTTTAATTGGATAGCAGGAAGCAGAAGAGTACTGCTGAAATTAAGAGGAAAGAACATGCATTTTTAAAATGCAGAGGAGACATCCTAACATGTTGTCTTGACAGATGTCAGGATTATTTGGGGACAGTAATGGGCTTGACCTACAGGGAACTGACAGAATGTCTAAACTTAATCTGGAATTATATTAAATACCCTGAAGCCACATTTGTTGCCATCTCTCAAGTGTATAGGATTGAAATGGTGAAAACTTTTTTACTTAATATTTGCTTGTGTGTGGGTATGCATTTGTGATAGGGTTCCAGACAGTTTGCAAACAAGGTAGAGGAACAGCGTTATTAGGAAGACTACCAACTCCTTAGGGTGGTATAAGAGTCCCGTGGCTTCTTCCAGCCTTTTCTCTCCTTTCCCTGTTACAACTAATACTCATCAATGCCAGCCTGCCTGTCTCAACATACTATTCTGTAACATGTGTTAATGCCCTTGTGTATGCCATTACTTCTGCTAGGCCTGCTATTGACTGCTTAGCCAACTATAGTCATCTTTCAAAACTTTGTCAGATATCACCTTTTCCATGTCAAGTGTCACCATCCTTCTCAAGAAAGAGTTGTTAATCACGTTTGTACAGGTTTTACCATAATATATTCTCAGAAGATGCAGAGAGGAGAATAATTGAGAACTAAAATGAAGCCATTGGAGTTGATATTAAAGCATTGATAACCTGACAGCAATTCCAGGAGCGTTGTTTAGGTGAAATGCAGATTGAAGTAGGCGGAAGAGTGGACAGGAGATGAGGCATAGGGGCAAGATAGTATCTTTTAAGAAGTTTGTTGCCAGTGGGAAGAGTAGAGATGGGGCTCTGGTTGGGGAGAATCGGGAGCTGACGTTATTCTTGTGGTTTTAGGAATGGCAGAAATAGAAAATAATTTTATGTTTAAAAGAAATAGCTACTGGGAAAAGAGAGAGACCAAATAAGAAGTGAGACTATTTGGTAGAGTGAGTTTCCGAAGCATATGGGATCGAGAATGTAGGTGGAAGTGCTTAGGATAATATAACACTTCTACCTTCAATGCAGGAAGATACTCGACAAGGATGGATGAATTTTCATTATTTTTTATCCTGTTTGGGGAAAAGGAAAATGAAATGTGATATTTATATTACTGGTCAACAATTTTCCAATATTGTATATTTAATTATTTTCTCTTCTACTGACATTTATGGTACTCTGTTAAATCTTTGAATACAACTACACTATAACATTTTACAATGGCTGTACCAATTTGAAAAATACCTTGAATGGTTTAAGAATTCCTATTAAGTCATGCAGTAAAAAGGACTTAATTGGGTGCATACTGTTGTGCCAGCTATGATGTTAGGTGTACAGATATAATGATGAAATACAGAAGCAGTTGTGAATTAGTTGTAAAAATTCAGAAAAGAAACAATGGCAGTATGAACTCAGGGAGAGAAAATAGAATGAGAGAGGCAAGAATAACTGGGACTAAGAATACAGGTGATCGGTTAATTCAAGGATTAACAAACTACAGCCTGTGGTCCAGAGCTAGTCAGTTGCTTTTGTTAGAACAGCTTGTGATCTAAAAATGGTTTTTACATTTTTTAAACAGCTGGGGAAAATTAAAAGAAACGTAATAATTTGTAATACATGAAGATTACATGAAATTTAAGTTTCAATATCCATTACTATTTATGGATTTTTAATTTTATCGGGAAACAGCCACATTCACTCATTTCAAAATTGTTTTTGACTGGTTTCATGCTGCAGTGGCAGAATTGAGCAGCTGTAGCAGACAATGTCAATGATGTTGTACAGGAAAGAGTTAATAGAGCAGGTCTGGGCTGCTAGCCTTAGAAGGATCTGCTTGGGACTGGGGCCATGGGGGTGAGGTTAACCATTGAATAGTATCTGGAAGCCTGACTCCTAGAATTTTCCCTAAGCTCATAAAAGCATTTTACCTGCCTGGAGTACAGACGCCTGCTTTCCTTCTGGATAGTTGTGACTAGTCATCATAACTCTGTGACCAGCCCAGAATAAAAGTCCTGTTGTTTGAGCCCAGGTGTTTGAGGTTGCAGTGAGCTTTGCTCATGCCACTTCACTCCAGCCTGGGTGAGAGAGTGAGACCCTGCATCTAAAAGACAAAGAAAGAAAAATTAAAACCTGGGATTCTGAGTCTCTAAAGGGCTGCTCTAGGTAGAAAGTTCATGTATGTGTGTTACTACATTTCACTGCTGGAGGGAGTGTGTTCCGTATGGCTTCTCCTGAGAGGCAAAGCACAGGAAGCCTGTGCATAGATTCCTCCAGATTTTACCTGATGTGTCTTTTTCTCTTACTAATTGCTGTAATAAACTATAGCCATTAATGCAACTGTCTCCTGAGTCTGTGAGTCCTTCTAGTGAATCGCCAAATATGTGTGTTGTCTACGGACCCCTGAAACTGGAGCTTTTGTTGTTTTTGTTGCTGGTCAGCACACTATAAATTGTAGTTACAACTAACTCCACAGTGTTTTGAGTGGAAGTATATCACTGTTTTTATTTTACTGTATTTTTTATTAGCAGGGCGTACCCATCATGCCAAAAGAAAACTGTACTTTGAATATCTCACTTTTAAGGCACAGTGGAGTCAGGATTACTTTGTTATCAAATTAGATGGCAAAGCGTTGTGTTTATTATGCGGTAACTCTATCACTGTGGCAAAATAATACAATATGCTTTAACATTAGCAGACTAAGCATTCATCACAGTATTCCCAATTCACAGGAAGGCAATAGTCAGAAAAAATTAAACAACTTAAAATGGAAAATCTATTCTCACAGAATTTTTTTTGTAAGTATAAA
Organism: Macaca mulatta; assembly: GCF_049350105.2. Lineage (NCBI taxonomy): Eukaryota > Metazoa > Chordata > Mammalia > Primates > Cercopithecidae > Macaca > Macaca mulatta. The sequence goes on along the minus strand of NC_133409.1, from coordinate 162,314,375 downwards.
AAAATGAAAATGAGACTATAACCACTATAAGTTTCTGATTGGCACATTTGTTACCCAAGCAAGGAGATCCATTTATCAGTAGTGATTTTATTAAATCATGTTTGATTGTAGCCACTGAAGAAGTATGTGCACAGAAAATAAACTTAAGACTGTTTAATGGCGAGACCAGTTGCTCAAAGAGTTAAGGATATGGGGAGATATAGCAATATTTAATTTAAAGGCAAGGCAAATGATTTCAAATGTTTTTTGGGGTCTTATTTCTTTTTTTTAATTTTCAACTTTTAGGTTCAGCAATGTATGTAATATGTACAGGTTTTTATATAGGTAAATTGCATGTTACAGGTTTTTGCTGTACAGATTATTTCATCACCCAGGTAATAAGTGTAGTACCTGTTAGGTAGTTTTTGGATCCTCACGCTTCTTACATCCTCTACCCTCAAGTAGCCCCCAGTATCTGTTGTTTCTTTCTTTGTGTCCATATGTACTTGATGTTTAGCTCCCTCTTATTAGTGAAAACCTGTGGTATTTTGTTTTCTGTTTCTGCATTAGTTCGCTTAGGATAATGGCCTGCAGCTCCATCCATGTTGCTGAAAAGGACATACATGAACTTGTTCTTTTTATGGCTGTGTAGTATTCCACATACCCCACATTTTCTTTATGCAGTGTACCATTGATGGGCATTTGGATTGAGTCCATGTCTTTTCCATTGTGAGTAGTGCTATGCTGAACATACATGTTTCTTTATGGTAAAACAATTTATATTCCTTTTGGTATATGCGCAATAATGAGATTTCTGGGTCGAATGGTAGTTCTGTTTTAAGTTCTTTGAGAAATTGCCAAACTGCTTTCCACAATGAGTGAGCTGATTTACATTCCCACTAGCATGTTTAAGTGTTCTCTTTTCTCCACAATCTCACTAGTATTTGTTACTTTTAGACATTTTAGTAATAGCCGTTCTGACTGGTCTGAGATGGTATCTCATTGTGGTTGTGAGTCAACAGATTTTTCTCGTACTGTTCAATCGTTGTTTAGTAGAGGAGGCAATGATGAGTTTGAAGCGAATGAAGAATTAGCTTATCTGAATATCTTGTGTAGAACAACTACAAGCGAGGATATTTACAAGAAAATTAATAAAGCATTACTTAGTACAAGCTGAAGTGGAATCTGCTAAGATGTGTTACAACTGATATGGCAAAAATATGTGTGAAGCAGAATAAGTCTTAGATTTACAAATCTGTGAAAATATAAAGTGTTTAAAGCATATATTCATTGTATTATTCATCAGTAGATACTGATGAAAGTATTTGTATCTGTCGTGTACTGAACTGATAGTGTCATTGGTGAACTTCATTTCATTTACTCATGAAGACTTAGCCTTTGTCAGTTCTGGGAATTATTGTCAGAAACTGAAGCTGAATATTTTGACCTGCTCTACTACACACAGCAGTTTGGTGGTTTAGTAATGGCAAAGTTTTACTGTTATTTATTTATTTATTTATTTATTTTTGAGATCGGGGCAAAACTGATTTTTTCTTTTTTGAGATGGAGTCTCACTGTGTTGCCCCAGGCTGGAGTGCGGTGGCACGATCTTGGCTCACTGCAAGCTCTGCCTCCTGGTTCAAGTGATTCACCTGCCTCCACCTCCTGAGTAGCTGGGACTACAGGCGCATGCCACCACGCTCAGCTAATTTTTGTATTTTCAGTAGAGACGAGATTTTGCCATATTGGCCAGGCTGGTCTCAAACTCCTGACCTTGTGATCTGCCCACCCCGGCCTCCCAAAGTGCTGGGACTACAGGTGTGAGCCACTGCACCTGGCCTGAAATTTTTCTGAATGAAAAGAGCCGCCCTTCTCTACTGTTTCTGAGCACTAAATGGTTTTGGAAATTAGGTTTTACTGGAGACTTGATAATATTTCCTAATAAAATTAATCCAAAGTTAAAAGCAAAATGGCACTTATATGTAAAACATATTACTGTAAAGTCATTTTGATAGCAATGAATGTTCACGTCATATGTAATATCAAGCTGCTTTCTACACTTCATGTGCTATGAAAAGTTAAATGAAGAAGCAAGCTCCTTATTCCCTTCCAAATATGCAGCAGGTAAATATTCTGAGCTCAACCTACAGTAACAGTTTTTTTGGACTTCAATAAAGAGCAAAGTAAATTTCTGTACTTCAAAATCCATTTAAGGGTGCAGTGAGGAACTCGCACCTAATCTTCACTGGAAATGATTAATCTGTATTGTAAATTGCATGCTGAAAGGTAAATATGAAGAATAGGATTCTATAAATACCTTCCAAGTGATGAATTTGCTCAATTAAAATCACGTTTGTTGATTGCTATCAGTATTTGCCATTACTTATCTGTGTGAAAGACATTTTAAAAAATGAAATAAGTAAAATCTCTTCATGTATCAATATTAACAGATTAACGTATGTAATTAATTTTGTTGATGGGGCATTTTACCTTTGAACCCAAATTAAATATTATTCTCCCACAGAGAAGAAAAAATCTATTCTTCTGACCTTGAGAGACTTGTATTACAAAAAATCGCATTTATTATTTTTATTATTTTATTTTGGATATTGTCAATGAAAAGCTTATGGTAATTGTTTTCACTCTTATTATGTAAGTACCTACATAATAATCTTGACATTGACTTTTGGCTTAGGAAGTCTGGTGATGGAAAATATTTACTATTTGTTCCTTTAAAGAAAAAAAATCGCCATCTCTTTGTTAGTTGATTGGATGTGGAAAGGGGGCTGATGGAAACAGGGAGAAATGATGCCCACAGTTTCTGGCTGGAGCATTATAGCACTGTTCTTGCAGACAAGGAGTTCAGAGGGAAGAAGAATTTTGGTAGTGGGACAAATATAAGTTAGTTGAATTTTGGACCAGTTTTTGAGATGCCTGTGGGAGATTTTCAACAGTTGGTTAAAACCAACTGTTGAAAATTTGGTTCTGGGTTTCAGGAGAGAGGCTGGGATTGGATGTATGTATCATTAATATGAGATAGTAATAGAAAATACGGATGCTATTTTAATGCATCCTGTACATTATACTTATTTCGTTCACAAAATAAGTATATTTTTCTACTGTGTTTTCTATTTTGAAACAAGGCTGATTTTTCACTGGGCTCCTGAAATAGACTCTGGTCACTAAGTAACTGCTGTCTTTGATTTTGTGTTGAGGGAGCTGTTTCAGATTCTCTTCTTGACTACATGGCATAATTCTCTTTTACTACATCAAACTTTAATTTTTAGCTATAACACTTGAAGTAAATCTTTTTTGAAGGCAAAGACCATACATGCATTTTGGCTCCATTAATATTGCTTGCAGAAACCACAGTGTTTTTATCAGAGGGAAAGCAAAAACTTGTTTACAGTGGAAAGCATAACAAAATCTGTGATCTTTTTGCCTGAGGACTCTTTCCAAAACAACTTACTGTAACAGACATCTAAGGTCAGTATTTCCTAATTAAGAATTTTCAGCTACAGCTCCCAACCCCAGTCATCACTTACAGGGCCATTCCTTCCTTAATGCAGTGTGTATTTCAAGTTACTAGCACCCAGGGGCCACGCCTTTCTTCTCTTAAAATAATATGTTGAAGAATTTTGTTCTACTTCATATCACTAATGATTTTTAACTTTTTTGGGTGTCTTTTTCTAAAATCAAATTTAGAAGTACAACAGGCTGATTAGGTATCACGTTTTGTAGCCATCTGAGAGCAGAGATATCATTTTTTGTAGCCATCTGAGAGCAGAGAATTTAATGTATTGTATTTTACTATACTCAGAATGATTTTGGGATCTGGAGTAGTTGGGAATGAAACCCTTTCTGCCTGGCCTCTGAGGAGGCAACATACTTTTCTCCTTTTTTTTCTGTTCTCATATGCTTTCCTCAGAATGCATCATTCTGGTGAATACTCAGTAAATATTTGTTCCATTGAATTGAATAAAATGAGCAAAATAGAAGGCTAACAGTTGAAGAATAAGTAAAGGTAGAAAGGAAGAATTCACAGATAAGTTGCTCTTGAAGAGTATATCAAGTAAGAGAAAGTCAGAGATTGATTGGCATGTCCTGACTTTTTATTGTATTCTTAGCTGATTTTTGTCTCTTTTAAGACATGTAACTTCTTACAGGTATTTTTACTTTTGAGATCTTACAGATCTCAAATAGAAATTATTCAGAAGTATTCACTATATTTAGTATTCAAATTTTAACAAATACAAAATGGAAAAAGAAGCATCAAGTTGGTTTAAAGACAGATGCAGACATTTCTAAGGATGCTGAATCACATCTAATCTTTTAGATGGACAGCCCTGCAGACTGATAGTGATCCTTCAATTGTGTCCTATTTTTCTACCCTCTGCTCTTCCACATTTTTAACCCTTTTAAAATATTGTAGAACATTTCAAATGTATAGAAAGAGAAGATGGTATATTGAACCTTCAAGTACTTACCTAGCTGCAACAATTATTAACTCATGGGCAGTCCAAATTATTTTATCTGTCTTCCACCACCCCTGCCCCTTCTCTTGCCCCAGAACAACTAAATTGTTTTGAAGCAAATTCCAGGAGTTGTATCAGTTAATTAGTTAATATACCAGTTATGTGTTTGAGACCAGCCTGGGTAACATAGTGAGAGTCTGTCTCTCTCTCTGTCTCTCTCTGACACACACACACACACACACACACACACACACACACACACACACACACACGGTGTCCTGGTGTCATGCACCTGTTGCCTGTGGTCTTAGCTACTCGTGAGACTGAGATGGGAGGATCGCTTGAGCCCGGGGGTTCCAGGCTGTAGTGAGCTATGATCATTCTACTGCAGTCTAACCTGGCTGACAGAGTGAGACACTGTCTTTAAAAAAAAGATTATGTGTGTATGTATGGGTGTGTGTTTGTGTGTATGTTATATATTACTGAAAAAAAAAAAGTATTTGTTCATTCTCCTCTCTCTGGAAAACAAAACAACCCAATACCATTGTCACACCTAAAATAAAATTAATTAGGTTTCCTTAATATCATTAAACACCTAGTTAGTCTCCAAGCTTTCACAGTTGGTGCTCTTGTTCATTCGCCCTCTTCCTCTCCTTTTCTCATCCACCCTACCCCCGGTTTTTACAACTGGTTGTTTTGAATTAGGACCCAAACAAGATCCCTGCAATGCTTTGGGTCTGCACCACCATAGCTCTGATTCTTTGTCCAACTTGTCCTTCAGACTCGTAAGACTGAAATGGCTTTAATACTAATTTTATTTAGATTCGTGTGAGGAATATGAGCAGGAGACATAGCAAGTACAACATCTTCATCTCAGGAAACCTAGCAGTTACCCTAATATGCAGCTCTTTTCTCATGTAAATAGAATATTTTGACTGCCATGGACAAGTGCCAAGATGTGTGGATGCTACCTTATCAAGCAAAGACCCAGCCTTGATTTTTCACTAATTTTTTTACGTCATTTTAGTTAAGTAGGCCCATGGCCTGTGTACCACTTCCTCATTTTCTCCATCCGGGGCAATTCCATACAGCAGATGAAGCCGACTTAATATTCTGCATTTATCTTAATTCTGTTGTTACCAAGGAAATAAATGTTGGGAAGAGGGACACTGAAGTCATTCCCAGGGAAGTCTGACTCAGCCCTGGCGAATGTTAACCCATTACTCACCTTATGTCTTAAATATCTTTTTATCTGTTGTTTCATTTTTTTCTTCTTTTTTTGCAGTTTATTTAAGGAAACCATTTCATTTGTGATGTAGTTTTCCACATTCTGGATTTTGCTAATTGCATCATCATGGTGTTATTTAATGTGTGTCTTTATCCCCAGGTTGTGTTGTAAACTGGAAATCGATCTAGACACTTGATCAGAATTTAGCATTTTGGCAAGAATGTGTCATAGCTGGTGCTGTACACTGCATATTACATCATAACAGGGGGCTCATGTCTACTCGTCTTCCTTTTGCTAATCTGTGGGTTATGCATTGTTAACTTGATCCAGCCTTTATAAGATTTTTTCAATTTTTTACCTAGTGGTAAAAAAAAGACTGGACGATTGGCTCAATTAGGGACAGACAAACATATTCTGTAATGGGTCAGATAATAAATATTTTAGGCTTTGCAAGCCACATAAATATCTATCAAATAATTTCGTTTCTTTTTATATCCCTTTACAAATATAAAAGCCATCCTTAGCTCCCTGGTCATACATAATCAGGGTATAGGCCAGATTTGGCAAGCTGGCTATAGTTGGTCGACCTCTGGCTTGGATCCATTGTTTTATTAAGGATTGCAAAATTTTGATATTTTAATTTTATTGCATCTTCATGTTTTAGTTGGAATTCCTCTGATAAGAATTTTTTTTTTTTTTAAATTTGGTTACCCTGCTTTATAGTTTCTATAGAAAAGGTAGGATGAATGCCTAATTGCTTCCATTTTATTTAAGATATTAAAAAATGAATTGGTTCTCCAACATTCTGCAAAGGTAATTGTTTTTTGGTTTGTTTTTGTTTTAATTTTTAACCATTATTCATTTTACACTTGGGGGATTTTCTTTAGAAAAGCACTTCTGGTGTACTTCAAACCATTGCTTATTGGCTAGTGGAGGCTCTTTCAAGTTGGCTCTTATTAATGGATTATTTTGGCATGGTCTCAGTAGTCTTTCTAGAGCATCATTTGAAGAGTTTGACTTATGTATACATCCATGAAACCATCACCATAATCATGATAATGAACATTTTCATCACTTCCAAATTTTTCTTGTGCTTTTTTATAACTCATTCTTCTTTGCATCCCCATCTGCAGAGAACTGATCTGCCTTCTGTCAGTATAGATTAGCTTGCAGTTTCTAGAGTTTTATATAAATAAAACCATCCAGTATGTTCCCCTATTTTTCTGGTTTCTTTAATATAGCCTAACAGCCTAGATTGTTAGATTCCTTTGTATCATTGTATATATGATAACTGATTTCTTTTTATTGCTGAGTAGCATTTCATGGTAGGGCTATACCAAAATTTGTTTATTCATTTACCTCTTGATAGATACCTGGTTTGATTGTATTTTCTGATTTACAAATACAATGTTTTAAAAAATTTATTTGTGAATCTTTCTGTGGACATATGCTCTCATTTTTCTAGGGTGTGATGTGGCTGAATTGGTTGTACCATTTTATATTTACACTAGCAGTTTTTGAGAGGTCCATTTGCTTTACCTTGGCACCAACACCCAATATGATTTGTCAGTATTGGCCATTGTAGTGAGTATATAGTTACTATATCTCAGTGCAATTTTAATTTGGATTTCTTTAATGACTAATGATGTTGAACATCCTTTCTCTCTCTCTCTGTCTCTCTCTCTCTGTCTGTCTCTGTCTCTGTCTCTCTCAAGAGAATCTTGCTTTATTGGCTAGCTTGGTCTCAAACTGTTGGCCTCATGTGATCTGCCCCCTTTGGCCTCTCAAATCGCTAGATTACACAGCCATGGGCCATGGTGCCTGGCCTCAGGTATATTTTCAGGTTGAGTGCCTACTCAAATCTTTTGTCTTTTTTTATTGATTTGTTTGGCATGCTATTTAGTGCTAGGATTTCTTTTATATGCTGGATGCAAGTTCTTTATTGGATGTATGTTGAAAACATTTTTCTCTCATTAGGTTACCTGTGTTTGCATTTACTTAACATTGTTTTTTGAAAAATCAACAGTTTTATATTTTGATACAGTCCCGTTTATGATATTTTCAAGTGTAATTTGTACTTTTTGTGTTTTACCTCCAGCCTAAGGCCACTAACCCTTTCTCCTGTTTGTTTTTTCGCCCTAGAAATTCTGTAATGTTAGCTCTTATATTTAGATCTGTTATTTGATTTCAGCTAATTTTTCCATGTTGTATGAAATAAGAGTTGAGGTGCTTTCTTTTACATATGGATATGGAATTGTTCCAACACCATTTGTTGAAAGATAATCCTTTCCCTTTGTCTTAGAACTTTGTCCGTACTCAATTGACTATGTATATGTGGGTCTATTTCTGAACTCTGTTCTGTTCCATTGTTCTGTATATCTCTCTTTACACCAGTTTCACACTGAGTTGATCAGTGTTGTTTGAAATCATAATGTAAGTCTTCTAACTTCATTCTGTTTTCAAAAAATTAATTATAATATTATAAATTATTTACATTTCTGTATATTCTCAATTTTTACAAAAAATGCCACTTTTATTATTGTCATTTGGATTACACTGAATTTATAGATCACTTGGGGGAGAATTGGCATCTTTACAATATTGAGTTTTTTCATCTATGAGTGTGATATATCTCTATTTCATTTAAGTCTTCTTTAAATTCAACAGTGTTTTGTAGTTTTTGTTAATAGGCCTTGCACATCTTTTGTCAAATTTACTCTTAAGTGTTTCATATTTTGTCATGTTATTATGAGTGATATTTTAAGAAATTTTAGTTTCCAAGGGTTTATTACTATTATATAAAAATTAAATTGATTTTTGTTTGTTAACATTGTATTCTACCACCTTCCTAAACTTATTATGTGCAGTTGTTTTATAGATTTATTAGAATTTTTTGATAGTCATGTTATCTATGAATAAAGACAGTTTTACTTCATTCTTTTTGACTTTTATGCCTCTAGTGATCCGCTTCTGGGACTATAGGCACTTGCCACCATACCCAGCTAACATTTGTAATTTTAGTAAAGATGGAGTTTCACCATGTTGGCCAGCCTGGTCTCTAACTCTTGGCTTCAGGTGATCCGCCTGCATCTGCCTCCCAAAGTGCCAGGATTAAAGGCGTGAGCCAACATGCCTGACCTTTTTCTCGGATTGCTTTTGATGTTGTTATGCAGCTATCGAACAGCTTTTAGTTTACAGTTCATTTTCCTTCACTACTAAGTCAAAAGTCTTTTGCTGACTCTGCTCAATGCCCTATGTGTTAAGAAATCTTTTTCCTCTGGCTAGGAAGGAATTGTTTTGCCTGTTTCTTTCCAGCCCTTCTTTCCCTGGCCCCTGTAGTTTCTGTACATGTACAGTTTGGTCAGTATTCTAGGGAGCCTTTCTGTCATTCTCCAGAGTTCTTTAAAACTTGCTCATCTTTCATACTCTGTCCTACAAATTTTCACTGACTTAGTGTTACTGATAGCTGAACTCTTTTTACATTGCTAAGGCTGCCATGCTTTGTTGGGGTTCTCCATCTATATGTTGAGATCTGGAAACTGTTCAGGCAGCATGTTGGAGAATCTATGAGCTCATCTTGTTTATTTTCCTCCTCTCAGTTATTATTGTTTTGCACTGCCATTTGTCTAATATCTGAACATATTTTTCATACGTTTTGTCACATTTTAAAATTCTTTAATGTAGGAAGGTAAATCTAGTCCCTGTCACTTTATTTTGGCCAGAAGCAAAAGTCTTCTGCCAGTTTCATTGAACATTTTTGCATCGGTATTCTTGAGAATGGTTGCAGGCTTTTGAAAATTTTTTTGTCAGATTTCAGAATTATTATGTCTATTTCCTAAGAAAAGTATCAGATACTTTCTTTGTTTCTCTGTTTTTAGTAGTTTATATAGTACTCGTATGATCTAGTCTTAAAGGGTTGAGGAGAAGAAGTACTTTAGATTCTTTGTTTCTCCTGTGCTAATTAAACTTCTTAGACTTTTCTGGAATCAGTTTTGGTAAATTGTATTTTTCTACAAAATTATCCAGTTTAGCTGGGTTTTCAAAATCACTTACAGAAGTTTGTATAATCTCTCTTTCTCCTTTTTTTTTAAATAAACTTTCTCTTTTTTGATGGTTATCTGTTTTTTGCCCTTTCTAATCTTTCATGGTTTTTACTTTATGCTTTGCTTCCTGATTAGTTTAACTGACTACACTTTAAAAAAATTAGTCATCTTTATTGAATTTTGTTTTGATTGTGAAAGTAAACATGTTCATTAAAAAAAGGTTTAGAAATTTTGAAAAAAGCACAAATAGTTGGATAAAAATCAACTAGTCTACCACCCAGAGATAACCATTGTTAACAGTTTGGTAACTTCTGGTGTGTTGGTATGCATATAATTGCATGTTAATTTTAACACAACTGAGATCAGTTTTCTGTGCACATTCTTGTATTGATTTCCTGGGGCTGTCATAATAAAATATCACAACCTGGGTGGTTTAAAATAACAGAAATTTATTCTCTGGCAGTTCCAAAGGCCAGAAACCCAAAATCAAGGTGTAGGCAGTACCATGTTCTCTCCAAAGCTTTGCAGAGAATCCTTTCTTCCTGCTTCTAGCTTCTGCTCATTGCTAGCAATCCTTGGTGATCTTTGGCTTTGGCAGCATGACTCCATTCTCTGTGTCCATACTGATATCTGGACACTTAATATGTCCCCTAGGTTTTTTTAAGGACAACAGTCATTGGATTAGGATCTCACCCTATTCTCATCTGACTTCATCTTAACCTAATTATGTCGACAAAGACCCTGTTTTCAAATAAAGTCACATTCACAAATTCCTGGCAGATGTGAATTCTGCGGGGATACTATTCAACCCAATACAGCATTCTATTGTTACTTTCCTTTCTGTTGATTCCAAAGCTTTCTTTGTACTTTTATTTCTATCAGTGAATTTTAGCGTCCTCTGCTAGGCAAAATTGGTACTAGAGTGTATCAGCATTGTAATGTGCTAGCATTTAGTTATACCTACAGTTTACCCATAAACACAGATTTCCATCATAACCTGACAGTGCTTCATCATAGGAAAGCAAATCAGAGCTCATTAAATTTTCTTAGAGCTTATATCCTGGTTAATTTTAGAAAATTGAGGATGCTCTTTCTTACAATGTTCTTGAACATAATTTAATTGTATTATATCTCTAAGTGAATAGAATGAATGGATGTGATATTTTTCAGACCCAAATTGTGAATCATAAAAAACTGAATAATTAATCTAATTGGATCAGAACACTGGAAAAAAAAAATGGTGGCGTGAGTGTTTTTGTTTGGTGTGGTATATAACAAGACATTACTGGCCCTTTTTCCTGGTACTCATCCTGGTCCTTACATAAACTACAACATATCTTTAGACATTTTTCTCATTTGTTGAACAAATGTTTACCACCTCCAGTTCTATTTTTGTTATCTCAAGAGTCAGTAGCTATTCTGTATAATAATGGTGAATTAAGTATTATTGTGGCTGTGTTTAACACTTTGCATTTTAACTAATCTAAACAGAGGATTGTGGAGGGCAGGGTTTGGAAAAACACCCAAAATTCTTTGAGGACACTGTGTGTTATGCACTGTGCTATGTTGCATATGCTGTTTTTCTTTAACCCCTGTAATGCTATGAAAGGTAGGCATTAAACTCATGTTAAATACTAGAAATATGAAAACAAAGTCATATTACTAGTTATCGGTATAATTGAAACTAGAGCTCAGGCCTTAATTTCCTGAGATTTTTGCTTGTAGCACTAGTTCTTTTATTAATATATGTACCTGCAGGCTCCAGTGTAAAAACAGGAAATATATATGAACATCCTTTATGAAGTTTTCTATATGGCAGCCCATTTTAAAAAGTTGAAGTGGAATTTTTCTTAGTTGTTTTCTTTTGTTTAAATTCTTATTAATGCACTGTCTCTTCGTAGTAAATTATAGGCTAATAAAAGTTCTTTATTTGTTAGAAGGTCAGAGAAAGTAGATTTTATGTTTTTTTCTAATTAAATAATCTTACTGGGAAAAAAGAAACACTTTGAACATGAAAGCATAAAGACTATTATTCAGTCAGTCTAGTAGATCATGTGCCATGAACACAATGTGCAGGGTGGCCCTGGCAGACTGTTCACAACCTGCAGGAAGATGTCATGCCTTTATGCTACTAATTTTTTTACATTATTACGTTAAATGACATGGAGAATTTTAGGTGTTTAAAAAATTATCTAAAAAGCGTTGACTAATTATTGTTGTTTGAAGCAACAGTGATATGGTGTCTTCTACCTCCGGCAAGCATACAGACACCGTTTGTCTAAATAGCTCTGTGTGATCCAAGATATACTATTATTTACTTAGGGTTTTTATGGTTTACGTCAGTAAGGAACTTTTATCATAGGGTGTTTGTGAAAAAAGAACTGCTTGATCTCAAGGAATGCTTTATGATAATAATGACAGGCTGTATTAGCATGATTGTAGCCTGAAGCCTCCTGTTCCTGAAGAAGGGGCCACTACTATTTCTTGAGCCTTCTCTTTCCACTCTGAGCCCCATCAGTCCTCTCTACCAAGTACTCATTTACATTATAGTTCATGGCGTGGTGTCAGCTGTTCCCAACGGTGCTCTCCTCAAGTGAGTGAGTCATTTCTAGGATAATGGCTTGTTTCAGAACTTACACAATGTCTTTTTTAGTCTTGGGAGATCAAATGACAAACTATCACAATCAAGGGCTAGATTATGGTTTTTGCTAACATGTCTCAAACTAGGGTTAGCAATTTCTTCACTTGAGGTCTATTTCTGGATTTAGTTCTATAAACTGTTCCGCAGTAGTAATGTCACATGACTCACATTTTTGCTTCTGCTACTCACATACTATGCAGCAATAAACTCAAATTATTATGCATTATCAGATTGTATTATAAATAGCAATCCAGTATCAATAATTATCTCTTTTGAGTGTTTTGTCTTGAAGAAAAGTGCTAAGATTCTTACTAAAATCAAACTAACATAGCTTTTCTATCTCCTATAATTGAAATCAATTACTTTAAAAAATATAGTTCTGTATTATGACCTAAAAAATATAGTTCTATATTATGACCATTGAAAATAATGAAATGTGGTTTTATAGTTGGCCAGTTGGGACATAACATTTACAAGGCATCATTCATAAGGAAAGAGTAGGTTTTGTTAGAACAGATACATTAATCTTAAGTAAACATTTAAGAATTTATAAAATTATTATAAATATATTTGTATAACTATATAAAGTTAGATACTTAATAACTATACACACACACACACACACATATGTATATATATATTTAAAGTGTCTCTGTGGTCATGGAGTCACAGTGAGATGCTGTAATACCCTAGGGAGTAGTGAGAGAGGTTCATTGTTCACCCTCTTATGGTACCTTTTGATTATTGCATTATGTTTAGAATTTAGGTTGTACAGAATGTTTTAAAAAGCTCTGTGTGTTATTAACTGGCGTAGGAGTGTATTTTAGTTCATGGATAATAAAAGTGCTTGGTTGATTTACACTTTAAAACAATCATTTTGTTGAACTAGAGTTATTTTGCTTCACAAGGTACTCACTTGATCTGGTTGTAAAGAACAACTTCTGAGAGTGCCATTTTCACATGGTATTTTTGGGTTTTTTCCTCTTCCACGTAGTTAGCATACACAATTGCAAAACTTTGATTTAATGTCTGCTGCTTTATTTTCCCATGCTTTGCAAGCTTAAATGCTTATTTATAGTATTTTTTTTTGACTGGCATTAATGGGTAGTTTTGGCCAAGATGACAGTCTTCAGGGATGTCCTAATCATTTTTAGCTGAGTTTTACACAACCATCTCTCTTACTTTGACAGGCAAAAATAATTAGAGTGTATTTTTTGAGAATCTCTGCTAAGGGTGCCTTAAAGGTTTGTTCTAACTCCAGGCCTCTATGAATATGATGATTTTCCATTTTTAAAAGATGTGGCAGTATATTCTTATTGGCAAAATGTGTTTTTGCTTTTATTCATTTAGAACTCTGTCTCCTGTTTTTCTGATGATCAAACGCATTTCTGAACTTTACATCACACCTTTAGTGACAGAATAAAATTAACCAACTAGATGTTATCCTAAGATGACCAAGTATCTAGGCATGAAGTATTCCGAAAATCATGTCACACATTTATCTTGTGCTATATTGAAAGCTTTGATCATTCAACAAATGGGGCACTTTTCTATACTTCAAAATAAATGTAAAGTATGAAAATATTTTAAAATGTGTATGAGTTTCTTTGTATTCTACTTTACAAATGGATTTTTATTATAGAGATCAGAAGATAGCAGTAAATACAGTGTCAGAAATTTTTGTTAAATATTTATTATTATTTATTAGTTTCATTAAATATTTAAGAAAATACATTGTGGGCCACACCCTCAGCTAGAAGCTTCACATAGCAGTGCCAACCCCTTTCAGTGATGCCTCGCACAGATATGGAGGCTGCGTAGTAACCGTAGCAGCACGACATAGAAGAGGCTTTCTCTGTCTAGAACTCCTATGGGCTTAGGAAACGCCTTTGCATGGCTGAAGTCTCATGTGTAACCTACCATGGGGGCCAGTAGATTCCCTCCAAGAGTTCTTGCTTCTTGGTGCTCCCCAGAATTCTCTAAAGTCAGTGGAGGGTCATAGGCCTCAAAGTGTGTAGGCTGCATTGTCACCCACAGTTCCTCCCACACAAGGTGCTAGTGGAAGAGGGTGTAGGCTTTTGACTCCAATCAGAGTCACTTATGGTTATGTCCACATATTCAGTCTGGTTGGAGTCAAGTTTTCATGCCTGGAAGCCATTCTGCTCTAATAATAATAAACACTTAATGAGTACCTATACTGTTTGAGGCCTTTTCTGAGTAATTTACAGACATTAGCTTCTTTCTTCTTCCCACCCACCCGGTGAGGTTAAGGACTTGTATTATTCTGAATTTATAGGTGAGGCAAATAACTATTAAGTAATTTATTTGCTTAAGGTCAAAAAGCTAGTAAAATACCAGGTTGGCATTCTTATCCACCAGGCTAACTTGCTCGTGATGCGATTTACCCTGTCCATGTGCATAGTGAATGACTTCTCTATTTCCAGTTCCATGAGGATTTGCTCCAAGAGGTTGTTGATGAGGACTGTTGGCCCCAGTGTCCTACATTCTTAAGTTCAAGTCCTGGCTGGGCTACTCTTTCACTGTGTGACCTTGGGAAAGCCTTGATTCCTCTTTTATAAGATAGTACTACTTTCCTTCATATATTCAAAAATGTTTATTGAGGGCCGACTATGTACTAGGCATTGTTTGAGGTGTGAGGGATATTGTGCTAGGGATAAAGTTCCTGTCTTCATGGAGCTTCAATTCTAGTGGTGGAGACAGAGAGGTAAACGGCAGACTAGATTAAAATGTCAGATAGTGAACAGTGTAATGAGGAACAATAAAGCAGGAGATGTAGAGCTATTTTGGACAGAGAACTTTTAGGGGTGGCCTTCGAGATAGTGATGTTTGGTCTGAGATATGCAGGAAGTTGGGGAGTGAGCCAGGAGGATGCCTAGAGAAGAGTGTCTCGGAGAAGCAAAAGGCCTTGGGGTAAAAAACAAAGAAGCCACAATGAGTAGAGTGTTGAGGGGGAGAGCTGTAGGAAATGAGACTGGGACACAATCAGGAACCAGGGCAGTCTTTGCATTTTATTCATCATGTAATGGGAATTGTCATGAGCAGGGGATTGGCCTGACCTGATGGAGTTTTCAGTCTTGTGTGGCCGCTGTATGGAGGATATCCTGTTGTGGAGTCAGAATGGAAGAAGAGAGAATGGGTTGCTCCTGTGATAGTCTAGGTGAGAAATGGCGGAAACCCGCATCCTAGGGTGAGCCCCTCCTCTGGAGGCTTGTAGTCCAGAACACTCTTATGCCAGCTGCCCGGGTCCAATCTGGTCACACTATTTAACCTTACCACTCCCTTCCTTCCCTGGCATGCCCAAGTCTGGTTACTCTTCTGTATTTCTTTCCTCCATAGCACTTATCGCTCTCTAATGTGTGGTCTCATTTGCTTATCTATTAGGTTTATTGTTTATTGACTTTTATCACTTGCCAGAGCTTAAGCTGCTCAAGGGCAGGGATTTTTCTATTTTGCTATGGAATGTGTCCCAGATGCTTTGACCAGAGCGTAGCACAGAGTGTGTGCTTGGCAGGTATTTGCTGAATGTATGGCTTGAGTGCTGATGGAGGAGGTGAGAAGAGATTTAATTTGAAGACAAAGCCAACAGGATTTTCTTCTAGACATTCTTGTCCATTTCTGGAAGTTATTCTAGTAGACCAGAGGTAATAAACGTAACTTGGTACCTGACATAAAATACAACCTCAATAAACCGTTAATATATCATTATAAGGCCAATGTGCAGTAAAGGGCTGCATTTTACTCTTCTATGGGAAAATAAATTAATAGAAGAAAGTATAGATTAGAGGTCAGCAAACTCTGGCGCATGGGCCAAAATAGCCCATTGCCTGCTTTTGTAAATAAAGTTTAATTGCAACAGAACCATGCTCTTATGTTTACATATTGTCTATGACTACTTTTGCTCTCTGACAATAAAGTTGGGTAGTTGTAACAGAGACCTATGGTCCTCAGAACCTGAAATATTTACTGTCTGCCTCTTCCCAGGAAAAATGTGCCAGCCCCTGATACAGAGAGCATTATATTGAGTATATGGTATTATATATTTTGCAGTATAGATCATAATGCCATTTGACAACATTATAATGAAGTAATGTTGATGAAAGCAAATACTGAGTAACAGGAAAGTAGTTGGTTATGAATCAATATAGACTTATCTTCACCAAATCAGTTCATTTATAAAATATCAAAAGACAGAATTTTAAAGTCCTACAATTAATCAAGTTGAAGTATCACTGAATATTTTAGGTCATCATTCACTCCCATACTCGATAATCATAACATGCCACAACATAAGTCCAGACCTAGTGATACTTCTCAGATAACAGTTCTTGAATCACAGCACCAGGCCAGAGTGGCAAAAAGCATCATTTTCTTTGGCTCAGTGATAGGGTTAGGCTTTGTGTCCTCACCCAAATCTCAACCAAATCTCATCTTGAATTGTAATTCCCCTAATCCCCATAATCCCCACGTGTCACGGTAGAGTCCAGGTGGAGGTAATTGAATAATGGGGATGGTTCCCCCATGTTGTTCTCATGATAGTGAGTGACTTCTCATGAGATCTGATGGTTTTATGTGGAGCTCTTCCCCCCTTCACTCAGCACTTCTCCTTCCTGCCGCCTTCTGAAGAAAGTGCCTTGCTTTGCCTTCACCTTCCACCATGATTTTAGTTTCCAAGCCTCCCCAGCCATGCTGAACTGTGAGTCAATTAAACCTCTTCCTTTATAAATTACCCAGTCTCTGGCAGTTCTTTATAGCCATGTGAAAATGTACTAATACACTCAGTATGTTTAAAATTTTTCTGTGAATCTCGGATAAATTAAATACAAACTTCTCAGCCTGGTGTTCACTTGCCGCTCCAGCCAGACTCTGTCTTAATAACTCCTACTCTCTAATAAGCACACATACACATTCTCATTTTCTTTCCCTCTCTGTCTCTCTCTCACACACATATATGACAGTTTATGTCTGTCCCTTTCTGAAGAGAGAGTGTCGTTTCTTTCCCTACCCTTGGTATCCATTTGTGAAATTCTGCTTTCTTACTCAAGGCCTGTCTAAAATGCTCTCTCCTTTATGAAGGCTTTTCTGGTTCCAGTTATGGTTGTTACCTTCCTTGATTTGGCCGTTCCTATGGTTCTTGTCATGTTTCCTTACAGTTACCTGTGCATTCATATTATTCTACCTATTAGATTCTAACAGATGACATAGTGTTTTGCATAGAATGCATCTTCAGTAAGTATAGAATTAAATTGAATTGATATGTTTGTGTGTGATGCATTTTAATATTTTCTCATCTAAACAATAAAAAGCAAATTGCTGCTAACAACTCATAATTTTGAAAACTGCTTTTCCTGTTTTGAAAAAAAAAGTGCAGCTCGCTGCCAGTGCTCATTTAAT
This sequence comes from Macaca mulatta, assembly GCF_049350105.2. Classification (NCBI taxonomy): domain Eukaryota; kingdom Metazoa; phylum Chordata; class Mammalia; order Primates; family Cercopithecidae; genus Macaca; species Macaca mulatta. Next base: position 162,296,597 of record NC_133409.1, on the reverse strand, counting down.
TTTATATAAACATGCTCTATGAGGCTGAAGCAAATCTGACTGATTTTCAGTGTGAAAATAAAATATAAAAAATGTTCCTAGAGTTATTTCTAAACAGAACGAACATCAGAACTGTCTGAATTATCAGAATCGTCTATTTCAGAAAAATTGGATTCATCAAATAACTCTTTGGTGAACAATTATTTGGGAACAATGTTAACATTATGCATAGGAATGCTGCGTTTTCTAGGATTTGACATTTTCAGCCATTGAGAATTACTACATTTTGTAAATGGAAATACCACTACTAAAAACAGAATGTCATAAATAGAATATGTCTTTTGCTTCCAAAGTCGAGATACTAGAGTGATGTGAAAATAATAATAAAAGCAAAATATTTCGTGGCAAAGTTATCTCAGGGTAAATGTTCCAGCTACAAGCACCACTGGTGGGTATTCATGGGGCAAATGGGACAAAGGTTAAGGTATTTTTGTGGTTGGCCAAGATGGGTTGTTATTATTATGAGTTTTAGGATTCCCTTAGAGTCTACTTTCAAGTGGATTCAAGCATGGATACAACAACCAAAGGTGTTGTGTCTTGCTGCCACTGCTGCTTCTACTCTTACTACTGCTTTAGGCTGTCTAGTCTGTAGTGCAGTTAAAAGAATATGAAGCCTCTTGAACCTCTGAAGAGGACCATGTTCTTTTGAGCCAGAGGTAATCATATAAGTAGACTGGCTTGACAAGTCTAAAGACCCTGAATTAGTTATCTATTGGTGTATAACAGTGTCACTGCAAACATTGCTACTTGAAACAGTACACATTTATTATCGTCTGTGAGTCAAGAGCTTGGGCACAATGTAGGGTCCTCTACCAGACTGCAGTCTAGGTGTCTGCAAGAACTAGAGTCTTACCTGAAGGCTTGACTGGGGAAGTAGATTCTTCCAAGCTCACATGGTTGTTGGGAGCATTTAGTTCTTTACAGGCTATTGGACTGTGGGCCTCAGTCTCTTGTTGGCTGTCAATCAGAGGCCACCCTTAGTTTCTTGCCATGTGACCTGCTGCATAGGGCAGCCTACAACATGGCAGCTTCTTCAAAGCCAGCAAAAGAGAGAATTTCCTAGCTAGATGGATGTTATAATGTTATATAATGTAATGATCCAAGTGACATCTATCACTTTTACCGTACTTAACTGTTAGAAGCAAGTTACAGATCCTACCTACACTTAGCGGGAAGGGATTCCGTAAGGGTGTAATTCCAGGAGTCAGGATTATGGAGGCCATATTCCAGTCTGTTGCTAAGAGGCTTATATAAGTATAATATTTTTATTAGAGCTATCCATATAGAAGTGCTATGATTTTCTTATTTCTATTTAAAAAATTATTGACTGTTAAAATGGCATGTTTGTGATAATTAGGAAAAAGAAGCAAGGTATATTAGCTCTTATAGCAGATAAGCTGTAGTTAATTGGTAGTTCATGTTAAAGTTTTATTTATATTTCTGCTTTTTCCTACCATTTCTTCTCATGAGTAGGCTGGAAAGAGCATGAGCCAAATCCCAACTGCTTGGTATTATCTGAAATGATTGATTACTTCTGCCATCTTTAACTCTTTCCCTTACATTCCAGATAGCTCCTCTTCTGGTTCTTCCTTTTTCCTTTTTCTTTGTTCCTTTCCATTCTCCCCTTTTGGATTGTTTTCTTTTTTAGTCTGCAGTTTAATGACTTTTATATTCCCCATACATATTTTATATGCTCTCTAATTGTGTGTTGAAAGTATGGTTTAAATGACATAATAATTTTGAATTTGCCTTAGTAACCCTAAGGTTTTTACAGTGGGTTCTGTTGAGACTGCAGGGTTCTTAGGGGTTAGAAGTGAGAAGATAGGCAGATGAGCTGTAAATCAGTTCTGCTCAGAATGTGGACTGCGCTGGCTTGTGGAAGATTATTATGGGTCAAAGATAAGATATAAACAGAAGTACAAGGTAAGTGTTTAGAAACTTTTGTAGAGTTTGGTGAGGTTTTTTGTACTTTATTTGTTAAGTATTAATAATAACATTATGTTGCACACTGTGCTTTTACAACAGCTCTCATGAACTTTTAAAGTATGGTTTGATTCTTCCTGGTAGTGCTTGTGGCATCAAAGCATACCGTGAGTGACAGGCCGTATTTACTGTAAATACTTTAAAAAATTGTTGCTAACAATATGAGTGTAATTAATGAATTTTAAATGGTCTCAGTTTATTGATATTAACCCAAATTGATTATTTGTTGCAACTTAATAAATTATTGCCAGATTCTAAATATGGGTATGCTACTTAGAGAGGTCCCCAAGACCCCTGTAGTCTTATTAAGGCATTTCTTTGTTGGATTTATATCTCCTCTCCATCCTATTTCTTACTCTATCATTTTGGGGGGATTACTTTATTACATTACATATTTGGGAGATTAGCTACTTTCTCTTTACTCACAAATATGACCTGTATTTGGTCCCATCAATGTTTCCGCTACATATGATTATATCATGTCCTTTTCAAACAGAACCATGCTTAAATAGAGGTAGCAATCTTTAGTCCAAGTACAGCTTTTCTCCTTCATAGTGGAAACTGGAGTTTGGAGGAACAGTTTATCTAAGCAGAAGCCAGTTTTCCACTCTCATGGGCTAAACCTAGGTGTCTTAACAAGATAATGGTTGGCTTCATTGGGTTCTTGTTAATACAGGGAGGAGAGGAGACCATTTAAAAGTACAGTCAGTCGTCACAAAAATCTTTTTGTTTTTTTCCTCCCTAAATATAGTCCTTTCTTATTGTAATAGTTTTATCCTCTGACTTTTAAAGCATCTTTTTAGTTTTTCTTGCTTGCTTTTCTTGTGAAACTTGCTATTTTCAGGTGTTTTGAATTGTTTTGGAAGTTATAAATAAAATTGTGTACTTCAGAGAAGGTCAAGTTTAGAAGTCATCATGTGTCATGTGCCTATCTCCCTTCTTTATTTTTAAACGGCACACGAGTGTCTGACTCGCACGTGGTATTTCTTGCTTTGTAGGCTGGTGCCAGACTCAGTGTCTTTTGTTTTTAATAGATAAACGTCTGGTGGTTTGTGTTTTGCTGTGAGATGCGTGTGAGTCATACTAAGCATGAACTCTGTCCTTCCTCCAACCTCTGATTATTTTTGGGCAATTTACCTATACCTCAACATCTTGAAGCTTATATGTTGAAAATCTCAACTGTATATCTGTTTATAAATATTCTGATTAATCACCTGTACTTTTCATTTCCTTATAGACTTCTGTATTTATTTTTTTGGTGAGCAAACTACCAGTCTTGTTGGCTTTGTTTTTATACTTGTATATTGTTCACAAAATTAGCAAAAGACTTAAGACAATTGGCCATTAATTTTTGTGACTTACTTTCTCCTTGGTCATGGACATTACCAAAAATCTTAATTTCATTAGTACATCTAATTCTGTGAATTATACTCTTCTAGCACGGTGGCTCATAGTTAAAAACAAACAAAACCAATACTATGATCAAAAAGACAATGATATATTTTATGTTATTATTAAAGAGCTTGTTCAGCATTATCAAAATTGTCTTTATTTCCCCAATATGTTATGACAGGTAGTATGTGTAATGGTTAAGAGCATCGATGTTGGAGCCAGACTGTCTGGACTCTACCACTTAACCAGCTGTGTGATGTTTTTGATATTTGGCAAATCACTTTACCTCTCCATTCATGGCTTCATCTCTGTAACATGAGGAATAGTAGTACCTACCACGTGGGGCAGTTTTCAGGATTAGCTAAATAATTGTAAAATGCTTATAACAGTACCTGGCACTGCCCTATAAATGCTGTATATGTTTTTAGCTGTCATTGTTTGTCTTTATGATGGTCTCTATTTGTGGTACAATTTTTTTTAACAATAGCAAAGAAACCTTTACTTAGGAGATATTAAAAGTATGTACTAAGATTTAAGTTTTTTAGGCTAAAAATTTCTAGTAAAGCTAGTTTCTATAACTCTTAAGAGATGAACATTGAAGCTAAACACTTCATTATCAAGGGCTATTACAAAGTGATGTTTTAAACATTAAAAAAAGGTTTATGGAGTGGCATGGAAGACTAAGTTATGTGGTTCTGTGTTTTTTAGCATTCTGGCTTTCTGTGTTCGTTTAACATTTGCAAAGTTCCAAATTGAAGACATAAAGATAGGTGATTTGTCAGTGAGGTAGAATAAAGTCCTACATGTCTTATATCAAGAACTGAGGTTTTCATTGAATTACCACTTACATTTTCTTAAGACTGTTGATATACTTCTATGTTATTGTTTTAAATAGTCTTTTTTTTAATTGGGAACATTTCCTTGAACATTCACTTAGAGTATCAAAAGAAGTTTTTGTTTGTGGTTAGAAAAAATGTCTTTAACCTGCCAACAGAATTTAAAATTGCATAAGAAAATGGGTGTTGATGCTGAGAAATGGTGTGTAGGCAGGAGATCTCTTGTTCTGTCTGAAAACAGTGATGAAATACAAACAACAAATGTGGAATTACTGTTGCTCTATTTTAGTGTGGGAAACATAACTTCAGAGTAGGGAGAACAATTTCTGCTGTTTTAATAAACTTTTATTATATTTAGGCATGGGATTTAGTTGGCAATCATTACAGGGATAACACAAACTAATTTCTATAAATAGGACTATGATGCCTGTTTCATTATCATGATTATTATTTTGAGACAGAGTCTTGCTCTGTCACCCAGGCTGGTGTCCAGTGGCACAATCTCGGCTCACTGCCACCTCCACCTCCTGGGATCAAGCAATTCCTGTGCCTCAGCCTCCCAGGTAGCTGGGATTACAGGTGTGCACCAGGATGAGTGGCTGATTTTTGTATTTTTAGTAGATACAGGGTTTTGCCATGTTGGCCAGGCTGGTCTCCTCACCTCAAGTGATCCACCCACCTCAGCCTTCCAAAGTGCTGGGATTACAGACATGAGCCACTGTGCTTGGCTCTGTTTAATTATATTTATATTGAAAATTAGGCTGGGCGCGGTGGCTCAAGCCTGTAATCCCAGCACTTTGGGAGGCCGAGACGGGCGGATCACGAGGTCAGGAGATCGAGACCATCCTGGCGAACACGGTGAAACCCCGTCTCTACTAAAAAATACAAAAAACTAGACGGGCACGGTGGCGGGCGCCTGTTGTCCCAGCTACTCGGGAGGCTGAGGCAGGAGAATGGCATGAACCCGGGAGGCGGAGCTTGCAGTGAGCTGAGATCTGGCCACTGCACTCCAGCCTGGGCTACAGAGCGAGACTCCGTCTCAAAAAAAAAAAAAAAAAAAAAAAAAAAAAAGAAAATTGACAGGTATTTATAACTTGGGTTTCCTTGATTATCTTTAGGTAATTGGTGAACTCTTGGAATTGTCCATAGAATTTTATTTTCCTCTTGAAACTTTTATGATACATTAGCATTAACCAGTCTTTTGTTGTTGTTGTTGTTGTAAACTAAACATTACATAAAGTTGGCCTTTTTAACTATTTTTAAGTGGATAGTTAAATGGCATTAAGTACATTCATGTTGTTGTACAACCATCACCACTGTCCATCTCCAGAACTTTTCCCTCTTCCCAACCTAAAACTCTGTACTCATTAAACAATAACTCCCCATTCCCTGTAGCCCCACCATGAACTTGACTACCCTAGGTGTTTCTATGAACTTGACTACCCTAGGTACCTCATATAAGTAGAATCGTATAGTATTTGTCATTTTGTGACTGGCTGTTTTCACCTTGCATAATGTTCTCAAGATTTATCCATTGTGTAACATGTCACATTTAATTTTTTAAGGCTGAATAAGATTCCATTGTACATATATAGTACAATTTGTTTATGCATACATCTGTTGATTGACATTTGGTTTGCTTCCACATTTTGGCTATCGAGAATAATGTTTGCTGTGATCATTACTATAGAAATATCTGTTTAAGTCTCTGGTTTCAATTCTTTTGTGTATTTCACTAGAAATTGAGGGATTTAACCAGAGATGGCTAGATCATATGGTAATTTACTTTTTATTTTGTTTTAGTAGCTGCCACACTGTTTTCCTCAGCAGCTACACACCATTTTACTTTCTCACTGTCTGTGGAATTTTGTGTTGTTTATATTTTTCTTGAGAATCAGTCTTTAGATTTCATTAAACCTCAAAGTGATCTACTGTTCTAGTATTTAGTTTCTAACAGATTCATTTTGATTCCTATATACTCAATATAATAAGTATTACAGATATTAGTTATATTAGGCCTATTTACTTGCTTCCTCATATGACAAAAACTTTCTTGGGTAGATGCAATGCAAAGTACCACCCTTCATCTTAGTCATATGGGTTAAACAAAATAGGTAACTCCAGAATTAGGTAAAACCTTGTGTGCAGGAATCTTGAAAAACTGTATTATTTTTCAAGCTCTCCAAAAGATTGAGTTGACAAAAGAAAAAGTAGCATCAAATGTTTTATTTTGGACCAATGTTAATAATTTTGATTTCTCAGATTAATGGAAGAGATGTGGGTCTACAAACTCTTTAGGTACTTTGATAAACTATTCTCAATGTGAATATGATATTGAATTCATTTATGCAAATGATTTTTACAGTAGGTTTGCTGTTATTTACTTTTATTATTATTATTATTTTTTGAGATGGAGTCTCACTCTCTTGCCCAGGCTGGAGTGTGGTGACACAATTTCAGCTCACTGTAACCTCCGCCTCCTGGGTTCAGGCTATTCTTGTGCCTCAGCCTCCTGAGTAGCTAGGATTACAGGCATGTGCCAGAACAGCTGGCTAATTTTTGTATTTTTAGTAGAGATGAGGTTTCATCATGTTGTCCAGACTGCTCTTGAACTCTAGGCCTCAAGTGATCTACCTGCCTCGCCCTCCCAAAGTGCTGGGATTACAGGTGTGAGCCACCATGCCTGGCCTGTTATTTACTTTAACATGGGTTATTTTCTACCAGTTACATGATCATAGCTGAACCTTTTATGAACCAAAACTTTAGAATAACTATCAAAACAAAATAAATGATAGTAGACATATGACTCTCTTTTCCCTTTCTTCAATAAATTAAATTAAAAACAGAAATGCAATGATATGTTTTGCCCTATATCTTTATAGCACAAGAAAAAAAGAAAGAAAAAAGAAAAGAAAAGGAAGGGAAGGGAAGGGAAGGGAAGGGAAGGGAGGGGAGGGGAGGGGAGGGGAGGGGAGGGGAAGGGATTGTATGAAGTCGAGAACAGTAATATGAGATACCATTCAAGATAATTCACTGTACTCTGTTTCCTCAGGTAAAGAATTTGTATGATCTGTTTCAGAAAGATATTTTTTAATAAATAAATTTTAGAATTACATATTTTGGGGCCAGATTTAAAAATATAGTACAAGCTAGCAATAAGTTACATCTAACATCTAAAGTAATAAGACCACAGTAAATAATCTCCCCCAATAGCATGGGTGATGTTCTACCACTGCATCCTCCTAGTCCTCCTTCGCTTTTCTTTGTCCCTTCTCGCCTCCCCTGTGTCCCTGCACCTCTCCTTCCCTGCCCCCACCCTGTCCCTCCTTTTCTCCTCTCCTATTAAGAATTACTGCTGTTCACAGGACTGGGGCATATCTCAGTGTTGTCTTTGTCCAGGAGAAATAGTTGAGAACTATTGGTGTGGAATTATTAAACCGCATTTCAGAAAATGTGGGTTTTGCTTCTTCAAACTAATTAGCTGAATCACTTGGTCTTCATATCTTACATGCAAAATGAAAGGTTGAACTAGACAAATGTATGTTTTTAGATATTTTTTTCCAACTTTGATTTTTTTTCTTATGATTCTTGAGTCTTAGCAAAACCCAGAATTTGGAAGCCTAACAGATTCTCTGCATAATCTATTTTATATAGTCTCTATATTATGTCCACCCTGTAATATTAGGTTGGTGTACAAGTAATTGTGGTTTCAGATCATGAATTTTAAATCATTATAACTAGGCTCAAACATTCCTTTATTAATCAAAATAGGAACCATTACAATCAATACATTTTTGCCAACAAGAAGTAAGTGTGTTTATTCCTATAGTGTAAAAATCTGTGCTTCAGGATTTGATGAACTCTTGGAAAACATTTTCTGCATCCTGCTGGTGGTGGAAGCAATTTTACTGCAAACGGTTGTCAAGATACGTAAAAAAGTGGCAGTTGGTTGGCAAGAGGTCAGGTGAATGTGGCGGAGGAGGTACAACTTCATAGCCCAATTCATTCAACTTTTGAAGCATTGGTTGTGCGATGCACGGTTGAGTGTTGTCATTGAGAAGAATTGGGCCGTTTCTGCTGACCAGTGCCAGCCGCAGGCCTTGCAGTTTTCAGTGCACTTCATTGATTTGCTGAGCAGACTTCTCAGATGTAGTGGTTTCACCAGGATTCAGAAGGCTGTAGTGGATCACACCAGCAACAAATCACCAGACAGTGACCATGACCTTTTTTTGGTGCAAGTTTGGCTTTGGGAAGTGCTTTGCAGCTTCTCCTCAGTCCAAACACTGAGCTGCTCATCATCAGTTGTTGTGTACAATTCACTTTTTATCGCACATCACAATCTGATCAAGAAGTGGTTTGTTGTTGTTGCATAGAATAAGAGAAGATGACATTTCAGACGATTTTTTGATTTCCGGTCAGCTCATGAGGCACCCACTTATCAAACTTTTTCACCTTTCCAATTTGCTTCAAATGCTGAACAATCGTAGAATCGTCGACATTGAGTTCTTTGGCATATTCTCATGTAGTTGTAAAAGGATGAGCGTCAGTGATTGCTCTCAATCTGTCATTGTCAACTTCCAATGGCCGGCCACTACACTCCTCATCTTCAAGGCTCTCTTCTTCTTTGCAAAACTTATTGAACCACCACTGCACTGTCTGTTTCATTAGCAGTTCCTGGGCCAAATGTGTTGTTGATGTTCTGAGTTGTCTCTGCTGCTTTAAGACCCATTTTGAACTCAAATAAGAAGATTGCTCAAATTTACTTTATGTCTAACATCATTTCCATAGTCTAAGATAAACATAAAACAAACAGCAAGTAATAAGTCTTTAGCAAAAAAATATAAAGTGAGAAATGCCCATTAAAATGATTTATAACATGACCACATTTATGTCAGAATGTGTTCCAATATCAAATGGCAGATTCCAACAATGCAAAAATTGCAATTACTTTTGCACTTTTCTAATTTGAAGGCAGGGACTATCTATTTATCTTGTAAATCTCAAATGATCTGATGAAAAGCATTTCACAAAGTTGACACCTAGAAAGATTGCAAATACAAAGCAATTTGTTAGCCTGGATAACATAGTGAGACCCTGCCTCTACTAAAAAAAATAAACGTGAGAATAAATTAGCCAGGTGTGGTGGTGCAAGCCTGTATTCCCAGAGACTTGGGAGACTGAGGCAGGAGGTTAGCTTGAGCCCAAGAGTTCGAGGGTACATTGAGCTGTGATCACGCCACTGTTCCAGCCTGGGTGACAGAGACCCTGTCTCTGAAAAATGGAAATTGTTCAGACTAAGGACGATATAAAATTATTTTGGCAAACACCATTTATTTGGTTCTTTGAAGTTCTTATTGCTTTTAGTAGGTACAGTTGTTATTTAGATGTATAAATTTCAATGGCATATCATAAATAACATAATGATAATGACATATAATGGCATAAGTTGAAGTTAAGAAGTGTACCTTAATCCAATGGCTTTACCACATTTTCCTGTGGTTTTTCTTGGTTATATCTCCTCTGACTTTTAGTCTGAGGATTAAATGGTCCTAAGTGCAATTTTGTCTCAATCTCTAAAAGAAAAGGTCACTATTTTAAGAGCAAAGCAGTATTTTCCCCAGAATGCCCAGTACATTTCATTGATACGAATTTTGTCTCAGGCACATTCCTGAATGAATCCCACTTTCCATGAGAATGCTACATTATGATTGGCTTAGGTCTGAGTTCCTGATGTATTTATTGGAATACATTTATTGAAGCATTTATTGGAACATGAAAAGTTATTTCCCTTTGATTAGCCATGCTCTATTCTAGAACTGGTTCTAGCATTAGTTTTTCGTGAGCTTTACTGACTGCATGAGAGAAGAGTTGATTCCTGAACAAAATCAGTATTCTTTTGGAAAGGGAGTGGGGATAAGTCCTGGGTAGCAACATGTACTATAATTCACACCTTTTACTCCCTAACATTCATACACATCCTTCTTCCTATACGTGTTCTTAACTAAAACTTGCTCTTAAACAAAACATCACCACTTCCCTGAAGAGGGATACTCAAAGTCTCTTTCAATTCCAAGACCAAGATCTTAGATGATACATAGACTATGTATCTGCGTGGTATATACTCCTGTCTGTGGGATCTAGTGTAGCTCTTTATAGTCTTGCAACCTGTAACTAAAAAGTAACTCACCTATGTCTGTTCATAATACTGGAGGAAGAACAGGATGATTGCAATGAAAAGTCTCATCTTAAAAGGAAAATAATAGAAAACAACACATATTGGTCATTCTTTCATAATCCAGGAATGCTGAGCACTCCCTGTACTTGGTAGGAAGTTAATTTCTTAGCATATTTGACAGCAAGTGATTTTTAGCTCTAAGAATCTCTCCGCTTTCCTTGTTTTTTAATACCACCTCTGGGGCTGCTTTTGGGAAGGACCATTCACTTCCAGCAGCTCTCTCTCTCTCAGTTAATGCAAGGTTGGGTAGGAGAAATCTCAGGTTGCCTTGGAACAGTGGTTCTCAGCATGGTCAGGGGACCAGAGCAATAGCATCATTTGAATGGCAAATTTTTGGGTGTCACCACAGACTTTCTGAATGAGAACAGGAAATCCAGTGATCTTTGCTTTGATAAGAACTCCCAGAGCATCTGATGCATTCTCTTAAGAATCAATGACATAGACCTTCAGCAGGTTTTTGTGGTTTCTTTGGAAAATCAGCTCCCTTAAGTGGACTAAGTGGAATATTAGTCTGTTTGTTACGCTCAGTTCCATCTGCAGTAACAATAGCCAGAGACCTTGCCTGGTGATCCTTTCTGCACTTGAGAATTTCTCTATTATAGCGGGAAGCCTCTACCTAAACTCCAGGACCTTAATTGAAAGGCCAGTACCCTGTTTTGGCCTCAGCTTGTCCCTTGCCTTTAGGCTACATCTCAGCTGCGTTTTCACAATGAGCTGTTTTGTCTTTGTTAGGCAAGAGGATGCTTGGCTGTGCTTGGGAAAGGACAACTGTGGGGGTGGGAGTTAGATGTCCTCTGGGTTCCAATCTCATCTCCTATGGAATTTCTAACATACCAGCTTCTGTTTTCACGAACCTAAGTTTGGCTTCTGGGATTTGACCTTTTGTTTGGTTGGTTTATTTTTGTTTTAACCCTATTGGAGTCCACATTACCAGACTTTTAGCATCTGGGGGTTATAAAGGCAAAGAGGGCCTCTCGTGTCAATGGTGTATTTTCTTCTTTCAGACTAAGCTTATCTTTATCTAGACTAGAAGAAATAGGCAACACATTTCATCATTGTTAATTTTTCTACCATTTAAGGTTCTTTTAGTTGAAGCAACTATAATACAATGTTTAGAGTAGTCATGAAATTTAAAGCATTAGCTTATTGTTTGAGAGTTCTGATGTTACCTTCTCCCACATCAGAGTTAGAAATTGGCATTATGGATGAGGACAGGAAGCAAAATAGAAAAGGCAAGTCCATTCTCTCTTGTCTAGGCTTTCTCCCTCTATCATCCCATACTGCCATAACTTCACAGGAAACAGCTAGCAAAGCACAAATCCAGAGTAGTGCTAAGCAATGTGCTATTGACACACTGTGTTGTGTGGATGAAAAAAGCCAGACAAAAAGAGTACATACTCTATGATTCCATTTATATAAAATTATTGAAAACCAATTTATCCTGCATACTAATTTATAGTGAAAAAAAGAACAATAATTTCCTGGGCACTTGGGTAGAGGGTTTGGAGGGAGAGGTAACAAAGAGACACAAGGAGACCTTTAGGGACAATGGCTATGTTCATTATCATGATTGTGGCGATGTTTCACAGATGTATTCATATGTCAACACTTAAAAATTGTACTTTTTAAATATGTAGAGTTTATTTTGTATCAGTTTTACCTCAATAAAGCTGAGTATTAAAATAATTATTTATTAAAGTAATACATATTAAGCAATAAACAGGTACCTCCTTCCCCACAAAAGGAGCCTTTTGAGTCTTCCTAGAAGTAGGAAGAGGTAGATGCAGACATGAAATCTGGCAGTTAATTAGCCTGCGTACTGGAACTCCTTTGCTTTGCTTTGTCTTGTCTTGTCTCATCTCGTCTCGTCTCGTCTCGTCTTGTCTCTTTTCTTTTTTTTGAGGTAGAGTTTAATTCTTGTCACCCAGGCTGGAGTGCAGTGGCATGATCTCAGTTCGCTGCAACCTCTGCCTCCTGAATTCAAGTGATCCTCCTGCCTCACCTTCTCCAGTAGCTGGGATTACAGTCATGCACCACCAGGCCCAGCAAATTTTTTTGTATTTTTAGTAGAGCCAGGGTTTTGCTGTGTTGGCCCAGCTGATCTTAAACTACTGACCTCAAGTGATCTGCCTGCCTCGGTCTCCCAAAGTCCTGGGATTAATGGCATGAGTCACTGCGCCTGGCCTGGAATCCCTTTTCAACTTCAGTTTTCTTATCTGAAAAATGGAGCTTCTATTACTGGCACCAAGAATCTGCTGGTTGTGCTTATCAAAATGAGATGTGTATGAGGGAGCCCTGCTTTGTGTACTTTATATGAGCAACTATCCTTTCTCTTCTCCTTCCTTCTCCTGGCTGTTGTAAAAGGTACCCATGGATTTCTGCTCCCTCAGGCCTCCTTTTTACTCCCTGCTATGTAGATGAAAAAGGAAAGCAAGAGTGTACCTCCTATGAATAGCCCACACCTGCACTTTTGATAGTGAATTGGTAGAGTAACTGTTTGATTCACTTGGACATGACCTTAAGATTTAGCAGTGGGAAAAGAAAAGCATCGAAGTAAATCAAACTGATGATTATGTTACAAAGGCTATCTGATTTGCTGAGTTCCAGTCATCATATTACCAAAAATATAATGTTTACATATTATACATTTTCTTTTTTTATAAAAGCAGCACCATCACTAAGCTAGTTATATTTAAAAATTCAGTGTAAGTTGCAGTTATTCTGTAGCAAATTCAGTGGCATTACAGTTGAAAAGAATAGAATCCGGGAAGCTAGGGCTTTCTTTTGATTCACTTTCGTCTCTGTCGTAGGTTGGCTTTTTAGGGTTATACTCCATGAATATCACCACCTCTTGGGATGGAAGTTCTCAGCTGGCATATTGCTTGCTTATCTCTGAAATACTGTTCTTTAGTGTTCGTGTTTAAATTCTTAAATTGACCTATTTCCTCCATTGAGATGCATTTTTTCCCTTTTCCATGCGACTTTCTGAAAACAGCACAGTTCTTTATAAAGGAATATACATTCCTTTAAATACATGTTGTATTTAATGGGGATAGTTTTTATCACTCCCTTCTCCTGTTCTACTAAAGAAAGAAAAGATCTCTCACTGAATTGTAGGGATTCTTACCATCAGTCAAGGAAGAGAGACGTAATGTGTATGTAGGAGAAGAGACACTAAACCGCTGTGCAGCTGAGGTCTGAGTGGGAAAGCTTGCTTCTCACCAGTATTTGGGTGGTCACCTGGACAGCCAGTGGACTGTGTGCTAAGGGCCTGCCAGCTCCCTCATTCTCTCTCTCTGGTAAATGCTACTTTGTCCTGGCCCTGCATTAGATAGTAATCTCCAAGTCAAAGATGGGCAGTTGAATTTTACTGAAATTATTACAATGTTAATTAAAATTGTTAGCTCTCGAATTTGAAGGATTTGTTGAAGTTAAAATGGTGAGTAATTACATAAATGCTTAGGTGTACTACTTTTTCATTTCACTTTAAAACACCTCATCTCTCTTTCTTATGTAATTACTCACACCATTATTTGACCCAAACAATTTAAGTTTTTTCCCACACAGGTTAGAAATTTAAGTTTTATCTGAATTTAGCTTTCTAGTTTCAATGCCCTTGAAATATAAGATTTTCTTTTCTTTTCACAGGATGTTTTGACCCACGTTAGAACAATACCTTTTATCCCAGGCGCCAAAATATGGTACCTGTTACATGTTATAGAATTAGCCTCAACCACTGTTTCCTGTGAGATTTCACCTCAGGAGACGTCAGCCTCCACAACCACTGAGAGAACAAAAACAATAGCTTTGCTCACTAATACTCCTTTGCTTTTAGAGTATATTTTATGGTTCATTATTCAGGTTTTTTGGTTGGTATATTTAACCTGTGGCTTAATCACATCTTCAGATTAACCCTTAGGTAAGTCTTTGCTAGGGATCATTTTCCCGTATGTTGACCTGTAGAATATTTGAAAGTACAGATTTAGTTTTGCTTAGTTTAACAGCAGATGAGTGTTAACTATTAATCTGCAGAAATAAATAGTTCTATCACTAGCATAAATTTGGCTTCACTTCAGCATATAATAATAATACTTTTTATAAATATATATATATGCCTTGTTTTCATACCTGCAAATTCTAATTCAGTAAATCTGATAAGGGGCCAGGTATGTGTACCTAAAAAGAAAAAAAGAAAAGACAACTACAACCCAAAAACCAAACAAACCAGACAGAGAGAACAGTTAGGGGTGAAGCTGGGAAGAAATTGTGTGTGTGTGTTTGTGTGTGTGTGTGTGTGTGTGTGTATACTTGTATGTGTATGATTTATATATATGTATACATCTACTTGATTATATTGCATAATTTTAAAAGAGTATTTGTTACTGCTTTTTAAACTTTATGGTACATTAGAAATATGTCTTACATGGCAGAATTATATTCTTAAAGGATAAATTATATGTCTACTTATATGTATAATTTATACATATATTATATAAATAAAATCTCCTCCTATGGTAGGAATGTGTAGTTGTGTTCATAGCTCCTGTTTCGTTTTCAGCTTGGACATTGGTAAGTTAACTCAAATCTGTAGCACAGTGTCACTTTGTACGGGCCTCAGCTTGGATGGCCAACCAGGTGTCTACGTCACAAACATTATTTGGCAATTACAGCTGTCTCCACTGCTGTCTTTGGAAGGTATAGATAATATCTTAGCCTTAATTTTTGTCTGCTATCATTGCTTTATAAAACTAAAACTAACAATGAAGGTGGAACAAAAGAAAATTTTTGTCAACTTTATGGTTGACAGAATTTCATTATCTTTCACCATGCTATTTTAGTAAACACATTTAGAAAATAGTTGTTGCTATTAAGGGTGCAGGACTCTGTCTCCCAGGGAGTAAGCCACTAGCTACAAATAGAACACATTGAAAATCCAACTGGAGAGGCCATGCACGGTGGCTCACGCCTATAATCTCAGCACTTTGGGAGGCTGAGGTGGGCGAATCATGAGGCCAGGAGATTGAGACCATCCTGGCTAACACAGTGAAACCCTCCATCTCTACTAAAAATACAAAAATATTAGCCAGGTGTGGTGGCAGGTGCCTGTAGTCCTAGCTACTCAGGAGGCTGAGGCAGGAGAATGGCGTGACCCCGGGAGGCGGAGCTTGCAGTCAGCCAAGATCATGCCACTGCACTCCAGCCTGGGTGACAGAGCAAGACTCCATCCTCCCCCTAAAAAAGAAAATCCAACTGGAATGATCACTGCTACTTATTAGTTATGTTTATTCTACATACTATATGTCAATTGACATATTAGCTGATTCAAACCAATATCCAGTTAAAAGAGGCCATTTTCTAGCTTTTTTCCCCCTGTACATCTTTAATTCTAAAGATCATTATAGAAATGTAAGGAAAACTTAGGAAGATGTTAAAGAATCATCTACAGCAACAGTTCCTGTAGAACTTGATGGATTTTTTTGCTGGCCTGTTATAAAATGAATATAAGGAAAATATAATGAGTTTTTTTATGAAGCTACATTTGTGAGACTTCATTATGACATTCCTCCTGTTTTATTGTTTAAAATATGCTATTTTTTGTAAAATAGTAATGATAGTACAAGATAGTTTAACTTTTTTTGGTCTTCCCTTGGTAAAATAACAAATTGGTAGTCTATTTGATGTCCAGTTATGTGTGTGTGCATTTTAAGTGTGTTGCTCTATGACATCCCAGCATCAGAAACTACTGATAGAAATTGGAAAAATAGTTAATATTGAAAATGGATGGTCTTTAATAGACTCTCAGGCCCTTTATTTCTCTTTTTGCATAGTCTGCTTGGAATGGTGTACAGATTGTAGTATGCTTATACCCTGTGTAGGGTCCCTTGTCTTACAGCTCTCATCTCCAAGGTTTACTTTCCTGTTCCCAGTTTCCTGACCTCTAAGACAAGATTGTTGATCCTTTGGCAAGATCTGCATTACTGCTGTGTACCTTCTCCATTCCCGACTTCCATTTCCCTGCTTCATTGTACTTTACTCGATACCTTTCTGCTTAGTACTCCTCCTAGCTGTGTAGTCAAGTATTGGCTTGTCAACTGGTCTGTTCATTATGAAGTCACCAAGAGATCTATGTATTTATTGTTATTCGAATAGTATACAAGTCACTGTGTTAAATGCTATAGCAGATAGTAAATAAGGAAGATAATACGTGTTCCTTAAGAATATTGAGATAAGCATACAACTCATCATGTATTCTTACACAGAATAAGTCAATGTTTCTTAAGAGAAGTACAGCGTACAATTGGTGATAAAGGAACTTCAGATGCGATTGGAAGGATCTTTGACTTGGCTGTCTGTATAACTTTGAGCAAGTTTCTTAATCTTTTTGAGCCTCAGTTTCCTCTATAGAAGAATAATAATGCTTCTATCAAGATTGCTGTGAGGGTAAATGAAACAATTAATATAAAATGCATAACTGAGTTTCTGGCAAGGATTTGGCAGCTATCTTTTACTATCATTGGCCACTTCTTCCCCCAAACTATTTTAAAGGTTGTGATGATTTTTACAGGGATTGAGAGGTGATAAATATAATTCTTTCAAGTAAAGTGAATGACAAACAAAGGTACAGAGTTAAAATATGCTGGAACAACATTTTGGAGCAAAGTATGTAGCTGATGGGAATAGAGTAAGAGAAAATACAGCTGCAGTTATGTTTCAATTTAGTACACGTAGTTTAATGCAGAGGAAACTAACTCCGAAAGTTCACAATTGAAGATACAGGAGAGAAGATTGAGTCAGTCACCCAAGTGGAGGGATTCATTTTAGGCCAAGAGGAATTTTGGGCACAGGAAGCTTAAAGAATGTAGGGTTTTGGAAGTATATTCAGCTAATTTTTCAAGTATGTCATTTTTCCATTGTTTGTTGAGAATTTTGATCTTGACAAACAGGTATCATATTATTCTGTTGGTATGAGTATCTCCTGTATTTGAAACATCAAAAAGTAATTTTCCTGGAAAAACGGTTAAACCAAGATGAGGACTCACAATAGGCTATATTTAACAATCAAGTCTGGCAGGGCCTACATTGTGTGAACTTTTGGTTTCTTGGGTTTCTTCGCTTGATGGTGTTTCAGTTTGGAAGAATGTGGCTAGACCAGTGTGGCTTTTCCAAGATTTAGTTCTTATTAAAGGCTTATTTTGTAACGTTTGTTTTTTGTTTTTGTAGAGACAAGGTCTCACTATGTTGCTCAGGCTGGTCTTGAATTCCTGAGCTCAAGCAGCCCTCCTGCCTCAGCCTCCCAAAGTGCTCGCATTACAGGCGTGAGCCACCACACCTGGCCATTTTGTAACATTTGAAGCTTTGAGAAAGATCATACTCTATCAGTTTATGAAAAACAAATAATGATTAAATCATGCGAGTGGAATGGAAAGTGGAGGTTGTAAGTGTTAGTGCTTGAGTCCAAAAGGTTTTTGCGTATTCAGGTTATCTTTGACCTGAAGCAGAGCAAACCAGAAGGCTGTGTCACATTAGTCACCTTTTTTCCCCCCATTAAAAAAAGATACCAGTACGAGTGACTTTTTAAGAGTATAACTCTGATTTTTAAATTATTTCAGAATTTGTAATATCTAAAGATGCTCTTTACAAAAAAAAGAATAGGTATGTTCAAACTTTTAGTTTTCACTTGCTTTATGTGGTTCGGATATTAAGTTGACCGTTATGTGTTTAAACCCTTTGAAGTATTTTAATTTGTGAAAACTCATTGTTATTTCATTTGTTCAGTTTATGTAATTTAAAAACATGCTACCACAGACGTTTCTTAAGACTTCAGGGTTGAACTGGGTGCAGTGGCTCATGCCTGTCATCCTAACCCTTTGGGAGGCCGAGAAAGGAGGATAACTTGAGCCCGGGACCAGCCTGGGTAACATAGTGACACCTTGTCTTTACAAAAAAACCTTTTAAAAAAAATAAAAATAATAAAAAAGCTCTTTTGGGTTATACTGCCAAATTAAATACTTAAACTCTCTCTGCTTTGGAGGGTTTTAGTCATTCTTGGTCTCTGGCCATGTAACAACCTGTGCAAAGATTAGTAGGTATTGTGTGCTAGCTTTATCCTTCCATCAGGACAGTCTAGGCCTATTTGGATTTTGCATCTTCCTTGTAGTTCAACAGCCATCTCATTTGGGTTTTGGCTTTCTGCAGTCAACCTTCAAAGATCTTTTGTTTTCTGACAGTTGAAGAAACTGGCTCAGTATTCTTTCTCCTAGACAATTATTTAATTGTTTACAGATAACTGAAACTATCTTCTAAAGGTTTCTATTGAGAATTTCTTTATTTTATGGGAAGCTTCTTATGTTGAAATGATTGGTCGACATAATTCTTGGTGATTAGAAAAACTGTTTTTCAACCAAATAGCATCAAAATGCTTGTTCTTTCTTTTCTGATTTTACACTGCATGTTTTTCTTCTGTGTATTATAACAAATCTCTTCTTTTTAAAGCTTTTAAAAGACAATAGCAAATTTAATGCTTGCATTGGTACTGTTATAGCAAGTTTAAAGAAGTGTACTCTTGTACCCTATAAATATATACACCTACTATGTACCCACAAAAATTAAAAATAAACATACAAGCAGCCAAAAAATGTGCTCTTAAGAAATTTTTACTTTCTTGAGATTATATACAGTATTATTTTGATAACTGTGGATAAGGATGAACCCATCTTATACAATAAAGAGTTTGGAACTTCAAAACTATCACTGGCTGGGTGTGGTGGCTCAGGCCTGTAATCCCAGCACTTTGGGAGGCCAAGGCGGGTGGATCACTTGAGGCCAGGAGTTCAAGACTAGCCTGACCAACGTGGAGAAACCCTGTCTCTACTAAAAATACAAAATTAGCCAGGCGTGGTGGCGGGTACCTATAGTCACAGCTACTAGGGAGTCTGAGGCAGGAGAATAGCTTGAACCCAGGAGGCAGAGGTTGCAGTGAGCTGAGATCAGGACATTGCACTTCAGCCTGGGCAACAGGAATGAAACTCCATCTCAAAAACAAACAAACAAAAAACCAAAAAACTATCATGTCAACAACTATAATTAACCTCAAGGCAACAGTTTAACACAGAGCTTTTTGAATTCTGCATGTAATATTCTTACTTGCTTAAGTATTATAAATGTTTCAGAATATCACTTTGTTTTATTTAAATTTTTTGGTACAGTTTCATTAGTGCTTTTCCACGGGGAATACATTTCCATCTTTATTAAGTGAGACAGTAGGAAAATGTGATTTGGTTTCCACAGTTGACTTTTAAGCTAACCTGTCAGCAACACATCTGTTCCATAAAGTTAAGTACACCTGGGATATGATAATGCATAATTATTTCCTCACAGAATTGTTTAATAAGAGTCACATTAAACTACCAGTGGCCAACACTTACTGATCGCTTACTAGATACAGACACCATTCTGAGTATTTTACATGTATCAATTCATTTATGTTATAAATTTTAAAATAAGTTTCTTTTGTCTTTTTCTTCCTGTTTTTCTTCCCTGCCCTTTCCCCCTACTAGTGTTCCTTAAGACAGTTACTTTTCAGAAACAGCCAGAGTCAGAAATATTAGCACAGGTTGACTATCCCTTATCTGAAATGCCTGGAACCAGAAGCGTTTTGAATTTTTTTTTTCCCAGATTTTGGAATATTTGCAGGTAGATAGATAGATAGATAGATATCCTGGGGATGAGACCCAAGTCCAAACACAAAATTCATTTATGTTTCATGTACACCTTATACACATAGCCAGAAGGGAATTTACATAATATTTTAAAAATAATTTTGTGCATGAAGCAAAGTTTTGACTGTATTTTGATTGCAACCCATCACATGAGGTCAGGTGTGGAATTTTCTTCTTGTAGTGTCATGTCGTTGCTCAAAAAGTTTCCGATTTGGGAGGATTTCAGATTTTCAGATTAGGAAAGCTTGACCAATAGCTTCCATTAAGATTGTTCACTTAATTTATGGAGCTTTCCATTGGTAATAGGACAATTAAGGGAAAGGGATCACAATAAATGAGGTAGTATTAGAAGGAGAGATGACAGGTTCCCTGGAAGGATGCTGATTTAACTTAGGTGAATGCCAGTCATACGTGGGAATCACAGCTTCATGACAGGGCCTGCTGCATTGACTGGGCCATGAAGACACTCGAGGAAAAAGCAGAGAACCTTGGTCTTCCAGTGTACCAGTAAACAGCTTTGAGAACATGAGCTATGGAATTTTAAATGATGTGGCAAGTCCGACGAAGTGACACATTTTCCACATAGTACCAGCAGGAGGATGAAAACCAGAACTTGTGAACAAGGGTGAAAGTGACAGGTTTAGGACAGTGGATGGACAAGAGGCCTGACCTTAGATTTCCAAAGAATAAAGGAGAGAACACATATTTTAATTAAATAGCTTCATATTTAGCTTCAAGAAGATAAGTACTGGCCATATATTTGAATGTATATGCTATATTAGTTTATATCTCATGTCAGATGATTTGCAGGTCTTTTTATTTGCATGTTTGTGCAGCTGAGATGTTTGGCGCTCAGTTCTTGTGGGAGAGAGCAGCTTGGTATGGAAACATCTTGGAGTTTGAAATCTCACTGGCCTGGATTTGAATCTCAGCTGTTACATGGCCTTGAGCAAGCTACTTACCTGATTTTTTGAGGTGGATTCTTGTCTCTAAGATGGAGATGGGAAAACCCAACTCTGAAAGGGTTAAATGAGAAAAGGCATATAAAAGATCAGTAACAGGCTCGCTGGCTCACGCCTGTAATCCCAGCACTTTGGGAGGCGAAGACGGGAGGGTCACTTGAACCCAGGAGTTCGAGACCAACCTGGGCAACATAGCAAGACCCTGTTTCTATTAACAAAACAAAACAACAGAGAAAGGAAAAAAGAAAAGAAAATACCAGTAACAGTGTCTGATGCTCAGTAAGGGCTAAACAAAATTGAATTACTCTCCCAAGGAAACAACAATAGAATGGTTTTCTCCTTCCCCTTGTTATAGAAAGGGCAGAAAATGTAAAGAGAAGACATATAACAACTGGGAGACTAGAACCTTTATTTGGAAGAGAGGCCACAATTTGTGTTTATTTTAAAAATGTAAATTGCTTAGGAGGAAAAGAGTGTTAGCAGTTCAAGATTATGTGGTCGGTTAAATAGTAAAACACATTTTAAAATGTATGTTACTTTACTTAAGGATCCCATGTGAAAATTCTCAGAAATTAAGCATTGCATATTTGACTGCTGAGTACAGTGATTCATATGTATCTTAAAGTCATATATTAATAAAATTACCCATGGGTCAGATTCAATTGTTAAAAGTACGATTTTTCTCAATATGAAATTTTAAAGCATTTGTGTACTGATGGTCTTTTTAAAGCCTTGCTACTCATTATAGCAATCGAATCACTGAAGAGATGTTCCTTTCTCTTTGGTTCAGTGTTATTGAGCCTGATCTTTTGGATATAGAACTATTTTTTATTTTGTAACTGTGTCTTTTATTTTGTAATAATTTTGTTTAAGGTATATTTTAATATTATAAGAGTAGAACCAATATTTTAGTTTTAAAAAAGACAATTCTATATCATGTCTAAATACTATTGGGAAATATGCCAATTTTTTAATTTTTTAAAGCTAATATTGCCATTCTACTTTTTTTACTTTGATTAATGTAGTCTCAGAGAATTATTCATTGAACGTGCTTTAGTATTTTTTCCTGATTTCAAGGAGTGAAAAAAGATTATCTAAAAATTTCTAAGAGTGTATTTTCTTATGAGAATGCTGTATTATCTACTTATTTATTCTTATATCATTAGTTAAAAGTTAGATGAGTATGTGTCCTTTCTGAGTAATATAGTATGTATAGGGGATACCGGAACTTTGTAGTTATGTTGGCCAAACTAGTTTATGAAAAGTAATGTAGGTCTTGAATTTCTTTTGATTAGTCATTGTAAGCATTTTTAAACTTTCTTCCTCATAGATATGTGCACTTTTAGATAATATGTGATTTGTACAGCCATTCTTGAGCAGTTGAAAT
The DNA here is from genome assembly GCF_049350105.2 of Macaca mulatta. Taxonomy (NCBI): domain Eukaryota; kingdom Metazoa; phylum Chordata; class Mammalia; order Primates; family Cercopithecidae; genus Macaca; species Macaca mulatta. Next base: position 162,274,044 of record NC_133409.1, on the reverse strand, counting down.
TTTTTTCAACTACTCCCAAAAATTACACATTTTTGTGCCTGGTAGAGATAAAATAACTCTGAGACATGGTAGATACTTGGTTTTTGAATCTCTTGTATAAACTATGCAAATGTTTCTGAAAGAGCACTTTTGTGTATGTTTTGAGGTACCCCCATGTTAAGTATATGCTATCTTTAGAAATTTGAGTCTGATTTATTGTTATCATTTCAACAGGTGTCTCAATGCTTGTACCTACTGCAAAACTAAACACGCCAGAGGAAATTTGGCCAGTTATCCAATTGATGAACTAGTAGATAGAGCCAAACAATCTTTTCAAGGTAAGAGTTTCTAGAATTACATGTGAAATTAGTCTTCTTAAGAAATTATGTTAGTCTTGTAAGTAATACTTCAGTTTAGAGACCGACTTCATTCGTTTTATGAAGAGTTTTACAAATATATCAGCTTAACTAATAAAAGATGTGACCAGATTTAATCACTTAGTTTATTTTTACATTAATTACTCTTCTTTTACTACGCTTCCATTTTCTTATCACTGTAAGGTAAATGGCGTATTTTGAACTTTATCATCCACCTCTAGACTCCATGGAAAAGACAAAATTAAGATAAAATGAAATCCATGAGCCTCTGATGTCTGTTAAGATTTTTGTGGACAAGTGAAATACTCAGATTTTTCATCTCTTTCTTTGACTTTTTTGGACCATTTAGAAAATGGAGCTAATTAGGGTTTGTAGACTTCTTTGAAGAAGGTAGGTTTTCATATCAGCCAATAAAGGAGGCTACCATTTTAACAGAACTGTCAGACCAGTAAAGAGTGGTACTGGGGGAGAGGCCTAATGAGAATGATTTGTGTGGGGTGGCCAACTACTTCTGAATCATCACTTGCTGGGAAATGTGATTATCTAGGTCTCTCTCAGCATATAATAAGACTTATCTTTAACATGAGTCACAGTTGTGTGGACATACAACTGCTCAAACCATAAACTTCCTTTTTTGTCTTTGTTTATAGTATGTGCCTGTAACAGTGGTGTGTTTTTACTCCCAACATGAGATAATCTGTTGTCTCATAATCTTGCAGGTTAATAGTTATTGGCAATGTGCTTTTCTTTTTGGCAAATAACTTGGAGTGCTAATTTCAATACTTCCTACTCTGGGCCTCAGAAAGTATGAGTTCCAAATTCATTTTTTTGTTTAGTCTATAGAAAACTTTTAGAAACATGAATTTGGAATGTTTCTTTTAATAGAGAAAAATATCCCCTTGCTTGATTTATTGATGCCTCCCAACAGTTTTTCTCCACTTGTATATTCTTAGCTCAGTCCCCTCCTCCTTTCACATTCAACTAGTATTGAGAGAGAAATAAAGGAAATTTACTGACTCTTGCCAGTGTTCTCCTTTTAGAGCCAGATTATTGTCTAATCTAAGAAAAAGCCTGGGTGGTTGTCTTTACTACAGCATAACCAGTACTTCCAAGGATTTTTTAAAAGGGGCAAAAATTTTCCCAGAAACTAAATCTATTTGAAAAAATATTTACTGGCATTCTTAATTAGTGTTTGTTTTTTCATATATCTGTCAGATAATGGGGATATTAAACATCTGTCTACCAAACACTGCAACTTAGAAGGCATGCAAATTAGTACTTTTTTTTTTAACATCATGCATTTCTAAGTGCAACTGCATATAATTTTTTGAAAAGTATTTTATTTTACTTGAAAATTTATTTGAAAAATGTAAAGCTGTAAAATCACCATGTAGAAAGTGAAAATCTCCTCTTCACTTGCTTACATCTATTCTCACCTGTAACTTACACCAACATTCGGATATGATTGCTTCGTGGCTTTATATGGACACATTTATGAATTATACATGACTTGAGAAAAAAAGAAGACAGAACAGAAGTATTACCTGTGGATGGTGTCCAGGTTCTTTGCATTTTAAACAAACAACTGGACAAAACGTACAAACAAAGCAAGGAAAGAATTAAGCAACAAAAGCAGAGATTTATTGAGAATGAAAGTACACCACAGTGTGGGAGCAAGTCTGAGCAGCGCTGAAGGGCCCGGATACAGAATCTTCTGGGATCCAGCTACCCCCTAGAGGTTTCCCATTGGCCACTTGGTGTTCACCCCATGTAAATGAAATGGTGGCCCCACGGTCAGTCTGATTGGTTGTGGAAAGCAACCAATCAGAGGCTGATGTGCAGTTACAAAGGTCACACTCGTATGCAAACATCTGATTGGTTGTGGAAAGCTGAAGTGAACTTACAAAGTTGCATGCTTATACAGATCTCTGACTGGTTGCAGAAAGCAACAATCAGAGGTACTTTCAATTTCCCATCTGCGCTGCAGAAAATATGGGAGTTTGCAAAGGGAGTAACCTCTGGTCCTTTTTTTACTTAGGCTGGAAAGTTTTTTTTTTTTTTTTTTCGATTTAGTTCTAGGAAGTCAGGGTGAATTGGCATTAGGTTCCCTGCCTCCAGGCCCTGTTCTACTGCCTCAGAAACATAGTTTGTATAAACTGATTATGACTTTTTCTAACAATATCCACCTTAGCTCTGTGATTTATCTTTAGAGATGCCCTCTGAGCAACCAAGTTACAGTGTATTGCTTCTGTAGATCTTTAGTTAGTTAACATTGTCATATACAAGTGGGTTGGACTAGTTAAGGTGAGTGATTGAAATAATATATCAGAGGTTAGCAGTAATGTAGTAGCTATTTTTAGAGAAAGTATTAGAAGATTGCTCTTCCCAACATAAGTAAGATAAGTATCTTTTTATTACCAACCATGGAATGTTTGCAACATCAGTTTTTTCTGTTGCGTTATTATCTGTGTATTAGAATTGAAACTAAAAAATAGTTTTTGAACTGGTGAGCTAACTTGTGAGATAACCCAGTGTGTTCAGGAATTGTAGTTGTTTTTTTCTTTTTCTTTCTTTCTTTTTTTTTTTTTTTTTTTGGTAACAGGGTCTCACACTGTATCAACCAGGCTGGAGTGTCGTGGTACAGTCAGAGCTCACTGCAGCTTCAAACTGTTGGGCTCAAGCTATCCTCCTGCCTCAGCCTCCCCAGTAGTTGCAGCTATAGGCATACACTACCGAGTCTGGCTAATTTTTAAATTTTTTAGAGAGACAGGGTCTCCCTGTGTTGGCCAGGCTGGTCTCAAACTCCTGGTCTCAAGCCACCTTGACCTCCCAAAGTGCTGGGATTACGGGTGTGAGCCACTGCGCCCAGCCAGAAAAATTTTAAGTCCTCAAGTATTTGTTGCTTTTTGCTATAAGCAGTTTAGATTTGAAATACTGCACTGTTGCTTACCAGCCACATGATGTGAACACAGTATCTCTCCTCTCCAAGCTTATGGCTTTCTCATCACTATAACTTAATGTTTTTGTTTTAAGAATTTGAGATAACGTGTATGAGGTAATTGGCTATGTCAATATTATGAAGAAGAAATATTACTTAAACTAATATCCGAAGCCAGGAAGAGAAGTCTGATTTTGGGTAAGAGTGTTGTAACATCCATAGCAAAAACATTAATGACTGAAATCAAATGACAGATTTTTCTTTTGAGTCCAAATTATGTTTTATGAAAAATTTCTCCGTAGATAGATATCTAGTATGACAGTTACCTTTCATTTTCTAAATTTGAGAAGTGCAAATTCATGCTAAGGGTGGCCTTATAATCCCTTTCAAAAATAGGAAGTATCAATCTATAAGCTAATATTTTTAAGATATTTAGTAGCATTATCTTTTTTCTGCAAAAGAAATTGAGATTTTAATGCTGTTATAGAAATCCTAAGTTTGAGCTTTAAAATTGCAAATAATAATTATGAAAATAAACATAATAGAAGAAGTGACTCATTTTCTTATTACTATGACTTTTGCACATTTAGTTATTTAATCATTCAGGTGATAGGAATATTCTTTGGACCAGAAACTCTTAAGTTCTGCATTCTACCATGATTAGATTGCCTGTCTTATAATGAATAACAAACATGGTTTTGCGAAAAGTTACTCTATAATGAAAAACCTAAATATGCCACCAATAAAGCTTTAAAGCCACTCTGTGGATGGGAGTTAAATTTCCCATCCTTAAAGTGACATTTTCTTTCTTTTAATTTTTTTAATGGCTCCTGTATGTCATAATTACAAATTTATTTTTTTAAATTCTGAATCAACTGTGGAGTGAGGATTGGAACCCAGTTTTCCAGTCATATGATACAATATACAATAGGATCAAAATTTTATTCTGAATAGCATGTTTATCATTTTATTTATTTATTTATTTTTTTGAGGTGAGATCTCACTGGAGTGCAGTGGCATGATCTCGGCTCACTGCAGCCTCCTCCTCCTGGGCTCAAGCAGTCCTACCACCTCAGCCTCCTAAGTAGCTGGGACTACAGGTATGCACTACCACACCTGGCTAATTTTTCTATTTTTGATAGAGACAGGGTTTTGCCATGTTGCCCAGGCTGGTCTTGAACTCCTGGCCTCAGGTGATCTGCCCACCTTTGCCTCCCAAAGTTCTGGGATTACAGGTGTGATTATGAGCATTTTATATTCATAAAAATGTATTTCTTGTTAGTCTCATGTATTAGGAGACTAAAGGCTAACCCAAAGGCAAGGAAGCATTCAGAAATGATTCTGAAATAATCATGAAGTCATTCTGAATATAAAATGGCTTCCCACAATACTAAAAATGTGCTGACTATGCATTCAGCTGCCAAAAAATGAGAGAGCTCATTAACTTTTGAATGGACAGCACTAAAGTAAATATTTCTGTGTTTAAGTATAAGTGTAATTTCTTTTCTATATCAATTACATCTGTTTAACTGGTTTTCTGGCATTTTTTTTTCTCTCTCTCAACCTCCATAATTGACTATTTTTACCTTCTCAGTGTGTGTTTTATTTTTGAGGAGACTTCTGCATGTGAGTTTAAGGTTTACCAGGTAACTTCTGGGTATCATCTGGTTGTTCTCACAGACCGTTGCAAAACCTTCCTTCTCACTTCCTCCCTTCTGATGAGATTGAGGTTTTAAAAATGCCTAGGATTAACAGTGTTTGGGGGCTGAGTTTGCTGGGTTTGACACGGTTGCATTTTAGGTATCTAGACAAACATGTCAAGTGGTGACCAGGACTTTGTTGGGGCCAGAATGAATTTACAAGCTAGTGTTTTCTAGGATATTTGTATTGATTTTTCTCTAGCAGCTAATCAATCAGTTTCAGTTGTGTAAGTGATGGAGCAAACCTTTTTAAACGTGCGGGGTGAGTGGTGTGGAAACAACACCTTTCACCGCGCTGTCTCTGGAATCAAAATGTAGAGATGATGGATGTGCTGTTTTTATAGCTATCGTGTGCTTTTCTAGATCTCATTTGTGTGTTACTACTTTTTGGCTCCCTCATAAATCTGAAAATCCCCTGCAAGATAAGTGGCATCAACTGGTTATGGAAAGGTAAAATAAATTAGGATGAAATACTCAGAACAGGAAGAAAGTTTCTTGACGCCTAGTGATTTCGATATTATTGTTGGAATTTAAAAAATGGATTCTGTATTTCAAGACTTGCAAAGATACTACCTAGTATGTATAAGATTAATTATGAAATGCAGCTGTAGTACATTGCTTCCTACTTTTTTAGACAGGAAAGAATATGAACAATATTTGATTTTCTATGTATAAGCTTAAAATTGTTCAGTTGTACACTTTACCTCAAGTCCCATTTGACTGTAATGATGATTAGTATACATTGATTTCGACCCAAGATTAAAACGGGGCCAATAATTGCATTCTGTTTATATGGCAGTTAAATTAAATGTCTCTTTAATTCCTTTATCTTTTCATATGTGCTGTATTCAGTTGAGAAATGCATGTTATCTGTACGATTAATGATGCAATTTACATGTTTGTTGTAACAATTGTCAACTTCCAAAAAGGATTTTAGGCAGCTTACATTAAATGATTGTATGTAAAAGACCATGGAAATAAGAGCCATGTTAAATGCTGTATTGTGTTTTGAAAGAGGGAAGATGATTTTACAACTGATGTGTCCTGGCTCCTCAGAAGAATAGCGAAATAGAGTGATTTATATAATCTGATAGGAGTATGTAAAAGAAAGTATATACTTTACCAAGAGAAGCCTACGTGTTTCTAGGCACTAAACACTATGAATTATTTTCATGCATTCTTTCCTGGGAGACACTGAGTGATATAGTAGAAATGTTTTTGACTAAAGATAGATAGAGATTGAAGATACATTCTCTACCTAGCTTTTTCTTCTGTTGATTCTTGCAAAACCCAAAAATATAATATTAAAATGTAACCTTTAAAAGACATTTTTTGGGAGAACTAAATAAATGTAATGTATTTACATTTGATCATGACTTGATCGTGAACACAGTGCCTAAATAGCTATTTATCAGACACTCAGTTTAAATAAGCTAAGATTAATTGCTGTGACTTCAGGGACTGTTAGCTAAGACTCTCAGTGGCAAAAACAGAGTATAATTTATGTGACCTTTGCCTATTCAGGTCTCTGAGTTTCTGTCAGTGGTGGTTAAACTTTTCTTAGCAACAAAGGGAACCCTTTTTACAAAGGAAACTTGAAAAAGTAGAGGCAGACCACCGTGGTTGAAGTAGAAGTGGGGCCCTGTTTAATGAGGCCTTTCCTCAGAACTTTGAGGATTCAGCCAGAATCTTCTGGTTTAGATTAGTGTTTCTAATTTTTAAAGGTATTGCTGAACACTGCAATCCAGGAGTGGTGAAGGTTTCCTTCAAGGACAAATAGTAAATATTTTAGGCTTTGTGAGCCATGAGGTCTCTGTTGCAACTATTTAGTTCTGTCCTTGTAGCATGAAAGCAGCCACAGAAAATATGCAAATGAATGGATATGGCTGTGCTCCATTAAAACTGTATGATAGGCCAGTCGTGGCTCATGCCTGTAATCCCAGCACTTTGAGAGGATCTTGGCAGGCAGATCACTTGAGTTCAGGAGTTCGAGACCAGGCTGCCAAACAAGATGAAACCCCTTCTCTACTAAAAATACAAAAATTAGCTAAGCGTGGTGGCCAAGGCCTGTAACCCCAGCTACTTGGGAGGCTGAGGCAGAAGAATCACTTGAACCCAGAGGGTGGAGGTTGCAGTGAGCCAAGATCGTGCCACTGCACTCCAGCCTGGGTGACAGAGGGGACTTTGTCTCAAATATAAATAAATAAATAAATAAAAACCCCTGTATGATAGGGATTATTGATGAATGGATTTCATGGTCAATTTTGGGGGAAGTTAATTTAAACAAATTAATCAAGATTCATCGTGGTAGAACTTCTGGTTCTTTGTCTAATATGTTAATACATATTGTCAATCCATAAAAGAAGGATTTAGCCTTTAAGAACTAATATAGATGTAGACTAGATTAGTGTTCTCAATCTGGCTGTTTAACTCACTTCGCAGTCTTATAAAACCAAAACCAAATGTGTCTGCATCATAACCCTAACAATTGCGTCACAATTTCCATGGATGAGGGCTTTGCGTTTTCTAAAACACAGGTGACTCCAGTGATAGTCAGAGGTGAGAACTACAATTAAGAACCGCTATTCTAGAAAATTTTTTGGTTGAAGCTGTAAAATGAGCTGTCCCTCTCAATTCTAGTGAGAAGGATTCCGAGGAGAAACCCTGGTTGATTAGTAAATAATGGCCAAATAGGGAAGGTGGAGGGGCAACACAATTCTTGTTAATTTGCTAATATGCCCTAGATAGTGAATGGATGGTTTCAAAGTCCAAAGGTACTTATTTAAGTTAAAAGGCTCAGCTGTTTCTGTTATCAACCAAGGCATCACAAAAGGGTGACTGACATTTATGGAGCCCTGACTGTGCATATGTAGGAATTACGATGAAAACCACATGGTCCCTGTCTTTTAGGATCCCCTCCTAGTCCAAGAGAGAGAGTAGCTTGTTGGACTAATGAAAATTGAAGTATGCAAAAACAGACACCACATTTGGGATAACAGAAGTCATTCTTACAAATCAACCAGGTTTCTTCCTCAGAATCCCTCTCACTAAGTTCTTGTTAGCCACTGCCATTGATTATGCTGAGTATTCGGGATGAAATCTACTTGCTGTTCTGAATTCCGAGGTTTCTGTGATGCCGAAGTCTCTGAAAGAAAGAAACCAAATGGTGACTCTTTAACTAAGGTAACTATTGGAACTATGTAGCTGTTGTTTTTCCGTTCATTCAACAAATATTTACTGAGCATTCATTAGAAGCAGTTCTTATTTCTGCTAATAGGCACATGCTTTAGAAAAGGTATGATAACAGTGCATTATTACAATCAATAGTTGATTACTTCTGCCAATGAGGAGGACAGAAGGAGAGGTTTGCTGATAATGGAGCAAACAGCTTATCCTTGCCATGGGAAACAAGGATGCGATCCCAAGGTGGTTACGCTTTTTTCATAATTCCGAGTTTTCGTAGTTCAGAGTCTATATAATCCAAAGTACAGAAAATCTGCTGCTTCTGGAAATACCTTTTTAAATCTATCCTTATGGAAATCGTAGTGCAGTCATCCCTCACTGCTATTGGTGAGTTTTATTTACTTTTTACTCTTTTGTGCTCTATAAAACAATTTACAAATATACAGTTAAGTATAAAAGTTATTTAAAATAATGAGATTCTGGGAAAACAGATAAGAATAGAAAGTTTGGAACTTGGTGGAAAATTGGAACACAGGAAAGTTGGCCATAATCACACATGTGGTATTTCAAATCAAGCAACAGTTTTGACTCTTAGCTTCTTGAACACTTACTGTCTTTAAAGAAAAGTAATACCAGCTTGGCATTAGGTTCAAAAGAGTTTTCACATAGGGAGTGGTGAGGGATAGAGTAGATCCCAGCAGCGTCCCTTTAACACTCACTCACATACTATGTTTCTGAAAATTACGTATTTTGGTGTTTCTTGTTAGAACTTGCAGACATGCCGGCCGGGCGTGTGACTCATGCCTGTAATCCCCAGCACTTTGGGAGGCCGAGGCGGGTGGGTCACCTGGGGTCAGGAGTTCTAAACCAGCCTCACCAACATGGCGAAAACCCATCTCTACTAAAAATACAAAAATATAACCAGGCATGGTGGTGCACGCCTGTAATCCCAGCTACTTGGGAGGCTGAGGCAGGAGAATCGCTTGAATCCAGGAGGTGGAGGTTGCAGGGAGCCAAGACAGCACCACTGCACTCCAGCCTGGGCAACAGAGCGAGACTCCGTCTCAAAAAAAAAGAACTTGCAGACATGTCTTGAAAAGCATAACACCCTGAAGGGATTTCTTGGGTGCTAAGACAGTACAAAGTATGCTGCTCACTGATAATCCGGTCCTCTTGCAGATTCCACAGCCATTGGGTGCTGTAAAAGACTCCTGTTATAGAGGCTGATAGCTTAGGGGTTTGTACACCGTAGGTCATTTTGTGAGGTGGTATAGCTAGGTCCAGGAAGAAAACATTAGAATTTGTATTTATTTGTGTTTTCTCATTCTTTAAATTTTTCTTTTATTGTGTGTATGTTTCATATTGTATATGTTAGTACAGTAGTACATGAATATAATTAATAAGTATACATCTATGGGAACACTTTTAAAAAACTTTTTAGCTGATTCAGAAAGTGATATGTGGAGACCACTGACTTAAAGGAACAAATAGCCTGCCCATTTTCCACTATAAACATAATTCTTTCTGCCAGACGTTTGCTTTGAATAGGGCAACAGACTTCTGTGTTCTCTATCAAGATCCTGAGGTGCCCATATTCTGCTTTGATTGAGTGCAAATCCACCTGCTTTTGAGATCAAATAAGCAAATAATGAAGTTTATGCCCTTTGGAGGAAAACTGCTGTATTTAATGAAGACTCTTGCCTGCATCTGGTGACAGCCATGTGTCTCTGTTCAGAGGTGGAGAGAAACGCTGCTTACTCAGGAGCACGTGTTTCCCATTTCTTCATCTGTGTTTTAGGACACGGGAAGACTGAACCAAGAGGGGATTGGGGTCAGGCGCATGTGGCAGTGTGAATATGGGTTTAGTAGGTGCGCAATAAATGTTGAATGAGTGGTTAATCTAGAATTGATTATGCCTGATGAAATTCCAGGTATGACTTGAAGCCCATAATGAAAAAGTATGGAAAAACCATATTTTTTAAGTGGGCAAGAGATATTGCTTAGTTTCAGCTGCTCTTCCAGCACAATTGAATGCTGTGTCTTATGACATGGGCTTGATTTTATAACACCAGATATTTAGAGTTGGTGGCTTTCCAAGATTTACAACAGAGAAATAACTTACTTTGCGAAATCATCTGATAGTTAACGGGTATGTAACATTTTACCAAAAGGGTATGTCTACCTAGTTCCACACTTACAGTTATAAGTAATATATATTTGCTTTGATACCTTTACTAAACAGAATTCTCCAAATGATTCTTGTGACCAGGAACAAGAGTTAACCAAGTGTTTGCTTTTACCATTTGAACTGAGGCTGATCTGTCTCTGGGATGATGTTGGAGAACTTTAAAGGCTGCAAGTTGGTTTTGGAAGATTGTTTAATGGAATTTTAATAGCCCTGGAAAGATGTGAAAGTGATACTGCTACCTGGTGGTTTGTAAACCCGACCTTAGTGAGATGTTTTCTGGGCAAAAGTACTACTTTGTGATGCCAGCAGCCTTTATTGATTCCGCAGAGTCTGCAGTTTTCTAACACTGGCTGTCAATTCATTCCAGTTGAAAAATTATTACATTCCTTCTCCTGCTTGTGTGGATATTAAACTGCAGTAAACATACTTGCACAGTATCAGGTAGGGCGAGCAAAATTTTCTGTCTGGAAAAAAAAATGTTTGTTAGTGGGACCTTGGCTGTTCTGTAGAGGTTATAAATTTCTGTATTTCTTTTTATTTGTTGTTCTCAGTCATGCTTTTTATTTCTCTTGGTGAGTTCCAACACATTTCTTGTTATTTGTAATATAAGAAAGAGAAGTTTGATTTAGATTGCTGACTTTTAAAAACATGTCCTCTTAGTAAATCATTTCTGGTGGTGTGCACAAGAGTAAACCCTGGGTGGTAAGAGTTTTTAACCTGTGACAATATAATTGGGTAAGAATGAGAAAGAATTGATGAAACAATGAATGGATAAGGAATGAATGGTTATGTGATCATACACTCCACGTAGATCTTTCTGAGTTGTTGAATTTTAGTTAAGGAAGAGGAACGATGATGAGATAGTCATCATTTATAAAAGTAGATTTTAAACACCTCCATCTTTGAGAATAACCTCTGGACCTGGCAGTTATTGAGGTCATTGGCAATTATTGAGGTATATGTTTGAAATGCAAATATCTGGCCACATTCCCAATTCAGTAGCCTTGCCATAGGCCCAGGAATTTGCATTTTTCAAAACAACCATTCCAAATGTTTGGGAGGCAGATGATACAAAGACCACTTCTAGAAACGTTTGTCTAGAGAACTTTCTTGATTACATATACCAAGACATTTGATCAAAGTATTAAAGAGGATTGGGGAAGAAATGTACCATTTATGTGAGCTAATAAAAATCTGGGCCAGTTTTCTCTCTGTGATAGGGACCAACTCCATTCCTCTCACACCAGACCTTCTTCACATTCTTTTTGGGGAATTTCTTTTTTGAGATGAAATCTCGCTCTGTTGCCCAGGCTGGAGTGCAGTGGCGCGATCTTGGCTCACTACGACCTCTTCCTCCCGGGTTCAAGTGATTCTCCTGCCTCAGCTTCTCGAATAACTAGGATTACAGGCACATGCCACCACACTGGCTAATTTGTATATTTTTAGTAGAGATAGGGTTTTACCCCGTTGGCCAGGCTGGTCTCGAATTCCTGACCTCATGTGATCTGCCCACATCGGCCTCCCAAAGTGCTGGGATTACAGGCATGAGCCACTGTGCCCAGCCTCTTCTGGGGAATTTCGAAATACAGATTTCCAGGCTCTACCTCAAAAGATTCTGATACTGAGCTAGGCTTACAAGCCTGGGAATGTTTACTTTTAAAGCTCTATAAGTTTGGGAATAACTAGCCTAGATTTTTTTCTGGGATTTAGCTCTTTTTATTCTTTTTTGACTTTTTTTTTTCTCTGTTTATATATCAGTATTTTGGTATGGGTATTTGATATTTCAGTTGAGCCTTTCAAAGCAAAATATCACACTGTATATAATTAGAAGAAAAAAGGGACCTTGAACTTCCTTATCCATGTCTTAATAAAAGTGATACTCCTGTATTGTGAAAATAATTCTTCATTTTTTATCAGCATGAATGAAGTAATTAGCTTATTTGTTTTTATAGATATGTAGGAATAATATGTAAATTTGTGTAGTTTTGGAAGATAACTTTATTTCCTTGAGATAAGGTATATCTTTGTTTATTTCTCTTTATTTGAGAAGAAGTGCTAAATCTGAATTGTAGTCAAAATCTGCAGTTCTTCCAGTATGGAAAGTGCTTCATTTTGATACACTTATATGATGGAGTGTTATAAAATTGCATGTAATAATGTTTACAAAGTTTATAATAACCCAGAAAATGTCTTATAATGTTGATTTTTTTAAATGCTGTAATATCATATGTACTATATGATCACAATTACTTTTAAAAGGAAATAAAAATAAAAAAGAATTTAAAACAGATAAAAACGAGAAATTAAGCCAAAATGTTACTTTTCTTGGGGACAAAGAGTATATTAAACATTTTTGCTACTTTAATATTTTCTATATTTTCCATAAGTACATATCACTGTGGTTAGACTACATAAACAAAATAAAATTTATTTTTAAGGAATCGCATATTATCCATATTTTAGTATTGAAAATTAAATCATATATGTATCTTTTTAACGAGTCACTTTTTGTTACTTGACTAAGATATAGAAATAGAAATTTGACTATTTGAAACATTTGATAAACTAAAATTTGTTTGTAGATTAACTTTGAAGCTCGTGGATTCTCTTTGATCATGTGATAGCCTAATATTCCGAAAATTTTCTTTTAACAAATAAATGGTGTTCACTGCACTCCAGCCTGGGTGACAAAGTGAGATCCTGTCTCAGAAAAAATAAAAAACTTAAAAAACAAAAAAACAAAATAAAAAACAAGAAAAAATTGGTATTATGCGGATCTGCTTCAGTAGAAATCTGGAAGCTACCTGGCTTTCCGTCTTCCATTTCCTGCCTGACTCTATGGTCTTAACTACAAACCTATGAATAAGTACAAGAACTGCAGAGTAGGAGGAAGGCTTTGCAGTTCCCTTGCCCTTCATTTCCAGCTGAGGAACATGAAGCCTACAAAGAGGTGACTCCCCAAGCTGCTGTCACCCAATGCCAGTCTGTCACCACTACACTGTGGCTTCTTCAGCTCTAATAGCTCTAACAGTGATAGCATTGATAACATCTTTTTGGAAAGACAATTCAGAGAATATGGGAGGAAAAAAATGATGGTGAGTATGAGAGTTTACAGAAAGAGAAGTTTTGGGCTAGAAGATTAAGCCGTGGCTTCTTAGAAGAGACAGAACTTGAGTAGGGCCAGGAGAAGTGTTCTACCTTTGAAGAGGAATACAGTTCAACTTCTCATCAAGGTCCGTGAGATCCCATGTGATCTGGCTGCACTTCCCATTCCAAATTCATCCTGCTGCATTTTCTCTAACTTGCTATCATCCAACTGTTGTTTCTTAGTTCCTTGAATATCACAATTTCCTTTTCCCTGAGTGGTTTTTTCCTGTGGTCTTTGCATGGCTGTCTTTTTCACATTAAGGTGTTCACTTAAATATCACCTCCTCATAAGGCCCTTCTGTGACCACCTTTTTGAAGGGAACATTTTTTTCTCTTATTCTCTATCATATCACTCTGTTTATTTGTTCCAAAGCACTTATCATAATTTGTTTTTTCTTTTCTTTTGAGATGGAGTCTCGCTTTGTTGCCCAGGCTGGAGTGCAGTGGCGTGATCTCAGCTCGCTGCAACCTCTGCCTCTCGGGTTCAAGCTATTCTCCTGTCTCAGCCTACCGAGTAGCTGGGATTACAGGTGCCTGCCACCATGCCTGGCTAATTTTTGTATTTTTAGTAGTGACGGGGTTTCACCATGTTGGCCAGGGTGGTCTGAAACTCCTGACCTCAGGTGATCCGCCTGTCTCAGCCTCCCAAAGTGCTAGGATTACAGGCATGAGCCACTTTGCTCAGCCAAAGCACTTATCATAATCTGTACTTTGTATTCATTTATCTTTCTATTCATTTATTTATTGTCTATTATGAGAAGTAAGTGAGAATACCTTTTTTATTCATGATTGCATTCCTAGAGCTTGGCATGGCATAGTACATAGAGTAGGCCCATAATAAGTACGTGCTGGGCTGGGCGCAGTGACTCACGCCTGTAATCCCAGCACTTTGGGAGGCCAAGTGGGGCAGATCACGAGGTCAAGAGATCAAGACCATCGTGGCCAACATGGTGAAACCCCTTCTCTACTAAAAATACAAAAATTAGCTGGGTGTGGTGGCATGCACCTGTCATCCCAGCTATTTGGGAGGCTGAGGCAGGAGAATCGCTTGAACCCGGGAGGTGGAGGATGTGGGGAGCCGAGATCGCACCACTGCTCTCCAGCCTGGCAACAGAGTGAGACTCCATCTTAAAAAAAAAAAAAAAAAAAGCTTGATGAATGAATACATGAATAAAAATAATTTAAAAATTAATAGGATCCTATGGAATTTAGATCTGTTTAGAAACATTCTGCTTAGTATGGTCTTTTTTTTTTTTTTTTTTTTTTTTTAGAGAAAAGCATAAATGTAAATTATGTAAATGGTTCTTTACATCCTCATCTTATTAGGAGGGTAAGAACTTTCCCTAAATACGTTTGCCAGTAGTGAAGTGACAGGCTTCAATGGTGGAGGTAGGAGTAGTAGCCATGTTTCATGAATTAGGCCTGATAGAGGATTTGCACATGGGCCTGTGCACCTGATATGTCAAATAATTAGACCTCACAAATAACAGTGGATCCCAAAGTCCCAAACCAGAAGGGTAGCCCAGAATGTCATGAAAACAAAGAGATCTGATTCAGAAATCAGGGCCAGAATATGAAACCATAAACGTAAGCATACGTAAACCTAAGCATGTGAAGATTAAATGAGAGAAGGTCCCGTCTGATTAACTGAATGGGTTCTGTTATCTGCCACTTGGAGTGCTGGACTTGACTCAGGGTTTAGAGGCCATGTGTGCCATGAGCAAAGCCCACTTTTGGCATAAAAATTATTTAAATATTTAATTTTAGTTGATTTTGTATGTTGCATTATTGCTTTTATATTTCATAAATCTATTTTAAAATAATCTAAGATTTAACAAATCTGGAAAAGCAACAATTCCTGTTTTCTCCTCTCTATATAAAAAGTGGATAAACTTCAGAAATCCTTGGTAGACTATTACTTGGTACCTCCCAGGATTCATGTTCTATGTAGACAGAACTTTCCCATGACAGCTGGCTTGCGCGTGTGTCTTGCTTTGGCCAGAAGTACATGAGAAAGCGTGATGCGGGCAGAGGTTTGATAAGCACTTGTGTGCTGGGGCTTGTTCTTGTGGGATGTTGCTGGAGCCCTGAGCCACCATTGTAAGGAGATCTGTCTACCTTATTGGCAATATTATGTAGACAGAGAGGTGCTTAGCCAGCCCACAGAAATTTTAGCTTCCCAGCTGTGACTCCAGACATGTGAATGGAGAAGTCATATTGAATGTTCCAGCCACCACATTGATCAGATGACCTGCCCACCTGGTCCTGTCCCAGACTGCAGAATAATTATTTTAAGCCAGTAATTTTTTGTATGGTGTGTTATGCAGCAAGACATATTTTGTTACTTTTTGACATGTATTTTAATAGTAAAATATCATAATACCTTTATTACATTTAACTCATAAGATTAGTTAGATAAATTGAGCTATGTTTTCCATGAAACTCAATATGTAGTAATATCAGGATTATAGTTTTAACAATTACTGGCATACCACCAGGAACTGTTAAGCACAGAGAAAGCTAAAAATCACACAGCGAGTGGCCAAGTGGCTTACAGTGTACAGCCTAGCATGTAAGTCTTTATATCATGGAGTAATAAGAGCAGTGATTCAGTTAAGCTTGTGATACTATGACATTTTGATTAAAAACAATATGTTCAATTCTGTTTCCATAGTTTCTAGCTCTGTGACCTTAAGAAAGTTACTTACTCTTACCCAACCTCAGTTTTCCCATTGTAAAAATAAGGATAAAGCATACTTACTAAATATCTGAAAATTAAAATAAGATAATACTAAGTCTGCAATACTTGGAAAATGCTTAATAAATGAATTCTTATTATTACTGTTCTTAATGATTAACAAGAGAGCAAGAAGGAGAAAGGAGGAACAGGAGAAAATAAGTCACCACCTAAGAAATGACTGTTGACATTCTTTCTGCCTTGTCTTCTTTCCAACTTTTGTGTGTGTGTGTGTGTGTGCATAGACCCGCATACTCTCACATAGCTATATGCCTGGGCTTCATTTAAGAAGAAACACTGAGGCCAGGCGAAGTGGCTCATGCCTATAATCCCAGCACTTTGGGAGGCTGAGGTGGGTGGATCACCTGAGGCCAGGAGTTGGAGACCAACCTGACCAACGTGGAGAAACCCCATCTCTACTAAAAATACAAAAATTAGCTGAGCATGGTGGCAGGTGCCTGTAATCCCAGCTACTCAGGAGGCTGAGGCAGGAGAATCGCTTGAACCTAGGAGGTGGAGGTTGCAGTGAGCTGAGATCGCACCAAAAAAAAAAAAAAAAACCACTGGACTATATGCGTGTTTATAAAGTGTGTACAGATCGCCTGGGAATTTTGTTAACATGCAAATTTTATTTTGGTAGGTCCCGTATGGGGCCTGAGCGTCTGCATTTTTAAGCTACCAGGTAATGCTGATACTGCTGGTGCGTGGGTCCCACTTAGTAGAATTGGCTTGTAGGATGACATGAGGCTTGTGGCCCTTTGTGTTTTGGTCTCAAGTCTCTTCAGCTATCATCTCTCTTCATTCCATACCACATAATTGGTTCTCCAATCACCATGTAATTTTTTCTTCATACATCATCAATAGCGCTGACTAAATTTAAACAAAGTGATTTGTTTAGATGTTTATATCCTCTACCTCCTCTTCAGTAAAGACCCCTTGGGTCATACTTATCTTTATATCACTATTAATGTTCAATAAATGTTTTTTTGAATGAATGTATGCATGCATGCCTCTATGATTCTCAGAACTGTAAAATGGAAACTTCATCCTTTGCCTTACTGATTGGAAGCAGCGGACATTCTCGGAATGAGTGCTGTAAATGTCTGGCTCTGGATCCTTGGTTTTAAAGGAATACCCAACTAGCACCCATAATTGGTAATGAGAAAAATGGGTTGTTCACAGATGTGAGGTAATTTAAGGAGGATAATATGGATTGGGCACAGTTGAGACTATATATTTTTATGAATATTAATGTATACTCATACTGTAATATGTAAGCAAATAATGCCAAACTAGGTAATATTTGAAATGAAGGGAATCATTTATATACAAAATGTTGAAGAAAACTGGAGTTAAAAAGAAAATACATTTCCTTTGAAAATTGGATTGTTTTTACATTTATATTTGTTCACTCTGGTTACATCTGTGCTTTTTCAGACTTGAAATAACTTATATGCAGTGGTCTGATCGTCATTTATAGTCGTGCTGACTTGGAGATGTAATTCACTTATGTAATTTGTTTTAGTGAAAGAAGGGGAGAGGTTAGGAGAAACTTGGCACTGTGTTAACTGGAGAATAAATTGAATAAAGATTTTAAAATAATTTCACTTACCGTATTAGCCCAGCATTTGAATGTTTTCAGCAATAATGTATCTGTAACTAAATTAATTCATACGTATTGCAGTCACATGAAAAATATCACTGTCCTCATGAATTTTGAAAATCTGTAATGTTTTTACTACATCAACTGACATTTTGCATTTTATTGTGTTTCTAGACTTAAAATGGTGACATTTAAAATAGCTTACTTTGAGTTAATACAAGCAAATTATTGAGTTTTTTTCAAGCACATTAGCCAAGGTTAGTGTGCATGTTAATCCTAATTGTTATTACTATTATTTGTTTATTTAACAAACATTTGTCAAGTGCCTATTAAGTGGAGAGTTTCTGATCGTGAAATGATGTTTACATTTTACATTTTCTATTATGAATTCTGGAACGTTAGAAGAAGCAATTTGTGATTTCTAACTGTGACTGATAGCAGGTTATGAAACATATATTTTTCTCTTCATAAAATATAAAATTGCTAAAAAATAAAGTGCTACTTAATGATGGCTGGCTTGTTCAGAATAAATAAAGAGCAAACTAAATGGAAACTTGTACCAATGTATTTTAGGTAAAATGGTATTTCTCAAATTGAGTATCAGCTATTTCTTGACATTTTATGATATAGTCAACCATTCTATTGCTAAGTATTCTTAAACATCGATTTCAAAAATGAAAACTATCATCCCTAAATAAGTAAAAACATACTGTACATGCTGCATGATGTTTATTATATCCTACCATCAATAAACATAAAATAGCACGTGGCTGATTTTATCTCTTACTTTATTTTTATTCTTTTCTTATTTAGGATGATAGTTTTCTATGAGCACAGGTGTGATTATAAATACAATTCAGGCATTATGCTGTTTTATGATCCTTATATAAATAAAATTATCTAAGAAGTGTGTATCAAATAATTTTCCTTGCACTTTTACATCTAGCTTTTCATTTCATATTTATATTCACCTTGTGAATTATTGCTGCTGGTGCTTGTTATCTCTGTTTTGCTGAAGCACAGAGAGGTTACACTTCGAGTCTGAGGAAGAGTATTAAAATTGAGATTTCCTGATTGATTGGCCTCTGCACTTTGCACTGTAGCATGCTGTTCCTCATGGAAAATGTTGGGCTCAAATAGTTGGTATTGCAAATGCATTTGTTGCTATAGTGCAATTTAGTTTATTATGATAACTGGGGTTATTTCATCAGTTGGGATCATTTTGAGAGAAGCCCTTAGTGGAATTGCAATCATAATGCTCTTGAATGGTGGCCCTGATGATATTTCCCCAGACCTCAGTTTTGTTGTCCATAGCTGTTGCAAAAAGATTAAATACCTGTTAAATACAACAGAACACTGAAAATCAGAGCCAAGTAAAACTTCTAGTCTCTAGGAACCTTAATATACTAAGAGAAAAGTGTTTTCCTATTTGTATTAGTAAACAAGACTGTATTTAAGTACATTCACTAAGTAGTTCTGTAAGGTACAATTGAAACTAACTGCTGAAATTATTTTAAAAAACCCTGTTTTTATCAAATTTTGAGATTGAAAATATTTAAAATAAAAGAAAAATCTGCATTTCATGTTTTAGAAATGTGCATAAAATGGATATAGTAATGATAATGATGCAGAAAGGTTAGTTCTGCCACATATACTTCTATTAATTTGAGGCTTGGGATCCATGAAGATACTTTAGGTCTCCAGTGTACCCATCACAGTAACTTGATTGCCTAAAATCTATGTCCCCCTCATGCCACAGGCTTGCATTAAATGAACTGTGAATTTTAATTTGAAACCTATTTGCAAACCAATTTCTATAAAAATGGATTTATAGCTGGAAACTGAGTACTTCAGAAGTGCCGAGTAAATGTAGTTGTGTGCCTGTTTTTAATTTTAGACAATTGTATTTGTGATCTGCTCTTATTTTGCTTTACTTTTTGAGAACTAGTGCTGCAAAGAAAAAAAATAAATCTACTTTTGTTTCTAGTTTATTTGCAAACCAGGTCAGACGCCCTTGATTAGCTCTCAGTTGGAGGATAATTTGAACCTTGACAGATTGAACCCAAACAGCAGGGTTTCTCTAGTCTGGCCAACACATAGAAAACATAAAGTAAAAGCTAATGCCAGTTCACAAGCTGTACAACAGGACTGAATAAATGTGCAACTGTTAATGAGTAGCTATTTCAAATATTTACAAAAGACCCAAGAAAAAAGAAAAGATTAGCATCTTAGGCAGCTGTTCTAAGGGAAACCTATTAAAAATAAACATGATAAACGATGCTCACGAACTAATATATCTGTCAAATATCAAATACACTCAGAAAAAAAACTGTTTCAGACACAAAAACTATTAAGACCCATTTGGGCATAAGAGCCATCTTGCTTTGTGGTTTACACCGGAAATTTATTCTTATTCTTTTTAAAATGTATCTTTTCTAACTCCTCAAACATTCACACGGAGATTATTCTATAGATTTTAAGGCCATGGGTTAGTGGATAGAATCATTAGAATTGTGTCCATTGTGATTACATCAGTTAGAAATTTAAAAATTCACCCATGTGTCTTTGGATGAAGATATACCATCAATTGTTATTTTATGGGATTCCTGATTACATAATGGTTTGACTGTGACAGTAACACCATTTTAGCATCAAGACAATTTTGCTAGGAAATGCTACATAAAAATGGAAATTATTACTGAAGCAATGAGGGGTTGGTTCCCAATGCAGATTACAGGTACAGTTACTATTCCCTAAACATGCGTGGACATGTTTCTACAAACCCATGCTTGTCTTTGTATATAAAATATTTTTTTTGCACTAAGGTAAAATTAAAGCAAACTGTATGTGACATTTATTAGTGACTTATACAGTAGACCCTTAACATTCAAGACCAACCATTCTGTTTTTAACTATTTCTTCATACCATGAAAATCTGTGGAGAGAAGCAATTTGAATTTCCTGAGGCTTGAATTTATATTTGAATAGCTTGTACTCTTAGGCTCAAATGGAGGATCAAGTCATTTATTTGATGAAGGAGCTTAGCTAGCATCTCAGCATTTATATCTCAGTGTAATATAGAGTAAGTCTCTGACAATTTTTTAGTTGTAAATTACTAAATCTTTGTATTTGTGTGGAAGATGTCACCGAAAGGGGAGACAGTTATTAATGGTATGACCTTTGTCAATTTGGAGATTTATAGACAATAAGGATCTACTGTGTTAATATTTGAACATTTGTCAAATAACTTAGTTATTTTGATTTGTGGTCATTTTCTAACATGTAAAAGTGTGATTCACACCAGCATGGGTCATTTTGTGAATGTTCAAAAAACACGATTTATGTTTGAAGTGTATCCTGTTCAGTTTAGATGACTAAACTGCTTTATACTTGCAGCCCAGACATCACTAATCTAACAGATCTCAGAAGACTGTCAGATTAGGTGTATTGTATTATTAGAGTCACAGTATGTTTTCAGGCCAATTTCAGAACCAATGTAGGAGTGTGGTCATTCTCAGCCCCTTCTGAGAGGATAAGTATTGTCACAGAAACCATGGTGAAGACTGACACAGAATCGTGGGACTTCATGGTCTGGTACTAACCTATTTCTCTGACTTTACATTTTCCTTCCTCTCCAGGTATGCACTTATTTTAGTAGTATCTTTGTTGAATAATTTCCCCTATCCCTAACCCAAACTAGCACTATCAAAAGCTTCATAATTACCTGTCACCTGGAATTGCCTTTAATCACCATTAATTCATTTTTGCTCACTAATGTAGAGGTTAGGAAATGGGAAGGAAATGGCCAAAGTATGTAACCCATATATAGTGCATCTGTATGGATGTATAGAGGTGGCATGAATAGGTATTAAGGGAATGAGGAAGAAAGCTGGGCAAATTGATCCTTTCTTTTGAGCTATGTATTACTTCTCTATAATAAATCTTATATTGTTAATTAGTTCAGAGACACACATAGGCATACACTCATACAGGAGGAGAATTATAATTTGTACATATAAGAAGGGAAGTATCAATACTGTTGATATTTTTAATGATGACTTTCCTATTTCTGCCGTGTAGAAAGGGTAGTAAATATCACCCCCATTCTAAAAGTAGTTTTGGTGAAATCTGAAAGGGTCTGCTCCTTTATTAGTTGATCCAGACTCCATTGATAACACTAAATTTTCATGCTGTTCTGCAGTTATAGACCCTTAAACTTAGACTCTCTTTGTCCTTCATCATTGTAATTTACACACTGGGTTGGTACATTCTCTTCAAGACAGTTTGCCTTGCGCTTCCAGCTGCTCCCCAATAGCCATTGTGCTGAATAAGCACTTATTTCAGTATGTCCTTGATACAATTAATGCAGGCATCTGCAGAAGCGGCCGTGGCAGCAGCAGCTGCAGTGCCTTATGGAAGCCAACTTCTGCTTAGCATTGTGATAAAAGAAATAGTTTTGAGCTGGAAGCTAATGTTGGCTTATTTTTAGCATAAAAAGAGTTGCACCTGCCAGGGCTAGCGGAGGACTGAGGTTTGTTGATTACACGTTCTTGTTAGTGCCATTGTTATTGGCAAAATGGGCATGATGTCATCCTTATCAAACTGAATTGGCACCCTGCAGAGTGACAAATAATTTACCCTCTGCGGTTTTATCAGCATGGGCCGTGTGTTAGAAGTGACTAGAGTGCTGAGTTTTCACAGTTGAATGCTATGGAACTGCAGAGGTGTATGAAAATGAAAGGGATTGATACTTGTAATCAGTGCACATAGTAATGGCCAAGGTGTAATGAAACATAAGTGCACATTTAGGGTAATTATGCTGCTACCAGGTGGGGCCCTGGGGCTTTGCATGTATAGAAGCTGCTTGAGGTGGCGGATGTGCAGCGAGGAATACTGCAGCACCATCTGGTAGATTCTCATTTTCTCATTAATTCTTCTGTCCCCTAAGTCTGGGCTACATTGACTTTGAACAGCACTTCATCTGTTCAGTATCTCATCTCATTTTAGTTGGGAGTTGCTCTCAACAGTGGTATTGATATGATGTAATTCACAATCTCGGCCATGTGAGATATATTAAAACAAATCATCTAGTTGACTTTCTTTTTGAGTAAAGCTAACTCTCTGTAGTAACATTCACATGACCGTCTGATTCTAAACTATTTACCACTCTTGTAGTTATTTAAAAAATAAAATAGAGTATCTGTTTGATTTAAATTAGCCAAATGAACTTTGCTCTTCAAAATAATTTATAAATAAAAGTATAATGTAAAGAGTAAATAGTAAACCGCATTGCATTTTCCTTGGTCATTTTTTAACGTGTGAGTTTTATTTCTAGAGGCCGATGTAGCTTTTGTCTCAAATATAACAAAAATTCATTTTTTAGTCAAGCTTCAGAATAAGAAAATACGGTGATGGTTCCCCCGCAGTATAAACATACCAAACACCACTGAAGAAGGCACACTTAAGAATGGGTAAAATGGCTAAAAACAAAAAAAAGTATTTGAGGTTGTATATTGTGTAGGGAAGTAAAATTCTTAAAACTTGCCAAATTAATTTTATATGAATACTTTCAGATAATATTAAAAATAAGATTTCTAGCATAATATTAGTAGGTAGTCCATATATGGTTGATTTCCTTGTCAATATGAATATTAATATCATGAAACATTTTTAAAGATCCGTAGTATATATTCATATAACACAAATGGTCACAATGAAGTAGCATCTGATGGCTGATTTTTAATGCTGTATAATTTATAACAGTGCAGTGTATCAAAATAATTTGGACCATCTAGCATCTGTGATTGCAGGTAACTGACATTAGTGATTTCACTATTTCTTTAATAAGTACAAATATAATATTTATATGGTCTGAGTGCTTGAACAGCTTTCTATAAATAATAGAAATGTCCTCGTTACAATGTTCCACTGAGAGAATCCCCATGCATTTTGTCATTTTATTTCCATGAATGTTCCAAAAATGGAAAATGAGAGAAAAACCTGTTTGCTTCTTCCAAACACTACATGAATGCTCCCTGTGATGCCCTTGAGGTCAGTATTTGTCAGTGTAGTGCCTCGAAGGTGTGGAGAGCTGTTCTGTCAATGATGCTGCTGCCATCTGAATGTCCCATCACTCATTTCCAACCTATTGTCCAGATACCTCAGGCTTCATGAGAGGATAGAGTTATAAGCTACTTTAGTACTTTAAAATGCCCAACTAACTTTTTTCCCCATTTACTTTGAATAAGCCTACTATAAAAGGTTAACAAAATGTAGCTTATTTTTCCCCGATTATATTTCTAGAAACTCATTAGGGCAGCAACGAGAGTTGGTTGAAAACTCCTTTTAAGTTACATCTTGGGAATTTACTTGATTATTACTTAATATATACTATGGCGTTAGAAAGCATACCAGCAGTATTTTCTTTCTTTCCTGAAGTTTACTTGTTTGTTTTCAAAGCATTAAAATATCAGCGTTTTCCCCCTCATAATTCAGTAGACATTTGCTCTGTCATCTATTTATTTACAGGCTGTGAGTATAGGAAGAGCCAGGGTAGTGAAATTACACTGTTGAATCCTGGCTTGGCCACTAGCCAGGTGTGTGACTTTGGGCAAATAATTTAACCTTTCCAAGTGTCAGTTGTTTCATCATGTAAATAATAATTCTTTACCTTGCATAAATTGTGAGAAATCATCATAATGATTGGGCATAAGCACTCAGTAGATGCTGAATGTTTACCAACAAAAGATCCATGGCATAAAAATGATCGAGAACCCATAACCTCATATTTAAATTATCTTCAAAGAAATCATTACACAGGAAAAATCTGAGAGTAAGTTGAAGGGTGTGGCCTTCTACCCACACAATTCCAAGGTACTTACTGCACACAAGTAATGCCAACTGACTGAGTGGCATTAACCAATTAGGAGGAGTACCTGTGGATTCCTTCTCATGATATTTTTAGATGTGTGAAATAAAATTCATAGGATTAAAAGAAAACAAGTTATATTGAAATAGCATTATCAGCACGTGAACATTTTCATAATATATGTGCTTCTTTATCAATAAGCTGAATAATAAGATGCAGTTGTGTGTCTTAATAATTACCATAATTTCAAAGTAGTATATATTTCAAGATACCTGGAGTAATTGTAATATGATATGCAAATTTTTATAATTTATCATGGGTGAAATCACAGCCACTACAAATAGCTGTAACTTGTTACCTACATTCACAATTGTAGAACTGGTAAATTTTGACAAGAAATAAATGAAAATGCGGTTATTTTTTATTTTTATTTTTTGCACCCAAGTTCAGGCTCTTCCCACTCTCTTAGTCTGTTCAGTACCTTCAGAGTTTCTGGATCCAAGAACCCCTGGTGATGTATAGGTAATTCTCAGATAGCTTTCTTAATGAACATATAAACAACAACAATGGCAAAAATTAATAAAAGCGCTTAGCAACACCAAGAAAATAATCCAAAAATGATTAGGCCAGAAGGTTTGTGCTGTCTTGGCCCTTGACCAAGACCTCTAGTTGATAGATACTTCAAGGTTACCTCTCTCAGCCCCCTTCTAGAAGATTAGCCATGTCTTAGAAATTGGTACTAAATAGTTCTTTCTTATTTGGTGATGGTTTTAAATGCACTTACTATTTTGTCTGAACTAGAATCCAAATTTTCCATGAAATTAACACCATTCCCTGTTGAATCTAGGTGTCATAGCTCTATAACATTCAATTAGTTTGCAAACAATATATGTGTCCCCTTACCTGTGAACAAGGAATGCTTAAGGACACAACAGGCTTTTTTTGCAACTAATTTGGCCCAATCTTGAGTAGATGGCCAAACTAAAATCTTGAAATTATTTTGCCCAAACATAAAACAACAGAAAATACTCAAGCAAGTTCCTTAGAGATTGTAGCTGCATAGTTCTAGATATCTTTAATATAGAAGGGAATAGCCACACAAAAAAATCATGTTTAAAAACATAACCAACAACTTGTATTATTGAACATATTTTCATTTAAAAGTGTGTATTTTAGAACAGCAATATGAATAAATGAAAACGTGTGAAAATAATTCGTTACTCTGAATAAGCCCACTTTTCCTAATTATCCCTAAAAAGTTTATTTTTCTATTTCCTGATTATCTCTTTTAAAGGTTAATTTATTCTTATAGCTTTGATTATCAAAATTATGCTCAGAACTAAGTAAACAACATCCTAGCAAGGGTCATCACTGTGTAGAGAAAGATTAATTTTGGCTTTCAAGATAGTACAGGATTATGGAGGAGGTGACCTTAAGTTGGGTGTCAAATAACACATTGGGTTTAGAAGATGGTAGAGTTATATGGAAAAAGACATTTCCATTCTAGGCTGGAGAAGTAAATATGAGCAAATGCTGAAAGAAATGGGCATGCATATTTCAGTCAGAGAACGTTCTGCAGTCTGAATAGCTGGGTGGATGCAATTCTGTAGGGGCGAAATTCTTGAAGCCTTGTGTCCTATTCTTTTTCCTTTTAATCAGAGAGAACTTATTAATCAGTCTACATGGTAGGAAGATAATTCAGATTATAATATAAAGGATGGTGGGAAAAGGGAAGACATTGGAGACAAAAGATTATTAAGGGCTACTAAAATGTTCCAGGTGGGAGACTTAAACTTTGGCAGCGGTTATTGGAAAGGATGGGTTAGAACCAAAGGATATTTTAGAATACAGATTTTGAAAAACTAGAGAATTAGGAAGAAAACGCAGTCACAAATGACCAAGGTTTGTAGCCTGAGTGGTTGCAAAGGTTGTGTCAGTAATGGAGCTAGAGATCAAAAAAGGAGCAGCATATCTTATAGGGAAGGGTAATTTTAATCTTGTGCTCAGTGTAGTGTTGTCTTTATTTATAGAAAAATACAGCTGCCCATTCCAAATTCTTATCTGTGGCTCTGTTTAAAAATTCAAGTTCATATGAAGTTTTGAGAGTCAAAAATTGGAGTAAAAGCTGAAGAGGGGGAATGAGGGGCAAGAGATGATGAGTAGGACGATGTTTAAGAGATCATTGATGTGGCAGTTAGAGAACTTAAGAGAACAATTAAATAGATTAGTTGTTCTCAGTCTTTAATGTGATAAGAATTACCTAGGAAGCTTATCAAAAATGTAGATTTGGGAACTCTTTGCCATAGGTCTCTACGACTAGGGCAGGACCTGGAAGTATGCATTTAGAAACTCTCAGGTGATGCAGATGATAAATAATGATTATGGTAGCTGATATATATTGAGGACTTCTTATTTGCCAGACATTGTGATTATATTTATAATCACGATCATGTAAGAACCTTACTGAGTATGTATGTAATTTTCCTATTTTACAAATGAGAAACAGAATCACAAAGAAGTTAAATAATTTCCTCAAATTTACATAGCCAGGAAGCGGTGGTTCTGTGGCCCATGATCTTGATCACTCTGCTATTCCCAATAAGTGCTAATAATCAGTATTTAGAGTAGGGACCATTAGAGATACTAGCAGGAGGGCCATTGTCCTAGCCTCACATCCACCAAGGCCCCCAGACATTGTATTTATTTCCACGGGTATTTTAAAAGGCAGTGCTTTGTTTCATGTTACAATTCTTGTAACACTGTTTAACCTTGCTTAATTTTTAATATTCTTTGAGCCTCAAGAAATCTAAGTGACCAGGTTTCTCTTAACTTCCAAGAGGTCCTAGTGAGTGATTACAGAAAAAAATTGGATTGCAGTGCATGGAGTTGCTAAGGGGAGGTGAAGGAATCGAGGTAGCTAACATTTGGAGGTTAAGGAGTAGTAGGGCAGGTCCGGAATTCTGTGTGGAAGGTGCTTAAGGGTGGCAGTCCCAGATGGGGGAGCTGTGGCTTTAAAACAAGCAGCCTGATTTTACTTAGAATTATGTTTGTTTGTACAGGCTTGAAGGACATTGGGCCTGGAATAGAGAAGTAAATAACTTGAGGTTAGAGGTAGAGTCAGGGGGAGATGGCGAAAGCCCCATAAAAGCTACCCTTTGGTGCCCCCAACCATGGAAAGAATGGAAATGGTATGGTAGGTGATGAAATTGTATGGAGGAAATGGCATTTATACATCGGGGGCTATTTATCCATGTTTCTAGGTGAAAAGGAACAAGGAAATAGAAAGCAAGGTGGTTTTTTTTTTTGTTTCTTTTTTTTTGTTTGTTTGAGATGGAGTCTCGCTGTGTCGTCCAGGCTGGAGTGCAGTGGTGTGATCTCAGCCCACTGCAATCTCTGCCTCCTGGGTTCAGGCGATTCTCCTGCCTCAGCCTTCCAAGTAGATGTGATTCCAGGTGCCCACCACCACGCCTGGCTAATTTTGTTTTAATATTTGTATTTTTATTTATTTGTTTGTTTTTTTGTTTACTTGTTTTTTAACTTTTTTTGAGATGGAGTCCCGCTCTGTAACCCAGGCTGGAGTGCAGTGGTGCGATCTCAGCTCACTGCAACCTCCGCCTCCAAGTTCAAGTGATTCTGCTGCCTTAGCCTCCCGAGGAGCTGGAATTATAGGTGCCCGCCACCACACCCAGCTGATTTTCTGTATTTTTAGTGGAGACGGGGTTTCACTATGTTGGCCAGGCTGTTTTCAAACTCCTGGCCTCAAGTGATCCACCCACGTTGGCCTCCCAAAGTGCTGGGATTACAGACATGAGCCACTGCGCCAGGCCACAATATTTTAATAATCCTGAAGAGAGGCATCGTAATAGATGAGAGGGCGACTTCAGAAGAGATGGGAAAGGAAGATCATGTTAGACAAACAAAAGATTAGGGGCATTTCTTACTCTGACACAAGAAGGAGCAAAGAGAGGTTGTGTCAAAAAACTTGAGATATTTTGAACTGATAGGAGGAGGGTTAAGGAGTTTCAGAATAAATAATCTCTAGCCCTTTGGATAAGTAGGTGGCAAGACACGCTTCCAAGTAAGCAGTGAGCATTTGAAGAGATGGTTGTATATGACTTGATCATTCTGTATCTTTGTAGACCTTTGAATGGATAAAAGAAAAAAAAAATGAAGTGCTTCCAACTCTTATAAAATGTTTCAGTATTTACAGTTATAATATTTCGTGTTCACCATTGTCTCTGAGATGTGGGGAGGGGGTTGGAAGACTGATTCCAGGAGAGGGCAGCAGCGCTGTAAGCATTTAATTTGGGTATATCCTTTCTCTGTTCACTTGGCTTTTGAAAATCAAGTAATAATGTATTCTCTGTCTCTATTACCTTCAGTAACGAAAAAAAAAATAGGGTCTGTAAAGCTATTTAATAATCTTACAATTTATTAATATATTAGTTTCTCATTACTAAACATGGCAATTGTGGACAATACAAAGCTACTGAAAATTGTCCTCATATATAATGGATCTATTTGAAACATTTTGGTATGATTTAGGCCCAATTTTTTCCTGACTCTGTGTGTGATTTGTATAAAAAGAAATTGAAAAAAGACTTACCAGCTTAAATAGCTTTAAAAATATAAACTGTGGGAACATAGGACTAATTGGGCTTGTTGAAAGAATTTTTAACAGATAAACATTAATTTTTATCGAGCACGGACCGAATTGAAAAAGGCTAAACTTACGTGTTAAAATAATTTGGCAATCCAACTGCAGATTCAAAATTTCTGAAAATGTAAATAAATTAAAATGTAGGCAGTGTTTTACCATCTGTAATGAATTAGCATTCCATTTTTACCAGCTGCTGCTGGGGTGTTTGAAGCTGACTCAGGATCTGAACACCCTGGTGGGTTTCTGCTGATAAATATAAGAACCTGTAGTTTAAAACTGGCAGAGCTAGACTGGGGATCAGAAAAGTCGCTGCAATTTTAAGCAGCAGATTCTTCCACTTGGGGCAGGATGTAAGGGTGTACTTTCTATAAAGATGCTGTTGGTACAAATGTGGAGGATAGGCTACTGTTGCTTGCTGCTAACATGACAGGACATTCAGGGTGCCGGTACTGTTCAGTGTGGAGTCAGTCTTGGAGGAAAAATATCCCCAAAACCTTCTTTAGCAATTGTCTGTTATGTTGTGGACATATTTTAGGCAAAATGACAGTATTTGTGCATTGATGGGATTAATCCTTCATTCTAAGGATTAAATTCATTAATAGTTTTTCTTTGTGTACTTTTTTATTCCTAAAACTTTTATTTTGTGCATACAGGAGACAGGGATTTCTTGGAAAGAATATGAATTTTGAAGTCAGGCAGACCTAGATATGAATGCAAATTCTGTTGCTTCTTAGCCACTTGTAACAGGCAGACCTAGAATTCAGTGTGTAATCATTAAACATTTTGTTTTCTTTCCTCACATTGGTGAGGACAGTTTTCTTTTGAGTATTTGCTTTAGCGTCTTTAATTAATGAAAAACAACGAGTTAAAAGGTTGGCTAATTCCTTTATGATATACACACAAGGTACACACAGAGCTACCTATCTCCTCTCTTACCCTTTTATTACCAGTCTTTTTATTACAAATTAGACTTCTAGATATTATAAATTTAAATGCTAACTAGAACCAGCTAAAAAGTCAATACACTTATTCAATCAACACTTTTATTTAACATATAGTATGTGCTGTGTGTTGGAAGGTCTGGTGGTGATGGTTCCAATTCTGGCCTCCGGAAAGCTTACATTCTATATGGAGGATGCCGTAGACTGCTGTGAATACAGTAGAATCAATAAGCATTTACATTGTGATTAGTCCTGTGATGGGAAAGACTTTCGTGGTTAGGGAAGTATTCCTGCAGGCAGTGATGTAAAATGTGGAGCACTTTACAAGAAATATGTTCATAACAGCAATTACAACTGAGGGATATGAAAACGCCTCAACTGTTAAATAAGCATGATGATTCTGACCTGGACAGATTTGTGAATGTCATCTACAAGTCTTTGCAATCTAAACTGTGATGAGATTTAAGGAATTTTTAGTCTAATATCTTGAAAATATCCTTGGAGTTTTCAGATCCTCACTTTGTCCAAACTTACTGTCTTGTTCCTGTTGTCACAGAAACTTCAGGTGTCCTCACAGGCTGAGTAGGACCGAGGTGTACCTGTCTGACCATTATGCGGGCCAGTCTGAGGTCACTGCCCTGGGGATAAGACCTGTGTCACTGATTTACTAGTGACTCACTGTGTATTACCGCAGCTGGCCCTTGACTCTGCTTCCTCAGCTGTAGTTCAGTATGAACTCAGAAAACTTGTTTGTGACCCGAAATTAGTTCTGTGTTCATTTCTTACTCTTACTCATCCACACATGACTCATGACTTGGTCCTTGTTTTAAACTTGTGCATTAGTGTAGCTCTGAATTATGTCTTCCTTCTCTAGAAGCAGAACCTCTTATCCTGTTTTGACTTGGCCCTTGACTGCTTAAAATGTCTGTAGTTGGCTTTGTATGGTTATAATCCTAGCTCCTTAGGCTGGGAATTTTGGCCATTTGTGGTCTCTATTTCTAGCCTTAGCCCTAACCACCCCACTTCCTGCTGGTCCTGTCAGATGCACTTACTTATACTTTTCCGTATGTGTCTCAAGCTTTCCTACAACGATGATGGGTCTTTGCTGACCCTATTTCTTTCCTTCAGGATGAGCTCAAAATTACCACATCAGTTTTGAAACTTGCTCTAATTTCTCCTACCAGGAAGATTTTCTTCCTTCTTGGCAATATTGTGGTATTTAATGGTATTTTACGGTTTTACACTTTGTGTTATACTTATTTGCATTATGTTTTCTCACTCCTACTAGACTGTAAGATGATTTTATCTGTATCCCATTAAGTGTCTTATACATATATATTCTCAGTAAAATTTTCATAGTGGAATGGAGTGGAGACCCAGACTTTAAATAGTAACTGGGAACACAAGATTGAATTTCTTATCTGTTCTTATCTAATAAGCTCCTCTCTCCCCTCGCCCATAGGCTTTGCTTACCTATCTCAGAACCTACCCTGCCCTTTTTCCTACATGCAGTATTATTGTCCCGGACTCCTTCAAGTGTTCAATAAATCAGTAAGTCTTTAAAGCTAGCCTTAGCGGCTGCGTGCAGTAGCTCACACCTGTAATCCGAGCACTTTGAGGGACGGAGGCAGGTGGGTCACTTGAGGTCAGGAGTTCAAGACCAGCCTTGCCAACACGGTGAAACCCTGTCTCTACCAAAAGTATAAAAAATTAGCCAGGTGTGATGATCTAAGCCTGTAATCCCAGCTATTTGGGAGGCCGAGGCAGGAGAATTGCTTGAACTTGGGGGGCGGGTGGAGGTTGCAGTGAGCTGAGATCATGTCACTGCCCTCCAGCCTGGGTGACAGAGCGAGACTCTGTCTCAAAAATAAATAAATAAATAAATAAATAAATCGCCATAGCAAGTCTATCAGATTTTAAACTAATATCCCCATTCAGCAGGGCGTGGTGGCTTATGCCTGTAATCCCAGCACTTTGCGAGGCCAAGGTGGGCGGATCACCTGAGGTCAGGAGTTCGTGACCAGCCTGGTCAACATGGTGAAACTCTGTCTATACTAAAAGTACAAAAATTAGTCAGGCATAGTGGCAGGCACCTTTAATCCCAGCTACTCGGGAGGCTGAGGCAGGAGAATCGCTTGAACCTGGGAGGCAGAGGCTGCAGTGAGCCGAGATCGCACCATTGTACTCCAGCCTGGGTGACAGAGCAAGATTCTGTCTCATAAATAAATAAATAAATAAATAAAGAAAGAAAATAAATATTCCCCATTGGTGATTGTACCAAGAGAATATAGAAATACCTCCCTAATCCCTAGGACTGATGTACAGGTGGACTCTTTGCATTTCTGTAGAGGACCCACAAAACCAAAGTGAGGAAGAGGCAGTAAGAGTCTCCAGTTAGTTTTAAAGTCTTGGTCCTCCCTGGTCAGGAAGAGTAGAGTATACCTGCTAGATTCAGCATTGCTCTCAGATGGTTAAAAACCACTCTCAGTAAATATCTCCTGCCTGTTATGTAATAGTCACTTCAACAGTTTTTATGCTGTTTAACTTTTCAGTACAACCTTTTTGGATTATCATTCTTTCCACTTTTGTAGATGAAGAACTGGAGATTCAGAGATTCATTCAGGAAGCAAAAATGTGTATCCTAGGGTCAGGCTGACTGTTGTCTCTGCCTGCTAGTCTGGAATTTAAACCTTGTTCTCCTTTGACACTTGATATCGGCAATTTCTTTCCCATCCATGCTGGATGTCCTGCATTTCTCACTTGTACCCTCCTCTGACTTTTCTGACCTCTTTGGTTCTAAAAATTATCCCTGATTCCCACACTTCTGGTTCCTATTCTGTGTGGTGACCCCTGCTGTTTGCTGCCCACACCTCGGAGTGATGCTGAGTGAGGGAATCCAGCCTCCCAAACAGGAAGCCTACCAAGTTTTTGAAAGCAGAGCCTTTTCTTCCAGTCAATTAAAGGTTCGCTCTGACTGTCCATTTTTAAACTATGGTATGAATTTTGTCTGTCATTTTCTTGCCCTTGTCTTCCTGTGAGAAGACTATGTTTTATTTATCAAGATAGTAGTTTTAATTCTCTTAGAGGTTGGGGCTTTAATAATTGAGTGATTTTAAAAAATCTTTTTATAAACAAATTCTGTGTCTTCCATATCACACCTAGAGAAGCAGTGAGGGATGTATTTTACTCTTTAGAATTTTGTAAGTAATTTCCTCATGCATCAATATAAAGAAATTAGCTACAGGCTTCAGAATGCTTAGAGTGGGAATACGAGGTAATGGTAAGTAAGCTCTACATAACTGGTGTTACTTTTTTTTACTCCATCAAAGAAACTACAATTTTTTTTTTTTTTTTTTGAGATGGAGTCTCTCTCTGTCGCCAGGCTGGAGTGCAGTGGCACAGTCTCGGCTCACTGAAACCTCTGCTTCCCGGGTTCAAGCGCTTCCCCTGCCTCAGCCTCCCGAATTGGTGGGATTATAGGCATGTACCACCATGCCCAGCTACTTTTTGTATTTTTAGTAGAGACAGGGTTTCACCACGTTGGCCAGGATATTCTCAATCTTCTGACCTCATGATCTGCCCGCCTCGGCCTCCCTAAGTGCTGAGATTACAGGCGTGAGTCACCGCGCCTGGCCAAGAAACTACATTCTTTAAGTTATTATAATATTTAAATACATAAGTAAAATGCTACAATATATCATAATACTGCTCTTCTTTGTGGTTTATAAATTTCTCTCTGTGACCTGTATCTTATACTGTATACGCAAAACCTCCTGAATTCATATATAATGTGGGGTCTGAGAACATATTTGACAGTTGATTATCTAAAAGTCAGATAATTGACATGTTATAAAGGGGTGGGGAGGGTTGCTAAATGAGTTTCCATAAAGCTAAGAAAAGAGTATAAAATGTATTACTATTGGTTGATGCACAGTTAGCAACTCAGCAGGTGAAGGAAAATTTACAGATGACTTGAATGCGTTGGTTTTTTTTTTTAATTTTTATTTTTCAGCAAGGGACCATCACCTCTAAGGATAAGGCAAGTCATCCAGGCATCTTCCTTTCCCACAGACCCATCAACTCAGTTACCTGGAGCTTAATACATACATGATCTAATACAGTGTCCTTCCATGTGACTAAGCTTTTCTCCCATTACTGTTCATTAAACAGACTAATGGTATATCTTAAGTGTGATCCCCAAACCAACAGCATTGGCATCTTGGTTCTCAAACATTAAGGAACATCACAGTCGCTTGGCTGGCTTATTATAAACAAAGATTGCTGGACCCCATCCTCAGAGTCTGCGAATCAGTGGGTCTAGAGTAGAGCTTGAGAATTTGCATTTCTGTCGGGTTCCAAGATAATATGATGTTGCTGGTCTGGGACTACACTCCAAGAAACACTGAAAACAGGCTTTGCTTTCACCTTTGATTTATGAATCCCTCTTTGCCATATATAATCGTAGCATATCTTTTGTATATGTGACATATAAATTGATAAACTTTCATTTTTCATTCTGAATTCTGTATGCTTTTTATTGAGAATTGATTTTCATCTAACTCTTCTGTGAATGGACTCCTTCTGTTTTCTAACTTGATCTCTTTTACATGGGCAAGCTATTGATTTGGCTATATTTAACTAGGCATTTGATTGAATTTTTCTATTAATTATTAATCTTGTAGCTTTTTAGTTGATTCTTTGGGCTTTCTAGGTAAGCACCCATATTATTTCTATTTTTCCTCTTTGAGCTATTCCTAAAATGGCTGTCTGTGAAATGTCTTTCATATTTGTTAACGTGTTGCCTTTCTTTCTCTTCCTTTTTTTATTGTGGTTGTGTGTCTTATGTCTATACTCTTTAATTTGTTTTTATGCAGTCTCAAATCTCCTGTTTGTATCTCCAAAGTAGTTAATAATTTTTTATTCATGTACTTTAAAATGCAGTCTTTTTGGAAATTGTAACCACTACCACAGTCAAGATACAGAACAGTTAACACCACATACCCACATTTTCTCCTTATCCCTTTCTAGTCAAACTCTCTTCTCACTGCAAGTGCTGGCAACCACCAATTTGTTTCCTTTTCCTTTGGTTTTGCCCTTTCCAGATGTCATATAAATGGAATCATGCAGTATGTAGCCTGATGGGATTCAGAACACACCACCCCAAAATATGGCACCTTGCATATTGAATATTTTAAGCTGAAGGAATTTGAGAAATGGGAGGTAAGGAAGGACTCTCTGGCCTTCCTCTGAAGAAAGTCATAAGACTTGTCACATGAGAGGTGCCCTCCCTGCACCTGGAGAGGGAAGGGGCATGCCTGTCTCCAAAGACAGAGGAACACTGAGGATTCCAAATGAACACCACAGGCCTTGCTAAGTTTCCCCCAGTTTACTCACTCCTGTTAGCTCATACCCTTTGTCCTGTCACATTTTTTCACAACCTCCCACTCTGTATCAAACCTAGCATAAAAACACCCAGGTTTAACTGTTTCTTTCCATCTGCATTTCCTTATGAAGACTCCCATATCATATAACACTTCTATTAAACAGATGGGTTTGCTTTTCTCTTTTAAATCTTTTGATAGTCTAATTTACAGGGCCCAGCCGGAGAACTTGGGAGGGTAAGCGAAAAGGATATTTTTTTCTTCCCCTACAAGCTCTTTCAGTCTGGCTTTTTTCATTGAGCAATATTTTTGGGTTCATCCATGTCGTTGCACGTTCATTCCTTTTTATTGCTGTGTGCTGTTCATTGTATGAATGTACCATAGTGTTTTTAATCTGTTAATCACTTGAAGCATCCTAGGTTGCTTGCAGTTTGGGGCAGTTATGAATAAAGCCACTATAAACATTCTCATACAGATTCTTATGAGAACATGTCCAGTGTCGTTTCTGATTTTCCTACTAGGTTTTTCACTTTCATGTAGTCTTTACTGATTGTGATGTATTCTTTTCTCATAATGGCTTCCTCTAATTCCTAGAGTCAGTGTCCTTTTGTGTGTTGTTAAGAACAAGGTTCAAAACTGAAAAAAAGTCTTTTATTTTTTGATTTACATTTCATACTGGCAAGAAATAGTCTTTCTTCAGCACTTTGATTTTTTTTTTTTCTCTTTTGCTGCTGAAACTTTTGTATGCTCTGAGATAATTTTTCTTTGCTCATCCATTATAAGAGAGAAACCTACAGTCACTTTTGAGGTAAAATTAGGTACTTTAAGTACTGCTATGAGTTCTGACAGATTGGTACAGGGGCCCACCTGTAATTCTGCCAAGTGGACCTTCCCAGATCTGTATAGAAGCAAGTAACAAAATTCACCTCTCAATAGGTGGCTGGATAGGAAATGGAGCAGTAGGGAATTTGAGCTCCATGCTGGTCACCTTCTCTCATACATTGTTTTCCCAGTTGTTACATTTTAGTTGACAAGTGTAACTAGTTCCAGGAAGATGTCCCTTCCCCACATACGGTAGGCAAAACCTAAAAATGGTTCCCAAGGTTCTTACCCTCTGCTGTACCTACCTTGTGTTGTTCCCTCCCCCTGAATGTGGGTGGAACCTGTGGATATAATAATGGGCTATTCCTCCGGTATTATAGAGCCACTTGTGGCTGTTGAACATTTAAATATGTCTAGAATGACTGAGCAACCGAACGTTTCATTTATTTAATTAATTTAAAACTAAATAGCCCCATGTGACTAGTAGCAGCTGTGGTTAATAATGTGCTTGCTGAAGTATTTAGGGTGAAGTGTCTTGATATATGCATCTTTCTTTGAAATGCATAAGAAAGTACAATGGATAGTTGTATGGTAAAGCAAATGTAGTACAATATTTATCATAGAATCTAGGTGGTGCCTATATGGAGTTCGCTGTAAAATTATTTCAACTTTTTCTGTATATTTAATATGTTTTATAATAACATGACAGGAGGAAACCTTTTGATGGACTTTACTGAAAAAAATATTTATACCCTGTAAAGAAAAATCTAGGACCAGATGGCATCACTGGTGAATTCTAGCAAACATTTAAAGAATTAACACCAGGCCTTCTGAAATTCATCTAAAAAATAGAAGAGGAGAGAACGCTTTCTAACTCATTCTCTGAGGTCAGCATACCAAAGCTAGATAAAGATATCAGAAGAAAAGAAAATTATAGACTGATAGCCCTTATGAATATAGATGCAAAAATATTAACAAATCAAATTCAACAGCATATTAAAAGGATTTTACACCCATCATCAAGTGGGATTTATCCAAGGAATATGAGGTGCTTCCACATAACAAAAACCAATCAATATAAAATACCACATTAATGTAACAAAAGCAAAAACAGAATGATCTCAACGAATGCAGAAAAGGCATTTGCCAAAATCCAACACTTCATCTCAGGAATGATGAGGTTGATGGAAAAACAAAACAAAACAAAACACACACACACACACACAAAACACTAATAAAACCCTGTAAGTAGAAGGGAACATTCTCAACATGTAAAAGGACATTTCTGAGAAACTAACGATTAGCATCATGCTCATTGGTGAAAGACAATAAAAGCTTTCCCCCTAAGATCAGGAGCAAGACAAGGTGCCTGCTTTCACCATTGCTATTCAACGTTGTACTCGAATTCCCAATCAGAGCAGTGAAACAGAAAAAAGAAGTAAAATGCATTCAAATTGGAAAAGAAGTAAAACAATCTGTCTTCACAGATAATATGATCCTAAATATAGAAGATCCCAAAGAATCTACAAGAATACTACTAGAACTGAGAAATGAGTGTAGCAAAGTTGTAGGTTATAAGATCAACATGCAAAAATCAGTTGTGTTTCTCTTCACCAGCAATGAACAATCCTAATCAATTTGAAAGAGAAATTAAGAAAGTGATTCTGTTTACAATAGCATCTGAAAGAATAAAATACCTAGAAATAAATTTAACCAAGGAGGTGAAAAATTTGTACACTAAAACATATGAAACAAGTTGTGTGCTGTGACACATGCATGTAGTCCTAGCTACTCAGGAGGCTGAGGTGGGAGAATCACTTGTGCCTGAAAGTTTGAGACCACCCTGAGCAACACAGCAAGGCCCCATCTCTTAAAAAAGAAAAAAAGTGATAAAGTATGAAACGCTACTGAAAGAAATGAAAGAAGACCTAAATAAAGGTAAAGACATACATGTTCAGGGATAGGAAGACTTAATATTGTTAAGATGTCAGTGCTACCCAAAGTAATCTGCAGATTGAACACAATCCCTAGCAAAATTCCAATGGCAGCCCCCTTTTTTTGCAGTTCTAGAAAAGCTAATCCCCAAATTCATGTGCAATTGCAAGGGTCCTGAGTAACCAAAACAATCTTTAAATGGGACACAATTAGAGGACTCACTCATTTTAGTTGACAAGTGTAACTAGTTCCAGGAAGATGTCCTTTCCCCACATACGGTAGGCAAAACCTAAAAATGGTTCCCAAGGTTCTTACCCTCTGCTGTACCTGCCTTGTGTTGTTCCCTCCCCCTGAATGTGGGTGGAACCTGTGGATATAATGGGCTATTCCTCCGGTATTATATAGCCACTTTTGGCTGTTGAACATTTAAATATGTCTAGAATGACTGAGCAACCGAACGTTTCATTTATTTAATTAATTTAAAACTAAATAGCCCCATGTGACTAGTAGCAGCTGTGGTTAATAATGTGCTTGCTGAAGTATTTGGGGTGAAGTGTCACCATTGCTTTGTCACACTCCCCAATTTCAAAACCTACTACAGAGTTACGGTAATCAAAACACCATAGTACTTGCATAGGAATAGACATATAGATCAATGGAATGGGACTGGATCCAGAAGTAAACCCATACAACTGTAGCTAAATGATTTTTGACCAGGGAACCACATTTATTCAGTGGGGAAAGATAATTTCTTCACCAAATGGTGCTAGATTTCTGCATACAAAAGAACAAAGTTAGACCCCTACCTTACACAATATACAAAAATCAACTCAAAATTGAAAAACAACCTAAATATAAGAGTTAAAATAATAAAACTCTTAGAAGAAAACACAGGGGTAAATCTTTATGACCTTGGATTTAACAGTGAATTCTTAGATATGTCACCAAAAGCACAAGCAGCAAAAGAAAAAAATAGATAAATTTAACTTCATCAGACTTAAAACTGTCATGTATCAAAGGATATTATCAAGAAACTGAAAAGACAGTCTACAGACTGGGAGACAATATTTACAAATTATAAATTTGATATAGGTTTAATTTCTAGAATACGTAAAGAACTAAAACTCAGCCTGATGCTGTGGCTCACACTTGTAATCCTAGCATTTTGAGAGGCCGAGGTGTGCGGATCACTTGAGGTCAGAAGTTGGAGACCAGCTTGGCCAATATGGTGAAACCCCATCTCTATTAAAAATACAAAAATTACCCAGAAATCTCTTGAACTGGGAGGGAGAGGTTGCAGTGAGCCAAGTTTATGCCACTGCACTCCAGCCTGAGCAACAGAGTGAGACGCCATCCCCGCCCCCCACAAAAAAGAACTACAACTCAACAAGAAGACAACCCAGTTAGAAAATGGAAAAAGGATTTGAATAGGTATTTCTCAAAAGAAGATAGGCACATGAAAAGATGCTCAAAACATTCTTAGTCTTTAGTGTGATGCAAATCAAAACCCTTCAGACTTGCTAGGATGGCTTTAATTAAAGACAAAATAGAAACTAAGTGTTTGTGAGGATGTGGAGAAATTGGTCCTTAAACATTGCTGTGAATAGTAGCAATGTAAAATGGTGCAGCTACTGTGGAAAACAATTTGACTGTTTCTTAAAAAGTTAAACAGAATTAATATATGACCCAGCAATTTCTCTCCCAGGTATATGCTCCAAAGAATTAAAAACGGACTCAACCTGATATCCATACCCAAATGTTCATTGCAGCGATATTTGCAATACCCTAACTTGGGTTGGAAACAACCCAAGTGTCCATTAACACATGAATGGATAAACAAAATATTGCATGTATGCAGAATTTAATATTATTCAACCATAAAACGGAATGCAGTTCGGATATATGCTACGGCATGATGAATCCTGAAAACATTATGCTAAATAAAATAAGCCAGACGCAAAAGGACAAATATTGTATGATCCCACTTATGTGAAATATCTAGGGTGGGCAAATTCATGGAGACAGGAAGTAGATTAGAAGTTATCAGGGACAGGGTGAAGGGAGGAATGGGGAGTTATTGCTTAATGGATACAGAGTTTCTGTTTCAGGTGATGAAAAAGCTTTGGAAATGGTGGTGATAGTTACACAACATTGTGAATGTAATAAATGTCCCAGAAATGTAAAACAAAAATTAAAGAGCTCTGTTAAAATGAATATTCAAGACATTGACTGGGAGAAAATATTCACATTTATTTGGTGAAGGATTGATATCCAGCATATAAATATTTTTTACAGCTCAATAATTGAAGACAAACAACTGAATTTTAAACTGGGCAAAATATTTGAACAGATTCTTCAAAAAAGAAGATATGAATGACCAAAATGTACATTAAAAGTGTTCAACATCATGAGTCATAAGGGAAATGCAAATGTGAATTACAATAAGATACTCCTGTACATTAAGTACAACCACCAGAATTTAAAAGATTAACAGCACTAAATGTTGGCAAGGATGTTGAACAACTGGAATTCTCATACATTGTTGCTGGGAATGGGGGTTTCCACCCACTTTGGAAAAATGTCTAAGAGTTTCTTATTGAAGTCAACATGCACTTATTCCGTAATCTAGCAATCCTACTCATTTACTAAGAGAAATTTATCAAAATTAGTCACAAAAAAGCTTGTATAAGCATGTTTATAGCTATTTTAGTCATAATTGCCAAAAATTAGAAACAGCCCATGT
Organism: Macaca mulatta; assembly: GCF_049350105.2. Classification (NCBI taxonomy): domain Eukaryota; kingdom Metazoa; phylum Chordata; class Mammalia; order Primates; family Cercopithecidae; genus Macaca; species Macaca mulatta. The sequence continues at coordinate 162,232,842 of NC_133409.1, read as the reverse complement.
TTTTATCTGTAGAAGAATGGACAAAGTGAAATTTATCCACAAAATGGACTATTATTTAATGACTAAAAGGAACGAACTACCAATTTAAGCAATAACAGGAATTAATTTTAACAATATTATGCTGAGTAAAAGAAGCATTACACAAAAAAGTGCAAAATATGATTTCATTTACATGAATCTCTGGAAATAATCTGTAGTAGGAAAAAAATCAGAATACTTGTTGCAGGCATGAGAGTAGGGAGAGACGGTCTGATGAGGTGCATGGGATTACTTTCTAGAGGAAAGCATTTTATATCTTTAGAGTAGTTTGGGCTACACAATGGACGATTGTCAGAACTCACTCGCTTAAGATCTGTGCATATTTCTTTTTTTTTGTAGTTGTAGTTTAAAGAGACAAGGTCTGTTTCTGTCACACAGGCCAGAGTAGAATGGTATGATCATAGCTCACTGCAGCCTTGGGCTCAAGTGATCCTCCTGCCTTAGTCTCCCAAATAGCTAGCACTACAGTCGTGGACCACCATGCCTGGCTAATCTTTAATTTTTTTTTTTTTTGGTGGGACATAATTTCTTTTTTTTTTTTAATTATACTTTAAGTTCTAGGGTACATGTGTACAACATGCAGGTTTGTTACATATGTATACATGTGCCGTGTTGATTTGTTGCACCCATTAACTTGTCATTTACATTAGGTATTTCTCCTAATGCTATCCTTCCCCCATTGCCCCATCCGACAACAGGCCCCAGTGTGTGATGTTCCCCACCCTGTGTCCAAGTGTTCTCATTGTTCATTTCCCACCTATGAGTGAGAATGTGCGGTGTTTGGTTTTCTGTCCTTGCAATAGTTTTCTCAGAATGATGGTTTCTACAAAGGACATGAACTCATCCTTTTTTATGGCTGCATAGTATTCCGTGGTGTATATGTGCCACATTTTCTTAATCCAGTCTATCATTGATGGACATATGGGTTGGTTCCAAGTCTTTGCTATTGTGAATAGTGCTGCAATAAACATACGTGTGCATGTGTCTTTATAGTAGCATGATTTATAATCCTTTGGGTAAATACCCAATAATGGGATCCCTGGGTCACATGGTGTTTCTAGTCCTAGATCTTTGAGGAATAGCCAGACTGTCTTCCACAATGGTTAAATCAATTTACACTCCTACCAACAGGGTAAAAGCATTCCTGTTTCTCCACATCCTCTCCAGCGCCTGTTGTTTCCTGATTTTTTAATGATCGCCATTCTAACTGGTGTGAGATGGTATCTCATTGTGGTTTTGATTTGCATTTCTCTGATGTCCAGTGATGATGAGCATTTTTTCATGTGTCTGTTGGCTGCATAAATGTATGCTTTTGAAAAATGTTTGTTCATATCCTTTGCCCACTTTTTGCTATGGTTGTTTGATTTTTTTTCTTGTAAATTTGTTTAGGTTCTTTGTAGATTCTGGATATTAGCCCTTTGTCAAATGGGTAGATTGCAAAAATTTTCTCCCATTCTGCAGGTTGCCTGTTCACTCTGGTGGTAGTTTCTTTTGCTGTGCAGAAGCTCTTTAGCTTAATTAGATCCCATTTGTCAATTTTGGCTTTTGTTGCCATTGCTTTTGGTGTTTTAGTCATGAAGTCTTTGCCCATGCCTATGTCCTGAATGGTCTTGCCTAGGTTTTCTTTTAGGGTTTTTATGGTTTTAGGTCTAACATTTAAGTCTTTAATCCATCTTAAATTAATTTTTGTATAAGGTGTAAGGAAGGGATCCAGTTTCAGCTTTCTACATATGGCTAGCCAATTTTCCCAGCACCATTTATTAAATAGGGAATCTTTTCCCCATTTCTTGTTTTTGTCGGGTTTGTCAAAGATCAAATGGTTGTAGATGTGTGGTGTTATTTCTGAGGCCTCTGTTCTGTTCCATTGGTCTATATGTCTGTTTTGGTACCAGTCCCATGCGGTTTTGGTTATTGTAGCCTTGTAGTATAGTTTGAAGTCAGGTAGCTTGATGCTTCCAGCTTTGTTCTTTTTTGCTTAGGATTGTCTTGGTGATGCAGGCTTTTTTTTGATTCTGTATGAACTTTAAAGTAGTTTTTTCCAATTCTATGAAGAAAGTCATTGGTAGCTTGATGAGTAAAAAAAAAAAAAATGTTTAGAGATAAGGTCTTGCTTTGTTGACCAGGCTGGTCTCAAACTCCTGGACTCCAGTGATCCTCCTGCCTTGGCCTCCCAAAGTGCTGAGATCACAAGCGTGAGCTACTGTGCCCAGGCTGCATTTCCCTTTATGTAGATTTTCCATCAAATAAAAACTTCTAGTTAATGATATGAAAGAAAAAAATAATCCTGAGTTTTGAAGATGATAGTCACGCAGTGACAAAACACCTGTATATTTATGGGATTGTTAGCACTCGCCTTGGGCAGTTACTGCCTGATGTTTTACAATGTACACACTATGTTTGTTAATCACTAGTGCTGTAAGCTACATCTTGATGTTTCTTATTGCTTATTATCAATTTGTAGCCTCTAAGCAAGATGCACAAGTAGTGCTTATGGAGTTTTCCTTCTCAAGAACTTCCTCTCTAGTGATAAAATCATTAGTGCCTGGATTGGAACACTGTACACATTCATGAGGAAAAAAGTACTCTGCAATAGATGTGGAAAAATCAGTGAGCAATAGATAATTCCATGTATTTTCAGAAAAGTAAAAACGTTTATAAAATCACATTTTTCTATTGATGGCTATTGTAATTTTATACAATCTGATGGAAAATAAATGTAGTGGTTATCAGAACCTTCTGGTGACATTCCAGGTTTTTTCTCTCCTGAGCTCTCTACTGTTTCTTTGACGTTCGTGGAGGTTGGCTTAAAATTTGTTTTCTACACTCTTACCCTGGGGAGATTCTGCCTTAGCAGTTCTGAGATGCTGTCATACCATTAGTCTTTTTAATTAGTGCATCAGGCGATTTGCATCAAATTGTTTGGGAAACGTTGCATTTAGATGATAAGTAAAGGCATCAGACAAGAAGTCATCTTGTAATTCTTATTGGTGACCAATAATAGCTTAAAAATTCAATATAATAATAAAAACAATAGTAACTTAAGATAATACTATTGAATATTTATGAAACAATTACCATATTTTAGTTCCTCATCAAAATCCTTTTTTTCCATTAACTCGTTTAATCCTCACAAAAGATGGAGGTACTGTAATTATCTCCTTTCACAGATGAGAAAACAGGTGAAAGGATAAATAATTTGCGCCTCCCCTTTCCCTCGCTACCCTAGGCACAAAAGTAGTAGATGACAGAGTCAGGCTTTAAACCCAGACATTCTGGCCTCAGAGCTCTTGGCTTAACCAGTAATTTACATGGCTACTGCATGAGTTACAGGCAGTATGGTGTGTTCATTTTGAGGGTTGGAAGGAATTTTTCTACAAGACAGTAATGAGGTGTAATCATAGCCCAGTGTCTCAGTCCTTTTCTTATCTCCTCACCACTCTCTAGCACTAGTGATCTTGAACTGAGTAAGAGTTGGAAGGGTCTGGCTTGAGCTCTGACATGATCATTTGTTAGTGGCAGGAAGGTGGGCATGCTGCTGCAGCCTGTCCTTACTGTGAGTTAATAACACTCCCCTTGGAGTGAAGATCATGGGAGCTGATACCTGTGAAAGTACCCGACAGACACCGGGTGGCCTGTCAGTCGTCCTCTGCTTCTTATTCCATCTCACTCTTTGTTGCCCATCCTGCTTATTTCTTTTTTCTTTTCTGTTTTTTCAGACGGAGTCTTGCTCTGTTGCCCAGGCTGGAGTGTAGTGGTGAAATCTCGGCTCACTGCAACCTCCACCTCCCAGGCTCAAGCAATACTCCTGCCTCAGCCTCCCGAGTAGCTGGGACTGCAGGCATGTACTACCACACTCGGCTAATTTTTGTATTTTTCATAGAGACAGGGTTTCACCATGTTGGCCAGGATGGTCTTCATCTCTTGACCTCGTGATCTGCCCTCCTTGGCCTCCCAAAATGCTGGGATTACAGGTGTGACCCACCGCGCCCAGCCCATCCTGCTTATTTCTTACATGCATAAGGGACTCTTCTGCTTTTCTCATGGTCATCTGTTTTTCTTTTTTAATTTTAGTCTTGTCTACAGAGTTGTTTTTTTCTCAGCTCTGCTTTCAATTACTGCAGCATCCTTAGAGTTGCTGTTTTTTCATGTCTTCCCTCTTCTTCTGCTGCGCTTGTGTGGCTTGTTCTTGTTGCATATGTGTCTGTATTAAAAATAAATGTTTGCACCGTCTCCCCGACAGAGAAATCTTACCGAAAAGTTGAACTTAAATTTGTTTAAGGTAATGAAGAGACCTGGGGACATTCCCGTTCTTCAAGGATGCAGTCAGTAAAATCCAGACTGTGAAACTCTTTACTGAACCTAAGACACAGTTCTTCAACTAAGAAAGAGGTGGGGAGCAGTAGGGAGGGAGAGGGAGAGAGACAGAAGTGGGGACTCCTTCACAGATGAAAAGAGACTTAAAAGAGAATTGCAATATGTGGACTGTATATGGATCCTCATTCAAACAAACTATTTAAAAGTTGACAATTATAAGACAAGTACAAAATTGAATACCGATAAAATATAAAAATTATTTTAAAACTTTTTAAGGTATGGTAATCATGAAATATTTATAGGTAAAATGACATATCTGAGATTTGCCTCAAAATCCTTGGTGAGAGCATGTGGCTAGGTGACCAAGGGATGATACTTGTTGAAGCTGACTGATAAGAGCATGAGGATTAATTATACCATACTATATATTTATATATGTTTATATATATATATATATGTTTGAGGTTTCCTGTCATAAAAATTACACAAAACATGTACTCATAACTTTTCTCCATCTACACAATCATCCAGATTTAACAAAGCAGTTCTCACTTTAAAATTGATTCTAAGGAGGTTTTATTTACCTCATATTAACTATCCACTTCCAGCTTGGCCTGGAAAGATTTTGTTCCAATATTTTCTGATAGCATTTTCCTAGATAAGCCAACTTTTTTTGGAAGCAGTTGCCTTAAGCATCTGTAATAGAATCTGATCAGATTGGTTAAATTGAATGAATTAAACTCAGGCAAAGTCAAGTGGATGAAAACCTCCTGGTCTTTCACTAAACATCTGCTCCTAGTGACAGGTTCACAAAGGTCACTTTTACTGATTTACCTGAGTTGAATTTGAGGGAGCAGGTGCAGAGACGTTGGCTTCTTTTGTCCTGCACCTGCCTTACCTTAGGTAAGTAGAAACAGCTGTTGAAAGCAGACTAGCATTACCCTGTAGGTGGGTCTGGAATGATCCCAAAAACGCAGCTCTTAGTGCCGCCTCATTTTTAATAGCTGGTATTTTTGACTTGGCATCACAAAAGAAGCACATTAGGACATCTTAATAATGTACTAATTCTTTGGGGTTTTGACTGGAGTCAGTTAGATAATCATGATTCATTCAAGTTGCTGCACTGAACGCAGTTTACAGCCTAGTGCCATGAGGTGTTCGCTGGCCTTTTGCTTCCCTCAAAGCAAAAGAACAATAGCATTCAACATGCTTGCTCCCCCACTGTATAACTGAATGGTTCAATTTATATCTCATTCCTGTAGCAACTGCTTTTCAATAATCACAGTAAAGAGTACGGGATATATGTGTAGGGATATATGACTGGATTGTTCAGGTGGGGAGGGCCTGACCGTGGGGGAAGGATAATGTAAATTTCACAATGTAAATATGTCATTGCATAATTTTTTGTTCTGGGCATAGCTACACTTATTTATATTGTTTCTAAGGCTTTCTATCTGATAGTATGTAGAATATGCAGTGGTTACATACTTCTCTAGTCAGATGAAGCAACTATTCTCCTATTTGCTAAATCTATGTGCCTTGAGATGATATATTTAGTATCTCCATCCTCGATTGCCTAATCTGCAAAATGAGGATAATAACAGAACTAACTTCATAGAGTTGCGATAGGGATAAAAATGAAGAAATGTATGCAGAGAGCTAAGCACAGTTCTGGCATGAAGTAAGTGCGCAAGAACTCACGATGATGATGATGATGATCATAAGTAATTGTGTAGTAGTATGTGAACAAAAAGATTGAGTTGTTTCTTACTGGAGCAGAAGTTAACATTATTTTATGTTAATAATGCAGTCCTTGTCGAAGCATTCAAATGGTGTGATTATAAATGGAATTATAAATACATAGAAAAGAAATATGTTTCATATTTTTGACATGTAATTGTGTGCTGAGTACATTTTAATCAAAGAGAGAATGGAATTACTGTCAAGGATATTGGTAGTTCATTAGCTTATTGACTGCACACTAAGTATCTAAAGTGTTATTTTAGTGACAGGCTGATGCATTAATTTCTAGGTCAGCATATTATTGACCTCAACTATTTGATTCTTTTAAAAATTACCTTAACTATTTTTTGGTCAGGTATTGTTTTATAAAATCAGTATATTTTCTCCTTACCATACCATTCAGATGGTCTTCCTAAATTAACAGTGGTAAATTTACCAGTACTAGAACTTGGAAGAATTAACCTTTTAGCCTACAATTATTATTGTTGTTGTTATTATTATTATTATTATTTTGCTGTGTTTTAAACATATAATGGATATCTCTTTATGTGTCATCAGGGAGAAACATTTTAATACTTCAAATTTTTTTTACAGGTTTTAAATGTAAGCTGCTCTGGTTTTATAAAAGAAGTTTTAGTGATGCTTTTCTTTTTAAAGGCTACTCTTCTGAATCAGAGATTTTCCATTTGGGAAGTTTGAAGAAGTTCTTTCACTTCACGTTTGAGTGTTACAGGTTTAACAACTGGCCCCATTATAGAGATAACGATTAATTTAATTTCTACTCTAAGTTATACACTTCTAAACTTTAGTTTTTGACAAATAAAAATAACACATAAAATACAAAATGTAGGCTGGGTACGGTGGCTCACACCTGCAATCTCAGCACTTTGGGAGGCCAAGGCAGGAGGATCTTTTGAGCCATGAGTTCAAGACCAGCGTGGGCATCATAGTGAGACCCTGTGTTTTAAAATATATATACAATAGGTAAGATAACTGACACTGGTAAATTTTCCTCAGAGAATAAACAATCTTAGTTTTGTCATGTGCTCTTTAGATTCTTTTTGTTTTTTTAATGAAATAATATGTTACAGATAAAGTTGAAGTTCCCTTTCACCTCCTACCAGGTTCTCTTCCCCTGCTTCTCTACCAGAAGTCACTGCTGCATGAATCTGTTGTGTATCTTTTTTCTCTATGTGTATGTTTTGTAAGTTTATAATATTAAATACTGGTTTTATACTCTCAAATATTTTTCAGCTTTGCTCTTTTCACTCACTGTTTTCTTTTATGGACCTATCCATATTTGTCCATATATCTGTTTTACTTATTTTAATAGCTCTATAGTATTCCATAATGTGAATTTACAACTTATTCATTCATCTGGTGATGGACATTTGGGTTGTTTCCAATTACAAACAATGCAATTGTAATGAACATTTGCACTTATTTCCTTTTATACGCATGTGAGAGTTACTTCAGGATACCTTACCTGTAAGTGAAATTGTGGGTTAATGAATATGCTTATTCTCCACGTTGCTGGATATTACCTAAATGCACTCCTGTACTTCTCTCAGTAGCATGTGTTTCCATTTCCCCATACCGTTGCTTGGCTATTCATTTTTAGAATTCAGAATCTAAAGTGTCTGTCGGAACAATGAACTCAAATGCCTTACATCTTTGTAGGAAAGATAGACATGAATAGAGATGCATTCATTCAGTATGTTCTTATCATCATGTTGATGATTTCTAGAGGAGATTTCAGAATTTGCAAGTAACATCTAACATCGGCAGTCGTGAGAAGTCTGCCATGTCTCCATCTCTTTAGCATGGTTAAACTGCCACTGTTTATACTCATTCCTGGAAAGAAAGGGAATGGCTTCCTATAACGACCCTTCTGCAAGCACTAGCATACCCAAAAACATATCTGGTTGCATGATTACCATGGAAATATGTATATTTCAATAGTCACTCTCGAAAGTTTTGTTCCTCAACTTTTTTTTATCCAGTGGCCCTTTTGATAAATATCTTATTTCTCTCTCCACTGTAGCCTCTGATATGCCACCACTTACATCTGGTCTCCAACATTTAATGGGAATATGTAAAACAAACAAACAAAAATAGCATTCTGAGCAATGACTGAAAGGGAACACTGACAGATAAAATTGAAGGGATTGGAAATGGCTTCTTTTTTTCTTTCTTTTTTTTGGGGGGATGGAGTCTCGCTCTGTTGCCGGGCTGGAGTGCAGTGGTATGATCTTGGCTCACTGCAACCTCTGCCTCCCGGGTTCAAGTGATTATCCTGCCTCAGCCACCCGACTAGCTGAGACTACAGGCTCCTGCCACCACGCCCAGCTAATTTTTGTATTTTTAGTAGAGACGGAGTTTCACCATGTTGGCCAGGATGGTCTCAATCTCTTGACCTCATGATCCACCCACCTTGGCTTCCCAAAGTGCTGGGATTACAGGTGTGAGCCACCACACTTCGCTTCTTTTTTTCTTTTGAAGTCATTTTATGCAATTTAAAAATGGGGTAGGAAGAACAGATAAGAAATCTTTACCAAATCAAATTAGTAAGTCCAAGAGTTGAATACATTCATTTGGTATAAAATGCATATTTTTGTAATTGCTTAAATGAGTAGTTTCTAATCTAAGTAAAATAAAGAATACTTATTTTAAATCAATAATGAAAACCATGGTTTGAGTTTTTTGGCTTAGAAATAAATATATATAGTCACGTTTGATTTGTAAACTCATCAAATTAATGTGGTTCATTCATTTTTCAGTTAACATTCCAGTTTAGGATTCTGTGTACCACTGTTGGAAACTGAGACTTACCAGATATTACCAAGTTGGGGATGGAAGGTAGGAGGGATCACCGAGATGAAAACTCCCTCCCTCCCCACTCCCTACCTTTCTCAAAATAAATCTGTCTTCTCAAAGAGAGCTGTGACCTTGGAACTCTGTTATGTACAATTCAATCAGATGAAAGTGTTCTTGGGTTCGGAGGATGGTTTCAGAAATTATTTTCTACTTGGACCTGTGCCTTACTCTACTTGGACTGCTATTACAAAATGCCTTAGAATGAGTATAAACAGCATGGATTTACTACTCACAGTTCTGGAGGCTGGGAAATCTAAGATCATGGTGCCAGCAGATTCAGTATCTTGTGAAGGCATGCTCTTGCCTTCAGAAATGGTGGCTTCTAGCTGTTTATTCACATGACAGAAGGAATGAACAAGCTTTCTCGGGCTTCTTTTATAAGGGCAGTAATCCCATTCCTGATGGAATAGCTGCCATGACCTAATCACTACCCAAGGGCCCTTTAAAGTTGATTCACTTGTAGACATTTGTTCAGAAATGAGTAAGTCAAATGGGACACCACAAGAAAAGAGACTGTATTTCCTGACCCCCAGTAGGAGTGAATTGGGCATGAGTGGAGGTGGAAAGATGCAGGCTCAGATGAAGAAGTGATTAGTATGACAAGCCCCTTAAAGCAGAGGCCTCCCAATCCTGCCACAAGCCAGGCTGAGAATGAGGCCACATGTCCTGGCCTCTTCTGACCTTGGGAATCTAGTGGGCACCCAGATGCCTCAGATAACATACATGTATAATATAGGAAAAACAAGCATCAGGGAGGTCTTCCTAGACATAGCTCTTACTTTGTGTCTTTTTTCCACCAATCTTCAGTTATATATTCAGATAAGTCTACCTTTTTAGTAAGGGACTACAATATTGTCCTAATTACATAGGAAAAAGTCTTCATGTATGTGTAGAAAAAAGACTGAATTAAAATAAAATAATCTAAGTGATTATTCTCTCTCAGTGGTGGGATTAAGTTATTTTCATTTTATATTCGATGGAATATTTACAGCAAGTGTTCATTATGTTTACTTCCTACAATGAGCATGAATTACCTTTCTTTTCCTAATTATAAAATAATTAAAAGTACATTTATTTCATTATTAATTAAAATACATTTGAAAAGTAATTAAAATACAATAAAAGTCTATTTAAGATTGGATTATATGAATGACTTAGTCAAAGGTCTGATGAATCGATAAAATCAAGTTTCCGATTCTTTGGAGAAAACCATGAAAATGTTGCTACTCTTTGGGGTTCAGTCTTGTTAATCAACAGACCTTTACTCATTTACTTCTGGGTGTGGAAGGATGGCCCAGCTCCTCTTGGGTGTATAATTAGTTTGTGACAGCTGCATTCTGTAATGGGGGACTTCTTGGGCTCTTTTTACTGTTTTTACTGAATTTTGTTTTGTTTGCTTCTGTTTACTTCCCTGTCTCTTGTTGATTTGTATATGTGTGTTCCTGTTCTGCTTGTCTTTATCCCTCTAGATACTCTCTTGTTCCTTAGTTATAGAGTACATTTCATTCTGTCTGCTCATTCACGTCCCTCACCTCCAACCATGCCTCCTATGACGTTTGGTATTCTCGTTCTTGATTGTGTAGCCATCTCCAGTTACTCTGAATGAGATATGTAGGCACGCTAGATCATGAGTGGAGCAGCATTTCTAAATGTGACTGCCATTGCGACAGTGACCTCGTGCTTAGGCTTTCCCCGGGTTCTTGTCAAGAATGAGCTCATTTTTATAAAGGGTATTATAATTCTGAAGTAGCCTGACTATTGATAACTGTTTTTCTTGGCATCTGAAGTCAGAGATGGAAACCCGGTCCCTCCTAAATTCTATGGATTCAGTAGGATTAGGAATACTTACTGAGAGTACTGATAACTCAAACATTACTTAAATCTCATTGTGAAAATTATTGAGTAAAATAATGTTTTGTGAAGTCAATCATATATAAACTTTTTTATTTTTACATATAAAATTCCCTATTTAAAATAATTTTATGATTAAAGCTTTTATAAAATAATTTTCTTCTAATTTGTGTTGCTCAAAGGAGCTTATGCTAAGATTCAAGGGCTCCCAGGGTTTTCCCTATACGGAATATTAGTTCCAAGAGGTATCTTGAAGATCACCTTACTAAATGCCGCATTTTATTTGTATAGCAATGGAGAATCAGGGGGCTGCGTGACTTGCTCATGTTATATAACTAACACTAGTAACTAACTCTAGTGAACACAGCCCAATCAAGACACAGTTTCCTAGGATCCTTTTTCTTCTAATTCTTTTTTTTTTTTTTTTTTTGACAGAGTCTCACTCTGTTGACAGGCTGGAGTGTGGTGGTGCAATCTCGGCTCACTGCAACCTCCACCTCCTGGGTTCAAGTGATTCTCCTGCCTCAGCCTCCGGAGTAGCTGGGACTACAGGCACCCGCCACCACACCTGGCTAATTTTTGTATTTTAAATAGAGACGGGGTTTCACCATATTGGCCAGGATGGTCTCAATCTCTTGACCTCACGATCCACCCGCCTCAGCCTCCCAAAGTGCTAGGATTACAGACTTGAGCCACTGCTCCTGGCCCTCTAATTCTTTAGCCACCACACCATAGTGCATCTTATTAATGAGGTGTTATTTTCAGGGCATAATTTGTCTTGTTCTTGCTGCAGTGGATCTTGTGAACAGAATGATGCTGCTTTTTAAAACCACTTACTGGTGAAATAATATTTATCTGGTACAATGCTAAGCAGTTTCTATGTCAATAATTTTATTTTTATTCTCTGGTTGGATGCGGTGGCTCATGCTTGTAATCCCAGAACTTTGGGAGCCCGAGGCAGGCGGATCACCAGGGTAAGGAGTTGGAGACCAGCCTGGCCAACATGGTAAAAAGCCATTTCTACTGAAAAATACAAAATTAGCTGGGCATGGTGGCCCATGCCTATAATCCCAGCTACTTGGGAGACTGAGGCAGGAGAATCACTTGAACTCAGGAGGCAGAGGTTGCAGTGAGTCAAGATCCTGCCACTGTACTCCAACCTGGGCGACAGAGTGAAACTCTGTCTCAAAAAAACATTAAAAAAATTTTTTTTTCTCATAACTCTATGAAGTTGTTACTATTATCCTCATTTTGCTGAAGAGGAAACTGAGTTAAAGAGGACCTAAGTGATCCGACCAAGGTAACATAAATATTTACTTTTTTTTTTTTTTTTTGAGACGGAGTCTCGCTCTGTCGCCCAGGCTAGAGTGCAGTGGCGCGATCTCGGCTCACTGCAAGCTCCGCCTCCCGGGTTCACGCCATTCTCCTGCCTCAGCCTCCCGAGTAGCTGGGACTACAGGCGCCCACAACCGCGCCCGGCTAATTTTTTGTATTTTTAGTAGAGACGGGGTTTCACCGTGGTCTCGATCTCCTGACCTTGTGATCCGCCCGCCTCAGCCTCCCAAAGTGCTGGGATTACAGGCGTGAGCCACTGCGCCCGGCCTTAATATTTACTTTTATGACCATGCTGTGTCTGCTTTAAGCATTGATAAAACGCTCAATGATTAGAGATGCTAGCACCCTCTGTTCTTACTATTGTAGAGAACCATTACAATTCTGCTTTACCTTCTCAGTATTCTAGTCTTCAACATTTTACCCGTAATAACTTTTATTGAGAGGGTTTAAAATTAAATAGCCTGTCTCCTTTCAATTGATACGATATAGATTTGGCACATAGATGCTACCTTAGACATTGTGTGTTTGGCCCAATCCTTACAAAAAAAAAAAAAAGTGGCAAAAAACCATAAAATTATTCTAAAGCCAATTTCTAAGGCCAATATGTAAAGTGATGGAATGAAACCCATTTTTTGATGGCTCCTACCATTTAAAAGATAGTCTTCCAACTGCTGTAGTGAAATATGTCAGTGCTAATGATTCTGCTGCTTTAGTAAGCTGTGAGAAGCACAAGGCTTCTCTCCTGATCAGTACCGTCACATGGCCATGTTCTGATGCTGTATGCAAATAACAGCACCAGCACCGTAAGTAGATATTGCTAGTGGCACATCATATATGGGCTACTTGAGTGAAAAGGGCTGCTGTTAAATTTAATGATGAGGCTGAGTGTCATTAACTGTGTGCTTATTCAAAGAGTTTTCCCTGAAACATCTATTCCCCTGTCAGATATGTCACTTTTAAGCAACACCTGTATAGTAGTCATTTCCAAGTTTCTCTTCATGCAGTCACCTTGTTTTTTGCTAATGGACTTCTTGGTAAAGGAGGAAAATGCAAACTTTCTTTTTCAACATCTTACTGTAGTATCCCTGGCTAAGTTATGTGCTGTAGAAGTTAAGAAAATGAATAACATTTCTTAAGGGAATGTTTTATAAACACATGATAGAATATTTTATCATGTGTGTAAATTTGTGTCCTGAAAGTTAAATACTAAAATGGAAAATCATTACCCTCTAGGTATTGCATAATTTGTAATAGTTTCAGTAGCAAACATATACTGAAAATCAGTGAGACATGTCCTCTTTCATATTCATGACAAGGTAATGTCCATTGGAGCTCATGTATTATTATATGAACGTTGGGGTTTTCTTTGAAGTCTAGAGATGATTGTCTCACTGGTGCTTGCTCTGTGTGGGTTAGAGAGAGAGAGGCCAGGAGAGGAGAGGAGAACAGGCATGTGGGCAGAGACTGGTCTGAGAGACAGATACATATTAAGTAGCCCTTTTGGTGATGTACATGTATGAAGATAGTATTTCTGTGACTGTTGCCTCCATTTGCAGAGACTGTTTTTTTCCTTTTGGATTTTTATTTAATATTTTTATTCAACTATAACATATATACAAGAAAATGAACAAATCTTCAGTGTATAGTTCAGTGATTTTTAACAATTGGACATAACTGTGTCACCAGCACTCAGATTAAGAAACAGAGCTTTTCTAGCAACTCAGAAACTGGGTTCTTCTCTTTTCTTTCCTAGTTGTTTTGTTGTTTTTTGTGGGTTTTTTTTGGTTTTGTTTTGTTTTTTTGTTTGTTTTGAGACAGAGTCTCTCTCTGTCATCCAGGCCAGAGTACCGTGGCGCAATCTCAGCTCACTGCAACCTCTGCCTCCGGGGCTCAAGCAATTTTCACGCGTCAGCCTCCCAAGTAGCTGGGACCACAGGTATGTGCCATCATGCCCAGCTAATTTTGTATTTTTAATCAAGATGGGGTTTTGCCATGTTGGCCAGGATGGTCTCAAACTTCTGGTCTCAAGTGATCTGCCTGCCTCAGCCAGAAACTAGGTTCTTGTCTTTCAGGTGTTCATCTACAGTAACCATTGTCCCCCTGACTTCTAACACTGTGGATTATTACTGTCTTTATAAATGGACAAGTTAGAAATGTTGAACTTTATCTCAAGGTTTTAGCAGTGAAATGACATCATCTGATTTGCTGATGTGCATTTCCAAAGTATTAGTAGCTGCTGTGTGGAGAACAAATTATAGAGGTTCAGAATTTAAGTGGAGGGACCAGAGAAGAGGCTACTTAAAGAAATCACGTGGTGGCTACACACACACACACACACACACACACACGCACGTGCACATACGCAATGTATTTATTGGGCCATTAATAAACTGAGTTTAGCTATGAGGTGTGAGTAAGAGAGGGAGACATTAATAGTTCCCAGGTTTATGGATAAGGTACAATAGACTGAACGTGGAAGACTGGAAGAGGCAACTATTTGAGAAAGAAGTTCTGGAGTTCCAGTTTAAGCATGTTATTTTGAAATGCCTGTGAGATATCAAAGGGGAATTCCCAAGCAGGCAGTTGAATATATGGCTATATCTAGAGTTTGAAAAAGGAATCTGGAATGGAGACGTAAAATTGACCATTATTTACATATAGATTCTATATAAAACCATAATATTGGTGAAACCGCTTAAAGACAGAGTGTAGAGTAAAAACAAATGATAATATGGGTCTGGCATACAAAAAGGGAGAGATAGAAAAGAGGGAGCTTTCCAAAAGGCAGTAACAGAAGAATGGTTATTGGCAGGGGGGTGATGGCAGGTCATTTGGGTGGTCTAAATGGGTGATGGATGAAAAGTATACCGGAACAGAACCCATCCAGGAGAGCAGCCATATGCTTAGTGGTGGTCCTAGGGCTTTTCTCATAAGTAGTAAGTCATTTTTTGTCTTCCACTTTGGCTGTCACTGTATTCTATAGACTGAATGACATTCATTGTAACAGGAAGTTACCAGTTTTTTGAGGGAGGATGTGCAAATTTGAATATGTGACTTCAGGGTGGAAAAATCAAATTATTTTTAACATATCTACTTGCCAGGCCTATTCACCAAAAATCGATGCCAAACGTCTATATTTGAACAGCCAAATCAAAAACACCTCCCCTGTCATTCTCTCTCTCACTCTTGCTCTCTCTAAAACACATACACACACACACACACACACACACACGAACAACTTTAATGGTGAATAACTTAATTTCTATTTCAAAGCTTTCCTGAGGATGTTAGTCTTTGAAACAGTCTCTCCTTTCATCTTCCCAAGCATCATTATTTGGAGATGTGTTCTTGAATAAAGTGCTGCTGGAATTGGTAAATACATGTTCATTACTTTACTCAGCCTTAGTTCCTTTGAGATTTTATAATTGAATATTAGTAATACATATCATTTTAGAAGTATTCAGAGATTGATCTTGATGTTCCCCTTTTAGCTTTGCTGCTTTCACAGTGCTTCTTATATATTTACTGAAGAAGGTGAGATGATTTTCTGCTCCTATATGCTTTAGTTTGATTTCTCAATCATGATTGCATTTTCTATATACTTGAACACAGCATCTGAGAACAGGAGAAAATTCTGGTAACAAAGATTCTGCTTCTAAATAGAAAAAGAGTTTTATTCAGAAGTGCTTGTAACTCTCCCTATGAAACAAATGAAACTGAAGCCCATGTGCATTTATATCCTGGACCAGAGTTGAGCTTGCTTTGTTTTTTCATAATAAACATTAAGTCCTTCTGGGATTAGAAATTATAGTCTGAAAAGTGACTATGCAGAAGAGGATTCTGGGAAGATGGCAGAGTAGAAAGCACCAACTAGACAACAAATGCAGTGACAGAACCTGTTTGATGTAACTGTTTTGGAACTCTGAATCTCCTAACGGTGTACAGTTTCCAGGGGAAGGCTAGGATGCTGAATTGTGGTTATGTTTGGTCCTTAGCATGGTAGCAGCTACACACCCCTATCCCTCAGCCTTGGGGTAGGCAGCCATGCACTTGGTCTAAGAGAAGCTTGCAGGCAGCTTGCAGGATGCAGGGTGTGCAATAAGGATCTAGATATTGGAGATATGGGTGCTGATTGCTGCTTTTGATCAAGAGCTGCAGACAAAGTGGTGGGCAACCATTGTTTTTGTGTCCTCCCTGCATTGTTGCAAGCCCCTCCTCCTTCACCTGATGTGAGTTTCAGGGAATTTAAAGTTCTAGTCCAGGACTGGGCATGGTGGCTCATACCTATAATCCCAACACTTTGAGAGGCCAAGGTGGGAGGATTGCTTGAGCTCAGAACTTCAAGACCAGCTTGGGCAATATAGCGAGACCCCATCTCGTAAAGAAAAAAATAAAGATTCAGTCCTTTTTTCGCCCCTTCATTTTTTTCTGTTTCCATTTTGGGAGCCAGATTCTGGAAAGTTGGGTATTCCAAAGCAACCGGACATGTATGAGGGAAGTAAGGAATACACTACATGTGGGCCAGGCACGGTGGCTCATGCCTGTAATCCCAGCACTTTGGGAGGCTGAGGCAGGCGGATCACCTGAGGTCAGGAGTTCAAGACCAGCCTGACCAGCGTGGAGAAACCCCGTGTCTACTAAAAATACAAAATTAGCCGGGTGTGGTGATGCATGCCTGTAATCCCAGCTACTCAGGAGGCTGAGGCAGGAGAATTGCTTGAACCCGGGAGGCAGAGGTTGCAGTGAGCCGAGATTGCAGCATTGCACTCCAGCCTGGGCAACGAGAGCGAAACTCCATTTCAAGAAAAGAAAAAGAAAAAGAAAAAAGAAAGTCACTATATGTGGCCAGGAAGAGGCAGAGACTCAGAAAAGATCTGAGAGGACCTTAAGTTTACACCTCAGGCAGATCATTGACTTAGAGACTGCCTATATCAATCAAATCAAATCAAAACAAAACCAAAAGCTGCAGCAAACCCTTGGGAAGGAAGAAAATTTGATTTCCAGATCACTGCATTATTAGATTCAAATGTCCAGTTTTCAGCCAAAAATCACAAGGCATACAAAGAAACAAGAAAATGTCCCATTGAAAGGAAAAACTAAAACCAACAAACTTCCTGACAAAAATCTGATGGCCTATATTTTAGACAAAGACTTTAAGATAACTGTCGTAAAGATGTTCATGAACTAAAGGAAGACTTGGGGAAGTCAAGAAAACAATGTATAAACAAAATAGAAATATTAAGAAAGAAGTAGACAACCTATAAAGAAGCCAAAAATAAATTTTAAAGCTGAAAAATACCATAACTGAAATGAAAAATTCACTAGAGAGATTCAAAGACAAATGTGAATAGTCAGAAGAAAGAATTTGAATTTGAAAATAGGATGATCAAAATTATCAAGTCTGAGGAACAGAAAGAAAAAAGAATGAGGAAACGTGAATGGAGTATAAGGGACCTGTGGAACCTTACACCGTCAAACAGATCAACATGTGCATTGTGGAAATTCCAGAAGAGAGAAAGGGGCAGTGAGAATATTTGAAGAGGCAATGGTGGAAAACTTCCCACATTTCATGAAAGACATGAATGTAAACATCCCAGAAGCCCAGTGAACTCTGAGTAGGATGATCTCAGAGACCCACGTTGAGACACATTATAATCAAAATGTCAAAAGAAAAAAAGAGTATCTTGAAAGCAGCAAGAGAGAAGCAACTCTTCACACGCGAAGGAGCCGCAACGAGATTCTCCACAGATTTCTCCTCAGACACTTTGGAGCCCAGAAGCCAGTGGGCCAACATAGAAGGAAAAAGAATAAACAAAACAAAATAAAACAAAAAACGGAAAGCCAAAGAACCTACATCTAACAAAACAACTGTTCTTCAAAAGTGAGGTAGAAAATAAGACATTGTCAGGTAAACAAAAGCTGAGGGAGTTTGTTACCACCAGACTTACCCTGTAAGAAATACCAAAGAGAGTCCTGCAGGTTGGCGTGAAAGGACACTAGACAATAACCTGAAACCCTTTGAAGAAATACACATCTCAGTAAAGATAAAGGCATGGGAAATTATTAAAGCTAGTAGTATTGTAACAACAGATTGTAACTCCACTTTTTGTTTTCTACATGGTTTTAGAGAGTAACGACTAACATTTTTTAAAAGGCAATTGTTAGTCTAAAAGCTAGTGTTGTTATAACTTTGGTTTGTAACTCCATGTTTTGTTTTCTATATAATTTAAGAGACTAATGCATTTAAGTTTGTTTTTTTTTTTTTTTTTAGTTCATGTTTTGGAACACACAATATATAAAGGTATAATTTTGCAATATAAGCAGCTGAAAGGAGTGAGGACAGATTTAAAGGAGAGCAGAGTTTTTGTATGTTGTTAGAATTAAGCTGGTATAAATCCAAATTAGAGTGCTGTAAGTTCAGGATTCAATATAATGCAACCACAAAGAAAATACATATAAAATACGCAGATGTTCCTCAACTTATGATGGGGCTACTTCCCAATAAACCCATTGTAAGTTGAAAATATCTAAGCTGAAAATGCATTTAATACCCCGATAAAACCCATCATAAAGTCAAAAAATTGTAAGTTGAACCGTTGTCCTTACACTCCTCAACTTATGATGGGGTTATGCCCAAATAAACCCACCATAAAGTTAAAAATTATAAGTTGAACATTAAAAGTCTGGGACCATTTATATACAAAAGGAAATGAGAAAGGAATGTAGACATTATTTCACCACAAAAAAAACATCTAAACACAAAAGAAGGTAGTGATATGGAAAATGAGGGAAAAAATTGACAAAGCGGAAGAAGTAAGTACCTTCTTATCAGTCAGAGTCTGATATACACTAGAACACAGAAGGAAGTTCTAACAAATGCTGCACCATAAATAAACCTTGAGGATATTAATATTAAGAGAAAAGAGCCAGTCACAAAAAGACAGATTATAACAGATGCATAACACATTATGTAATTATAACTCATATGAAATTATACATACATATTATAACACATATATGAGTACTTACAGTAGTCAAAATCATAGAAACAGAAAGTAAAATAGTGATTCCCAGGCATTGAGAGTAGATGCAATTGGGGTGTTATTGTGTAATGAGTATAGAGTTTCAATTTGGCAAGATGAAAAAGTTCTGGAGATTGATGGTTGGTGATGGATGCACAACAATATGAATCATTCAATATGTCTTAACTGTATACTTAAAAAATGGTTAAGATGATCAGCCCAGGCAACATGGCGAAACCCTGTCTCCATAAAAATATAAAATTTGTCCAGGGCATGGTGGCATGTGCTTATAGTCTCAGCTACTTGGGAGGCTGAGGCAGGAGAATCACTTGAGCCCAGGAGGTAGAGGCTGCAGTGAGCCGAGATCGTGCCACTGCACTCCGGTTTGGATGACAGAGTGAGACCTTGTCTCAAAACAAAAACAAAATTAGTTAAGATGATACATTTTATGTTATATGGAACATAACATTAAAAAAATTTTAAAAAGTGACTATGAAGAAAAAAATAGTAATAAAAACTTCCATAAGACAAAACAAAAAATACTCCTAGGTAGTCATCCAACAATTGTGGACTAGGAGGTATGTGCAGCAGTTAAGAGTTAATCAAGGGAAGCCAAACCACTGGGAGCCATGGGACTAGGGGGTTATTACAGGAATGAGAGCTCCCCCGTGTGTGAGGAGCTGGGTGGCGGTGGGGAGGGGCAGTGGGGAGTGGGGGCATCAGAGGAGTCAGCAGCCAGGGAGTCAGAAGCTGAGCATAGCCCACCACCCGAGGTGGATGGGAATGGGAAGGTCCCGGAGGGCCTTGGGGAACATGCCCCTGTGTAGCAGCTGCTTCTGTGGGTTTGCTGCCAAGTAGTTGCTTGTGGGCGCCATGCCACTGTTGGTCAGCAGGGTCCATTGGGGCAGAAGAGCTGGACACAGAATGGAGAAGAGTAAGGATGAGCTGGGAATGCTGGCATCCATGGCTCTGCCACCACTTCTCCCCATGATGACCTTCATTCAGAGAGTACTGGCTGCAGCTTCATTTCTGCTCCAAAACTTGTGCAGATTTCTTCTAGGGCCAATATTAACCCAGAACCTTACCAGTGAAGGGCCTTCTGGGAACTCCAGCATAACCATTGGGCACAGAACAAACTACCACTATATGAAATCTAAATAAATCATGTAGGCTTCTGAAAGTTGATTTTTTTTTTCTCTACCACTTCAAATACCAGAATTATTGAATGGAGACAAAAGAAAGGTTAATGTATTTTTCACTAGAAGGTAAATGACAGTCTTGAATATGCAGATCACCATAATAAGAATTGAATTCTGTCTGTATTTATCACGTTTGGATGGGCCTAAATGTAATTACTTGAAAATATTTAGCATTGGTTAAAAATGTCACATTTTGTTTAAGATAGGAATTATAAATACAAATTTAATCAAACAATTAAAACGGAACTCCTTGCTGAATCTTGACTGGTTGGCAAATGAAAAGGTACAGTGGTCTAGACATCACTTGATCTAGTTTTAAAAGCAGCTATGTCATAAACCAACTGTGTGACTTGGCAGAAATATTTAGTTTTTTTATCCTTAGATTATTTACAAAAAATAAAAATATATGTGGAAACAATGAAGCATTATAAAACCTTCAGATATCACAGTGTCTTTAGGGAAAAAGTTTTCCTCCAGTTAACAAGAAGTTGACTTATACAATAAATATTTTAATCCTAAGTAATAATCTTCTAACGAATAGACTGCATTACATATTAAATTCCATTGTCTGTCTCAAAGTGATTGCAATGTGACAGTTCTTTTTATTAAAATTTAAATACTAAAAAAAAAAATACTCTTATTTCTTGGTTATTTTTCTAAGAGGAATTCTCATTTGTATTTTCCGTGAAAGTAGTGGTTTTGCTTCAGTCATGAGAATATGATTCATATTGAACCCTAGAAGTTGCATCCTTGGGTGTTATGCTACACTGTGATTGAATGAGTACCAGACGTTAGATCTGTTTCAATGAATTTTCGAACGTTCTGGCTGTTCCCCCTTAGTTGTTGCTACATCCTTTTCTAATAAACAAACTATATGAAATAAAAATGCAAACACCATAAATTAAAACCCTAAAGCTAAAATAATCTGTAATATAATGAATGTGTGTATGTGTGATTTGTGTTATGAAATTGTATGTATATGTATCTGTGTGTGTGTGTGTGTGTGTGTGTGTGTGTGTGTGTATTACTCTTGTTGAATTTAAGCCCCTATGGGACAGAGTTCAAATTACACAGAGCTCAGAAATCCTTCTAAACATCTAGTACAAGAAGAAAATTGGGATTAGGAAATCAGAATTGATGATGGGACCAAAAATGGGTCAGACCATCCAGCCTTCAGCATCTTTTCGAATTAATCCAATGAGTCTTTACTTACCCGCTGTAATTTAGTTTTGTAAACCAATGTTGTTTTGCTTTAAAAGGCCACTAGTTACATCTAAGCTATTATTGCTTATGCAGTCAGTGAGATTTATTTAAATGCTTTAGGTGCTTTATTTGAGATCAACATAAAACACAGATTTTATTTTAGTGTGGTTTTTGCCTTGGTTTTGCTTGTTATTTTTTCAGTGTTGGAAACATATTTCAGTGCTTTGAGCTACAGCTAGACCACCCACAAACTAGGCACAGTTCTGCCCTCAGAGCCTATACTTGTAGGGAGGAAGATTATTTCCCTGTGCCAGGGAGGTTGAGAATGCAGAGGCAGAGGGAGCACCTTCCTAGGTAGGCCCCAGGTAGTGTTGAAGGCATAGTGCCAGGAGGGACTGAGCAGAAGGTCTTATTTCCTTGAAGAGGGTGGCCTTGGTTATAGTGTACTCTGAGTTTAGCAGGTTTACACTTGGCATTGGAATAAGCCGACAGGAAAATAGTCTTACTAATACAATGATTACATCCACTTCCACCTCCCCAGAAGATAAGCATTTTTGTAGTTATCTAGTCATTTCTCCTTCATCCTCATATTCTGAATTAGAAAAGCATTTGTTAATCCCACCAGTTTATGTTTTGATTTTGTTTTCACTTTATCATTCTCCTTTTCACTTCTTATACTAATAACTCTTAACTGTTCCTTGTCCTCATCTAATCCATTGCTTCCCAGATGTCTTTGAAAAGAATGACTTGAGCTACTGGTTAAATGTAGCTTTCCAGACATCTTCAATGGTGAACATGATTCTCTGGGTCTGGGATGGAGCCTGGGAATTTGTATTCATAACAAGTACCTCAGGTTGTTCTTATGGGAGACATTTAGGTAATGCTGCCTGACCTTGAGAGCTCAGCATGGCAATGCAGCCCACCTGTGCGTAGAGGGCCAGCTTAGGAAATAAAAATACAGGAGGCTCATGGGATATGCCAAGGCTGAAAAATTGTCCATTGTTTATTGGAAATTTAAATTTAACTGGGTGTCCTATCTGGCAACTTTTCCTGTGGAGAAAATAGATGCGTGGTGCAGAAGTAGCTGTTCAAATTCGTTACCTGGGGCCAGATAGAGTCTGTTTGGCCAGGAATTGGATTAGAGTTCTCTTGGACTTAAATGCAGGTGTTGCCCCAGACCCCCTCTGTGTGCCCTGATTTGCTGGCTTTTTTGATGGAGCATGGTGTTGTGGGTTAAATTGTGTCACCCCAAAATACATAGTTTGAAGTTCTTACCCTGAATACCTCGGAGCGTGAGTTTATTTGGAGACAGGGATTTTTACAGAAGTACAAGTTAAAAACAAAGTCATTTAGGGTAGGCTCTAATCCAATCTGATTGATGTCTTATAAAAAGCAGTAATTTGGAGACAGACACATGCACAAAGAGAGAAGAGCATCATGTGAACATGAAGGCAGTGATCAAGGTGATGTTCTACTGGTTAAGGAACCCCAAAGATGGCTGGTAACCCACCCGAAGCTAGGGGAGAGGCCTGGAAGAGATTGTCCCTTACGGGCTATAGAATGAAACACCCGTGGGCTTGCACCTCTAGTCTTCAACAGGAATTTCTGTTGTTAAAGCCACCCTGTTCATAGAACTTTGTTAGGGCAACCCCAGCAAACTAATGCATGTGGCAGTACAGAAATTGGGCTGATGAGCTCCCACTCTCGATAGTGTGGAAAATCTATGGATTGTAGGCTGGACAGGTAGCACAATCTGTATTTTACGAATGTAGAAGCTCAGAGTGGTTAGATGACTTACCTGAGCCAACAGTACTCAAGCCATTGATTAAGGAGTTCATATTTACCAACATTTATTAATGTATAAATATGGAATATATGTTTTTTATAATAGCCTTTGTAGAGTAGTGGTCATGTGCCAGATACTTTACATGGAGTATCTAATTTGATATTTATGATAACAAGTAAGTTAGACACTATTCATTAACTCCATTTCATGAATGAAAACTAAAGCTCAGTAAGAGAACATGTTGTGGTATAGTCAAATAGTAGCTACCCATTAAGTAGTGGAACCAAGAATCAAGTCCAGGTCCTTCAGTTCCAAGCACTGTTTTCTATACTTCTAGACAAGAAAGATGCCCACTAGTGTATAACATTGCAAAAGGCTGAATGAGGAAAAGGAGGCTCTCTGTTGAGTTAGATTAGATTGTCTTCTTTACCCGAGAATTCTACATTTTGTTTCACATGGTAATTTTGCATGTGTGCACATGAATTAGTAATGTCTTATGTGGGCAGGGTCACCCCAAAATGCCTTTGTTCATGAATTTTACCAAGAATTAAAGGAATTTGCTACTTTACAAGTAAGGTTTTCACATTATTACAGATATTCTTATTTACGCTCTTTTAGTGTTGCCCCTAGACCAGAATAAACATGGTTAAATTTAAATCCTGAGTTTTATGTTCTTAGTTCCTGACAGTTTCCCTAAAAGATTGCTGGCAACAATACCTTTCTGATGCAGGGAATAATACAGATTTTAGCTCTTCCTTTCTCTTGTATCTTCCCCAACCTCTGAGATTTGCGACACAGACTTTTATTCCTTTGGATTTTCACTGTAATATTTCTAGTCCAGCGTTCTAACAGTTAATGTTTGCTTCATGCGTTGGAAAGGAAAGTTTCTCAACAGAGGTGATTTCTGGCCTGCAGAGTGTGTGGCTTATGAGATTTATTATTTTTATTGGGTGGAGGAGTTTCTCCAGGCTATTTCTGTGAATGAGAGATCAAAGTCAGATGGATCTGACAACTTTCCTCTGAGAAGGACCACCCAATAGTTTGCTAGTTCTTGTGTTTTTCCACCACATGGTGGTTGATGTACCCAGGATCCACTGCCATTTTGTTTTGAATGAGAGTGCATGAAGAAGTCCCTATTTCTGCTGTTGGTGTTTTGTTTTTGTTTGTTTGTTTGTTTGTTTTGTTTGTTTTTATTTTTTTTACCAATTTTTTTATTGTTTCTTTCAAATTCATAAAAATTTCTGGTGTTCTTCCCCCTCAAATCCCCTCCTCAGCTTTCTTTTTAGCTAATATTTGTTTATTACTCCTTCATCTGAATTGGAGTTAAACCTATTTGACTTTTGCTGCTTTGGTGGGGAAGTAGCAGTGTTCCCTGGTCTGGGTCCTGGGTTAAGGAGCCAAGCTTCTCTTGAGATGAAGTTGGTCTCCTAGTTTTAGCAAATGAGTACTTTTATGAGGGAAGTGTGATGTGTTGGTCAGGCCTTCAGTTCCTAAGCAAGGGTTGGGCATGGAAGAGTCTAGACACATATGGGGTGGAGGTGATGCCCTGATTCTGGAACAGCTGAAGAAGACAAGTAATCAAGAATGAAATCAAAGGCACCTTATAAAAGCCAGATAGCCCAGTAACTGAGAGACCAGGGTTGGATGCCCACGTGTTCAAATAGTGGAACCTGAGGATCAACCTTACTAGACAGATTTGTTTTTTAACTTTTTCAGTGTTAATCTTTTAACAGAATCAGTGAGAAGGTAATTTAGCTATCTATTGCTATGTAACAAATTACCACAAATGTAGAAGCTTAAAACAACCATATTTTTTATCTCACAGTGTCTCCGGGAGTCTGGCATAACTTACCTCTATTCAGGGTCTCTCAGAAGTTAGTCACTGCTGAAGTCTCATCCAAAGACTCACATGGGGCAGGATCTGCTTCCAAAATCCCTTATGTGGTTGTTGGTAGGATTCAGCTCCTTGTGAACTGTAGGATTGAGGGCTTCAGCTCCTCACTGGCTGCTGAATGGAGGCTTCCCTCAGTTCCTTGCCATACGGGCCTCTCCAATATGGCAGCTCACAACATGGAAACTTCATCAAAACCAGCAAGAGAGAGGACCTACTGCAAGAAACACAACCAAGATCCTGCCCCAGCTCTGTGGAAAACACACTCACTTCTGCAGCCAACACAGCAGACAGGTTTCTGGCCTTGCCTGAGCACACCACATGGGTGGGAGCAGTGCGACTCCACACGGCCCAACTGATTGACATTTCTGAGGTTCTCTCTTTCCATCCATCTTTTTCCAGGAGGTCACCCCAGATTTAGAGTTTGTGTTGGTGGTGGCTCATGCCTGTAATCTCAGTGCTTTGGGAGGCTGAGGTAGAAGGATTGATTGTGATCAGGAGTTCGAGACCAGTCCAGACAACATAGTGAGATCCCATCTCTAAAAAATAATAATAATAAATAAAAAGTTAATTAACTGTGGGTGGTGGCACACCATGTATTCCCAACTACTCAGGAGGCTGAGGCAGGAAGGATTGCTTGAGCCCAGGAGTTTGAGATTACAGTGAGCTGTGATTGTGCCACTACCCTCCAGCCTGGGTGACAAAGCAAGACTGTGTCTCTTAAAAGAAAAACAAGAGGCTGGGCACAGTGGCTCACACCTGTAATCCCAGCACTTTGGGAGGCCAAGGCAGGTGAATCACGAGGTCAGGAGATCCAGACCATCCTGGCTAACACAGTGCAACCCTGTCTCCACTAAAAATACACCAGACGTGGTGGCAGGTGCCTGTAGTCCCAGCTACTCGGGAGGCTGAGGCAGGAGAATGGCATGAACCCAGGTGGTAAAGCTGGCAGTGAGCCAAGACCGCACCACTGCACTCCATCCTGGGTGACAGAGTGAGACTCTGTCTCCAAAAAAAAGAAAAACAACAAATGTTTGTGTTATACCTGCATGCCACTTTCTCAGAAAGGTCTTGCCTATCCACTCTCTCTAAAATAGCACCCACCACCACCCACACTTCCATCTTTTACTCTCTTACCAAGCTTGATATTTTTTTATGAGAATTTATCATGATCTCATTTTATTGTGTTTATCATTTTTTCCTTCTACCCCACCCTAGCTAAGTGTTGAGTCCATGAGAATCTGGACTGGATGTATTTTTTTTGTTATAACCCCAGAGCCTAGAACAGTACTCTGTACACTAAGATGGTCAGTAGAAATTTGTTTTTGAAGTTTTGAATGTCTTTATGGCAGAGGTATTAACACTACCTGGATATTTCTGTACTGTCTTCTAAAATGTTACTATTTAAAGTAAGTTTTTAAAAATTTGTGCTTGCACTGCATAGAACGTAATAGTTTTCTATAGCTGCACATAGCCTCCCCTAAAAAGCTCTTTAGGAGACATTTGAAATTTTCCTGCCTTTTTAATGTGTAGATTTTTTCATAGCTCTGGTGTCACTTTGACAACATTTGAATATCAGTTGTATCATTAAGGTATTGCTCACCTCCAAACTCACATAATATGCCTGAACATATTTTTTACTTAGTTTACTATGGTGGGTATAAGATTGAATATATGGTAGTTTGTTTTTACTCCCTCTTACAGAATTTACTTTCTGAAATACTAGCAGACTTTAAAATAAGACATTCTTATATCATGCTTACTGATTCTCCATTAAACTCTTAGTACTTAGCTATCCAGTATGTAGATATCTAAAAGAAATATATAAATTTATTGTAAATTGGTTTATATGTTAAAATCACAGATTATTTATATAATGGCAAAAAAAAAAAAAGAAAAAACAGAAAACAGAAGTGTTGAGAGCAGATATCCCTGCCTATTTCCCAGTCTTAGGAGATGTATCAGTCAGGGATCTCCAGAGAAATAGCACCATTGAACCACAGTTGTTTACACACACGCACGCACGCACGCACACACACACACGGATTTTAAGAAACTGAGGAACTTGCTCACACAACTGTGGGAACCAGCAAGTCTGAAATTTTCCCGGCAGGCTTGGGCAGGCTGGAAATTTCAGCAGGAGTCATCGTTGAAGTCTTGAGTCTGAAGGCAGAATTCCTTTGTCTTCTCTGAACTTTAGTCTTTTGTCTTAGATCCTTCAGCTGATTGAAAGAGGCCCACCCACATTTGGGGGATCATCTGCTTTACTCAAACTCTACAGATTTAGATATTAATAACATATAAAAAAATCTTTATGACATCTGGACTGGTGTTTGACCAAATAACTGGGTACCATAGCCTAACCAACTTGAATTAATCACATAAAAATTAATTATCCCAGGTACTGTATGACCCAGCAGTCTTACTCCTGGATATTTACACTAGAGAAATGAAAACTTTTGTTCACACAGAGACATACACATGAATGTTCATAGCAGCTTTATTTGTAATTGCCCCAAACTGGAAATAACCCATGTGTCTTTTAACAAGTGAATGGATAAACAACCTGTGGTATATCCATACAGTGGAGTACTACTCAGTGGTAAAAAGGAGCAGGTCTTGATATATGCAGCAACTTAATTGGATCTCAAGATCCAATTATGTTGAGTTAAAAAAATAAGCTAATCTCAAATGATTACATATTTCTGAGGTGACAAAACTATAGAGATAGAGAACAGATTAATGACTGCTGTAGTTTAGAGTTGGGGAGTATAAAAGCTATAAAGGGATAGCCTGAAGCAATTTTCGTATAGTGATGGAGCAGTTCTATGTGCCGACTGTAGTAGTAGTTACATGAATCTATAATGCAATAAAATTTATAGAACCACAGTCCCTTTCTCCCTCTAAAAGAGTGAGTTCGTGATGGAAAAACTGGTAGAATCCAAATAAGGCCTGTAAGTTAACAGAATTGTAACAATGCTAATTTTCTGTTTTTGATGATTGATACCATGGTTATACAAGATGACGTCATTCGGGGAACCTGGGTGAAGAATGGAAGAAAACTTCCTATTTTTGCAACTTCTCTGTGAGTCACACTAATTCAAAATTTTGAGTTTTTTGGAAGGATAGAGGAAGAATTGAAAAATCTATAGATGTTAGAGAAGTCACTGATAAATGGCAAATAGGTGGGCAGGCGGCAGAAGAAGTAACAAGAGTATAGCACTGAAGCGGGACTAAACACTGGGGGTGCAGGTCAGCGAGGGAAATGGCTTATTGAAGGTCCATGTGTTGAGAAGCGGTGGGCAGGAAGATTGGATGCAGAGGATAGCACCCTCTCAGACACCTCAGTTGCTTGCTGAAGGCATTTGAAAACTTACCTTCAGTGGAGAAAATTGGGAGTGTTCATGGGATTCTTCACTAATTGAGGATCCATCGCAGTTTAAAAAGACGTTTATATTTTAGATCTGAAAAATGCAAAGCACCAAGAAGCTTGAAAGGCTGTTCTTAATAATGTTGTTACTGAAGTATTCTAAAAGCATTAGTTCATTTGTCTTTTTGTTTGTTTTTGTTTTTGTTTTGAGATGGAGTTTCACTCTTGTTGCCCAGGCTGAAGTGCAATGGCGTGGTCTCGGCTTACTGCAAACTCTGCCTCCGGGGTTCACGCCATTCTCCTGCCTCGGCCTCCTGCGTAGCTGGGACTACAGGCGCCCACCACTGCACCCGGCTAATTTTTTGTATTTTTAGTAGAGATGGGGTTTCACCATGTTAGCCAGGATGGTCTCGATCTCCTGACCGCATGATCTGCCCGCCTTGGCCTCCCAAAGTGCTGGGATTACAGGTGTGAGCCACCGCGCCTGGCCGAGACCTTTCTTTTAAGGAAGAACTGGTAATAATTGATAGAAAGGAAATGGTAGAAGCAATACAATCAAACGCTTAGTGATAGGCTTTTTGGATTCATTTATTAAACTAACAAGTAGAAGTGTGTAATGCAAAGTATACTTGTTCTATGATTGCTTATGGTCATATTTATATCACACATTTTTCTTTTTTATTTCAGTAGGTTTCTGGGGAACAGATGGTTTTTGGTTACATGAATAAGCTCTTTGGTGGTGATTTCTGAGATTTTGGTGCACCTGTACACTATACCCAATGTGTACTTTTTTTTTCCCTCACTCCCATCCTTCCCTTTCCCCTGAGTCCTCAAAGTCCGTGGTATCATTCGTAAGCCTTTGCATCCTCATAGCTTAGCTCCCATATGGGATTGAGAACATACGGTATCACGTGTATTTTTGAAATATTAAATATACTTGCTATTTTCTGAATGTTTGTGTCCCTCCAAAATTCATACATTGAAACCTAATTGCTAAGATGATAGCATTAAGGAATGGAGGAGCCTTTGTAGGGTGATTAGGTCGTGAGAGCAGAATCCTCATGAGTGGATTAGAGACCCTATGAAAGGGGCCTAAGAATCTACTAAAAATACAAAAGAATTGGCTGGGCATGGAGGCACATGGCTGAGGTCCTAGCTA
Organism: Macaca mulatta; assembly: GCF_049350105.2. Classification (NCBI taxonomy): domain Eukaryota; kingdom Metazoa; phylum Chordata; class Mammalia; order Primates; family Cercopithecidae; genus Macaca; species Macaca mulatta. Next base: position 162,203,053 of record NC_133409.1, on the reverse strand, counting down.
CTCAGGTGGTTGAGGCATGAGAATTGTTTTAGCCAGGGAGGTGGAGGTTGCAGTGAGCTGAGATCGTGCCACTGCACTCCAGCCAGGGCGACAGTGTGAGACTGTGTCTCAGAGAAAAAAGAGGCCAAGAGAGCTACCTAGCCCTTATTGCCCTTCTGCCATGTGAGGACACAGAGAAGGCTCCATCTATGAGGAACAGGTGCTCACCAGACACCAAATCTGCTGGCACATTGATCTTTGACTTCCAAGCTAACAGAATTGTGAGCCATAAATTTATATTACTTCTAAATTACCCGGTCTAAGTTTTTTTAATATAGCAGCTCAAATGGACTACAGCAATACCATTCAACTATCACAAGCTTTACCTGTTTTAAGACATAGTTGCAAAATGGTTATTTTAAAAAAGGAAATGAGAATCATAATAATCTTGAATTTCGTTAGAAGATATTTTTATGAGTTTGTGGTATTTGGGGGACTATATTCCAGTAAACAAGTCTGCCTCCTTCTTTCTGATTGGAAACTGTAACACATGCTCATTCTTGTACATCACAAAGAGCATGAAGAAGAATAAAACATACACATTCTATGATTCTACCTAGAGATAAGCACTGTGCAATTTTGTGTGTTCTTCTAATCATTTTTAAGGCATATAAATGCATGTTGTTTGGTTTTGGCTTTAGGCTGGAGGTGATAATTCTCTTACTTCTGCTTCTCAGTTTCTTTACTTACTCATATTCCTATGCCTAAATTTGATATGCACATGGGAGGCTATGTAAAATGATGCTTCCTGATGGGGCATTAAGAAGCACTGATCATTCATCTTCCTTGTGTTTGTCCCTGTAAGATGCTGAGGTGAGCAAGAATGCCCGCATTTAGTGTTCATGGGCACTTCCACCCTCCAGTATTGGCCAACAGCAATATTGTGCATATTGTATCCTGGAATTCCTCACTTCTTCAGTCAGAACAAAGTGTTCTCATTACGGAGGAGGTTCTGATTAAATATGTGCGCTTAATGATGGAAGCGGTTTTCCATGAGAACTCAGCAAAAACGAATATGTCAGTAGTCATGTGGGTTACTGTAGGGAAACGGAAACGGAGTATTAAAGGGGACAGAATTAGCCACGATGTGACTCAAGTCAGAATGGGGTCTACAGCATCGGTAGCTGCTATCCATTTTGAAAAGGGGAAGGATAACTGATAGGTATTAGAACTGAGCACTAAGCACTGCAGAACACTGTAGACTTTTCTTCATTCTTCACAGTAGATTTAAATCACGATCAGAGACATTGCTATATCCACACCGTATTTGTTTGCTATATTTATGATTTAATTATTTGCATATCTCTTTTCTGGCATGAAGGAATTAAGACTTCATTTTGTTTCTTTTTTTTTTTTTTAATACTTTAAGTTCTGGGGCACATGTGCAGAACGTGCAGGTTTGTTACATAGGTATATATGTGCCATGGTGGTTTGCTGCACCCATCAACCTGTCACCTACATTAGGAATTTCTCCTAATGCTATCCCTCCCTTAGCCCCCCACTCCCTGATAGGCCCCAGTGTGTGATGTTCCCCTCCCTGTGTCCATGTGTTCTCATTGTTCAACTCCCACTTATGAGTGAGAACATGCGGTGTTTGGTTTTCTGTTCTTGTGATAATTTGCTGAGAATGATGGTTTCCAGCTATATCGATGTCCCTGCAAAAGACATGAACTCATTTTGTGTCTTCTGTGGGTATTTATTTGGTATTAGCAATTTATAATCCTGTACAGTGGGCATGATTGGTATTTTTTTTTTTTTTTTTTTTTGGCTTCCCAGCACCTTTTGAACACTCTTGCTATAATCTGGGGGAATTTCCAACCTTAGGAGAAGAACCGTCCTCCCACAATAGAACTCAGAGAACTAATCTGCTTTGCACCTAGGGCATGAGAATGTAACCTAGGTTCCATCAAAAAACCTAAGTTCTGAAATGAGCAATTTGAGGAGAGAGGCTCTGCTTAGAGTCCAGGTTTGCTAGCCAGAGTGGCAGTAGTAGCATCCGGCTCTTAGGGGTGGTGGTGTTTACAGTGATGAATTCTTGGTGCAGCTGAAAACAGTGACAGTTTTCTCATTAAGCCTGTTTTGTGCTGGGTTGGGGATTGCTCCTAGAAGCTTAGTATTGAGCCTTAGTATGAGGCTCCTTTCCTGTATGATTACTCAGAACCAGCTGCTGTTGCTTATCACTAAGTAGTTGAAAGATCAGTTCTCAATTAGCACTGTGAAGCATCTCATTTGGTCTGACTGTTTTGGATAAGGCCAGAGGACAGGGTCTGAGCTGAAAATTTGAATAATGTCATTTCTAGAACGGGACCTGAAAATGTAGGCCTATAAGTAAGAAGTGCAGACTGAGTTAAAAATAAAGGTTTTATGACAAATAGGAGCCCACCATAGGAAAAACTAACTCCAAGATGAGGTGAGGATAGGGCTCAAAGTCAGTGAAGTGAATAGAATAATCAGACTCATGCTCGACTGACAAGTTGAAATCCATGTGACTTTTGTCTTGGCATTAGAAAATTTTATATTTCAATACCATTCTTTGATTCCTACTTCCCTTTGTCATATTTCCAAGATTGTGAATCTTAAAATAGTTTCAAAGAATCAGATTCTTTGTTCACTGTATACAGAATTAAGTAAATCAAAATTGTGTTTATTGTTTTTAGGATTATGTACTGCCATCCACAATTCTATTTAGTTAGTATTAAAATAATAATGCTAATTTTCTAACTGTGGGCTGTATGCCCAAGAAAGCACTTACAATGAAAAAAATTCTTCCAGGAATTGTGAACCTAAGAAATCATTATTCAAATGCTCTTAGTTTAGTAGACTGATTGGCATATTGAAAGATTCACTTACCCTTTGTGTAGAGAGATACTGGCCCAGTCATTTTGGAATATGGCAGTCAGGAAGCGGTGTTACTTTAATATGGCCCTGACTGCTAAGTGTGCATGTCTTTCTTGAGATTCAGATGGTTCTGATGGCGAAAGCCCCTCTCCTAGATACGTAACTGAAAGGTTCTTCTTTAAATTCTTATATTAGATAACAAAACTTCCATTTATGAAGGGTGAACTGGGTGCAGTCATTGTGTTGGATGTTTTACATAATTCATCTTTGAGCCATACACACCCCAGCCAGCCAGGTTGTTACTCCTGTCTTTAAAAAAATAAATAAACTGGCCTGGCACGGTGGCTCATGCCTGTAATCCCAGCATTTTGGGAGGCCGAGGTGGGCAGATCACGAGGTCAAGAGATCGAGACCAAATTGGCCAACATGGTGAAACTCCATCTTTACTAAAAATATAAAAATTAGCCAGGTGTGGTGGTATGCGCCTGTAGCCCCAGCTACTTGGGAGGCTGAGGCAGGAGAGTCGCTTGAACCCAGGGTACAGAGGTTACAGTGAGCCAAGATTGCACCACTGCACTCCACCCTGGGAGGCTGAGCCAGACTCCGTCTCAAAATAAATAAATAAATAAACAAACAAACGAACAAAGGCTCGAGAGGTTACATGACTTGCTCCTGGCTATCCAGGTTTAAGTTGATGTTTCAGAGCAGTTTTGGAACCTAAGCTACTTTTGTTAGGAATTTTAATAGTTACCTATTCCCAGCCTCATCTCAGAGTCTAAGTAGAATGGTCCTGTGGTGCATCCTAGTTTCTACCAATCCTCAGCCTCTGGCCCAGCTCTGTGGCTTGATTTCACAGGCTTTTAGCAACTGGCAGTAACTACCAAGAATCACTTCATTTCATTGCCTATTGGTGATGTAATTTCTCAGATTCGGGCTTTACTTTCTGTAGTTCTTATTCTTCATATTTGGCCAAAACAGCAAATGAGTAAGAGAATGTTATGTGGAAAATTTAAACCCTCTCTCCGTAGTTTCTCAACAATTGCAGTTATCTCTACTATTTTCTTTTAGGAAGGAGGAATAAGTTAAACTTTTCTTCTCAGATTGAGGGATGCCAGGCCTGATTTGCAGTTACTTTAGAGGCCTTAATTTATTTGTATACTGTAACTGTCAGTGAAGTACTTCAGATGGTCCTGCGCTGTGTTCTTAAAGGTGCGGAATGATTTGAACGAAGTGTAACGGGATACGCGAACAAAATTCAAACTGGTTTTGTGATAAAGGCATACGTTCTGAGCCAATGCCAGAGAAAAGAACCATCTCAAACTTATTTGGACCCCATGGTACTATTCCTGGAACAAATCTTGTGTTTGAATAAATCACTGTCCCACCAGCATTCAGAGGCTCTAATGTGCTTCCATAATGAATCACATATTCAAAGTCAGACAGAAAAGGAATCATTGTAAAGAGTTTTTGACATTTTAGGCTACAAAGAAATCCTGGTTTTGAAATTTTTCTTTCTTCACCCTCTTACAGTATTCCTGATTGCTGGGAAGTTTGGAAGGGGTAGGAGAGGAACATGAGAAAATGAACTCACCTAAGACATATAGGAGCCATAAAGAGGGGACGGTATCTAAATTAAGATTTTAAGCCATTGTACATCTAGTAGGATAGATATGTGTACGGGTGTGTGTACTATTCTGTGACAAATAACAGGCAAGCTGCTCCTGTTATGGTGAATGAATAGGGAAGGTAAACTGAGGGGTGCTTACTTTCCCTATGCATTGCTTTAATCGAGTCAAACAACTCATACGTTTCACCCAGAACAACAATCTTCAGTTTATAAGATGTGACTTAGAACTGGGATGAGAACAGAGAAATAGAAGTTTGTATTTGTAGTTTGTATAAGTTAAGCAGTAACCCATCACTTGGGAAGCTTTTGTTCATTTCAAAAAGTTTGTTTTAATGAGTCCATATAATGCACAGAAATTTCCATGATTTACCAAATGATTTATAATTTAAGCTGCATCTGTATATCCTTTGAGATGATCTATTAAAATGAATGAATAGCTTAAGTTATGCTTAAGGCATAGGTCGTAAGTTTATTTAAGAATCAGGCATAATTAGGAGGGATGGTATTTGACTCAGAAATACTTTATTATGGCAACCTAGAAGTCATAGAAAAAAGATAAAGTGATTTTAAAAGGTATTTGGGGGGAAAAAGCATCTATGTATAGTCTTTTCTCTCTCTCTCTTTTTTTCTTTTGGTGGAAACAGGGTCTTGCCATGTTGCCCAGGATGGTCTCTAACTCCTGGCTCAAGCAATCCTCCAGCCTCCGTCTCCCAAAGTACAGGGGTTACAGGCGCGAGCCACCATGCCCACCCTACATATAACTCTTGAGTACAGGCATACCTCCTTTTATTGCACTTTGCTTTATTTTCCTTTGTAGATATTGTAAGTTTTTTCATAAATTGAAGTTTTTTGTCAACTGTGCTTCAAGCAATTCTCTCAGCACTGTTTTCTCCAACATCTTGTGCTAACTTTGTGTCTCTGTGTCACATTTTGGTATGTCTCACAATATTTCACGTTTTTCTTTTTTTTTTTTTTTGAGACGGAGTCTCGCTCTGTCGCCCAGGCTGGAGTGCAGTGGCGCAATCTCGGCTCACTGCATGCTCCACCTCCCGGGTTCACGCCATTCTCCTGCCTCAGCCTCCCAAGTAGCTGGGACTACAGGCGCCCGCCACCACACCCGGCTAATTTTTTTGTATTTTTTTTTTTAGTAGAGATGGGGTTTCACTGTGTTAGCCAGGATGGTCTCGATCTCCTGACCTCGTGATCCACCCACCTCGGCCTCCCAAAGTGCTGGGATTACAGGCGTGAGCCACTGCGCCCGGCCCACATGTTTTCACTGTTATATTTATTATGGTGATCTGTGATCAATGATCTTTGAGGTTACTATTATAATCATTTTGAGATGCCACGAACCATGCCCATATGGGATGGTGAACTCAATTGATAAATGGTATGTGTTCTGACTGTTCCCCCACCAGCAATTCCTCTCCCTCTCTCTGTCTGTCTTTCTTCCGGCCTCCCTATTGCCTCACTCGTAACAATATTGACATTAGGGCAACAAATAACCCTACAAAGGCCTCTAAGTGTTCAAGTGAAAGGAAGAGCTGCATGTCTCTCACTTTTTGTCAAAAGCTAGAAATGGGCAGGCATGGCGGCACATGCCTGTAATCTAGCACTTTGAGAGGCCGAGGTGGGTGGGCCTCAGGAGTTAAAGACTAGCCTGGGCAACATGGTGAAATCGTGCCTCTACAAAAATATAAAAGATTAGCCAGGTGTAGTGGTGCGTACCCATAGACCTAGCTACTAGGGAGGCTGAAGTGGGAGGATTGCTTGAGCCCAGGGGGCGGAGGTTGTGGCGAGCTGAGATCATACCACTGCACTCTAGCCTGGGCGACAGAGTAAGACCCTGTCTCTAGAAATGATTAAGCTTAGTAAAAGGCATGTCAAAAGGCAAGACAACCTGAAAGCTAGGTCTCTTGTACCGTTGGTCATGTTGTGAATGCAATAGAGAAGATATTGAGGGAAATTAGAAGTGCTACTCCAGTGAACACACAAATGATAAGAAAGTGAAACAGCCTTATTGCTGATAGAAGAAAGTTTGAGTGGTCTGGAGAGAAGATCAAATGAACCATAACATTCTCTTAAGCTAAAGTCTAATCCAGGGCAAAGCCCTAACTCTCTTCAATTCTGTGAAGGCTGAAAGAGATGAGGAAGCTGCAGAAGAAAAGTCTGAAGCTAGTAGAGGTTGATTCATGAGGTTTAAGGAAAGAAGCCATCTCCGTAACATAAAAGTGCAGCGTGAAGCAGCAAATGCTGATGAAGAAATTGCAGCAAGTTATCCAGAAGATCTAACTAAGACCATTAATGAAGGTGCCTATGCTAAACAACAGATTTTCAATACAGATGAAACAGCCTTCTATTGAGAGAAGATGCCATCTCGGACCTTTGTTTAAATGACAACAAAGGATTTTGAATATTACATAAACTTAGTTGCTAAGGCAGCAGCAGGGTTTGAGAGGATTGACTCCAATTTGAAAAGCAGTTCTTTTGTGGGTAAAATGCTCGTGCTACAGAGAATCTTTTGTGAAAGGAAGAATCAACCAATACAGCAAACTTTATTGATGCCTTCCTTGAAGAAATTGCAAAGGCAACCCAGCCTTCACCAACCACCACCTTGATCATGCAGCAACTGTCAACGTTGGAGTCAAGACCCTTCACCAGCAAAAGAAAATTATGACTGCCTGAAGTCTCAGATGATCATTAGCATTTGTAGCAATAAGGTATTTTAAAATCAAGGTATGTGCACTTTTTCAGACATGATACTATTGCATACTTAATAGACCACAGCATAAAAATAACTTTTAAATGCACTGAGAAGCTAGACGATTTGTGTGACTCATTTTATTGTACGATTTGCTTTATTGCACTTTTTCCTTTATTGCAGTAGCCTGGAACTGAACCTGCAATATCTTCGAGGTATATATAGCCTATATTTAAGAGGTTCAGAATTCTACTAGAATATCAATATAGTAAGAGACTGACTTTTTCGTGTGAAATAATTAACTCTGTGGCTTACATTATAAGTACTATGTTTGTGATGTTTAGGAATGTACTTACTATAGAATTTACTGTTATAAGAGCAGAAAAATAACAATACCTTGTTTAATAAAATATTAAGGTGCACTTATTTTACATTTTTACTGCTAAGTGAAAATATATCTGATAATTTAGGGAATTTAGTGATTATGTAAAAACATTTTATTGTTTTTTCCTTAGTAGTGCCTTTTTTAAAAAGACATACTTTACATTGTTGTTATCTTGGATTCCAGAAAATATAGTAATCTTCTTTTAAATAGACTTACCTGTAAATGATACTAATGATAACAAATGGGAAGATCCTAGAACCTCTATCAATAGTAAAAATATCAAGCCAAAGATATTAGTTACAGAGTACTGTGACATTTTCAACACTATTGTCAATTTTGTTCATCTCTTTTATGATTGAGTGATACTCCATCTAAAAATGGGGGAAGAAATTAATCTTTATTATCTAGACTTAAATGAAAATCTTGACAAGTTCCAACGTATTTTTTCTATAAGATTTTTAGAAAAATAAATTGCTACATTTTGCAGGCTATTACACAGAGCTCTGTTAATAACCTGAGGATGGTTTTCTGAAGATGATATTATTAGCTTGGAACAATATTGCCTTTTATTTAGTAAACAGAATGAAAAACATACAAAGGATATTGACACATGACATCAGTATGGGAGAAATTGATGGCATCAAGAAAATAAAAGAATCTATGGAAATTAGCTGAAGGGTTGGTCAAAAATCTATATGGTATGTTGAACTCTATAGTTGTTTACATAAAGAATTTGGACTTGGCACTGAGCCAGCAGGAAAAAATAATCTGATCAGTACACTTATCTTATGTCAAGGGTATGTTGATCTTGTAAGAGTTAACATTACTTTGGAGGCATATAAATATTGAGAAATAATTCTAATATTACACTGCGGAGAAATTCAGTGAAAATTGTTAGAAAAAGAGACCTCAAAAAAATTAAAAGAAGTTGAAATTGATTTGGACAGAAGAATCAAAAGATTAGGAGTTATAAGGAGAAGAGGCACAGCTGTTCTCTATTTCTGTGAAAACAGAGTAAGAATAAATGCATATTCATGAGAACGGAAAATATGCAGGTTGGTTATTGGAACAGTACGAGAGAGAAGGAGCATCTTACCTTGGAAATTTTGAATGCAATATATAATTGCATCTAATAAAAACTGTATGTACTCATTCAATACGTATGCATTGAATGTCTTCCATAGAAAAGCCTAATATTAAGTGTTGATTCCTGTTTGAATATAAGAAACTAAACCAGGGACTTGATAGAAGGTGTCCATCATAGCTCTGTGACTTTTGTGAACATAGTGGGCTAAGTAAGACTTCTTGAGAAATGGAAAATCGATTTCATACCCTTTCAGTAGGTAATATACCAAGATGTGTATATATATTTATAGAGAGAGAGAGAGACATGAATAGAATGGCTCTATAGAGTTAGTCAGCCTTTGGTATCAATTAAGCTGACCATATCTAAATGTCTTTTGAACATTCCTTAAGAAATGTCAAGAGAAATAAGAGAAAGTTAGTAATGCTGCTCATATATTCTTTGTCATTATTTACAGTGTATTATGTATACAGTGTAATCCGTCAGCCAACTTTAATTTCATAAGCTATTCATTGTGTTTAAACAGCGCCTTTCTTATATTAAATATTTATGGCAGTCTTTGGGAAGAATACATTAAAATAGCAGATGGGGGTCGTTTTAAACATTTCCTTGATTGAAGGCAGGGGACCCCCTTGTGAATTTATAGTCTGCTTTCAAAGAAAGTTCACAGTGTCTGATAATAACCCAAGGAGGCAAGAATTCCACCAATTCCCAGCACTGTGATTTCAAAAAGCAATGGCTGCAAACAGTCTTCATGCTTCAGCACCTCCTATTTTGAAACTGTTAGCAAGAGCAGTGAAGAACGGTGAACAAAACCGGTTACAGTTGTATTGCCTATTAATAATGCAATAGGAGTACACCTCTTTTGCATTAATATTACTTTTTAATCGATTTTTAAGCATAGTAGCAAAAATAAGTGGAAAGTCAAATCTTTGACCTGTGGTGGACGGGAAGATGTATCCTAGACTCTGGAATTCGGATTCTGGAATTTAAAAGATATTTGGGGAATTATATCCTAGGAAACGTTTCCTAAAACAGGAATGTGCTTTTTTGCTTTATATTTTCTATTTGCCTTGGTAACTAAGAAGTCCGAATCCAGGAATAATGTTTTTTCCCCCCAAAGTAGTGTTTTCTCCTGATTTCAACTTATAAACACTATACGTCTTTAATTATATTATTTTCTTTAATAGTTATCTTGACCTTTTGGAGTGTTACTGAGTGTAAAAATTATTCTATCAGTTTTTATTAAAATCTTAGAAGGTTATTAGACTGTATAATTTGACTTCATTATCATTTGATAATTGAGATGTTTCTTTCTTAAACAGTCTTACTCTGTTTTTTCTAAGCAGACAGCTTGCGTGTGATGCAAAAGGGAAATGTTTTGTCTCTGAAAATCTTATGTAGCTTTAGCCAGCTACTTCATTAATGTTTGGTGAGAGCTCTGATAGTTTCAGGCCAGGGAAATTATGACTCTTATAGTACTTCAGACATTTGCCAATCAATAGTAACCATCCTCAGCTGATGGAGTGATCATTTTACAATCACATAGAATATAAAGGTGTCATGGGGGGAAGGTGCCATGGGCAGGCTGGTAGTATCAGAGTCTCTTTAAACTTATATTTTGCAAATAATTGTTCAATAGTTCTTTAGGGGATGTTAAGAAACTAATTTTCTAGTGGTAAAATTGTACACCTTTATTTTAAAAAATGTTTTATTATGTGCAGTGATTGTAATATCACATTTAAACATAGCCCAGGAGCTTTTCACAGATGTGCTCTCCAGGATCTGTGAATCACCTGAAATAATCAAACCAAATGTTGTATGTGATATGTTTTTGGAAGGGTATCCTTAGCTTCCATCAGTATCAAAGGGGATCTCTAATTCCAAAACCTTAAGCTGGTCTGATCTAAGCTCTTTATTTTCCAGATGAAGAATCTGAGATCTGACAAAATCAAGCGACTAAAGTGAGGCAGTATTGAAAAAACTACAGTTAAAATAGTTTCTTCTACTGTAGGTTGTCCCTGAGGTTTGCAATATTCTTTTGTTGTTGTTGTTGTTGTTGTTCACTTTTGTTAGAGACAGGATCTTGCTATGTTGCCCAGGCTGGCCTTGAACTCTTAGCCTCAAACCATCCTCCCACCTTAGCCTCCTGAGCTGCTGGGATTACAGACACGAGCCACTGTGCCCAGCTCACCAGTATTCTTTTATAAGTTAGATGTTAATACTCCGGAATTGAAAAAATTATGAAGCTTTTTCATACACAAATCTATTCAACTCAAAATACTTATGAAGTTGAGTCCTGGATTCATAATCTCTCGGCATATTGTTTTGAGTTCCATCTGAGCTTGAGGATGATGTCTATAAAGCCAGCCAATATTCATTACATCTTCAAGTGAGAGTACACTGCTCGCCGCCCTGCAGTTTTAACCCTTTACAGTGGAAGTGTAGCCTTTCCTTCTTCCAGGAATTGTTAGAATAAATCCTGACGGTTCCAGACAGTATGGAAGGATCCCAGTAGATAGGAAAAGATCCCAACTCAAAGGTCCAAGCTTAGTGGGATAACTTTCTGGGCAGATGGTGCCAAGAGATGACTTAAATGTCTACAACCACTTGTCAGCTGTGGTTTTTTTCTGGGACTACTCCAGGTCTTCCCTGGGGAAGGGACACATATTCTTCCTGGTAATAAAGATTAACCTTGGGGACAAGGATAGCATTTTCTTGTGCAGCATGACGTAGAAGTAAATGGAAGGGAAAACCAGGAAAGCAGAGGTGTTCCCCCACAGAGGCAGTGGTAGAAAAAGCAAGGTAGAAAAAAGCAGTAAGACAGGGATGTTTGGAGAAGGCACTCATTCCTAAGGAAGGAATGATAGCAGATTGGATGTTTTTTGTTTATGCCTTATCTATTTGACGTTACTACCAGTGATTTTTGCCTTACATCTGACCTCTTTTACCATTCAAAAGTGTCAAAATAGATTTTGTTGTTGTTGCAGTTTTGTAACGGGCAGGTGTATTGTTATCAGGATGGAGGCTGATTTATTCTTTTAATTTAATTTTTTTTGCGGGCTGACACCTGAAGATCTACCAGCTCTCTGCCTCTGGGGTCAAAGTGTGCTCTTCCCCACTGGCAGTTGGGCTGCTGATGGCTCCTTTTAATTCCCATCAGCTGAGGGCTGACTCAGAGTCAACATCTTCTCCCTATCCTGGACCCCAAAGAGTACAAGGAAAAAAGGCTCAGAGACTTAGCACATTATTTTTGTTTTAAGATGTCAGCACCTGATTTACGATTTTCGTGCTTGTTTAAATACTCTGAAACTGTGTTTTCTTTTTTCTTTTAATTTAAATTTGTCTTCATAAAGTTGGCTTACAAGAACATTTCTTTATCAAGTTTATCTGGATTTTCTGGGTCAAAAGTATAAGTGATTTCTGGACTTTTCTTGACAAAAAGTACCAAGAAAAGCTGCTTTAAAACAACAAATCTAATTTTAAAAACACTTAGTGAGCTAAAAAACAGACTCAAACCAAACTAATGAAAGCTGTTTAAGAGAAGTCAGTTGAAGTGGTTTCCAGCATTTATTTCATTGTTTTTTCAGCTCTTTGTTAACACCATGAACGTGAATTAAAAAAAAAAATTAACTTGTTTTTGAACTCTATAAAAAGTATTTTTTTTTCTTTTAATTAACTCTATTGTTTTTTAAAGCCCTGTCAAGCTCTATTTCTGTGCTTGGGTAGTTCCCATTTGCAAATAGGGCAATTTCTGCACATAGGTCTGAACAGGCTATGCCACAATTATCCTTTTTATTGTAACTTTACTGTCAAAGAAGTAGTTTTCGTCTCCAAATGGCAATTCCAGAGTAATTCAAATGCCTTAGTAAACATATTGTCATTTCCAATTTCCAAAGGCAATGGCTGCTGGTCCAGTAAACAAAACCCATGTTGAAACTTGGAGTGGACCCACATCCCCTCATTGTTACTTTAGTATCTTTCATAATAGTGACAGTTGCTAGGATTTGTTTTTTACTAAGTGCCAGGAACAGTGGGAAGTGTTTACATGGATTTTCTCATTTAATCTTTACATTAACTTTATGAGGTGTAGGTAATTTGTGTATCTTTTTTTTTTTTGAGACAGAGTCTCGTTCTGTTGCCCAGGCTGGAGTACAGTGGCACGATCTCAGCTCACTGCAGCCTCCGCCTCCCGGGTTCAAGCAATTCTGCTGCCTCAGCCTCCCAAGTAGCTGGGACTACAGGCTCCTGCTACCACGCCTGGCTAATTTTTGTATTTTTAGTAGAGACAGGGTTTCACCATGTTGGCCAAGATGGTCTCGATCTCCTGACCTCATGATCCGCCTGCCTCGGCCTCCCAAAGTGCTGGGATTACAGGCTGAGCCACCGCGCCCGGCCATGTGTCTTAATCTCATAGACCTGGAAACCTAAGCTCAGAGACCAGTAATTAAGGCTGCCTTGGCTACCTATCTAGTACACAGTAGAACCAGAATTCTAACCCATACTGACTAAAGCTTAGCCTAACTGCATCACTGTTTTATACTGACATATGGGATGTACATTTAATGATATATATGCAATCGTTTTCTAGTTATAATTCATCTTTGAAGTCATTTGAGCTTGGAAAAGTTGCTACATATCATAATTGGCCTCGTTGCCAGACACTAGGCCCTGTGCTATGTTCTCTACTGATAAATTTGCTGCCATTGAATGGTAAGAATCTGGTATCACCATACAGCTTTACAAATAAGACATAGGCGATATTAATGGCCTCATCGTCATTGCCTGGTAAGAGGCAGATTCAGGGGAGTTTCGCTACTAACAAAACTATTCTCCTGGTGCTGAATAAGAACTACTTGAACAAGCTACACAAAAGGATTAAAGTGCAATTAAGTTATTTCCAAAAATGTGTGGTGGTATTTGTCTCCATGGCATGTGATTATCTTTAGAACACATTCTAAAAATGATTTCCAACTCACAATAATATTGGGAAAAAAAAATTTGAAAACATTTGTCCTTCCTAAAAGATGAAACATTTGAGGTATTTTCCTTGCTGCCTCATCCCTTTCCTTCCTTTAGCAAACATTAATTGAGAACTTACTTTGTGCTGTTTGTACCTAAATGAATAAAACACAGCTCCTTACCCGAAAGAAGCTGAAAATATTCTTCGAGCAACTGTCATTTAGTGCTTGCTTTGAAGTTTATGAATTAAGGAGTAGAAATTCAGAAAGTCTTCAGTCGATTAATTTTACAGTATAGGTTAGCTTCATATATTTAATACACATCTCAAATGTCAAGTTCTTTCTCTCTGCATTAGTGCCCACACATAACCATAAAATCTTGCCTTTGTATCATATACTTATCTCTCCCAGTTCTTTATTTCTTTCGACCGTAGTGTTAAACCTATATATCATGGTGACACATTAATCATTTCCAAGCTATTTTTAAGAAACTGGAGTCTGTATTCCTTTTTGGGATCAATAATTGGGACAAATGAAATAATAATATGAGAACTAAATTTAAGGAGGGGATTTTAAAAGTTTTTCTGAAAGTCTAAAATTATTTTCTTTCTTTTTTTTAAGGATTTTGATAACTAAAATATTTGAGTTGGTGTTGTGTTCTCTTATGAACCCACTGAGTGTTTCTCAAAGTTGGAGTGTCAGGATCACTGGGGCACACAGTTTTGGACACCACACTGGACCTACCTAATTAGAATTGTGTCCACCCACGTTCCCATTTGAAGTTGTAACATGCTTTATTGACAATTCCGAAGCACAGTAGCACTTCAGACCCATTTTTCCTATCGATTTTATTTATATATAAGCATAAACAGAAGAAACTTTGGTGTGGGCAAGAAACTACAGAAGGATTCCTGCTGACTCATGAGCCCTAAGCCTCTTTAGATTTCTGTTAATTGAGTTGAGACAATGCCCTCTTTCCCAAAAGCTGTTTTCTTTAACAGAAGGGAATTTCTACAGTGGTTCTAAACTAGAATGGGGCCAGAGTCCACTAACACCAAATTCCAGAGTCCTAAAAACTTTCCGTTTTTAGAGAATGTGATTTCCCCACCAACCCCAAAAACGTTTCACTAAAGAAAAATGACACACCAACATGGCACAAGTATACATATGTAACAAACCTGCACGTTATGCACATGTACCCTAGAACTTAAAGTATAAATAATAATAATAATAAAATAAAATAAATAAAAAAAGAAAGAAAAATGAGGGAGAGGGTATTATCTACCTAGTTCCAAAGAGAACCCTTTTTCTAATGAAATCATATAATCCTCATAGAACCCTCCTAGGGGAACCCAGCAAACAATATTAGCTTTTATTATATGCTTGCTATGGAGCCAAGGCCCTGTACTGGATGTTTTTTGTGTTAATGAATCTGATTGTGTTATTGTATTTAGTAGCCTAATGAGATAGTTATTATTTATCCTCAGGTCAATTAAGTAACTTGTCCAGACATTGAGTTAATCAATGAAGGAGCCAGGAATCAAACCCTGGTTGGCAGAATTTCAAAACTGTCTTCCCAAGGAGAGAAAAAAATGCAGTATAGTGCTTCTCACTCTGAATCACAAACATTCCATCTCAGGAAGCCACCATTAGCAGTGCAACACGAAGGAAAAGGACTTTCTTCAGCCAGCCTAAAGAAAGAGCATCATCTCCTTTCTGAATTTAAGTATTTACCTTCCCCATGAGAAAACAATACCCTTTGCTTCAGGGCAATAAGATAATTGTTTTGGTTTCAAAGGTCTTTCCTTCTGGCTCCTACAGGATTAAAATAAACAAAGGTGATGTTTATGTCAACAATGTTATTTAGCCAAATAGGTGGCACTGTCAGTGTGAAAGCTAGATGGTAGTTGACTCTAAGAAAGGGATGAGATCCTTTATTAACTAAAAAGAGAGACTGAAAATTAAGAATGCCTCTGCAACTGTAACTTTAGCACATTTGCCTGAATGTTATAATGTATTCACTGTAAAGTCTAGAAACCTTATAAATATATGACTGGCAGTTGCCTCAGGCAGAAATCTTTTACTGATGCAATGAGATAAAAGTAATTAAGCTACATGTAGACTGATGGGTAATTAAATCCATGTGAAGCATTTTGTAACTAATTGCTATGTTCTAATCACAGATTGCTTTCTATTTGTCAAGGTAAGTGTATATAATTACACCGTCCTTATTTTCTTTAATCTGAAATCATCCCAGTTGGGTGAATGTTTTTAAGCACTCTGAATCTTAGAATATTTGGTACATTTCTTGCATAAAGGTAATTTGCATATTTTGTAATTTAAGGACCTTTTATAGTTAAATAGCTTTTAGTTCACTAACAATTCTGTGGTCAATAGAGATTTCTAGTCTAGACTCATTGTTCATTGTTTAATCTTTTTCTTTTCTTTTTTAAATAGTAAAAGGTTATGTTATTTACTAATGCCAGTAACATTCAAGGCATTATATGAACATGGTCCTTATCATAGTAGTTAGAAGAGACCAAGGATCAGTAAAGGGATTAAAAATAGATTTCTATTGACACAGGTTATAAAACAAACAGCTTTGAGGGCTGGAGAGTCTCAGGTTGAGAGAGCAATATAATTGAAGGCATGGCTGGATCTCCTTGACAGATTATAGCTGGTAAGACAAGGGCATTTCTAGAATCAGGGGACTAGAGTGGATTTCATCCACTTTAAGTAGAAGTAGAAATGTGGATGTAGAGATCCATTTAAGTTTTTAAATACAAGTCGCCCTTGCTGCTTCGTGACACTAGACAGTGCTAGACGGATGTCTTATTCATCTTTGTGCTTTTAGCGTGGTGTCCAGCACCTGGCGCTCACTCAGGTAATATTTGTGTTATTGCCATGAGTAACATGTAGACCAATAGTGAATCAACAAATCATTTTCTGCCGATTATCTTCATTTGTGGCCTTCTCTTTCTCAATTTCTTAGTTGTGTAGTCTGTTTTCTGACCTTCAGGGCATATTATAAAGTCACTGTATTAATAAAAAGAAGTCCTAGGTAGGCATGGTGGTTCATGCCTATAATCCCAGCACTTTGAGAGGCTGAGACAGAAGGAACACTTGAGCCCAGGAGTTTAAGACCAGACATGGCAACGTAGTGACACCTCATCTCTAGAAAAACTGAAAAAAAATTAGCTGGACATCGTGATATGCCACTGTAGTCCCAGCTACTCAGGAGGCTGAGGCAGGAGGATACTTGAGCCTGGGAGGTCAAGGCTCTGCAATGAGCTATTATCACACCACTGTACTCCGGCCTGCATAAGAGAGAGAGACCTTGTCTCAAAGAAAACAAAACAAAACAATCCTGTATTTAATTACTTAATTCCGCCTTATACATACTTTTTGTTTTTTTAGAGATGAAGTCTCTGTCACCTAGGCTGGAGTATAATGGCGCAGTCTCGGCTCACTGCAACCGCTGCCTACTGGCTTCAAGCGATTCTCCTGCCTCAGCCTCCTGAGTATCTGAGACTACAGGCACGCGCCACCACACCCAGCTAATTTTTGTATTTTTAGTAGAGACGGGGTTACACCATGTTGACCAGGCTGGTCTTGAACTCCTGACCTCAAGATCCGCCTGCCTCGGCCTCCCAAAGTGTTGGGATTACAGGCGTGAGCCGCTGTGCCTGGCCTATACGTACTTTTTATTACATCAAATGTTTCACATCATTTTTTATTGCTAATGACTTTTAATAGCATTGTAATTTATAATGAACTTTTAAGTTTAGTCTTCTCTTAAGTGGAAATTATTATGACAGGCATAGTTTACTAAGGCTGAATTGTAATATATTTGTTTGGAAACCAGATCCTTACCCCCTCATTCTTCTCATTTTTGTTGAGCAACTAAAGTTGCCCTGTGTGGTGTGGAAAATTAGACATTTTTTTTGGAGACATAGTTTCACTCTGTTGCCCAGGCTGGAGTGCTGTGGTGCAGTCTTGGCTCACTGTAACCTCTGTCTTCTGGGTTCAAGAGATTCTTGTGCCTCAAGCCTCCTGAATAGCTGGGCTTATAGGCATGCACCTCCACACCTGGCTAAGTTTTGAACTCTTAGTAGAGACAGGGTTTTGCCATGTTGGCCAGGCTGGTCTCGAACTCCTGATCTCGAGTGATCCAACTGCCTCGGCCTCCCGAAGTGTTGGGATTACAGGTATGAGCCACCATGCCTGACCAAAATTAGACTTTAAAAAAAATAGAAACCGGATCTCGCTACATTGCCCAGGCTGGTCTACAACTCCTGGGCTCAAGCGATCCTCCCCCATTGGCCTCCCAAAGAGCTAGGATTATAGGCATATGGATTCCTCTTCTGCTCACTGCACACCAGATGTGCTTCACCACACTCTTGGTGTAAGAGTGCCAGCCTGCCAGCCACCAGATTTTTTCTTTTCCTCAGATACAAATGTTATGTTGATTTCTTCATACCACTGCACCTTGTCCCATAGCTTCTCCTTTGTATTACTGTAGATATAAAATAATGAATAGAGATGTAATGCATTTTATCTTTACTGTATCTAAGTTTAACACCTCAAAAACATAGAATAATTATTCTTTTCTAATGCCTGCTGACAATATTATCTTCACATCTTTCTGTTTGTGGTTATACTGACCTATCTTATAAATTTATTTAACTTAAAACTTTTCTGTACATTTAAAAAAACATGTGTCATAGCTGTCTCATCATTTTTTTTTTTTTAATATCCCTTGGGAAACTTCACAGGGGGCTTGGTGACGACTACTTGATAAATACCACTTGCTGATGACAATGGCAGTACCAGGACATGTTTCAGGATGCGGTCTTTGAGTTTCTAATTGCAAATACAGGATAAAAAATTACCTTTTTTATGTAGTGTGTCAGGCTTCTTATTTAAAGAAAAATGTGTTCATTTGATGGTTTTTTTAAAAATAGGTGATAATTTTAGAAGCATCCTAACAGGAGCCACTTTAAATCAGGAAACTTAGACTCAGTTCTGAGGAAATAGGTTATTGATTTCCATTAGACAAAGAGTATGTTAGTCCTGCCTTACTTAAATTTCACCTGAAGCTCCTAGAGTCTGTTGGTTACCAGAGGTTTCACATACTCTGAGTCCTTTGCCCTAATAAGCCATACTCTTGCCTTCATTTTCTTCCTTGTTTGCTTTTATTGTATAAAAATCTCAGACTTACAGAAATGTTGCAAAAACAGTACATTTATCCTTCTTCAAGTCTTTCTTTCTCTCTTTCTCTTCCTTCCTTCCTTCCTTCCTTCCTTCCTTTCTTTCTTTCTCTCCTTCTTTCTTTCTTTCTTTCTTTCTTTCTTTCTTTCTTTCTTTCTTTCTTTCTTTCTTTCTTTCTTTCTTCCTTCCTTCCTTCCTTCCTTCCTTCCTTCCTTCCTTCCTTCCTTCCTTCCTTCCTTCCTTCCTCTCTCTCTCTCTCTCTCTCTCTCTCTCTCTTTCTTTCTTTCTTTCTTTCTTTGCCTTCTTTCTTTCTTTGCCTTCTTTCTTTTCTTTTCTTTTCCTTTTCTTTTTTTCGAGACAGTGTCTCACTCTGTCCCCCCGGTGGGAGTGTAGTAGCACAATCACAGCTCACTGCAGCCTTGAACTCCCTCACTCAAGCCATCCTCCTACCTCAGCTTCCTGGGCTGGGGCTACAGGTGTGCACCACCACACCCAGCTAACTTTTTTTGTAATTTTTGTAGAGACGGGGTTTCGCCATATTGCCCAGGCTGGTCTCGAACCAACTGGGATCAAGTGATCATCCCTCCTTGGCCTCCCAAAGTGCTGGAATTACAGGCCTGAGCCACCACGCCTGGCCTTAAATGTTTCTATTTTAACATGACCATTATCTAATTATCAATACCAGAAACTTAATGTTGGTAAAATACTACTATGTAATCTACAGACCCTATCCAAATTTCACCCATTGTTTCACTAACATTCTTTTTCTGGTCCCAGGTCTATCTAGGATCCCACATTACATGTAGTTACCATGTCTCCTTAGTCTCTTCACTTCCAATCTGGGCCAGGTCTCCTGTCTTTGTCTTTTAGAACCTTAATATTTCTGAAATGTGCTGGTCAATTATTTTATAGCACCTCTCTCAATTTGAGTTTGTCTGGTATTTCCATGTGGTTAAATTCAGGTTATGCATTTTTGGCAAGAGTATCACCGAAGTAATTGATATGCACTTTTCAGAACATCAAGGTACATGATGTTAAGAAGTCTCATTACTGGTGGGTTTCATTTTTATTACATAGTTAAGGTGATGCCAAGTTTCTCCACTGTGAGGTTTTTTGTTTTTTTTTTTTTTTCATTTTAATTAATGTCTTATGGGGAAATGCTTAAAAACTGTAAATATCTTCCTTCTGCCCACTAACTTTAACATCCATGGATGATCCTTGCCTCTGACAGTTATTACTTGTGGTGTTTGTCAGATGTTGATTTTCGTATCTTACCTTTTACATTCAGTAATTAAAATTATATTATATGGAAGACCTCTGCTTTTTCCTCCATTTATTTTTTGAATTACCTTTTCTGTTTTGGACTCATGGATATTTATTTTGTTCTATACTTTAAATTCCACTACCGTCATTATTTATTTTGTTGATCAAATTGTCCCAGATTGGCCATTGAGAGCTTCTTCAGTTTGACTCCTTTGTTCTCTTGATTCGCCCTCATAATTTTTTTAGTACTTTCTTACTGTCTGGCACCAGGAAGTGTTTTAGGCTTACCTTGTACTTTCCCTAACTAAAATCCTGGAATCACCCATTTCTCTAAGCAATTCTTATACTTTATGTTGAGAGAAAGGGTTTTGAAACTGAGATATGATCGCTAGTTGTGTTCATTGCTTCCGGGATATCATCTTCTAACTTGATGTTTTAAATTTCAAATTTGTGGAGTTCTCTTGGAACTGATAGATAGCCAGTGCACTTCTGTGTAGACTATTGGTCTTCAAATGATTCCGTAGTAAAACTCTCCTTTTTTTCCTATTAAAATGACATAATGTTATTTTTTTCTCATTTTAAAGGGAAAATGAATTAAGTTAATGGATAGAAGCATCTCAATATTCTGTATTTCTCAGGAAACCTTTTCTTCCCATTTTGGTGGCTATTCTCCATTTGTGTGGATATATAAAAGATGATAAATTGGTGCGTAAGTAGGAAACATTAACAGAAACTCAAACAATTTATTATTTTTACAATCTGTTTTTTTTTCTGTTGAATACATATAGGTATTTTCTGATTGTGTACTTTCTACTCCAATGAGAATGAGCATTCATGCTTTGTTTTCTGTTTGAAACACTGTGAAAACTTGAATACTTTCTTATGTTCTTTTCTTTGTAAGCAAATCTGAGAACTGCACCTGTAGGCTCCTTCTTCCTTTCATGTTGTCATCTCAATGTCCCTCCTCTTTTTCCTCCTTCCCCAACCCTTCATGCTTCCCTTTCTTCCTGTCTTCTTATTAATTTATTCATTCAGTCAATAAATAAATATTCATCGGATGCTTAATATGTCCTCAGTCACTGCCCTATTACAAGAGTTAGTTCGGTGAACAAAACAGATGAGAATCTCAGTCTTATTGTAGCTTTCCTTCTATTTGGGGGTGGGGCGGAGAGGCAATACACAATGAACATAATTAGAAGTAAATTATATAGTATGTTAGAGATACTTCTCTCCACTTTTTTCTGTCTGTTCCTTCCTCCTGCTGCATTTACTGAGTAATTTCTCTCCATTGGTCACTGTTGGAGATCTTTAAAATAAATGATGAATGAAAGACACCCTTTCTAGGACCTCAGCTTAATCCTTAACCAGCTGAAGCCACAGGAAATAACACAAAAGAACTGGGGAGTTAGAGAATACAGAATGCAAATGTATTTCGCAAGAGTTTTGTAGAATATTTAAGTGAACTCAAGTTTGAAATATCAGAACAGTTTTTCCTAGAAGAGATTTGGCAGACTTAATAGAGGTAATAAAGCATTTTTAAAACTTAACCAGCACACTTATAAAAGATAACAAAATGATTTTGCTGTATTTGGCTAAGCTTGGACCAGTGCAATTACTATAAGTACTCGATTTCTTTTTAAATCCTCGTAAGTAAATGCCACAGTAATATATTGGCTGCAGAGGAGACAAAGGTGGAGAGTTTCTCTGTAAAGGTTTTATGGAGGGGGATTGAGAGATGGAGATGGTGTTTTTATCAAGTTAACAGGAGTACTTTGGTAATGACATTCATTTTTTCCTAAACAAGAAAAGTTGTATAAATCACACCTGGAAATGAGGAGCTTTTTAAAAGATTTCTATGCCACTCATGTATTGGTTAATAATTGTCAAATTACATATCTTACCTATTTTCTGTGTTTCTTCATTTATGACTTATAAATAATGGTTTACAGTTGGAAGCAATTTGTAGATAGAAATGCTATTTGCAGTAAGAACTACTAAACATCTATTTTAATAGTGAGAATTAAGGACTCAACTTTGAAGTATAGTTTTAAATACAATAGTCTCTATTTTGTAAACACTGTGAAGTGTATAAAATGTGTATGTCCAAGATGACTTAAAGATAATACACAAATGATTGTTGTACAGTTGCATTTCTGAATGCCACTTTTTAATTTATTAACCAGTATGTTTTGAATTTTAATAAAATATGTCAATACAATCAAGAAATATACATAGATGAAGTACAAAATCTTTATCAATCATTTCACTTCACTGTGATGAATTTTCAGTTTCTGTTGATTAATTATGAGAAAGTATAATTTATATATATTATGTGAATTAAAATTCATGTTAATTCTTTGCGTTTTTCATTGTAGGCAGTTCTATACCTTATAACAGTGCTGCCCAGTAGAAATATATGAGCCATGTGTATAATTTAAAATGTTCTAGTAGCCACATTAAAAAAGGAAAAATATACAGGTTAAGTTTATTTTAATCAGATACTTTAACTCATTATATCCAAAATACTAATTTCAATTTGTAATCAATTTCTTTTGACGGGGAGTGGGAGATGGAGCCTCTCTCTGTTGCCCAGGCTGGAGTGCAAAATGGCTCAGTCATAGCTCACAGCAGCCTTGAACTCCTGGGTTCAGACTGTCCTCCTGCCTCAACCACGCAAGTAGCTAGGACTGCAGGCATGTACCACTGTGCCCAGCTCAGTTTTAAAAATTATTTTAAAATCTTAATAAGATAGTTTACATTCTTTTTTCATACTAATTAGTTGAAATCAGATGTGTACCTTGGCACTTAAAGTATATCTTAGGACTGGGCATGGTGGCTTATGCCTGTAATTCCAGCACTTTGGGAGGCCGAGGCAGATGGATCACGAGGTCAGGAGATCAAGACCATCCTGGCTAACACGACGAAACCCCATCTCTATTAAAAATACAAAAAATTAGCTGGGCGTGGTACTGGGCGCCTGTAGTCCCAGCTACTCGGGAGGCTGAGGCAGGAGAATGGCGGGAACCCAGGAGGCGGAGGTTGCAGTGAGCCGAGATCACGCCACTGCACTCTAGCCTGGGTGACAGAGCGAGACTCCGTCTCAAAAAAAAAAAAAAGCACATCTTAGTTCAAACCAACTACACTTCAAGTGTTCAGCAGCCACATATGACTTGTGGTTATATGTGGATAGCACAGGTTATATATTGGATAGCACAGGTTTATTACTCTTAACGCATCTCATGTTATTTACACATTGTTTTGGTTTTCTTCAATCATTTATTATTTCTAATGCTACTAAAGCTGGCTTTTGAGATTTTTGGTTGGTACTACTCATATCATAATTATAGTCAGCAATTTATAGGTCTTCTCCTTGAGTCACTAAATTGGCATTAAAAAGAATTATGTTGGAGTTCCTTCTTGGAAATTAAGAGATTAATTCTAATCCATGCTGTGCTGCTGCTTATTGTATCACTTTGGGCAAGTCTGTTGACCTTTCTGTCACAGTCTGTATTTATAAAATGAAGTGGATAAAGAGTTTTGGCATTTCAAGCTGGATAATTCTTATTTTTAAAAATTGTGTTTGTTATTCAAATACGTTGATTGATTACACTCATGCATTGTGTTACCCATAGTGCCAAAAGCAGCTTATCTAATGGGATCTATTTTTAGTGAACCATGGTGATAAGCCATGAAGAGCGAGAGAAGTATCCTTAACTGACTTTCAAGCATAGAATTATTAAAATCTTACATCGTATCTAGGTACAAATTGGAGAGCCCTGAATTGGCGCTTTGGGGCAAAGAAAAGGTGAGATCAACAAAGTTGTTGGTTTGTTGTTTTCCTCAGTGCCAGCAACTAAGTATGTTTTACCTTTCTGTGAAAAATTGAATTATTGGCGATGAGAAATTATCACTTTTTTTCCATGAGGTAGCTATTTCAAAATGACATTTGGTTTTTCCCCTTCGGCAAGAGGATAACTAACATACTGTTTTAAAATACTGAATATTAGCTCTCTAGATTAGCCTCACATAGCAGAATTTAATAATGATCATTGTACTTAATTAGCTTATAAGACAACTTATGTTTAACACACGTAGACTTCATTTGTTGATTTAGCTCCTTTTAAGTGTTTTATAAAATAGAAAAAAGATGGGCTTACCAAAATTACCACTTTGATTGACTGATGGTTGCTCTCAGGTTTAAATATATACCCTTAACTTATCACAATCTACATTCAAATAATATTTTACTACATTATTTATAGTGTAAGAACCTTACAATTGTATATTTCCATTTCATCTTTCTTCTTGTCCTTTGTGCTATTGTCAGTCTTTTGCATCAGGTGTAAACCCCATAATATGTTATTATTTTTGCTTTAAACAATTTTATGTATGTGTATATATTTTATATATATATATATATAGAGAGAGAGAGAGTTTTGTTTTGTTTTGTTTTTTTGAAATGGAGTCTTGCTATTTTTACCCAGGCTGGAGGGCAATGGCGTGATCTCAGCTCACTGCAACCTTCCCCTCCCAGATTCAAGTGATTCTTCAGCCTCGGCCTTCCAAGTATCTGGGGTTACAGGTGGGTGCCATCATACTCAGCTGATTTTGTATTTTTAGTAGAGATGGGGTTTCTCCATCTTGGTCAGGCTGGTCTCAAACTCCCAACCTCAGGTGATCCGCCTGCCTTGGCCTCCCAAAGTGCTGGTATTACAGGCGTGAGCCACCATGCCCAGCTGAGCAATTACATTTTAATGGTGGCTCACGCCTGTAATCCCAGCACTTTGGGAGGCCAAGGCAGGCAGATCACAAGGTCAGAAGATAGAGACCATCTTGGCCAACATGGTGAAACCCTGTGTCTACTAAAAATACAAAAAATTGGCTGGGTGTGGCGGCATGTGCCTGTAATCCCAGCTACCTGGGAGGCTGAGGCAGGAGAATTGCTTGAACCAGGGAGTCAGAGGTTGCAGTGAGTGGAGATCACGCCACTGCACTCCAGCCTGGTGACAGAGCAAGACTCTGTCTCAAAAAAAAAAAAGATTAAAAATTATATTTTATATATACCCACACATTTGCATTTCTGGTCCAATTCTTTTCTTTGTGTATCATCTGGTACTGTGCTTTTTATCTAGTATTATTTCTCTCCTGTTTAAAGATCTTTCTTTATTAGTCTTTGGAGTAGAGGTCTGCTGGTATTGAGTTCACTGAGCTTTGTCTGAAAAGTCAAGAAAAATCTAGGTTGAGAGTTTTTCCGTCTTTTGAGGTTATGTCTCCATTACACTCTAGCTTGCATCGTTTCTGACAAGAAGTCGTCTGTCACTCTTTTCTTTGTTCTTATATACAATATTACTTCCAACCCCCAGTTGCTTTTAAGATTTTCTCCTCATTACCTTGTTTATTCTAAAAAAAAAAAAGTAATTTGTTTGTGTACTTTGGTGTGGCTTCTTTTGTTTATTCTGATGAAGGTTGATTAAATTTATTGAATCTGTGGTTTATAGTTTTTGCTAAATTTGGGGAAAATTTAGCCATATTTTAGGGACTCTACTTATGTGTTAGTGTGCTTGGTGTGGTTCTGTTCTGTTCATTTTTATTACGAATGTTTTATTTCTCTTCCTTTCATTTTGGGTAGTTTCTGTTACTAGGTCTTCAAGTTCATCTCTAGAAGTTCCACTAGGATCTTTTCAAATATCTTCTTTTGTTTTCTTATCATGCTCATATTTTTTTAAATGCATAGACCACATGTACAATAGCTGTTTTTATGTCCTTGTCTGCTAATTCCATCATCTTTGTCATTTCTGACTGTGTTCCTATTGATTGATTTTTTTCCCCCTCCTGGTCGTAACCACACTGAGCCAGACTCAATGATGCATGCCTGTTGTCCCAGTACTCAGAAGGCTTAAGGCAGGAGGATTGAGAGTGTGAGCCCAGCCTGGGCAAAATAGTGAGATTCTGTCACCAAATAAATAAATAGCCATAGTCAATAGTTTAGCCCACATCAGTACTCAGCCAGAGACTTGAAGGGAGCCCTCTTCTGATTTTTGGAGCTCTGCCTCCATATGCAGCCCTCTCCTCTATAATATTTAATCCTATCAATTGTAACCTTCTAAACTCCAACCTCTGTCTTTTCAAATCAGAAAGATCATTTGTTTTCCTACCTGTCTGTATCGTGGCCTGGAAAATGCCTCCAAATAGTAATATGGGAACTCATATTGCTCATCTCCTTTGTTTCTCTCAAGAATCACATTCCTTCACTATGTTGTTCCTTGTTCACTATGTTGTTCCTTGTCCAATTATTGTTGTCTCATATATTGTGTCAATTTTTCTAGTTGTTTACAGCAGTAGGGTAGTTTCTATAACAGTTAATCCTTCATGTGTAGAAGTGGAAGCCCTCACAATATGTCCTTTTTGAGACAGAGTCTCACTCTGTCGCACAGGCTGGAGGGCAGTGGCGTGATCTCAACTCACTGCAACCGCCACCTCCTGGTTCAAGTGATTCTCCTGCCTCAGCCTCCCAAGTAGCTGGAATTACGGGGGCGCACCACCATGCTGTGTTAATTTTTGTATTTTCAGTAGAGACAGGGTTTCCGTGTTGGCCAGGCTGGTCTCAAACCCCTGACCTCAAGTGATCCACCCACCACAGCCTCCCAAAGTGCTGGGATTATAGGCATGGGCCACTGTGCCTGACCTGTCCTTTTAATTAATGTTTGCTATCATCAGTAGGTCAGAGTCAACAGTTTGTACTGGATATTACATATTCCTCTATAGAAGCAAATATGTTGGTAGTTATCATTTTGATTGGCATAGTTTTGGTCAAGTTATAGAACTGGTTGTTGATATATATGTTATTCTATTATAATAGTATTAAAATTACCTTTTGTTAATATTACATGCAAATGTTTGTAGTGTTTTGTTCTTAGAAATTTTAAATTGAAGAAGTAACTGATTATTAAATTCTTGCTAACTGGGATATCTATCAGACCTTCCTATTCTGACTATTCTTCCTTTCCTCAGGGCTGAATCACTAGCTGCTTCTTAAAACTTTTAAACAATATTTATTTGTCCTAGAATTGCACTTTATTCTTTCATTATGTAGAAACAGTGCATATGTGCACACACGCGTGCACACACACACACACACACAACCTTTTTACTTTTTATTTACTAGAGAACATAACTATCTTCTCATCTCCTACATCCAACCTGTAAAAGGCACATAAGGCTATTTTAACTAACCCCCTTTGAGTATCCTTAATCCAAAAATCCAAAATCCAAAATGTTCTAAAATCTGAAACTTTTTGAGTGCCAACATGACACTCAAAGGAAATGCTCATTGGAGCACTTTGGATTTTGGATTTTCAGATTGAGGATGTTTAGCTCATACGTATGATGCAAATTTTCCAGAATTTGAAAAGAATCTGAAATCCAAAACCCCTCTGGTCCTAAGCATTTTGGATTAAGGATATTTACCTGTAGTTCAAAAGAATAAAGTGATCCAAATTATTGTATTTATAATTATAGTTTCCAGGCTGTGGGGTAGTAGGTTCTTGAGGGTGAGCCTATTTTTCTATTCCTTTTCCTGCCTCATAGAGAAGGTTCTATTTCACATATTCTTATTTGTCCTATCTTTTGAAGCCAAAGCAGTGGTTCAAACTTTAAGACTCTGAGTTTGTGGCAAGTATTGGTTTGTTTGCTGGATTTCAACTTAAATAATGCTAAGTGAGAAGCAGGGGCTCAGTAGTAGTATTTAGGCTCTGTTGGATGGAAAGAAATAAGAAAAGAGAATAGATAAAAGACAAGCACCACTTCCTTTTCCTCTAGGTGATACCAACTAAAAAGCGTACATTGTTACTGGTCTGGGTTCCTTCTATTTATTTCTATTTACATTTGTGAGTGTTGTTTTGTATATTTTGGTCAATTATAATAATAAATTTCCCCTCCAAATAAAGAGTGAATGAAATTAATTTTGTTCAGAAAGACTGGACAGTTACATTATCTGTTATTTTTTTCCTGCCCCTTCTTATACAACATATCTAGTGATTTGAGAATTTTGAAACTGCATTCAGTTTTCATGAGCATAAGTATGAGAATATCTTAAAGTGAAATTATTGAGAGCTTTCACTGGCAACTATAATATATATATTGCATATTTATTGGCTATGACAGCGCATAGCTTATCAACATGTCATCTTTGCTCTCTTAGTCCTGCCCTGTGAGCTTGAGCCCCTTATAACAACTTCCGTTAACACTGGCTCCCCTTGTACAATTCTTTCTCACCACAAACCCCTCACTCACTTCATTCTAACCACACTGACCTCTTTGTGGTGCCTTGGGAACTGCAGGCATACTCATATTGTGTCTTTGCACTTATACTCCCTCTGCTTCAAGGGCTCTTCCTTTAGATAGCTAATCTACATGGCTTACTACCTTGATTCATTCAGGTTTTGTGTCATTGTGAGTCTTCCTCAACTATTCCCTATCAAAGATAAGTGTCTTTTCCCAATTACTTCATCATCCTGGACTCAAAAAATCCACCCTCCTTGGCCTCCCAAAATGCTGGGATTACAGGTGTGAGCCAAATGTGGCTGGCCTTTACATGCATTTTCAACTCATATTTTCAACATACAGTGGGTTTACTGGGATGTAATCCAGTACCATCATCCATACCTTTTTTTTTTTTTTTTTTTTTTTTTTTTTTTTTTTTTTTTTGAGATGGAGTTTCACTCTTGTTGCCCAGGCTGGAGTGCAATGGTGCAATCTCGGCTCACTGCAACCTCTGCCTCCCAGGTTCAAGTGATTCTCCTGCCTCAGCCTCCCGAGTAGCTGGGATTGCAGGCATATGCCACCACGCCTGACTAATTTTCTATTTTTAGTAGAGATGGGGTTTCTCCATGTTGGTCAGGCTGGTCTCAAACTCCCGCCCTCAGGTGATCCGCCCACCTCAGCGTCCCAGAGTGCTGGGATTACAGGCGTGAGCCACTGCACCTGACCTCATCATCCATGCCTTTTATCTTGCTTTTAAATTTTTTATTAGCACTTATTTTTACTTGACAATATGTTCTTTATGTCTTAGTTTATTGTCTGTTTTACTTGAATAGGTTTCATGTGGGCAGAGACTTTATCTCTAAGGTTTAGAACAGTGTCTGGTACATAATAGGTGTTCAACAATTACTTGCTAGAAGGAGTCAATGAATGAATGAGTGAATGAATGAATGAATGATGTTTTATTTGTATGAGGACACCTAAACCATATACCTGATATACCTTCAAACTGAACATATAATAATATAATAGAAAATAGAAAACTCTCTTTGCTGTTTAAGTACGGATGCTCCTCAACTTACGATGGGGTCACAGCCCAGTAAACCCATTATAAGTTGAAATGCATTTAAAGGCCAGGCGCATTGGCTCACACCTATAATCCCAGCATTTTGGGAGGCCAAGGA
This sequence comes from Macaca mulatta, assembly GCF_049350105.2. Taxonomy (NCBI): domain Eukaryota; kingdom Metazoa; phylum Chordata; class Mammalia; order Primates; family Cercopithecidae; genus Macaca; species Macaca mulatta. The sequence continues at coordinate 162,173,501 of NC_133409.1, read as the reverse complement.
GAACAGATTTTTTGACTCCAGGAATTTGAGAACAGCCTGGACAACATGGTGAAACCCTGTCTGTGCAAAAAATACAAAAATGTGCCAGATGTGGTGCTACATACCTGTAGTCTCAGCTACCTGGGAGGCTGAGGTGTCAGGATCGCTTGAGTCCAGGAGGTCAAGGCCACAGTGACCCATGGTCACACCACTGCATTGCAGCCTTGGTGACAGAGTAAGACCCTGTCTTGAAAACAAAACAAAACAAAACAAAAAAGAAAGAAAAGAAAAGAAGAAGCATTTAATACACCCAACCTACTGATCATCATAGCTTAGCCTTGCCTACCTTAAACTTGCTCAGAACAATTTTATTAGCCTATAGTTGGGCAAAATCATCTAATACAAAGCCTACTTTATAATATAGTGTTGAATATCTCATGCAATGTGATAAATACTGTATTGAAAATGAAAAACAGAATGGTTGTATGTTTACTGAAAGTATGGTTTCTACTGAACGCATATCGCTTTCACGCTGTCATAAAGTTGAAAAATCCTAAGTCGAGCCATTGTAAGTCGGGCACCATCTGTACTTGTATAAATTTTAAAGACAAAATTTTCTAATTTTAACTGGAGAATTTCAGTTCTGTTTGACTGTACCTTGAGTGAAGGTCACTTAAAAAAAAAAAAAAAAGAAACAAGGTCTTACTCTGTTGCTCTGGCTCTAGTGCCATAGTGCAGTGGTGCAATCATAGCTCACTGTAACCTCGGCTCCTGGGCTCTAGTGATCCTCCTGCCTCAGCCTCCCAAATAGGTAGGACTACAGGGGCACACTACCATGCCCGACTAACTTTTTTAGTTTTTATAGAGATAGGGTCTCACTGTGTTGCCCTGGCTGGTCTTAAACTCCTTGCCTCAGGGATTCCTTCCTGCCTTGGCCTCCCAAAGAGCACGGATTACAGGAATGAGCTACTATGCCTAACCCAAAGGGAGAGACCTTTAGGACCAAAACATTAGTCATAAAAATTCTGTCCTTTAAAAATCTGAACTTTTATTTGTTCTTCCTTCCATAATTGAGCTCAGTGGCTGAAATAATGAAAAATCTTTTGCTTTTTTACTTTTCTTTACCCTGTAAACTATTCTGTAGCTCTTTGTTAGTCTTGAAATCTAGATAAGTTTTTATCACCATTATCAACTGATTATTATTATTTTCTGAGAACAATGTACTGCATTGCAGGCATCTAATGATTTTCTTCTTTCCTCTTCCTCCTCCTTTGTGTATCCATAGTGTTTGGACTGCTAGCGGTTGAGCCCGTTGTGATTTTTAAAGATAGAATTACACCTCTCTCCACATCCTACTGAAACACAAGAGGACCTGTTCATAGACACTGCTATCTATATTCTCTTTAGGGATATTAAAAATGCCCGTATATGGAGCATAACATACTATAGTATTAAGAGGATAAACAATCTGCTTCATTGAGGCTTATTACAGATTTTGGAGACTAGGGAGTCAGATGCCTTGTTTTCAGAAACTGTATCATCCTTTTATGGTATTTAGTTTGTTTTGAACTTTCCATTATTTCCAAATTCCTGCAGAAGTATGGAAATAAACAATATTCTTTGAAAGAAATAAACAAGTTGTTTTTGTTTAGCAACAGCATTATCAATTTATGCCAACAAATTTTTTTTCTGTAACCAGTATAATTACAGATATCAGTAAGGTCTGGAAATACCATCTCTTTGTTAACTCTTGTTATTAAGGCAATAAAAATAGTGATAAAGTTTGTTTTCTGGGTATTGATCTGTCTGAACTTCTTTGTAACTAAAAAGAAAATCATACCTGTAAGTGAAAAGCTGGTTGTATTCAGTTGCCGTGCTGGCCAGCTGTTGTTGTAGGGTAATAGGGAACCCTAAGCAAGACTGTTAATCTTGTATAGAAGTTAAGACACTATGCAAGAAAGTTTGCAACATTCAAGCTGCATTTCCATATTGTCCAAATAATATTCATTTTGGTATTTCCTCATTGCCTAATACATAACCTCCTTCACTTTTGTGCATACTCTCTGTATGTGTGTGTGTGTTTGTGTATGTCTGTTTATATGTATGTGTGTATATTTATGTGTCTGTATAGGAAGAGGTGCTTTTCAGATGTTAGCTGAAATATACTTAATCTGTGCATCTCTTTTTTTTTTTTTACTGAAAGCGATCCCATCAAATATGTTGATTGATGGAACCAAAATTTATTGAGGCCTTGCTGTTTGCTAGCATCATGATAGGTCCTAGGCGTGTGTGTTTTAGATTTTTGCAGCTCTGCCTGGGAAATGCTTCTTTTCTCTCAGGGAAGACAAACCAGTAATTATAACACATTGTATTAACAGAATTATGTACAAGAGTGTTGAAAGCACAGGAGAAGAGCATGTAAGTTATTCTCAGTGGTCATGAAAGTTTTCTGAAGAAGTATTTCTTTTTTTTTTTGAAACCGAGTCTCATGCTGTCTCCCAGGCTGGAGTGGAGTGGTGCCATCTTAGTTTACTGCATCCCCTGCCTCCCAGGTTCAAGAAATTCGCCTGCCTCAGCCTCCCAAGGAGCTGGGACTATAGGCATGCTCCACTGTGCCTGGCTTTTTTGTATTTTTAGTAGCAATGAGGGTTCACCATGTTGGCTAGGCTGGTCTTGAACTCCTGACCTCAAGTGATCCACCTGCGTCGGCCTCCCATAGTGCTGGGATGACAGGCACAAGTGCCCAGCCTCAAAGAGGTATTTCTCACGCAAAGAAGAGTAGAGGTCATTTTAGGTAGAGGAAACAGCATGGGTGTAAATATAGTGACTTGCTCAGGGAACTACAGGTAATTCAACCTCTGCCTCCCGGGTTCAAGTGATTCTCCTGCCTCAGCCTCCTGAGTAGCTGGGATTACAGGCATGCGCCACCACACCTGGCTAGTTTTGTATTTTTAGTAGAGATGGGGTGTCTCCATGTTGATCAAGCTGGTCTCGAACTCCTGACCTCAGGTGGTTTGCTCGCCTTGGCCTCCCAAAGTGGTGGGATTACAGGCGTGAGCCACCTCACCCAGCCTAATTTCTGAATTTTCTAAGATTATTTTTTAAGAAGGAAGAAGCCCTAAAAATATAATGTACTGTGACCGTTAAAAGAAAGCAGCAGGAAGTAAAAGCAGACAATTTAATGCATATTAAATAAATATAACAAATAATATATGTTTCATGTATTTTCCTTGGTGGGAGAATAAAGGCTGAAACCAGATGGTGGAGAAAGACTCAAGGATAAAATTGAGAGGAAAAAACAAAGGATAGGAATGGAGAACAAAAGACAAGGGGAGGGGCCAGGTGCGGCGGCTCATGCCTGTAATCCCAGCACTTTGGGAGGCTAAGGTGGGTGGATCACCTGAGGTCAGGAGTTGGAGACTAGCCTGGCCAACATGGTGAAACCCCGTCTCTACTAAAGATACAAAACTTAGCTGGGCATGGTTGTGTGCACCTGTAATCCCAGCTACTTAGGAGGCTAAGGTAGGAGAATCACTTGAACCTCGGAGGCGGAGGTTACAGTGAGCCGAGATCGTGCCATTGCACTCCAGCCTGGGTGACAGAGTGAAACAGTCTCAGAAAAAACAAAAAAAAAAAAGATGGGGAGGGGAGAGCACACACCGGGTTGTGGGAGGTAGAGTTAGCAGATTTTCCAAGGATTTTTAAATGATGTGTCCTTGATGTAGGTTTCCCTGCCATCCAGTGCTCTTTAGCTAGTGATCCCTGTAATCATTATTTACAGGTTTTGGATGTTTGTAGTTATTTTTAGAGACTATTCATGAATAATTGAAACAACTTATCATGGAAATTTTCCTCATAGATAAAGCAGGAACTACTAGAGAAATGCTACTTCTTGACCAGATAAAATCAGTCTTCACCCATATTTTAATTTATTACTATGAAGCTCATATATAAAGTTATAGTGAGTCATAATCTTTTGAAATTGAATTTTGGCCAAGTTTGATTTTTCAAAGAGAGTTTTCTTTGTGGTGAGACTATTTGATTGAAGATATTATTCTCCTTTTATTATCAAACTTTTAGGTCTTCTACTTCCATCTCCTGTCATCTCAAATTGCTATGGAGCAGAGATGGGAATCTAGCTGTTGGGGTTGCTGTTTATTCAGGGAAAAATGGCTTGTGTTTCAACTACAGGCTGGTCTATAATTGCTTGGGTAAGATGATCATGGAATCTAATAACTAAACTTATGGCTTTTTTCCTGTATAGTACATTTCATTCTTCCCAGTATTTGCCTTTCCTTTTACCAAAATTAATGCATCAAAAGGATGGTGGATGATCTGATGAACATAATGTTCATTTAAAAAGTTGGGTTGACTGAACAATTTTTGGGAAAACGAACAAAAGTAAGGTAGATGAGCAATTTTAGAAAAAAGTAAAATCTTCCCTTGGATGCTTAAAAAATCCCCAATTTCTGTCTCCCACTTTCCTACCCTACCGCTTTCTTTTTTTGCATGTATTTATTTTTACAGGCATGGGAGTTTTTAATGGGCATTCACTTCTCCTATCTTAGTTCTTCCTGCTTGCATCTCTTTTTCATTTTCACGTGTTTATTTTCCTGACATATACTAATCAAATTCCAAGTTCTAGTGCAGACTGAGACTATCTTACTGAGGCCGACATTGTGTCCATTTTAAGCCAGCCCAGCAGACCCTTCATTTTGGTCTAAGGCTGTGTTCTTGAAGGCTGTCCCATTGTATCCCCACTGACAATAGGGATGGATGCGAAGGGTCGCTGAGGTTAGTGTTAGTAAGTGTCCCCTGCCAGCTCTTAGCTAATAGCCATTTTAATGGTGAATCCATATCTGTTGTGAGCTGGAAGAGCTGCAGGGCACACGGTAAGGGCCAAATAAATGTTTGGATGAATTGAGAATTGAATGTGCAAAGAAATAAAGCTCATAACTGAAGTCATTAAGAAATGAAGCTGTTTAGGCAAGCACTTCTGTTCATAAGTCTAGCCAGTTAAGTGTGCGGATACAAACTTGTGTCCCAATGTGTGTCCATTAGTGACTACTGCAGCCCTCAGGTGCTCTGGTGACTTCATATGCAAGCGTGGCCTGGCACGGACTGCCTGTGCTATGACTAATCAGGAGACTTTCCAGGGAAAAGGATGTCAGGCATGGGGATTCCACATTTAGCGTCACTTTTAGTATGTAATGACTTCCATATCCTAACTGTTTGAGGGATCCATTCTCATTAGGATTCATGCTTGAAATACACCCTTACAAAAGCTGAACTTTCTCACATTGACTAAGAACAAGATCATCTTTGACAGATTTTTGAATTGAATTGGCAAAGCAAAATTCTCCTCAAGTCCAAGGGTTTCACTTGGCGCATGCTCTTTCGTTCCATTGTGTTTTAAACCAGGTTGCTATTATGTAGAGTATTTTAGCAGCCTTGATCTTGGAGACATCAAGACCATTATTCCTGTTGTTGCTGATTTAGTGTTACAGCTGCTTCCTCTTTATGTGATTTAATTTGAAGTTTCAGCCCACCAGGGGGCTATTGGTCCCCACCTATGCAGCTTGAAGAGCTGGCTGCTGTTTCTCCATGGATGTTATTTCCATTCCTATTCATAGCGATTTTTCCCCTTCTATATTCATCTAGCAACACAAGGCACTGTTCCAGGAACCCGCGCTCTCTACATAAGGCATAACATGGAACCATTTGGATGGAAAAATTATAAATTAAAATTATTCTGTTCATTTAAAAATATTCATATTGTGTTGCTCAAATGCCAGTAACTGGAAAATCATGGATAATGTCCTGTTTTTATAACCTCTTTCAGAATGTTTTAAAATCTGTTTATGTTGTTACTTAGCCATCTCTTTTCCTGGAGTGGATTTTCTGATAAGATTTTGTTAAAAAAAAAAAGATTGTATGAGTCCAGTGTGTAATGGCAGACATAATATTAAAGATGATACCACTAATTTCAGTTCACTTTTTAAATAGAAAAAGATTTATTTCATCTACAGAGAATATTTATAAAATTATATGCCTCTAAAAAATAGCCTGTGGATATGCCAGACTATTTCTTTGGAGGATAAAGCTTTTTATGAAATGATTAAGATTAAGCAAAGGTTTATTATTTCTGGAACTAGGTATTTAATTTAAACTATGAAAACCCATATATCCATAATACTACTAATTTTCAGATGCTAAAAATATCTTCAGCTTTTTAAATGTATTGAGCTTTTTATTTTTTAAAAAGCTTTTTAAGTGATCTTTTTTCTGTGTATTCTGTTCTCAATGCTAAGTTATTGATTCTTTAATTTGGGGAAACTAAAATCTTATTTCTATCCTTGTATTTTCCATGTTGTGTGGGTGTGAGTGAGGATGTGTATGTCTTAGAAAGATAGGCAGGAAAAAGTGAAAATGTTTTTATATGGTTTAGTTTTTTGCTAAAGTAATTGTATTTCTTATGCTAAAGGAAATAATAGTGATTGGAAATCTTTATGCTATTTTTATTTTCTACCTCTTGGAACATATTAAGAGGAGCGAAGATCTTTATTTTATACTTTTTTATTCTGTAAGTTTTAAGTCCACACTCACATAAAAGCCATGTGTTTTATTTGTTGTTTCTCTTGGCTAGGAATATTTAAATGTATTTTTGAAACTCTTCTGTTCTGTCAACTAAAGATAATTTAAAATTATAATTTGAAGACACTTTCTAGAAACTTATACTTTAGTTCAGGCTAAAGTCTTCAGTTTGTGTGCCTATGTGTGTGTTGAGGTTCTGCAGAAGCAACAAACCACTTGAGCGTGAACAAATTTCACAGGCTCACTTCATTGTTTGTTTTAGCCTTGTTAATCATTTGGCCTTTTAAAATAGGCTGATCATTTCACTGAATATGGGTTCAGAAAAGTTCTGTGTGCCATGAAAGCCTAAATGGCTCTTGCTAACTCTGTTTTATTCATTTTAAATAACATGAGGGGCATCCCAAAGTATTTCCTCTGGACATTTGAAGCAGTATCATTGCAGGGTATAATATGTGAAGTCAGGATTCTTTATAACAATAATAACCACAAAATATATATATACATTTTCCTAAAGTCTGATTTATGGAAAATAGAAAGCAAGCTGTCAGTAAACAGGTTTTCCAACACTCAGTTTAGGCAGCAACCAACTTTTTTGAATGCAGCAATAAAATGAATACTATTTTTGATTGAATAACGAAGACAGACTAGAATGGTTGCTATGAGAAAAATGGGTACCTAATAATTAATAATATGTGAGCTAAACCTTAACTACACTTGGCATTTTTCCTTAGGTTGGTGCCATACTGATTAATGAGTTAACTGCTGATAGTACCTGTTCTGTGAAGTGACTTTCAGTTCCAGGGCTTAGAGTATTCAATAAAATAGGTATTCTCTGAGGTGGGACTGAGGCTTTAGTCTTGATCAAAGTGCTTTGGGGGAAGCACAGTTGAACTGATTGGCTGTGAATGTTAATCACTTCACAGGACACACTGATAATTTACAGCATTGTTGTAACTCTCTGGTGTTCGTAAAATGAACTTAATAACCCACTGGCACCATGGGATAAGCTGCTTTTTCTTTGCAATTGAATACCCAGACTGCCTGAATAATAGTGTTGAGAAATACTGCATTATAAAGAGTGAGCAGCTGTATGATGAAGGAAACAGCTCTGCCACAGATTTGTTAATTATCTCCTTTGATTCACAGAGGGTGTTTGTGAGATATGGTTGACCAGTGAAGACACGGGGGCTTATGGCAGAGATATTGGCACCAATCTTCCCACACTCCTGTGGAAACTGGTTGAAGTGATTCCTGAGGGAGCAATGCTGAGGCTTGGCATGACAAATCCGCCCTATATTTTAGAGCATCTGGAGGTAAGGAAAAGCACCCCATTTGCATGCTGACATAGACACTAACCAATCCAGACAGTGTGGCAGCCTCAGTATCATCGCATCAGCTTCATTTAAAACTCTTTCACAATTTTATTTATTTATTTATTTTTGTAGTCCCGCATTTCCAAGAACGAATTAAGACTTTCAGATCCCTTCTTTGGCAACCAACACTTTTTGCTTCCTCTTCATTAATTGACATTGCCCCATTTTTCAATACTTGCCACCTTGCCACAGTTCTTTGTTTCTTATTTGTAGTCCTTCTGTCTTCCAGCACATAAATTTGCCTCAGTTCCTCCATTTTGACCCCTTGTCTGATTCAGAACTGCTGATATGTTGCATTAATTTTGCAACCCACAGTCACTATTGTGTTACCCAAACTACTGTTCGCCATATCAGAAAGGGTACTGTACTTGAAGCTTGAGGATGAATTTTCAATTTCCTCCCTTCATCTGGAGATACATAGGGGTGAAGTTGAATCAGAGGGACACAGAACAAGAGACTCTTCCATTTGATTCGCTCATGCGGCATCTGTATTTCCATTGTAATGCCCATCCCTGAATACATGACATTTTCTTTCAGAGAGTTTCCTTCTTTATTTTTGATTTATCGACATAATGGTAATCACTGTGAACAAAGGTGGTTCTGTGATCCCTGACTTTTTTTTATACTCTTCCACAGATTGGGATGCTTACCCTTAAGTAGCTGTGTCAAACTAGGCAAATGGGCATATGTCCAGGTAACTGTGGTACCTGATGGCAAATGACACAGTAAATATGATCAAAGAATATGGACAGGGGATCCATGACTACTATTTGAGAAATAAAATAATTACTTTATACCCATAGTTATGGACATAAAATCTGATTAGTGCTATTGGAAAGTCATGTGTAAAGTATGAAAACAAATAACTTTTATTTTTTATCAAGTGTGTTCTTTGCAGTATGTTTGTGCAGAAAAATAACATCCCAAAAAGCTAAAACAGCCACTGTTGCTGAAATTTAATGCAAATGCTAATGGATAGCTAGCTAAACATTTAAAAGATTATTTCACTGATTTGATTTTAAGACTATACTTGTTGAGGTTTTTGTTGAACAACTTCCTTAATGTCAACAACCTATTTCAGAAATTCTGAAAACAGAGTTAATAATTTGACTGCTAATTATAAATACATAATGAGGAAGTTTAGCAATTTTAATTTTTTTATTTACATTTTTCTAGCTAGCTCTTTCTAGTAAGGGTATATGATTTATATGTTAAGTTTAGTACTTTAGACAGTGTGGGATGATTATGATTTGCTAGTTAAAAATAAGTCGCAGGCGTGTCAACTTTTACGTAACACTGACTCAACACTTGATAAAGCAAAGTGATTCTCTGTTAAAAAAATATATATATATATATATATGCTAAGAGCTGTGACAGTCTTGCTGTGTTTGCAGTAAATGTGAGGCGTGCATCGTGAAGACCAGGAGATGCACTAGATGTGTAGTGGGTAGGAGGGGAAACAGGCTCCATCAATATAAGCTTTATGATAACAGCCACTTTTTTTGGATTGGAAAAGATCTGATCAGGGATCCAGGGACCCACAATAGATAGAGTCGGATAAGTTCAAGTAGGAATAAGCACAAGGATAAAAAATCCTGTGTTGGCTCCGAGGTAACTAACCAAATACTCCTTGGAATAAATTCAGCATTTTAATTGATTGTAAGATTGCCGCAGCCAATACTGTGTGTGTAGCAAATCCTAGTGCTCAGCACCTGAAGTAGTGCCAGACTTGTTGACCTCTGAATAGATGCTCCAGAAGAGCTTCTAAAAATCAACAAAAGATCTGAAATATAACTTTGTACTTTCCCTGGAAAACACCAGATGTTTAGTTCATAGATCGCAGTTGGAGTGATAACAGGTTCTGATTGTCATGACATTATATTTTTAAAATCCTTTGAAGTATGTATCATGTTGGCCTTTCCTCCTACATTGTCATCTTGAGGCAATGCTCTTGTTATATCTGTCTGTGGATCTATCCCACCCAGTGATGGCTCAATACATGAGTGAATACGAGAATGAATACAGGAAGAGCTGGCCAGGCTCAGTGGGTCACACCTGTAATCCTTAGCACTTTGGGAGGCCAAGGCAGGCGGATCACTTGAGGTCAGGAGTTTAGACCAGCCTAACCAACATGGTAAAACCCCATCTCTACTAAAAACACAAAAATTAGCCGGCAGGGTGATGGGTACCTGTAATCCTAGCTACTCTGGAGGCTGAGGCAGGAGAATCACTTGAGCCCAGGAGGCAGAGTTTACAGGGAGCCAAGATTGTGCCACTGTACTCCAGCCAGGGTGACAAAGCGAGATTATCTCAAAAAAAAAAAAAAAAAAAAAAAAGAAGAGCCTTCTTCATAAAATATAGAGTCCCACACTGTAGTCTTGAACTTTGAAATCCTAACCTCTGGCCAGAAGAGGCAGCAAAAGATGATGAAGTAAATGAGCTTCAAGGGTGAGAATTGTTCCCCATAGAAAGCCACCCACTACTATGCACTTTATGTGCAGGAGGTAATCCAGGCTACAATACCACACCCAGGGAGAAAGCCATCCAAAAGAAATAGAACAAAAGGAAACAAAGATATGCAAGTATCAAAGGTCTACACCATCTCAGAGTAAGAGCTTTTAAACTCTTCCTTTGTTTCCTGGACCAGACCTTCACACCTTGCTGTTTCTTCTCATCCTCCTCTCCATGACAGAGCCCACAACGCTCAGGATTCCACAAACACATTGTTATGTAACAGAAAAGGTGACTGAGTCCCAGAAGGTTTACATGGCTTCCCAGTGTCAAAAAGGGCAGTAGGGAAGGGTGCCCAAATCTGGTGTTCCTCAGTCCTGTGCACAGCAAAACCTTGTAAATTTCCATATTCCTCTCACTAGGCTTAGACCACTCTACAGAAATTACATGACTTATCTCAAGGGTGCCGAACAGAGTTCACCAGTAAGAAAAAAACAAGATGAAAACAGAAAAAATAACAGCAAATGAAGGTGGTGATTTTTTAAACTATAGGGATTGAAGGAATCTACTCTTGAAATAACTACCCTGATGCTTTAATACCTTCAGGGCAGGGATTTCTTGAGAATTTTATTGGTAAGACTCAGCCTTCTTGTGTTTTTGGAAGATGCTTCACACAACAGACTTTAATTAGAGAGCACTTGGCTGGTCTGTTTTCCCTCCTCTTCATTCTGTTCACTTCTTATTCACCTGACTGTCAGATTTTTTAAAAACCCTTTTTAACCAACTTAAAAAAAAAAAAAAAGAACAGTTTAAAGGGAAAGTTATATAAAGGAAAGCATCAAAGTTTTTATCATTATTTAAAAGTATGCTGTGGAAAGATACATCTGTTGAGAACACATTTTATTCAATCTGCATAGAAATAGAGGATGCATATTACACTTAACACAGGATCACTTTGAAGGTTTCTTCAAGAGTCTAGCATTGTGTGTGGCACTTTATATAGTAAATATCGAATACATGTGTACTGAATAAAAGGAAGGGAAGGAGAACTTTTTATCACTAATAGGCAGACAAGTAGTGAAGTATGTGTTTGGGACATCTGCCAACCTTATTTTTAGTATCACTGCCCTTAAAAAACAATATAGGATTCATTTAAATTATGATATAACTGACAAAAGATATCTCAAACATATATATTGTGACAAAGACACCCTGGAATTGAAGAAATATACCTATGAGGTTATACAATGCTATAGTAAACTTGCATATGATAATAGAATCAATAGTTAAAACAATCAACATGCTTTATGTCACCTTAAAGTCCCTATTGCCTAAAGGATAAGAATAAGCCCTTTAGGACGTTCAGAGTACTTCTTTTTTTCTATTACATTCTTATTCTTTTATCCCTTGAGGAGTACTCTAATGATACCTCCTATATATCTTTTTTTTTTTCTTTTTTTGCCATTTCATACTTCTGAAATTTTTACATTACCGTTTTCTCATGCTATACTTACCATATGATGACAGTTGGTAGTGATGTGTTAATCAGACATACTAATATTTGCTACTACATGTGCTGGCTTATATATTGCCCCTGTAGTGGCAAATAAGATGTATTTTCCCTGTGTTTGCTTTCCTATTGATATTGCTAATGTAATAACCTTTGCATTCCTCTTTAATGATCTCTGACCTTATAGAAAGTGAAGTGGTTTATGAATTTGATTACTCTTAAAACTACATTTCTTAGTTTTGTCCTCCTAGTGATAGGTAGCCTCCAGCTAAAGTATTAACTCAGACTAAAAATAATACATGTGAACCCAACAAGTTGCCATGAGACCAGTAATAGTGGTACAATGGCTGCTGCTAATGAGGCACCTGAAATCACTCCTAACTGATAAAATCAGTACAATTTATCAAGTGCTTCTTGTTTGCAGGAAACTGAGTGCTTTACATGTGTGATCTCTTTTTCTTCTTACAACAGGCTAGCTATATAGATATTATTATCCTTAATTTTCTTTTGCCCACTTTTTTGAGATGGGATTTCACTTTCACCACTGTGCCTGGCTATTATTTTTGTTTCGTTAATTGAGAAGCCATGGGTTAGAAAGGTTAAATAACTGGCTAAACGACATAGCCAGTTAGCCGCTGAACTGGTTTCTAATGTATTCTAATTTGCAAATGCTTTCTACTCTACTGCTTCTTCAAGGAAGCCTTCCCAAACTCTTCCCACATACTTTCTGTGCTTCATAGTACCTCTGTTCAACAGATCTCTGTCTCTTTGGGCACTCATCATGGTGCATCATGATTACTTATTTATGTACAAATCCAACATGACTTTTATCGTAAGGGAGATGTTGTCTTGTCCATCTTTGTATATCAGTGCCTGTGATAACACACACTTCATACACTTAATAAATATATCTTGAATGATATGATCTTCAAAGCTTGGCTTATTAACTGTTCCTTGGCTTCATGCCTCATGTATTGAAGTACCGTCATATCTGCTGAATATCCAGTTTCAGAAGAGTTTGGGAATGGTTGTCATATGTGTTTCTCATGAGTCACGCGTCTGTGAAGATGTACCGGACAGTTAGGGATTCATCTAAGGGATGTGTTGTGTTTTATTTGCCCAGCTAAAATGCCATTGTGATAGATAGTATCTTTAGGACTGTCTAGAACAAATGAGCTTATTGTATGATTATTGAATTTGTAGATAATCTGGGCTCTTCTTTCTTCTCTTCCTGCCTCTTAACTTTCACTGCTTTTTAAAATCACAAGAGAGGAGAAATTAAAATCAGACAGTTTGTCTTGGTTTTAGTTTCATGGATTGGCTGACAGGGAAAAGATGTTAAAGCTCTTGGGCAGTAAGGAAAATAGGAAGTATCTGGATTTTATGTATTTAAGACACATGCATGTGTATGTTCATTGCAGCACTATGCACCATAGCAAAGACATGGAATCAACTTAAATGCCCATCCACAGTAGACTGAATAAAGAAAGTGTGGCACATATACACCATGGAATACTATGCAGCCATAAAAAAGAACAAGATCATGTCCTTTGCAGGAACATAGATGGAACTAGAGGCCATTATCCTTAGCAAACTATCCTTAACAAACTAATTCCTTCCTAAGGAACAGAAAACCAAACACCACATGTTCTCACTTATAAGTGGGAGCTAAACAATGAGAACACATTGACAGATAGAGGGGAACAACAGGCACTGGACCTACTTGACAGATATCGGGGGGAAGTGGCAGAGGTTCAGAAAAAAAAAAATGTCAGGTACTAGGCTTAGTACCTGGATGACTAAATAATCTGTATGCCAAGTCCCCAAGTCACAAGTTTACCTATATAACAAACCCGCCCATGTACCACTGCACCTAAAATAAAAGTTGAAATGTTTACTTTAAAAAATTATCCTGGCCCTCCCTCTTTCATGAATAGTTTAAAGTAACTTATCTCCCTTTAAGAGACTTGCGTGTCTCAAAATTGTATGAAAATTTTAGTGCATTGCTTACAACCTGCACCAGAGAGGGCAAACTGATTAATCTGGGTTGCAAGTGCTTCTTAATAAGGACTATTTCTATATTCAAATTACAATAAAACAAATTATATATTTTTAAACATATTATTTTGTAAAATATTGCCAAAAAACATTGACACTAACATTCACGTTGATATTGTGCTACCTTTTATTTAGCTTGAATTAAAATATGTAGTATTGCTCAAGATTTACATTTAGTATATTTATGGTACATGTCATCATAAGGTTAATTGCAAATAGTGATATTTTAAATATCCCATCTGTTTTTGGTTGCTTCCTGCTACCTTGGATTTTTGTATGTTTACTTCTACTTCAGTGACCTTATATTCTAACCTAATTCTATATTTAGTGAAATAAATTCATCTGGTGAAAGACAGTAGATACCTGTCAAGGACTTTTGTTGCATGATAATTTATGAACATTAATAATATGTTTGCCTTTGCCGAGTTTTAGAAAATACCTCATAGTTTCAAAATAATAGCAAACTCACTACATGCTGCGCTTATGTTTCATCAAAGCAATACAGATTTTCAAGACTGAATTCAGCACTTCAAGCTGTGTCTTTAAACATTTCTTTTCCTTAGGGTTTATACTTTCTGGAATAATAGAATAATATGTAAATATATTCTCTACTGTTGTATACAAAATTTTTTTTCCCTTTTGATGAATAAAAAGACATGCTAGATTACTTGTTTTCAGCAAGGAAATGGAAAGGAAAGCTCTTTTATTTCAACCATCCACCTATAGCTTTTGAGACATATCAGTATGTGGTTTGATCTAACTGTTGGCAACAGTTGGCACTGTTTTGTGCCATCTATAATCATCAGTGCTCCGTTTGATTCTTATCCTGGCACTTGCGAATAAATTTTAAGAGGTCAGTGGAACACCTAAAACTAGAAACAGAAGTTTATGTCTTTCCGAATATTAAAGAGAGAAAACTTTTATCAGATATTAAAAGGGCTCATACACATTTTTTTAAGTTTATCAGGCTTCATTGGGAACCTAATTCTGAGAGCTGGGAACAGCCTCTCTGAAAGGGAAGAGGTGGATGAAAGGAACGTCCTTTCTTGCCTGCCATCTAATACTGATAAAAGATGAAATTGAAATGCTACTTCCCGTCAGCAAGATTATAGGCTCTACCCAACATTCTAACTCTTCAACTTCTCTGTGTGATCTGGGTTTGAGCATCAGGAAGCTTTAGTCAGGCCTTTCCACTTAAAACAAACAAACAAACAAACAAAAACCAACTGGCATCTCTGCCCATACCTGAGTCTCAGCCTCTTTGTTCTGTGATACTACTCACTTGTTCCCTTGTCCAGGCCTCAGCCCCTAATTCCAGCCCTGCCCAAGAGGCCAAAGCTTTTCTTGATCTCAGCTACTCCTCAGAAAAATTTACCAAGCTTGTTGCTTCCTACTACTGAGTCTTTGTTTGTAATGTTAAATCTGGGTGAGTAAGGCTCATGATTATATATAGACTGAAGGACCCCAAAATAAATGAACTTGTAAATAGACTTTGTTTCAGAACAGATTGCACTTTGTTGCTGCTGAATGTTATTTTATCCTTATTGTGCCAGGTATATTTTCTAGGGAAAATGAGCTATTTTGTGGGTAAATGTTTCTTATGTTGAAAATATTGGGTACCTCTGTCTTCCTAAGGAACACAAGAACATGCCTGGATCATACTTAAAAATTCTGTTTATATGGCCATCAATAATTTATACAGAGATCTATCTTATGTGCTTCTCTGTTATTCTCAGTTCCAGTGTCTATATTATGAGAAAGCAGGCATGAGAGAATAAACCTAGTGTGAGAATATAAACAGCCAAATCCTTTATGTTTGTCTTGAAATGCTTTAGTCCACATTGTGGTATAATCTCCCTTCTGAATTCCCAAACTTAGACAAATTTACAAGAATAAAACAACCCGTTAAAAACTGTGCAAAAAACATGAACAGAAACTTTTCAAAAGATGACATACTTGTGGCCAACAATCATATGAAAAAAAAAAAACAAAACTCAACATCACTGATCATTAGAGAAATGCAAATCAAAACCACAACGAAATGCCATCTCACACCAGTCAGAATGACTGTTATTAAAAAGTCAAAAAATAACAGATGGTGGTGAGGGTATGGAGAAAAAGGAATGCTTATACACTGTGGATAGGAGTGTAAATTAGTTCAACCATTGTGGAAGACTTTGTGGAGATTTCTCAAAGATCTAAAGACAGAAATACCATTCGTCCTAGCAATCCCATTACTGGGCACATACCCAAAGGAATAGAAATCATTCTGTTATAAAGTCACATGCATGGGTATGTTCATAGGAGCACTATTCACAATAGCAGAGATATGGAATCAACCTAAATGTCCATCAATGATAGACTAGATCAAGAAATGTGGTACATAGACTACGCAACCATGAAACAAAAAAAAAAAAACCAAAGTCATGTCCGTTGCAGGGACATGGATGGAGCTGGAAGCCATTATCCTCAGCCAACTAACACAGGAACAGAAGACCAAATATCACATGTTCTTGCTTATAAGTGGGAGCTGAATGATGAGAACACGTGGACACATGGCAGGGAACAACACACCCTGGGGCCTGTCACTGGGGGCATGGCAGGGTGGGTGGGAGGAGGGAGAGCATCAGGAAGAATAGCTAATGCATGCTGGGTAATGAAATAATCTGTACAACAAGCCCTCATGATACAAGTTTACCTATGTCTCAGGGCTACACGTGTACCCCTGAACTTAAACAGAAGTTAAAAACAAAACAACCAAGCTTCTGAACTTCTCAGCCACTGTCATCATTTTTTCCCTCTTGTCGTTGATCCAAATTATTTAATATTGTTTATAAAATGCAGTGACGCATAGATATTTGTTCCCGAAAGAGACGATTAATTTTCCTGAGAGGAAAAGAACATAGAGATACAACGGTTGTCAAGATGATGAGTGAAAAGGCCTTAGCAAATCCTTTATAAAGAAACTGATGTTTGGCCAGGTGCAGTGCCTCACACCTATAATCCCAGCTATTTGGGAGGCCAAGACAGGAGGATTGCTTGAGGTCAGGAGTTTGAGACCAGCCTGTGCAATACAGTGAGATCCATCTCTACAAAAAGTGTTTTTAAATTAGCTGGGTATGGTGGCACACGTCTGTAGTCCCAGCTACTCAGGAGGCTGAGGCAGGATCATCACTCGGACCCAGGAGTTCAAGACAGTGGTGAGCTCTGATCATACAACTGCACCATGGCCTGAGCATTGAGACCCTGTATCAAGAGAAGAGAAGAGGAGGGGAGGGGAGGGGAGCTGTAGTGAGCTATGATTGGAGAGGAGAGGAGAGGAGAAGAGCTATAGTGAGCTATGATCATATAACTGCACTCTGGTCTGAGCATTGAGACCCTGTATCTAGAGAAGGGAGACGGAGAGGGACAGAGGGAGGGGGAGGGAGAGGGAGGTATTATAATCATAGTTGAATATCTGTCCTGGGTCATGTCTCTTTGTGTGTATATTTTTTGAGGAAAAATACTCTTTTAAAATAAATACAAAGATCTCTCTCACTCTAACATACTTGAAAAACATAAAAATTTACATATTTCAACTATGACACACATCTATTCCTACCTCATCTTTTAGTATTCTAGTGTACACTTCTGTTTATATAGGAGGGCATTAGATATGTGTATGGTTTAATTTACATCTTAAAAGGCATTTCATATTGCCAGTCCCCTGAATCCTTAATTTCACCCAGAGTAGCTGAGAAGGCTTTCATGTCACCTGTCAAAATTAGTGTAGTTCAAACTCCATAATACACCAGCTGTGGCTTTATCTTCCTCATTAATTTAGGAAGTCAGTTTATGCTCAAAGCATTGAGAAAAGCTGCCTTTGACATTCCTTCACAAGCACAGAGAATGGCTAACACATAAGGCAATCTACGTAGTTTCCTTTACACTTTTCTATTCTACGATCCTCTCTGTATTGACTTCTTTGCTCTAATAGCCTATGAAAGGCTTCCTTAGGCACTTGCTAATTCAGCACTTGGTAAAATGAAATCGTCATATTTTATATCAGGTAGGTAATGGAATTTTCAGGTGATTCATGATCTAGAACAGAAAGGTGCGTAATGAAGTTAATGGTTCATAGAATAGTTGAGGGACATTCTGCATATTTGTCAGAAAGCAAAGTCCATCTCCTTCATCTGCTTCTGTTTATTTCTGAGATACTAAATTGTTGCTTTTAGGTCTGATATATATATATATCTGTTCTCTACATCTTCCTGACCCTACCACAGAAATGCTCCACTTGAAAATGTTAAGCTTTCAAAATTTAAGTTCAGAAATTCTTTAATCTCAAAGAAGTGGTCTTCATAGTTTAATGTTAAAATATTTTCAAAAGCATACCCTGTATCAGCTTTTATTTTGCAATGTCATATGGCATATCAGCCTACCTTCTGATTGGCTGAAATTTCAGATATTAACCTTTTAGTTAAGTGGCTCCTACATTTTCAGCCTTTATTTTTCCTACCTCAACAGACTCTTGTTATTTTTTGTTGTTGTTTCTGTATTCTTCCATTATTGCCTTTGTATTGGTTTAGCTGTTGTAACAAAGTAGCACAAACTGAGTATTTTGGGAACTCTGAGAGAGAATCTGTTCTGTTCTTGTCCCCAGGCTTCTAGTGGTTAGTTTCTCTGTCTCTGTTTCCAAATGTCCTTCTCTTATACACCAGTCACTGAATTAGGGTTCACCTTAATTCATTATGACCTTAACTTGATTATTAAGACCCTATTTCCAAGTAGTGTCACATTCACACCTGCGGGGGGTTAGGACTTACATTTACATCTTTGTAGGGGACACAGTTCAACTCATAACAGCCTCCTTTTGTACTAAATAGAAATTCTTTTTTTTTTTTTTTTTTTTTTTTTGAGACGGAGTCTTGCTCTGTCGCCCAGGCTGGAGTACAGTGGCGCGATCTCGGCTTGCTGCAAGCTCTGCCTCCTGGGTTCATGCCATTCTCCTGCCTCAGCCTCCTGAGTAGCTGGGACTACGGGCGCCCGCCACCATGCCCGGCTAATTTTTTTTTTTTTTGTATTTTTAGTAAAGACGGGGTTTCACCACGTTAGCCAGGATGGTCTCAATCTCCTGACCTCATGATCCACCCGCCTCTCAAAGTGCTGGGATTACAGGCGTGAGCCACCGCACCCGGCCAGAAATTTTTTAGTATGACATTTTAATTCCTTTGTTGTTTCTCTTACTATATATTTTTAAGTCATTATTATAGTGGTTACCATAAGGATTGCAATTAATATTCTAATTTATAACAATCTAATTTAGATCAATATTAACTTAATTATAATAACATACGAAAACTTTGCTCCTATGTAGTTCCCTTCCCTCCCCACTTCTTTTTGTTGTTACTGTCATAAACATTACATATTTATACAATGTATGCTCAGTTGCACAGATTTATAATTAGCACTTTGTGCAGTTGTCTTTTAAATCAAATAATATAAAAACAAGAGTTACAAACAAAAACCACAATTATACTGTCTTTTATGTTTACATATGCAGTTACATTTACTGCTGCTGTTTATTTCTTCCTGTGGATTGGAGAGTCCTTTCATTTCAGCCTGAAGGGTTCCATTTAGCATTTCTTGAAAGGCAGATTTGCTAACAACTAATTCCTCTTGGTTTTCTTTTATCTGGGAATGACTTAATTTCTTCTTCATTTTTGAAGAGCAGCTTCTCTGGATATAGAATTCCTGGTTGGCAGTCTTTTTCTTTCAGCGTTTTATATCATCTCACTTCCCTCTCTTCCATACGGTTTCTTTGGAGAAACCCAATGTTAATCTTACTGAGGATCTGTTATCTATAAGTTGCTGATCTCTTGCTGCTGTCAGGATTCTCTTTTTCTCTTTGACTTTCAACTGTTTGATTATGATGTGTCTAAGTGTAGATCTCTTTGAGTCTATCCTACTTGAAGTTTGTAGAGCTTTTAGGATGTGTTGATTAATGTTCTTTTTTGTTCTGGTGTTTTTTGGGTTTCTTTGACAGGGTCTCACTCTGTCACTCAGGCTAGAGTGCAGTGGGCAGTCACGGCTCACTGCAGCCTTGACTTCCTGGGCTTAAGCACTTCTCTCATGTCAGCATCACAAGCAGCTGGGGCTACAGGCCTGTGCCACAATACCCAGCTAGTTTTTGTATTTTTTATAGAGACAGAGTCTCACTATGTTTTCCAGGTTGGTCTTGAACACCTGGGCTCAAGTGATCCTCCCGCCTTGGCCTCCCAAAGTGCTGGGGTTACAGGTGTGAGCCACTGCACCCAGCCAATTAGTGCTATTTTTCAAATTAGAGAGGTTTTGGCCACTATTTGTTCAAATATTCTTTCTGCTCCTTTCTTTCCTCTCCTAGAACTCCCATTATGTGTTTGTTGCTGTCTTGATGGTATCTAAGACTCTATTAATTTTTTCTTTCTGTTCCCCAGATCGAGTCATCTAAATTGACCCATCTTCAAGTTTGCTGATTGTTTCTTCTGCTTGTTCAGATCTCTTGCAGAGCCCTTCTAGTAATTTTTAAATTTTAGTTCTTATACATTCTATATCACAATTTCTATATGGTTCTTTTTTTTATTATTTCTGTCTCATTATTGGTACTCAATTTGGTGAGACATCATTCTCTTGATTTTCCTTAATTCTTGAGACATGGTTTTCTTTAGCTTTTTGATCATATTTAAAATGCTGATTTAAAGTCTTTGTCCAGTAAAGTTTAATATCTGGGCTTTCTCAGGGACAGTTTCTCTTGTCTCCTTTTTTCCTGTGCATGAACCATATTTTCTTGTTTGGAGAGTTTTCTTATGGTTTATAATTTTTGTTGTTGAAAACTGGACATTTGAAATAATACAATGTGGCAGCTCTGGAAATCAGATTCTTCTCACTCCCTACAGTTTGTTGTTGTTATTTGTTGACTTTACTGAAGTATAGTTCAGACCTTTGAACAATGCAGGGCTTAGGGGTACCCCCTCAGTGCAGTCAAAAATCCATGTATAACTTTTGACTCCTCCAAAACTTAACTACTAATAGCCTACTGTTGACTGGAAGCTTTACCAATAATAACATAAACAATCAATTAATACACATTTTATGTGTTATATGTATTATATACTATATTCTTACAGCAAAGTAAGCTAGAGAAAAGAAAATGTTATTAAGAAAATAATAAGAAAAGAAAATATATTTACCATTCATTAAGTGGAAGTGGATCATCATAAAGGTCATCATCCTCATCATCTTCACATTGAATAGGCTGAGGAGGAGGAAGGATAGGAGCTGCTGATTTTGCTGTCTCAGGGATGGTAAAGACAAAAGAACACCTATGTATAAGTGAACTCAGTACAAACCAGTACAACTCAGTACAAACCAGTACAACCAGTACACGCAGTACAAACCAGTGTTTTTAAGGGTCCACTGTAATTCTGTAAAATCTATATTCTTTGTCATGAATGACCAGTGAAATCTCTACCCACTTAGCTTAATAGTCAGCTAATGATTGGACAGAGATTTCCTTAAATGCCTGGAACCAGTAAGTCTCTCAGTTTTTGCAGGGAGGCCTGATTGTATATGTTGGAGCTTGCTTGGGATGCTCCATCAGGTGGCTTATAATTTCACCTTTGCCTTTGCTTCCTGTTTCTGCCAAGTATCAGGTTTAGCCAGAGGTGAGAGGTTAGCACGTTGTCAGGTATTTGGTGAGCATGTGCATAACCTAAATCCACACACAGCCCTGTGCACACATGGAACCTTCTATATTCTAGGAAATATGTCAGTTTTTTAGGCTTTGTATGGATATCACATTCCCTGCCTTTTTTTTGTTTTTTTTTTTAAGCTTTTTGATTTGCTTATTGTTTGTCCCAGCTGTTATCACAGCCTGAGGCAGCCCTGATGTTAAACAATTGCAGCTGATTATTTTTGACAAATACCCTTGGGCAAAAGACTGTTCTCACTGGGTTAGTGCCAGGTCAGGTTAAATAAGCAAGCTGTGTGAGTGGAGCCTTCCTTGGAACCACCAGTGAGGTCAAATAATGATAGTTTTTCTGGGAATGGGGCTTTGAAGAAGTTACAACTCTATTATGCCCCCTCAAGTGGCTTCCAGGCTGCTGGTTTTCACCATGATTGAAGGCTGTTGGTTTTCAAGGCTACCGTGGAGCTAGAAAGTGGGAGGTAAGATTAGGGTAGGCCAAACATACCACATAGCTCCATGTTCTTACCAAGATTTATTTATTTATTTTTTAATGACCACCACCCAGATTGCTGCAAACCTTTAGTTAATTTCCAGAGTTCTGAAAAAGTTGACTGATGATTTTTGTCAGCGTTCTCATTGTTTTTATTAAGGAGAGGATTTTCAGAGTCTTTACTCCACCATTCCCGCTAAGGTCAATAAAAATGTATGCCTGAGAAGGGGCTGCCTTGTGTCTGTCAGACCATCAATATGTGAAGTTGAATCACTTTTCTTGCTTAATTTTTGTGCTCCATGTCAAAGGTGCATCAATCACTTATGGTACTGTCTTCCTCCTAAAACTTTTGAGGAAGAACTCATGTCATTAGCTGGTTATTGACAGCAAAAGATCACTGAGTCACCATTATAGAAAGCATGGAGACTTAAAGACTAAAATGTATACTTCTTTAGATACTTCTGGCTTTGAATACCACACAAGAAATAATATGGCATAGATAGACTGAATCTTGACTATGATGGTTAATTGTTTCTCTCTGTTTTTTGTTTTGTTTTGTTTTTTTGAGACGGAGTCTCGCTCTGTCACCCAAGCTGGAGTGCAACGGCGTGATCTCGGCTCACTGCAACCTCCGCCTCCCAGGTTCAAATGTTTCTCCTGCCTTAGCCTCCTGAGTAGCTGGGATTTCAGGCAGGAGCCACCACACCCGGCTAATTTTTGCATTTTTAGTAGAGACGGGGTTTCACTGTGTTGGCCAGGCTGGTCTCTAACTCCTGACCTCGTGATCTGCCTGCCTCGGCCTCCCAAAGTGCTGAGATTACAGGCATGAGCCCACTGTGCACAGCCTCTCTCCCTTTAGAAAATCGATACTTTTAAGAACCAAATCAAATATTATGTTGTTATTTCTATTCTAATAGATAATTGAGTTCCACAATTACTGTCTTTCATGATGTCAAAGCTGCTGTTGGTCTAGATTCACTAAAGAAGCTTTGTTTTCTGGATAGATGATGTCCCCGTCACTATGCCATGTCACGCCATCTGCATAGTCTTCCAAAAGCTGTGCACATCAGGTGATTGGACATTTGTTAATCGGAAAGATATTTGCTTTTGATGCTGCATTGCTAAATTAAAAAGATAATCAAACTTAAAATTAATAGATATAAACCCTAGAATTTACAGCAGAACACTAGAAAAATATTGATATTTCAGGGATAATCAGTTTCAAACTTAAAGAGTCGTTTTGAAATCTGCAGAACATTGTTTTACTGTCACAGAAGTAACAGATTTTAGAATAGATCAATTTTATTGCTAACATATTTGTTATATCTTTATTATTTTATTCTAGTATCCTTCAAACCAAATGGACCATTATTGTATTGAAGTGTTTACAGAAGTAGAAGATTTAAATCTGAATCAGTTTTATCATTAATCTGGCAAATTAGTTGAATCGTGATCATTCCATTCACATCTGAGTTTTCTGAAAAGGGAGCACCATTTTGAAGAATTTAAGCTGAATGATGTAGATTTTAAATTTTCCACTTGCCGTCTAATTCCAGGCCTTCCAAAATCTTTTTAAAATCATTTACTTGATGTGACCTAGAATAAAAAAAAAATAGCATGTCAAAAAACTGTTTTTCCATTTTATTATCTGATATTTGGTGTGAAATAATCATCTCAACACTTGCTTTGACAGTGGCATATCATTTCTATAACCCTGAGTCAGAGAGGCCTGAGACACCAAGGGCTTCTGTTTCTGTAGTGAGCCTAGAGACTCACTTGAATTGAGTCCTCCATTCAATACCTGAGAAAGAAACATTCTTTTGGATAGTATGGCCTTCCTCACTTGCAAGTGCTTTCCATGCTGTAAATAATACAGTGTAAAGTGAAATTTACAGAAAATCATATCACAGGATCTCTCTATTGCCAAGGATGGATTGTTCTGCATACTCTTCCTGTTCCACACTGGTGGCCCTGTAGAAGGACTGGAGCTCATTTTGGTGGCTGAGTTCATGAGGCCTCAGACACAGCCCCCCTGGCGGTCACTTCTTATCACCCAGGCTTGAGACACGCTTAGCTTGTCCTTAGCCTTTATTTAAGTTTCTCAAGGCACCAGCTATTCTTCTTTTGGATGCCTAGTTTTATCCATGGAAGCCTATCAGTTTCTTTTTATGTTTCATCTTCCCAAGTCCTTCAGATTTTTTGAAGAAAGTTTGAAACAGAAAGCAGGATAAACAACTTATTTTTATTTTTCTTTTGCTCTTCCACCAGCCTAAGCTGCATTCCTAAGGGAATGAGCAGCCCGTCTCTGTTTATTCCCTCCGTTTCAGGCACATTTCCTGTTTGGAACGTGGGTCATCAGTGAATTAATCCATAGCCCTTGGAATTGTGTAGCTTATCGACCTCCCTTCTCTTAGGAAAGCACGCTTGATTTTAGAACTCAGAGACCATGAAAGGTAAACTGAGTATTGTTGATTGTTTGCTGTCAGGGCCAGTCTTTGATCTGGGCCTGGATGTTCTGCTGATTTTTGTGGAGCACTGGACAGATTTTCACATTTCTATGGGTTTTGACGTTTTCATACATCAACTGGTCATATTAGCAGTTACGCTATACAAAGAATATTAGATAATATATCAATAGTGCTTTCTGGGATGCTATATAAATTTAAGACTTTAGACCAAGGCAGGAGAATTGCTTGAACCTGGGAGGCAGAGGTTGCAGTGAGCCGAGATCACACCGTTGCACTCCAGCCTGGGCAATAAGAGCGAAACTCAGTCTCAAAAAAAAAAGACTTTAAATAATGGAGTATCATTTTTTAGCTTATAATAGAGTAACACTGGTGGAACAATGAACTGATATATGTAGAATGCTTAGAATAGTGTCTGGCACATAAAAGTGTTCAAGAGTTATCAGCTATCATTATTAACATTGTTATTATATTGAGATTTTGGAATTTTACCTTAAAAGCAATGTATCACATCTGAAAATATAAAGGTATCTTTTCTATGTAAAGGTATATTTTGGGTCACATATTCCTAATTTTTATTTTCTCATGATTGATGGGGTAAGCCAAAGTAAAAAGCACCTGTAGGGAAGGAGAAAGCTAGCCAGTGAGGGGGTAGTGGAGTAGGACCCATGGGGAAACGTGAGACTTCCCAAAGGCTGTGGAGGGAAAGGTGGCTCAGTGCCAGTCACTGTGAACAGCAGTAGAGGCGTGCCAGTGTTCACCTGGGTCTCCACTTCAGCTGCTGCCATCCTGCCAGGTGATCCAACATAGGATCATAAGCAACGTGGGTCATCTTTTGTTTGTTTGTTTGAGACAGGGTCTTGCTCTGTCACCCAGGCTGGGGTGCAGTGGTGTGATCTCAGCTCACTGCAACCTCTGCCTCCCGGGTTCAAGCGATCCTCCCACCTCAGCCTCCCAAGTAGCTGGGATTACAGGCCTGCACCACCACGCCCTGCTAATTTTTGTGTTTTTAGGAGAGTCAGGGTCTCCCGATGATGCCCAGGCTAGTCTCGAACTCCTGGGCTCAAGTGATCTGCTCGCCTCAGCCCCAAAGTGCTGGGATTATAGGCGTGAGCCACCCTACCTGGCTTGGGTCATCATTTCTAACTAGCAATGACTCTAAACAATTTTTAAGAAATTATTGTTGTAGACGATATATAATTGTGAAGTATTATATAGAAAACGCTTACATTTAAGTCTTTTATTAGTAAAACATCTGTATTAGGGAAAAACATGAAAACGATAAAACAAAGAGGCCTGAAAATATGGTGGCTTATAGAAGTTTACTTCTCTCTTTCACAGTCCACAGATGGGTGGTCCAAGATTCTCTAGAGGATTTGCTGTCTTCAGTGTGTGTCTTCCCTCTTTAGGTCTAAGATGGCTCTCCTTTATCCTGCCGTCATGTTTGCATCCCAGGCTGCAGAAGCGGAAAAGATAGTGGAAAGACATGGCATGCATTTCTTCTACTAGCCTGACCCCAAAGTAGCAGATCTCTTCTAGTCATATGAAATCCAAGCTTTTGACTTTGCCCAAACTTTGTTATTTGGCCATATGAGCAATTAATCTCCAGCTTGGTGGTCAGAGGTGTAGTTAAAATTTGGGAATTTTGTTACTGAAGCAAGAGGAGAGAAGGGATGTTAGGGCAACCAGCAATCTTTGCCACAACTTCACATTGGATAGGGAAAATGAAAAGAACATTGTGTTTCTTTTGTCTCATGATAATGATTAATATTTAGTTATTCTTTATTCTCAGACTCACTTTAATATTTGAGAAATCAGAGTTAGGCTCTACAAATAATATATTACATTGATATCGTATAAGGTTTCTATTTTTCTGGATTTTGTTTTCTCCTTGAAAGGCTGTTATCAAGTTGATGGTGTGGTTTACCGTCGGTTGCTTCTTAGAATTAAAATATTTGGGCCAGGTGCAGTGACTTGTGCCTATAATCCCAGCATTTTGGGGGTCCAAGACTGACAGATTGCTTGAGCTCAGGAGTTTGAAACCAGACTAGGCAACATAGCAAGACCCAGGCTCTGCAAAAAATACCAAAAAAAAAAAAGAAAAATTAGCTGGGCATGGTTGTATGCTCCTGTGGTCCCCACTACTCGGGAGTCTGAGGTGGGAGAATCACTTGAGCCCAGGAAGCAGAGGTTGCAGTCAGCTGAGATCTCAACACTGCACTCCAGCCTGGGTGACAGAGACAGACCCTGTCTCAAAAAAAAAAAAAAAAAAAAAGCAAAAGAAAGAAATATGATACTTGGACCATGGCTGCAAAACAAGAAGACTGCTTTCAGCAATGCTTTAATATAGATATTTATCTTATGTCCCTGTGTCTACCTCAGCATTTCCATTTGTTTGTAATTGGAGCTAATTGGGAGGAAAAATTACCAAATTAGAGCCAGATCTTTTGGCCATCTAGCTAACTACGAACCCACTGACTGACCAGTTAATCTCTGTCGTCTCCAGGTGATAGATATCCCTGCCTTGTAGATATCAATGCTCCGATTACTCAGATTCATTTTATGTTCCAAATTGACTGATTTCACATCTAGACTGTGCTTTTCTTGTGCTTTCATTTTCGAACAAGTTTGCTTTGTGTTTAGTAGTCCCTTTTTTTTGAAACCGTGTCTGTGATATCCCCTGATACATAATTGATGTTGCTAATAATTCTATTTGATTCTACTACATTAGGCAACTGCATACATAATACATATGCTTCATGTATATGCTTATTATATATTTCATTCACCGTCTTTGCATACATAACATCTATTCAGTAACATCAGGGCATTTTTTCTCTAAGGTGTGTGAATATGAAGTGATATTTAAGCAACACGTATTATTTTCAAAGTAAAAATAGTCTCTTTGACTTAGTTATTTCATAAAATGAGCACTGATTCTACAGATATTCAATCATACATTTGAAAAAAATGGCTAAGCATGGACAAAGTGAATGCTTCCCATGGATGTTAATAGTTTTAAGATACAAATCTTTCAAAGAATATTTGACTGAAACCCAAAATAGCTAAGAGAATTTAATTTACTTCTTGATTTGTTCCCTAAAGGGCCACGATTCTTGGCGTTGCTGTACTTTATGGCACTCTTACTAGGTTATTATCACTCCAAGCCCGTTGTTTTCATTAAGGTTCACCTTTGACGTAATATATTCTTTGGGTTTTGACAAATGTATAATGACACGTACCCACCATTATAGTAGCATACTGAATAGTTTCACTGCTCTAAAACCCTACCTTGTTCCACCTATTACCCCTCCCTTCTCTCTAGCCCCAGACAACTACTGCTCTTTTTACTGTCTTCATAGTTTCGCCTTTTCCAGAATGTCATATAATTGGAATAATACCCTTTTCAAATGAGCTTTCTCTTAGTAATGTCATTTAAGGTTCTTCTATGTCTTTTTCTGGCCTTACAACTCATTTCTTTTAGTGCTGAATAATACTCCATTGTCTGAATGTATCACAGCTTATCACTGTAGTAGAATTCTCATTTTGAAGACATTTATGATTAAATATTATTGAAATGTACTCTTTGTTAAGTAAAGTGATGTTTACAAAAGGGGTAAATACTGTAAAACAAGAAAAATTTCCTGAAATTGAAATCGGTCACTGAAATTAGAATAAATGAATCCGTTTGTTCCTTCATTTATGATGACTGGACCGTAGCTCCTTGACTTTCATCTAGATCTTAAGCTTTGCCAACCACTACCTCCTCCCCAATTTTTAAAAAACTTTTTATTGTGGTATAACATAAACACGCTAAAGTGCAATGATCTTAAGCGCACAATGAGCCTTTACAAATGTACACTTGGATGTGACTATCACCTGATCAAGAAATAGAGCATTTCTAGAATCTCATGTGATTTTCTCATGTTCCTTCCCAGTTCACACATCCAAGAGACCTCTATTCTGAATTGGAAAATTTTGTCACTGTTAATTTTGCTTGTTCTTGAATTTCATGTAAATGGATTCATACGATATGTACTCTTTTGAATGTGATTTATTTTGCCAATGGAATGAGCGTCATCGGTGTTGTTGTTATGTTTCAATAATCTGTTTTTATTTTATTACTGTGAAGTGTTGTTTTATAAATATATCACAGTTCGCCCATTCTCCTGTTAAATATTAGGTTAATTTCCAGATTTCAATTATTATGAGTAAAGCTTCTGAGAACATTCTGTACATATCTTTTGGTAGACATGTACACTCATTTCTCTAGAATATTCCTGAGTGGAATTGCTGGGTCACAGAGTGAGCATATGTTTGGCTTTAATAACATTGCCCATCATGTATAAAAGTTGCTACTATTCTATTAAATAGATTTTGGATGGGAAGTATTAAAGACCCTTAAACAAATGACCTAATGTAATTAATATCCCTCTTGAAAAGGGGAAATATTTGGGATTTGTTTGGGGTTTTATTCCCCATGGGTAATGAACATAAAGTTTATTCAAGAGCATGAAGTAATTCGGAATATAGAGATTTTATTTATGTTAGATATATGATGGCAGATTAAATAATTGGGCCACATATTCTATTAGAATACACTTTGTTACAGTTTAGCTAAATTGGTAATGAAAGGCACAAATTGTATATAAGGAGGACATTGTTCTGAAAATCTGAAGACCTTGGTTCTAACTCTAATTTTAGTACTATATAACCATGTGAACGTAGGCAAATTATATAACCCATTTAGATCTTTGTCTTTGGAAGTAGAAGTGATGAGAGAAGAGTTTGGTCTATATTATCTCCTAGGTTCCTTCCAGTTTCTTCATTCTGTGATTTTTTAAAAATAATTTTTATAGGCTGGGCATGATGCCTCATGCCTATAATCCTAGCAATTTGGGAGGCCAAGGTGGGTGGATTGCTTGAGCTCAGGAGTTTGAGACCAGCCTGAGCAACAGAGCAAAATCCCATCTCTACAAAAAATACAAAGATTAGCCAGACGTGGTGATGCACACGTGTAGTCCCAGCTATTCTGAAGACTGAGGCAGGAGGATCACTTGAACCCAGGAGGTGGAGCCAGCAGTGAGCCTGAATTGCTCCACTGCACTCTAGCCTGAGCAACACAGTGAGACTCTGTCTCAAAATAATAATGATCATAATAATCATTATTTGTGTAAAGTTGATGTTTTGTTTTGTTGATATCTAATTAATGAATTAATCTAATTTATTAAATTTCACTGACTTAAGAGAAAATAGGCAATTATAGACTCAGAGTCATGGGACTAAATCTAAAATTTGATACTGCTCAAATTTTGATATAGAGATTACTAAACTAAAATTGTATGCCTTTTAAAATAAAATATTAAAAACTTTGCTGGCAACTTCTTTGGTTTTGTAATGTATCACAGATGTGCCTACCCAGCTACTATGCAGTCAGAATCCTAAAGGACATTCCACATAAAATGTTCCAGGGTTCCGCTTTGGAGGGTTGTGTAAAGTCAGCTTGAAACTGATTTAACCAGTGAGTAGCTCTTCAGATCCTGCACTGATTCAGAGCTTCACATGTGGCGAGTGTTTTTCTTAAAGTTATTAGTAAGTGCCACAGTGCAGGAAAAAGGGCAATCAGCTGTTTCTGTTATGATTAAAGGTAGACGTTTCCTTTCACAGTCTTTCTATTTCAAAAGTTGGTTCTTTTATTACATCCAGATGAGACTGAAGGACGCTATTTGATACTTCTGCTTACTGCAGAAATATATAATTATGTCTAATAATGCAAAATACTATGTGAAAAATATAAACAGGAAACAGATGTTAGGTGAGACATACAGATGCTGTAAAGTTGAGCTGTATTTGAGATGCTATAAACATGAGCTATATTTGAGACTAACAGATTTTCATACTTTCTTTGGACTATAAGTTAATAATTTTATTACTGAGTGATGAAATACAGTATGATTTCTTTGAAGTGGCCTGTAGGAATTTCTCATGTTGCACATTTTAATTTTTCACTGAATTAAAATTTTCAGTGAAAAATTAAAATGAAATTAATCATCTCCTATAAATGGTAACATGAGTGGTAGAATGACTATAAAATGACTAGTGATTGTGGAATTATTTTGTTGTTGTTGAGAATATAGAGTTTTTTTTTGTTGGGGCACTAGCATAGTATTAGTACACTATCCTCCACTCTTCCACTGATTTGCCTCATTATGTGACCTCCTTGCATCTTATTTATCTTAAAAGGGATTTTAATTTTAGGCTCCTATAATTCAGTCGTATTCATAATTAGTCTTTCATAATTGCAAATGATTAAAAATTATTTTTGGTTAACTGATCATTAAAAAATTCTCCTGTATAAAAAGTAAGAGCGTAATCTTCAAGTTTAAAATGCAGAAATGTAAGTATAAACAATCTAGAGTTGAGGTTTCCCTAGCGGCATATACCAGGTCATTGAAAAAGTCAAAATGAAAAATTGTGTGTCTGTGTATATTGAATCTATGGCTTGTTTCAGTTGAGCACATTGACTCTTGGTAAAATTAGCTGTTATTCAACTCAATTCAACAAAAAAAGTTATCAAACATTTTTCATATATGAGGTGGGAGGGAGATTATTAGGGAAGGATGCTAAACAACTAATCATGTACAATGTGGTAATTGCCTGATAGAGACACAAAACACTCTAAGTGAGAACAAGAAATAAATGATTACTACTTTCGGTACATTGGGAAACAGGAGGAAGTGATAATTGAAGCATGGATGGGATTTTAGTGGGCAGGGTTCGCTTAGAGTTGAGCAATTGCATTCTAGGGTGAGGGTAACATTTGAATAAGGGTAAAAAGCTAGGAGCATGTTCTGGGAAAAGCAGTAGGTCTGTTTTTGATAGGAACATGTGTCCCAGGGGTTGGTGCGTGTTCGAGGGTGAGAAGGGGCATTGTGACCTGAAGCCACCAATAGGAGATAGGAATGGAAAGAGTCTGAGTCTGGGAACGGAGTGTGGCCAATGAAGTCCAGACTGCGTTTCGTACTGAGTGGTATTGACACTTTTGTTTGCTGTTACCCCAAAATAATTTTTTTAAATGATTTACATTGACATTAAAATTTTTTCAGTTTCTTTTTTTTTTTTTCTTTTTTTTGAGACAGTCTTGCTCTCTACACCCAGGCTGGAGTGCAATGGTGCGATCTCAGCTCACTGCAACCTCCGCACCCCAGGTTCAAATGATTCTCCTGCTTCAGCCTCCCAAGTAGCCGGGACTACAGGTGCCCGTCACCATGCCCAGCTAATTTTTTGTATTTTTAGTAGAGATGGGTTTTCGCCATGTGGACCAGACTGGTTTCGAACTGCTGGCCTCCAGTGATCCACCCACCTGGACATCCCAAAGTGCTGGGGTTAGAGGCGTGAGCCACCATGCCTGGCCTCATACTTTCAAGAGGTATAATCTCTGGCATATTTTAAATAAGAAATTTTACGCCTGGTCTCATACTTTCAAGAGGCGTAATCTCTGGCATATTTTAAATAAGAAATTTTATAATAAAATCATTGCATCACTCTTTTAAACATATTCAGTAAAGCATTTAAAAATATGGAAATTTACACTATCCTTTTTTTTTCCCAGAACTCAAATTTCCATTCTACTTCCTGTATAGAATTTATATACACACACACACACACACACACACACATATATACACACACACATATATATACATATATATATATTTATTTTTTATTTTATTTATTTATTTTTTTTGAGACAGCATCTCACTTCATCACCTGGGCTGGGGTGCAGGGCTATAATCCCAGCTTACTGCAACCTCCGTCTCCTGGGTTCAAGCAATTCTCCTGCCTCAGCCTCCTAAGTAGCAGGGATTACAGGCGTGCACCACCACACCTGGCTCATTTTTGTATTTTAGTAGAGATGGGGTTTCATTATGTTGGCTGGGCTGGTCTCATAAACTCCTGACCTCAGGTGATCTGCCCTCCTCAGCCTCCAAAGCACTGGGATTACAGGTGTGAGCCACCACGCCCGGCCAATTCAATACATTTTTAAGCTTGAAAGTCTTCTATTGATCGTTGTATCATCCTTCTCTGTATCAAAATATATATATATAATAAAATGCAAACATTATTCTGATTAGAAGCCTCCAAATATTTTTAAGAGAAACATTTCTTTTGGATTGTTGTTAAATTATTACTAGTACACATGTCACCAAAACAGCATAAATATTACAATTGTTTAAAATGCAGTCTTTAACGGCATGGATGTTGGGGGTGAATAGGCATGAGAACTCTTTATGTTGCTTAAAAAAGGCAACTTCACATGTTCTGTGTTTGGTGACCTAATGCCATTCAGTAAAGGGGAGAGGGAGGTGTGACAGGATACACAACATTAAGCCTTCACCACAGACAATCCAAGTTTAAGAAAGACTACAAAGGAAGTTGAAGACCTGGAAATGGGCCTAATTAAAAAATACTCTTACAACCACTTTGTTTTCTCCAGGGCTACCTATCCTTTGCCCATTTGAAGACTCAAACTTACGTTATGGTTTGTAAGAAAAAATTGTGAGACATGGATAGTGCAAAGTTACGCTCGAGAGATGGACGTAGCAAAATAAGAGACTTCTGAGGGTTGGGTAGCACCAGAAATACATGTTAATTGGTGGGGTGTAGTGGATGAGGGCAAGAAATTCAGAGGTTTTGAAACTGGGTAACTGAGCAGGAGGAGGCTGTCATGCTCTGACAAGGAAATATTGCATTCATTTTTGAACTTCTTTTATATAATCAGTGATTATGATAAATCAAGTTTATTTAGGAGAAAATAAAATCAAACACCCAGATGGGAGTATTCCATTTGTTTTTAGTTTTAATGAGTCATTTTGAATGTGTAATCATTAAACTTGTAAGGGATTGAATTTCCCTTTCTTCATTTCACTCAGCTGAAGATGTTTCAAAATGTTAATTTTACTCAGAGTAGCTTCATACTTGGTATATGTTATTTCATCTAGAATGCATTCTTGCACTTTTTGACACTAAGTCTTAGATACCCCTTGCAAAATAATTCCCAGTTTTTCCTCTGATGAATTGTGCCCATTAGTGAATTCTGTGGAGAGATGATCCTATGAAGATAGGGCAATAGCAATCATCTAAACATTATACAGAAAATTTTTGATGGGGCCAGGCACAGTGGCTCATGCCTGTAATCCCAGCACTTTGGGAGGCCAAGGCGGATGTATTACGAGGTCAGGACTTTGAGACCAGCCTGGCCAACATGGTGAAACCCTGTCTGTACTGAAAATACAAAACATTAGCTGGGCGTGGTGGCAGGTGCCTGTAATCCCAGCTACTTGGGAGGCTGAGGCAGGAGAATTGCTTGAACCCAGGAGATGGAGGTTGCAGTGAGCCAAGATCGCGCCCCTGTACTCCAGCCTGGGCAACACTGTGAGTCTGTCTCAAAAAAAAAAAGACAGAAAAGAAAATTCTTGATGGTCCCCATTACTGTCCTTCCTAGTTCACTTCAGCATATTACACATTCTGTTAGACTCGTCTTTGAAATATCTTTTTCCCTAGCTGTCTTCTATATTTTCAGTTTCTAAGTTTGAAACATTAAAAAGTCAGAGTACTTGACATGGAAATCACTTTTTCTCACCTAAGATAGAAGGAAATTCTTATTTATTTATTTATTTTTGAGACAGAGTTTGACTCTCTTCCCTAGGCTGGAGTGCAGTGGTGCAATCTTGGTTCATTGCAACCTCTACTACCCGGGCTCAAGCAATCCTGCCACCTCAGCCTCCTGGATCCCTGAGATTACAGGGGTACACCACCACACCTGGCTTATCTTAGTATTATTTATGGAGATGGAATTTCACCATGTTGCCCAGGCTGGTCTCAAACTCCTGGGTTCAAGCAATCTGCCTGCATGAGCCACTGTGCTTGTTCTGAAGGAAATTCTTAGCATGTAATAAAGTGTACTGGATTTCCTTAATCATTGTTATTTAGGCTTGTGCTTACCTAGTTCTTTAGCCAGGTTAACATAAGGTATTAATGATGTAATTTATAACACATTTGCTCATTGGAAAGCTCTGATCATTGGAAACAAAGAGAGCACTGCAAAGCCTGCTTTTAAAAAACAAAAAAATCAACTTTAAAAATAAAAAACAACAAAAAAACCCAAAAGAACAAAATACAAAAAAAGAAAAAAAAATCAACTGTAATCTTACAAAAATTCCAAAATTTAACATTTCAAAATGCTTATGTATCAAATGATTTCTTCTGTTAACATGGGCAAAACCTTGCAAAAAAGGGTAAGTTAGATTTTTTTATTTGTAGAGACCATAGACTGCCAGAAAGGGGGAATTTAAAATCACAGTTCCCCCTCTAATAAATTTAAATTTAAATTCCCCCTCTAATATAAATAAATCTATATTTTTTAAATGCATACGATTGTAACTTCTATTTCATTTTTAAAAACAACGTTTTTTTTGAAAACTCAAGTCTTAAAAGTAAATTTGGCTTCCCAAATGGAACTTTTTCCTGATCTTTCTTTACTTGCTAAAGGAGCTGTCTGATCCTATAGCTTTGGAGCTCATGTGTTTAAAAAAGCAGGTTAAAATCTCAAGATATTCTGACAAGGTGTCCTTAGACAAGCCAGCTTACCATGTTGTAACTAGAAATGCTTTCATTTACATTCCAATTAAAGAACTGACATGTGAAGACAATTTTACCAAGTGAAAACAATTAAGTAGAACAGGGATGGAATATGTCCCTTGTGGCCTTATAAAAAATATATGTCTGTTTATTAGTTTGTACTTAAAATCCATATTGATCAGTAGCAAAAGACTGCAAAGATCCCATTAATTTATTATTTAATTTTAAGTAATGTCATAAGAGCTACTTAGTTTAAACACATGAGACTTTTTTTTAAAAACCCACCCATTTGTGACATAACCAAACTAAGGAAAATTTTGCAAATTGTGAAAATTAAAAATTATCTTTGACATATATAATGTTACATATATTTTATATATCAGAAACCACATAATATAGGCCAGGCGCAGTGGCCTACGCCTGTGGTCCCAGCACTTTGGGAGGCCGAGGTGGGCGGATGACCTGAGGTCAGGAATTCAAGACCAGCCTGGCCAACATGGTGAAAACGTATCTCTACCAAAAATGCTAAAATTAGCCAGGCATTGTGGCACACACCTGTAATCCCAGCTACTCGGGAGGCTGAGGCAGGAGAATCGCTTGAACCCAGGAGGCAGAGCTGAGATCATGCCACTGCACTCCAGCCTGGACAACAGAGCTAGATGTTGTCTCAAAAATAACCCAAAAAACTACCTAATATATATCAAAGACTATGTATAATATACATAATATGTATATATTCTATGCCTTGTTTTAGAAAGATTACTTTCTACTGTTTTCTTCCTCTTCCACTCCCAGAAATGATTTATTGTTAGTTAACACCTTCATACAAATGAGTTTGTGCTATTCCTCAAGAATTAGTATATGTATAGAGAGGATTACAGGTAGATCAATCCATAGGAATGATGCCCCTGTGAAAGACACTTGATTGAGCAATGTCAAGGGCACTGTGTTTATATTCCATTGCCACCATTGTGCCGTGGTCATGGTATTTAATTTCTCTAAATCTAAGATCGAGTGAAGTAAAACTACTACTTTTTTCTGAGGTTTAAATGAGTCAATGAGTGTGACTCAGTACATTGTCTAGCACATACAGATGCAAACTGCTATCATTACTGTTACTATTTATGCCACTACTACTGAAGCAGGATTATTTCCCTGATCCCTTTGTGGGTGGGAACTGGAGTGCACAGGCACTAGAACTAGCCAGCTGCTTCAATGTCAGCAGGGGCAGTCTCTACTTGCTTGGTCCTGCTGTGTTCCACACCTTATGGGTGGGGGAGTGCAGGTAAGTAGGTGCAGGAGCTGGGGCAAGTGGGTGCCGGCAGGCAAAAATCTCCATGCAGGCCCTGTGGCAGTTTCTAGGGAGGTGCCCAAGACCCCTGAAGCCCCAGAAGGAATGTTACAGTGCCCTTTTAGCTTTGCCATTCATGGACAGCTTAAGTGTTAACAGTGGAGGGTACACTCACACTCATGGCACCCAAGTTCTTGTCCGGCTTCTAGGAGCAATGAGGTTGCATGAACGAATTAGAGATGGTAAATGCAGAGGATTTTATTACTGATGAAGGTGGCTCTCAGTGGGAAGGGGAGCTGAAAAGGGAATGGATTGGGAAGGTAATCTTCTCCTCTCTGAAGCTATGCCTTCAGGCTGTCCCTTTGAAGTCAAGCTGCTTCTCACTGACGTCCAACTATAATCTCCAGTGTCCAGCTGTTTCTCCTCTCTCTGCTGGCTGAGCCTGGGGTTTTTATGGGCACAGGATGTGGGATGGGGAAGGCTATGGGTGGTTTTGGAAGGGACAACATTTGAGCAGGAAAATAGGGATGTAAGTTCTCATTTTGGGCTGCAGTTCCAGGATTGAGGATGGAGCCCTCACCAGTGACCTGCCCTTTTCTACCCAGAATTTCCCTGCCTCCTCTGCCTATCACTACTACTGCATCACTAATAGTACCATAATTTGGAATGGGCTGGGGAGCCTTTTTTGTTCTCTGTAATCATTCCAATTAAATGGCTTCTTATGGCCCATTTTTCAAATACTTTTTTTAGGTCAACGACTTGTAATTGTACATATTTATAGGGTACAATTTGATATTTCCATTCATACATATGTTGCATAATGATCAAACAGGGTATTTAGCTTGAACATCACCTTACGCATTCATCATTGCTTTGGGTGTGGACATTCAAAAGCCTCTCTTCTAGCTATTTTGTAATTTTGTAATTATGTTCCATGTTGGTTTTTTGTTTTTTGTTTTTTTTTTTTTGAGATGGAGTTTCACTCTTGCTGCCCAGGCTAGAGTGCAATGGCGTGATCTTGGCTCACTGCAGCCTCTGCCTCCCAGGTTCAAGAGATTCCCCTTCCTCAGCCTCCCAAGTAGCTGGGATTACAGCCACCTGCCACCACGCAAAGATAATTTTTTGTATTAATAGAGATGGGGTTTCACTATGTTGGCCAGGCTGGTCTTGAACTCCTGACCTCAGGTGATCCACCCACCTCTGCCTCCCAAAGTGCCGGGATTCCAGGCATGAGCCACTGCACCCAGCCCTGTTCCATGTTCTTAAGACCTAAAGTCTTAAAATAACTTCTAAGCTAGGCATGGTGGCTCACACCTATAATCCCAGCATTTTGGGAGGCTGAGGCAGGAGGATCCCTTGAGCTCAGGAGTTCACTTGAACTTAGGAGGTGGACTCTGCAGTGAGCTGTGATCACGCCACTGCATTCCAACCTGGGTGATGGAGTGAGACCCTGTTTCAAAACAGCAACAACAACAAAAAACAACTTTTAAGACTTCCCTTTCTGTACAATACATTTAAGAGGTGGAGGAGAGAATTGTCTATCCCTGTTTTCTTCTTTTATCCTCCTTCTCATTTTTATAGCTTTTCAAATAAAGAAATTTTTTCTTTTTATATCTATTTATTTTTTCCATTCTCTCATCATAGCTCCAGGGACAACATTGTTCTAATGGTAATAACTTGTTCAGGAATAAGTCTAAGATGTTTTGCTGATTCTTATCGCTGATTTTCCTTTGTTTGTTGTTTTCATATTCAGATTTCTCTCTCCTGTTATGCTAATGTAGAAGTATTATGAGCCCCTTGAGTCTAAGTGCTTGGGTGATTTGGACCCTGCTTAAAAGAAAGGTTTTTTTTTTCCTTCGTTTTTGAAGAAATTGAGCTCAGACCTAATGATCTATTGTCAAGAAATACTGTTAGCTTTATGTTAGTCTTTGAAAATCATTTCATTTTTCTCAAACTCACTAGATAGTATCACATATAATTTTATAATTTAGTTGTTTCAAGATGATAGCAAGAGTAATGAATCTTTGTTTTAATAATGGTTGTTTTCAGCAATGATTAGTTTTTTATTCTATTTTTCTCAGTTTTTCAAAATTTAAAGAAATATGCATTGCTTTTAATAGAGAAAAGAATGTGTATTTTTAAAGAACAATGGAGATTTTTTCATTCCTTTATGTGCACTACTTATTTTATGCGTCTTTTGTCTAAGAGAATGGGACAGGTTCAGCCTTATAAGATGCTATAAGCCCAACCCTCAAATGTACAACTCTGTCTTTAGGACTTTAACAAAATGTGTAGTAACTGGTATATTTAATAAAAAAAGTAAATAGATAGAGAATCATTAATTGATCTCCAAGTATACTTGTTTTTCTAAATATACTTTTTTTTTTTTTGAGACGGAGTCTCGCTCTGTCGCCCAGGCTAGAGTGCAGTGGCCGGATCTCAGCTCACTGCAAGCTCCGCCTCCCGGGTTCGGGCCATTCTCCTGTCTCAGCCTCCTGAGTAGCTGGCACTACAGGCGCCCGCCACCTCGCCCGGCTAGTTTTTTGTATTTTTTAGTAGAGACGGGGTTTCACCGTGTTAGCCAGGATGGTCTCGATCTCCTGACCTAGTGATCCGCCCGTCTCGGCCTCCCAAAGTGCTGGGATTACAGGCTTGAGCCACCGCGCCCGGCCTAAATATACTTTTAAAGATATATCAGTGGTATTATTAGACTTAGAAAAGCCAGAAGAACTGATATGGCAGGTCACTAGGTTATTTTATAAAATACACAGCCTTGTATTTTAAGACACTAGGTATATTATGTGTGTCAAAATCAGATCAAGTTAGAATTTTGAGAGTTTACTATGCATGCAAAAGAAAAGTTTATGAACCAGAAAGACCTCAAACTGGAAAATGGCACGAAGTCTCAATTTTACAGCCACTACGGCACGGTTCATAGACTGTAAAATAGGAAGTATTTTGACCTTTCCCATGACTGGCTGTCCTATATTCTTCTTTAAGGCAAACAAAGATGTGTACGCTGATTTGTCTGTAGCTGATTGGTTTCACTTCACTGACTCAAAAGGACAAAAAGTCTATGTTTGTGTTTGGGGTTATTGTTCTGAGGAAATCAAGATGCCTCAAGTTTTGGTTACCTATGGACAGTGGCCTTGTGTATCTAAACTGTGGCCACCATTTTTATTTATTAAACATATGTTATCTTTGCAGTTTGTCTGGAAACTTTTTTTTTTTTTTTTTTTTTGAGACAGAGTCTCATTCACTCTCTCACCCAGGCTGGAGTGCAGTGGCACAATCTCAGCTCACTGCAACCTCTACCTCCTGAGTTCAAGTGATTGTCCTCAGCCTCCTGAGTAGCTGGGACTACAGGTGTGCACCATCACACCCAGCTAATTTTTGTATTTTTAGTAGCGATGGGGTTTTACCATGTTGGCCAGGCTGGTCTTTAGTTCCTGACCTCAAGTGATCCGCCCACCTCAGCCTCCCAAAGTGCTGGGGTTATAAGCGTGAGACACCGTGCCTGGCTAGGAAACATTTTTATCTTTCAAAATTGAGCTCTACTTGGGGTAAAACCTTTTGTTGCTTCTTCCTCCCCTGTTGTAACCTTCATAGTTGATAGACACTTCCGTCCTAATATTTATTGAAAATTAGTTAAGAAAAAAGACTCTGTGCTATGACAAGATAAGGTTCTAAATCCAGTTATTCCACTTACTGCTCTTGACTGTAGACACATCATTTGATTTTATTTTTTGGGACAGGGTTTTACTCTGTCGCCCAGACTGGAGTGTAGCGACCCAATCATGACTCACGGCAGCCTTGACTTCCTGGGCTCACGTGATCCTTCTTCCTTAGCCTCCCACGTAGTTGGAACTCCAGGCACACATTACCATCCCCAACTTTTTTTTTTTTCTCACTTGTAGACATGGGGTCCCACTAGTTGCCCAGGTTTGACTTGGACTCCTGCATTCAAGCTATCCTCCTATCCTGGCCTCCCAAAGTGTTGGGATTACAGGTGTGAGTCACTGCATCTGGCCAGGCATATCATTTTCAACATCTCTAAACTTTGGTGTTTTTATCCATAACATGAGAATGCATCACTAGATTAATCAAAGTCCTTCAAAGAAACATAATGGGGGTATGTGTGGCGGGGGGGTGTGAAGTGAAGGAGAATTCATCCTCGGTCTGTCATTTTGTTTAATTCGAGCCCTCAAAGGATTGGATGCTACCGACCGTTGATAAGGATGGATCTTCTTTTACTTGAAATGCTAATCTGTTCTGGAAATACCCTCACAAACACCCAGAAATAATGTTTTATCAGCTATCTGTGCATTCAGTAGCCCTGTCAACACATAACATTATCACAGTAAGGATAAACTAAGTTATGTTGTATAGTAAAATCGCCTCCAAAATCTCAGTGGCTTATAGAAACAAAAATTTATTTCTTGTTTATGTTACACACCCATCATGTACTGGCTGAAGCTCTGTTCGAGTTTTCTCCACTTGAGAATTTAGACCATGGAATTATGGGGGAAAAGAGACTGAGAGAATCACTGGTTTTTTGTGTCTATTTTTATTTATTTATTTATTTAGACACTGAGTATTGCTCTGTTGCCAGGCTGGAGTGCAGTGGCACGATCTCAGCTCACTGAAACCTCCACCTCCCGGGTTCAAGTGATTCTTCTGCCTCAGCCTCCCGAGTAGCTGGGATTACAGGCATGCACCACCACTCCAAGTTAATTTTAATCAGGTCATAGATAAATGACTTAAATATTTTAAGATAAATCTTTAACATCTGCCTTTCCATTGGATTCCTCAATTATGTATGTCATATTTAAGAGAAGCCAATAAAACTCTCTGAGCTGAAGGTACAGCCTGAACTGCCCTTTCCTCATTAAATTGATCAGCTATTGATTCATTCTGTTAGTGTGTAGTAGTCTTTTCTTAAATGGAGCAAAGGCAATTGTGTGTAGATTTTAAAGCTTTTTATAGCATATACCTGTTCATATAGTGTTTGAATCATCAAAGATTTCACTGTTAGTTTTAGTTTTTCTCTTTGTTATTTTATTTTAAAACTAATACAGCAAAATTGAGTTTTTTGTATGTGTCCCGTTCTGTGCATTTTAATATATACATATAGATCTATATAACCACCACCATCATCATGAGACAAAAACTCTATTTTGATTTCTTGTCCTTAACAGAGCAGAAGAATAATTTAAAAACAAATTAGGCTGGGCGTGGTGGCTCACACCTGTAATCCTAGCACTTTGGGAGGCTGAGGCAGGCAGATCACCTGAGGTCAGAAATTCGAGACCAGTCTGGCCAACATGGTAAAACCCTGTCTCTACTAAAAATACAAAAATTAGCCGGGCACGGTGGCACATGCCTGTAGTCCCCGCTACTCGGGAGGCTGATGGAGGAGAATGGCATGAACCTGGGAGGTGGAGGTTGCAGTGAGCAAAGATTGCACCACTGCACTCCAGCATGGACGATAGAGCAAGACTCTGTCTCAAAAATAAAAAAGAAAAATAAATGAAAAAAAAAGAAAACACTGATAATATTAGTTGAAAATAAATGTGTTTGTGTGTGTAATTGTAACTGTTAGCATTTTATCATTGGTTTCAAGATGTATATTTCCATCTTCATAATGTAAAGCCTGGTGATTGACTGTGACACTAAGATGAAGTGGTAATGGTAAGGGAACATTGAAGTCCTTTTGCATTTCTGTAAACACTAATTACAACAGATGTTTTGTCTCAACCTGTTTTAGCACAAATACTGAAAATGTTAACTCTTTGCAGTTTAGAGGAGAATTTCCTGTTATAATTAAATTGTAGGTCAAATGTAAATTAGAATCTGTTCACAATATCTTATCTTTGTCATTTGGGTCATAAGAATTGGAAATTTTCCTTTCTTGTGCTCCCTCATTCACTTTCTGATGCTATTAATGACAATTTATTATTAATTGCTAGAGTAAACGTAGGTATTGGTAATTCACTTAGTAGCTGTTACAGTGTCGTTAATGAAGTAATGGATGAAATATGTTTCTGGTCTTACTCTATCTTATATGACTTGGTAAGTGCTGAAGGTGAATCCAGAAATAGGATTTCCTAGAACACTGGCATTGGTCTTTTGACCATTGCCTAGAAGTCTTTGTGGGACTTATGCCAAAATAACCATATCAATTAATTGGGACAATCAGTCATTTATACATTCAACTACAGTGTAAGTATTTGGGGCCAGGAATTGAGCAAGGGAATAGGGAAATGAACATAAACAAGATATACCCATGGGATATGAGGACGTATGGTTTAATTGCAGGATAAGGAAGTAAGAGCTAATACAAATTTATGCAGTGTGCTTTGGCATTGAGAGTAGAGCTATCAACTGTCTGGAAAAAGATATAAAAAACATAATATTGCTACAGTAGGAACAAAAGCATTATGCTAAGTGAAATAAGCCAGATACAAAGGAACAAATATTATATGATTTCAATTGCAATGTTCAATTCATAGAGACAGTAGAA
Organism: Macaca mulatta; assembly: GCF_049350105.2. Lineage (NCBI taxonomy): Eukaryota > Metazoa > Chordata > Mammalia > Primates > Cercopithecidae > Macaca > Macaca mulatta. Next base: position 162,130,418 of record NC_133409.1, on the reverse strand, counting down.
TTGTGGTTATGAGAGGCTTGGGGAGCAGTTATGGGAGAGTTGTTTAATGGGTACAGAGTTTCAGTCTGGGAAGATCAAAAGGTTCTGGAGATGGACAGTGGGTGATGGTTGTCCAACATTGACTGGACTTAATGTCACTGAACTGTATACCTAAAAATGGTTCAAAATCAACCAGGCAAGCCTAGGCATGGTGGCTCATGCCTGTAATCCCAGCACTTTGGGAGGCAGAGGTGGGTAGGTCACTTGAGGTCACGAGTTCAAGACCAGCCGGGCCAACACGGTGAAACGCCATTTCTACTAAAATACAAAAAGTAGTCCCAGCTACTCAAGAGGCTGAGGCAGGAGAATCACTTAAACCCAGGAGGCAGAAGTTATAGTGAGTGGAGATTGTGCCACTGCATTCCAGCCTGGGTGACAGAGGGAGACTCCCTCTCAAAAAAAAAAAAAAAAAAAAATCAACCAGGGTCAGTCAGTGTCATGCATCTGTCGTCCCAGCTACTTGGGAAGCTGAGGTGCATAGATGGCTCGAGTTCAGGGGTTTGAGTCCAACCTGGGCAACATAGCGAGACCCTGTCTCTTTAAAAAAAAAAAATTAAATGGTAAGTTGTATGTCTATTTTACCTCAACAAAACAATAAAAGTAAGAATTTCATTCTTTCTTTTGATAATGATAAGTATCAATAAATGATAAGATAATATCATTATCATTAATTGTCACATTCTGCTCATTTTAAGAGATTCTTAATTTTTCTAAGGAATTTTTATACTTTTCCCCCATCTTTTTTTTTCTTTTTTTTCTTTTTTTTTTTTTTTTTTTTTGAGATACTCTATCACCCAGGCTGGAATGCAGTGGCACAGTCTCGCCTCACTGCAACCTCCGAGTCTTGGGCTCAAGCAATTCTCATGGCTTAGCCTCCTGAGTAGTTGGGATTATAGGCACGCACGAACATACTCAGCGAATACATATATTGTATTATTAGTAGAGATGAGGTTTCACCATGTTGGCCAAGCTGGTCTCAAACTCTTGACCTCAAGTGATGTGATGTGCCTGCCTCAACCTCCCAAAGTGCTGGGATTACTGGTGTGAGCCACTTCATCCAGCCCACCTTTCTCTCGTTTTTTTTGTCTCTGTTATAATTTTTCTAATAAGATCTTATATGTACCAGCTAATCTCTAGCAAGGCTATGCCATTAGAATGTTTGTGTTAGAGCCAGGAAATATAGGTGAAACTTGCTTTACCACCTTAGTCAAGCTAATATAATTCAGAACATGTGAAATAGTTTTGCATTAAATGATATATTTAATAAATTCTAAATTCCCATGTTTTATTATTTAATTGAAATAAAGCTAGGCATGGTGGGCATGGTTGCTGATACCTGTAATACCAGCAGTTTAGGAGGCTGAGGCAGGAGAATCACTTGAGCCCAGGAGTTCAAGATCAGTGAGCCTGGGCAACATAGTGGGACCCCGTCTCTAGAAAAAATGTAAAAATTAGCCTGGCGTGGTAGCATGTGCTTGTCATCCCAGCTACTCAAGAGGCTGAGGTGGGAGGATCACTTGAGGCTAGGAGGTCAAAGCTGCAGTGAGCCATGATTGCACTTTGGCACTCCAGCCTGGGCAACAGAATGAGACTCTGTCCCAAAGAAAAAACAAGGAAAAAAAAAAAGAAATAAATCCTTAGATGTTACAATATGGTTATCCCTTGAAACCAATAAGTGAAAGAAGCCAGTCATGAAAGAAGTCACATATTATATGAGTCTATTTATGTAAAACGTCCAGAATAGGCAAATCTGTAGCGTTAGCAAGTAGACTAGTGGTTGTTTTAGAGCTAGAAGGGTCATGAAATGAGGGAAAATGGGAGTGGCAGCTAATGGGTACAGGGTTTGTTTTGGGGGAAGGAAAATGTTCTAAAATTAGATTGTGGTAATGGTTTTACAATCCCGTGAATATACTAAAAAATGTTAATTGTATACTTTGAATGGATAAATTGTATGGTATATGAATTATATCTCAAGCTATTTTGAAAATGTTTAAAGGAAATGGGATAGTTTATCTTTTTTTGAAGGCTTTTTTTTTCCTTTAGCATATCACTTATATGAGCTGAAAACAACAGAGCGGTGTAAAGTTTAGAATTTTGAATATGCATGTACTTCATAACAAAGCTGTTGTCTGAGAGGGCTTTCTGTTTGATCACTATCCGTGTGGACGTAAACGCATCTCAATGCAAGTGTTAACATCTTCTGTAAACCTTCACATACTAAGTAATTGCACAGGGGCCATGCTGCTGAGGCGAGCACATACTGAGGGATTTTGTTAAGCCAGTAGTACATATATTCAAAACTAAGTAGAATGTAATGATGAGTTTGATGACTGTAGGGCAATAAAAATGAAATTTAGCAGTTCTTTTAAAAATGTAACCATACATAGAACTGCTTTCTAAAATTAAGTCTGTTTTCATTCAATTTATTTTTTTCTTTATATTTTAAGTTCAGAGAAAAATAACAAACACTGAGATGATTATCACTTTGTAAGATGAGGACTCCATGGAATAGTACCAGATAGAAACACTGTTTTTTTAATCTGGCTAGCCATTCTGCAGTTCCTGCTTGTAAATGGTTAATATCTATATTTTAAGCAGCCTTGAAACATCAGCCCTTCCATTGTAAATGACCTAATATTAAAACACATACTTTTTCCATGCTAACTGCTACCAGAGCTCCTCAGCTGCTCCCCCTCCCATGTGAGCACATACATGCCCACCAAATCGGCCCTTCAGCTCAGACTCACCCAGCTCAGAGCACCGAGCTGCTTGTGACTGCCTTTCTTTCATCAGCCACAATTTGAGCTAAATTCTTCTATTTCCCTTGTCAAACCTGAGACCCTTCCCTTCACTTGTAAATTACTTTCATAAGAAAATGCATTATGGGCTGGGAGCAGTGGCTCATGCCTGTAATCCCAGCACTTTGGGAGTCCAAGGCGGGGGGATCCTGAGGTCGGGAGTTCGAGACCAGCCTGGCCAATATGGTGAAACCCAGTCTCTACTAAAAATACCAAAATTAGCCAGGTATGGTGGTGCGCACCTGTAATCCCAGCTACTCAGGAGGCTGAAGCAGGAGAATCGCTTGAACCCAGGAGGTGGAGGCTGCAGTGAGCCCAGATTGCACCTCTGTACTCCAGCCTGGGTGACAGAGCGAGATGAAAAGAAAAAAGAAAAGAAAAGAGAAAATGCATTGTGATTTCAATCTCAAGCTTCAGCATACCTTTAGAAATATAATCCGTGATGGGGCTACCTTTATTTAAAGTGTCTTGGTTTTTATAGGCATACCTCAGAGATACTGCAGGTTTGGTTCCAGACCTCCGCAAAATAGCAAATATCACCATAAAGCAAGTTACATGATTTTTTTGGTTTCCTAGTGTATATAAAAGTTATGTTTATACTATATTGTAGTCTAGTAAGTATAAAATAGCATTATATGTAAAAAATACACATACCTTAATTTTAAAATACTTTACTGCTAAAAAAGGAGCCTTCAGCAAGTTACTATCTTTTTGCTTGTGATGGATCTTGCCGTGATGTTGATGGCTGTGGACTCATCAGAGTGGTGATTGCTAAAGGTTAAGAACGTAGCCGTGGCAGTGCAGCTTGTCTCAGAATTGGAGTCAACTCCCTCAAACGCTGCTTTATCAACTACATTTATGTAATGTCATAAATCCTTTGTTGTCATTTCAGCAATGTTCACGGCATCTTCAACAGGAATACATTCCATCTTGAAACCCCTTTCTTTGCTCATCCATAAGAAACAACTCATCAGCTGTTCAAGTTTGATGATGAGACTGCAGCAATTCCATCACATCTTCAGGCTGCACTTGTAATTCTACTTGTTTTCCTGTGTCCACCATATCTGCAGTTACTTCCTCCATTGAAGTCTTGAACCCCTCAAAGTGATCCATGAGGGCTGAAATCAATGTCTTCCAGACTCCTATTTATATTGATATTTTGTTCTCCTCCCATGAATCACGAAGGTTCTTAATGGCATGTAGAATGACGAGTCCTTTCCAGAAGGCTTTTAATTTACTTTACTTAGATCCATCAGAGTAATCACTATGGCAGTTATAGCCTTACAAAAATGTATTTCTTATATAATGAACTTGAAAGTTGAAATTACTCCTTGGTCCCTGTACTGCAGAATGGATGTTGTGTTTCCCAGCATAAAAACAACATTAATCTCTTTGTACATCCCCATCAGAGCTCTTAGATGACCAGGTGCATTGTCCATGAGCAGTAATATTTTGAAAGGAATCTTTTTTTTCCTGAGCAGTAGGTCTCGATAGTGGGCTTAAAATATCCAGTAAACCATGCTGTCAACACATGTGCTCTCACTAGGCTTTGTTGTTCCATTTATAGAGGAAAGACAAAGTCAATTTATCACAATTCTTGAGGACCCTAGAATTTTCAGAATGGCAAATGAGAACTGGTGTCAACTTACAGTCACCAGTTGCATTATCCCCTAACAAGAGTGTCAGTCTTTCTGTCCTCTGAAGCTTTGAAGCAAGGCTTCAAAGCCTTTTGTATTGACTTATCTAGCTATAGAAGTCCTCGATGCTGCCATTTTTTAATAGAAGGCTGTTTTGTCTGCACTGAAAATCTGGAGTGTGCTGTAGCCATCTTCATCAGTGATCTTAGCTAAGTCTTCCGGATAATTTGCTACTGCTTCTACTTCAGCACTTGCTTATTCACTTTGCACTTTCATGTTATGGAAACTGTTCCTTAAACCTCATGAACCAATCTCTTCTAGCTTCAAACATCTTCTGCAGTCTCCTCACTTCAGTCAGCCTTTATAGAATTGAAGAGAGTTAGGGCCTTGCTCTGGATTAGGTTTGTGCTTAAGGGAACGTTGTGGCTGGTTTGATCGTCTATCCAGACCACTGAAACTTTCTCCATATCAGCAGTAAGGCTGTTTGACTTTCTTATCATTCGTGAGTTCACTGGAGTAGCACTTTTAATTTCCTTCAAGAACTTTTCCTTTGCATTCATAACTTGGCTGACTGGTGCAAGAGGCCTAGCTTTTAACCTGTCTCAGCTTTTGATATGCCTTCCCCACTAAGGTTAATGCCTTCTAGTTTTTGATTTACAGTGAGAAACGTGGGACTTTTCCATCCACTTGAATATGTAAAGGCCTTTGTCGGGTTATTAATTGGCCTAATTTCAATCTTGTTGTATCTCAGAGGATAGGGAGGCCCAAGATGGGAAGAGCCAACTGGAAGAGCAGTCAGAACACAACATGTATTGATTAAATTTGCCATCTTATATGGGCACGGTTTGTGGCACCCCAAAATAATTACAAGAGTAACGTCAAAGGTCACTGATCACAGATCATCACAGCAGATATAATAATAATTTTAAAAGTCTGAAATATTGCAAGAACCACCAAAATGTGACACAGAGAGACAAAGTGAGCACATGCTGTTGAAGAAATTTGCCAATGCACGTGCTTGACACAGGGTTGCCTCAAACCTTCAATCTGTAAGAAACATAATATTTGGGAAGTACAATAAAATGAGGTATGCCTGTACTTATGTATATACCTATAGATTTACATATAATTCTTCATTTGTTCCAGAAATTAAAGCAGGCTGATTAAATGCCTGTTTACCTCCTTGAATATATGTTTTTTTAGCTGATTGAGCCCAACCGAAATATTACTAAATGAAAGTTTGTCTTCCTATTGAAATTACAGTTTATACCTCTTTTCGTGTATATTGATGTAGTTGTATTTAAATGTTTCTGTATTTAAATGTTTAGTGGTGTGCTTAGCACAGTATAAGCTATTGTAGAGATCCAGAGGGAAGAGTAAAATATAATTCCTGGCCTTGTAGCGTTCAGTTCTGGAGATTCATTATTGTATTGCCAGGAAGAGCTAAGTAAACACTTTGGTAATACCCAGAACAGGTTGCTGAGAAGTCATAAAGGAAGAAGTTTTTGAAAGGTGAAGAGAACACAAGTTGTCCTAAACTAAGAGTGCTGAGCAAGAAGAGGAATGGAAGAAAAAGCAAAACAAAAAATATGTATTTTGTCTCCTTGGGTACGTTAATCTGTGTTAAGTCATGATTCTCTTAGTGGCAGAAACATAGACTTTAATTAAGGGGCAAGCGTAATTTTATTTTGTGTTCTAGCAGTATGAAGTTGCAAGGCCTGTAGTATGAAACTAAAGATAATTACTAGTGGGAAGGTTTATTTTGAGAACCATGGGGGTGGTGGGGGGGAGGGGGAAACCACCACTTTTATCCTACTTGTTTGCTATTAACATTTTAATTTGTAAATTGGCATACTGTAGCAGGGCAAAGTTTCATCTAGCGCAGTATCCTGTTTATAGTAGGAGGCCACCCTGAGTGTTTCCAAGAGAAACTGCACCACCCTCTCTGGCCCGGGGTCATGTTTGCTGGTAAACCCCTTTCAAATTTATGTCATGCAAATCAGTACCAGTTACTTCTCCTTCACCTGCTAGTTCGGGAACTAGCTGTTTTATTTATTGATTCATAGGTTCCCTGTAATCCATATAAAATTGTGTTACCGGGAACTTAAAATAGTTGCCAAAAGAAAAAAATTTAAAAATTAGATGATTTACATATGGAGTACTTATTCTATTAGTATATACTGGGTTATCTTAATTTATTTTCACAATAGCCCAGTAGCCCTATGAGATGAATATTATCCCTCTCTCCATTTTATAGATGAGAAAAAGGCACACAGCCCAAGTGCGAAGTTTCATCTCACAAAGTGTATGACGTGTCAAAATGTCATTTCTCACCACAATAGATATGTCTAAAGCTGTGAGTGCTGCCACTTTAGAAAACAAAGATCTTTGTACAATTATGTTTCTTAAATTTGGCGAATTTTGATGTTCAAGTATGAAGAACCTGAAAGGCAGAGGATCCTAGCATAAGGCCAGCATATTTACTGCAGGATGGGTAATGTGAGTGTGGCTCCGCCTCACCCAGGTCTAGGTGTGCAGTATGGCTACAAAGAGCCTGCTGAGGCCAGGCACCGTGACTCACTCCTGTAATCTCAGCACTTTGAGAGGCCAAGGCAGGCGGATCACTTGAGGTCAGGAGTTCAAGACCAGCCTGGCCAACATGGTGAAACCCCATCTCTACTAAAACCACAAAAATTAGCCGGGTGTGGTGGCACACACCTGGAATCCCAGCTACTTGGGAGGCTGAGGCAGGAGAATCGCTTGAACCCGGGAGGCGGAGGTTGCAGTGAGTTGAGATTGTGCCACTGCACTCCAGCCTGGGTGACAGAGCAAAACTCCATCTCAAAAAAAAGAAAGAAAGAAAGAAAAAAAAAAGAGCCTACTGAATACCCAGCCCAGAAGTGTAACAGTTTCATAAAAGTGTATCCAGCTGTTTTTCTACTAAATAAATTCTTCAACTCCAATTCCAATTTAGTAGTCTATATGTAACAAGGTTAGTAAGGTATATATACCTATTAATTCCTGGTAGAGAAAGTGTGGATAAAAGATATCTATGAATAATTTTATTTTATAATCTGAACTTCTTAGTAAAAGGAGTATTTTAAACAACCGCTACTAAGAAGGTGACTGATTTGAGTTCATCTCTGGGCTTCCACTTTGGCTAAAATGCTAATGTTCACAGTCAATGAAAAGAAAATGGAGAAACACAGGGCATGGTTGATCCATATGCATGACTGACTCTTGAAGAGCTAAGAGGTAACTGGACGGAATTAGCTGGCTCTTTGATTCCATAAGATCCTTCAAAATATTTTCTGAAGGATGAAATTAGGTAACAGATGTGAAAGTGCAATACTTTGAAAATTAAGAATCACTGGCACGTGCAAGTTATTAATGAGCCGCTCCCTTTATGACGTTTTTATTCACTACTGGACTCTGGAAGGCTGTATGCGCCTGCTGTCTCTTTCTTTTCATTTTTCTTTTTCTTTTTTTCTTTCTGTTTCTTTTCTTTTTTCTTTTTCTCTTTCTCTCCTTCCTTTCCTCCCTCTCTTTCAAATCGATGACCTGACAGCATGCAGCAGTGGAGAAGGACCACATTAGTCAACTTACCTAATGCTTGCATGAATGGTGACATTACACAAGTTCACCTCTGTCACTCTTTCTATTCGACCCATTTGTGTCCTTGGAGGAATTTTTAAACACTTTCTGAGTTTTTTAATGTGTTTCACTTAAATGTATTCTCTTTCACATGGCAAGATATGTTCTTCTTTCTCTTCCCTCTTCTTTCACTTCTTTTTATGCATCTTAAGTATGAATGTCAGTAGGTGCCCATTGGTGAACCATTGATGAAGTGGCTGGCCTTACTGTCTGATCATGTGCCTTTTGCATAATAGATACTCAAAAAATATGTGAATGAAATTTTTAAAAAAAGAAACAGGTGAGTTGCAGAGTTTTTTCCCCCTCATTTTTTTTTTTTTTTTTTACAAATATGTCATCTGTCCTGGCAATAATATTTGTATTAAAAAATGTGTTAACCTAAATTTGGAAATTTTCTCTATTCAAGTATAGGGGATTATGGGATCTCAAGTGTTTGCCTTAAATATTGATGTTTTTCCTACAAACGTAACAAGGCAGAATGTAAAACTCCTTTGAAGTGAAGTAGGAATGGTGTTTGTTTTGGAGTACTGAAAAATCTTTTTACTCTTTAGGCATTATATGAGTTTATCTCTGTTTTGTCACCTAAGAGAAACAGAAAGCATGAGGAAATAATTCTTCTGTGGAATCTTCTGAAAGTGATATTGAATTCCCAAATCTCATCATAGAATATTGCCAATTGATGTTCACTTTAAGAGGCTTGATGATTGGTCTGTTTTCAACTAGTATGTTTATTTGCTTGTGCTTGTGATGTTGATGTGAGGAAAACCATTCCACAATTTGTTAAAATGATTAATGTTTTCTCCTTCCATTTTTTTAAGGAAATGGCAAAAATCCTTAATCACCCCAGAGTCTACGCTTTTCTGCACATACCAGTCCAGTCTGCCTCCGACAGCGTACTCATGGAAATGAAAAGAGAATACTGTGTGGCTGACTTCAAAAGAGTAGTGGATTTTCTGAAAGAGAAGTAAGTCTGTTAGTACTTAAGAAAATAACCATTTCTTTTTTCTTTCAAGAGCTTGTGGCAAAAATGCACTTATTGCAGCCTTACAATTAAAGGTACAAGAGAGAAGGCGAGACTTTCGAAGCTTTCAAAGCCTTTAAGTCTTCTTGGCACCTTTGATGTGGTTTTTTCTTTCTCCTCAGTTTATATCCACCTTCCATCTGTACATGACACACCATTAATTTGTGTAAGATTGCCAGTCGTTTTAAGGTAATGTGAATTGTGATTATTTTTATACCTGACCTGGTGGATGAAAACTGCTTTAGCTTTTGCTCTGTGTAAATCTCCTTTAATGTGGCTTTTTGAAGTCATGAACTGGTTTTGACATGGACGGAGGCCAAATCGTGTCACTACAAAAATAGATAATTTTCTACTAAACAGCATTTTTTAAAGAGTATCTGGAATGTCTGTGCTTTTACACACAAAGCCCTGTAGTTTGCTTAAAGAATTGTGATTTACAAGAAGGTTTGAGGATTCTAATTTTTAAGGTTCAAATTGCTATTGACCAAAATTAAGGCATATTTACACAATGTCAGACATGAATGATAATTTTGTTTCCACAGAAAATACTTTCAGCCCTTAATTATGTTCTTCAAAACCCTGCACCTCATCATCACCAAACATTGACTGCCTTCTGTGATTATGCCAGGCAGGAAATGGAAGTACTGGCCAGGGTCACACAGAACCTTCTCAAGTCTGTGACGCTGTTCTCCCCTCTGGGGATATGTCATTTGTCTTGGCATATTTGTGGCCTGGGTCTTCCTACGTTTCATAAATTTTTTCCATAGCCTTTTCCTCTGCTGTTTTGCTTAATTAAGATACAACTTTTTATTTCCATCGTCTTGTTTATAATTATGTACGTTTGTACTATGTCAGAGTACTGCATGGATACGATTGCTTTATACAAATTGTAAGAAATTATTTTTTTCCACCTTTAATTAGTCATTTATCCTAACTGCGTATGATCATTTTAAAATCATTTTCTTTCTTTTTCTTTTTTCTATTCTTCCATACCTTTCCTTTACGTATCTTTCTAAGTTTTTTTTAACCTCTAGGCTTTCTTGATTATCCTAACCACCAAGAATAAAGCTACTTAATGTACATTCAAACAAATACAGCTAATTGTCCAAATATTCAAATCAGTGCATAGAAGGTGTATTTATTAAGTACTACAACCTTCAAAGTCAAAAATGGAAAATAGATCTCTACCCTTGTTAATACTTTCAAATCTTGAACCGAACTGTGTTAGGCTAAAGAATATAGATTTTTATGTGAAATGTCTGCCGTTGGCCTATAGCGCTTTCTTGCCTTTCTTCTATTATTGCAGGCAAATTTGTCTCACATAAGAGAGTTCTTTTGGGCACGCTGGCACTGGCAAATGGAATATTTTCAAAATTTCAAGTCAGTTGTTGCACTTGTGAAATTTCTTCCTTCTTTGCCTATTATAGCAGTAGCGAATAAAAACTTGATACTTGTTACACAATATTTTCCCAAGTATAGACATGCATCCCCTGTGCAGAATAGACTAGAACACTTTCCAGATAGTTTGTTGCATTCATGTGATTAAATGAGGTTAGGGAATCAGCACCTCTCTTTTATCTTTATTTGGTTGAGAGCTGACTCAATTGTTGGAGGAATTACTGTGGCTACTTAACTGGGCAACAGTTTCACAAGTTATGTTGTTCTGAAGGTCTATTAAGTCTGTTCCATCTTGAACAGTTCCAGCAGCCTTCATGAGCTATATAGAGGTAAAGAGATGATCATGTCAGGTATTAGGAAATAGTCTCTTGGATTTCTTTGGATCTGGGTCCTTTCTTTGGATTCTGAGTTATTGTGAGGCATCTATGTAGTTTTTCTAGAAGTATTCGACCAACTGGAGGATCCTAGAACCAACTATGTTTCCCAGGTATCTCTAGTATGTCTAGCAATGAAAATATTAGACATACCTGGAGAAGATATTGGCGATGCCTGGAGATCACACTCCATCCCATACCCACCCATATATAATTTCAGTTTCAAGTGCCATGAGTCAGTTGGATTGTAGAGTATGAGTCTAGTCAGTTAGCATCTCCGAGAGATTTTTAAATTAACTCTGTATTGTGTATATGCAGCAAGGGCAGAAGCAACCCTGGTATATAATTTCACATTTAGATTAAAAGTAAGATATATTGGAAAACTGTAGTAGGCAGCCAATATGACATACCTGCTTATGTATAGCAGATGACTGAGAAAACTTCAGGTAACCTATTTTTTTAAAAAAAGAAATCAGATAATCACTGCTAATAAAGTGGTCCTAGGCCCGGCACAGTGGCTCACGCCTGGAATCCCAGTACATTGGGAGGCTGAGGTGGGTGGATCTCCTGAGCTCAGGAGTTCAAGATCAGCTTGGGCAACATGGTGAAACCCTGTCTCTATCAAAAATACAAATTAGCTGGGCATGTTGGCTCACACCTGTGGTCCCAACTACTTAGGAGACTGAGGTGGGAGAACCGACTGAGCCTGGGAGATGAGGTTGCAGTGAGCCAAGATTACACCACTGCACTCCAGCCTGGGCGACAGTGTGAGACCCATCTCAAAAAATGAAATAAAAAAGTGATCCTTGCATAGTTTTAGACAGTTCATCAGAACCATAAAATTGTGTATTTTATCTAGTCCATCTGTTACTTGCGAAGAATAATATAGACTTACTCCCATGAGGACAGTATAATCAGCTTTGCCATTTAGCGAAAAAGAGTTTTCCTGTCCTCTTGGGGAAGTCCATCTACCTAGTGAATAATTTCCAACTATTATGGACATTTAGAAATAAATGAAATGTTTTAGACTAGGCACGGTGGCTCATACCTGTAATCCCAGCACTTTGGGAGGCCGAGGTGGGTGGATCACCTGAGGTCAGGAGTTCAGGACCAGCCTGGCCAACATGGTGAAACCCCATCTCTACTAAAAAATAATAATAATAATGTATGTATATTTATATATATATACACACACACACAAATTAGCCAGGCATGGGCATGCACCTGTAATCCCAGCTACTCGGGAGGCTGAGGCAGGAGAATCACTTGAACTTGGGAGGCAGAAGTTGCAGTAAGCTGAGATCATACCACTGCACTCCAGCCTGGGCGACAGAGTGAGACTCCATCTCAAAAAAAAAAAAAAGAGCCAGGCGCGGTGGCTCACACCTGTAATCCCAGCACTTTGGGAGACCAAGGCGGGTGGATCACAAAGTCAGGAGATCGAGACCATCCTATCTAACACAGTGAAACCTCATCTTTACTAAAAATACAAAAAAATTAGCCAGGCGTGGTGGCGGACACCTGTAGTCCCAGCTACTTGGGAGGCTGAGGCAGGAGAATGGCGTGAACCTGGGAGGCGTAGCTTGCAGTGAGCCGAGATCACGCCACTGCACTCCAGCCTGGGTGACAGAGCGAGACTCCATCTCAAAACAAAACAAAACAAAACAAAAAAAGAAAAAAGAAATAAGTGAAATATTGAAATATTTTAAATAGTTCGTATGTTTGACCTACTTTCCCCTATAAAAACTAGTATTGCTTTATGCCAAATAGATGAGTGCTTATTTTGGAAACACCAAAGTTTCAGGGCTTTCTTTAGAGTCACTAGTCTGGATAACTGATCCAGCACAAAATTGTCTTGTCCAGCCTTTATTAAAATTCAATACAGTATTTTCACTCTTGGAGGGCCTAACACTATCATGTTGTCCTGATTTGTGCTTAACACTCATTCATAAAATGATCCTGACTTAAAGTGGTATGTTTGGTGCTTTCTTTTTCTGTTTTCTTTTTAAAAATCCTTCCTAAATGGTGGCCCATTTCATTTACATCTCTTATTTCCCCAGAAATTTTTGTAATGTGCCTTTAACAAATAAAAGTCTGTCTTTCTTCTCCAGCAGTGTGAGGCTTCTCAAATATTAGTGTTATGAGTTATGGACAAGGCATTTCCTGATCCGTTTCCTTAAAAAATCCATTTTATAAGACAACCTACAGCATTTAAGATTGAAATCCAAACTATGGGAGTTTACCTGAAGCTGCAGGCTTTTAAACCACTAATTCTGTGATATTGGTAGAGTTGTGATTCTCAAACAGTGGAAGTGAAATATTTTTAATTAATTTTCTTTACAGTTGAAAATGGCCCATGTTTTAGCTGGGAGCAATGTAAGTTTACATATGATCCAACTAAGCTGGTTCATTATTCTCTTCAGTTGTTTGAAAGTTGGCAGCCATCATCACAACAGCAGCTGGATACAAGATAACCTAGCAGTGTTGGCACATGTTGAGGCATATGGGAATTTATTAAATCATGCAACCTTTGCAAAGAAGAGTGTCTAAATGACTTAATATACTAATTCAAACAACTGGCCATGAGCAATCATGTGACTTAAATTATTCTATTCAGATTTATTAATCCAATTGAACATTAACTGAGTAATTTGATGTTTTTATCTAAATGGATAAGATGATTTTTTTGAAATATAAAATGGGATTTGTAGGGTTATGGGAAGAAAGTGTATAGAACAAAGCAAGAGATAACAATTCTGGTTTTAAAAATAATCTGTGATTGGCTGGGTGCAGTGGCTCACACCTGTAATCCCAACACTTTGGGAGGCTGAGGTAGGAGGATCACTTGAGCCCAGGAGTTCCAGACCAGCCTGTGAGACCCTATCTCTACAAAAAAATAAAAATAAAAAAATTAGCTGAGCATGCTGGTGTGCACCTGTAGTCTCAACTACTAGGGAGGCTGAGGCAGGAGGATAACTTGAGCCCAGAAGTTGGAAGTTACAATGAGCTATGATCATGCTGCTGCACTCCAGTCTGCGTGACAGAGCAAGATCCTGTCTTTCAAAAAAAAAAAAATTTGTGTTTTTATATTTTAAAATATGTATCTTATATATTTTACTATCATTCATTGTCACATAACTGATGTCTCTGTTATCTTTTTAACTTATTACTGAGTTTTTTTAAAGTATAAAACATGAATGATTCTTTTTTTTTTATTTTTCCTGTATTTTTGAGAGAGTTACTTCCCAATTCAATGATTTTGTACTGCGTTATGTTGGGAATGATATAATTAGGGTTCCCAGGGCCTTAAGGCATTAGACAAGAACTTTAATTGGGCCTCTATCATTTGAGCAGCAGTGAATTTATAGTCATTCCCCAACATAAACAATACATTAACATATATTCAAAAAAATGACAACATGCAGAGTTCTTAAGCATATGTTTTAATGCTAAGTAAAGCAATCTTTAAGTCCTCAAGTTCACACATTAAAATGTGAAAGAAACATGTAAGAATATCCTCTGGATAGATACTTAAGAAATGAATCAGTTTATATATTAAAAGACCTAACTGTTTAGATAGACTATTTTGTTAGAAGTCCAGTAGCTTTTTGGTTTATGTTAACTAGACCTTAACTAGTCACCATGTCTATCTTTCTCACTTGGTAAATACAATTCGAATGAATTAATAAACAGTTTTGTTTTTACCCGCAAGTTGCATGGATCTAATGTTAAGTTGCGTCTTACTGTGGCATCTCTGTGTTGATTTTTAATCCCATGATATCATTCATTTTAGAATTTGCCATTATCATTTCTTAAGGTACTGTGTACTTCAGGGTTAATTTCCCTCGTTGCTTATAGAATATAAACCATTTTAGCACTGTGATATTTATTATTATTCCCCTAAGTTCACTATACCCAGAGACTGCCCAGTGAAATGCCACAGCTAATAAGCAATGAACACTCACAGGTAAAGGGGAATCTTTTGCAGGGCGAGGGGAGAACAAACTAGAGGGAAAGTAGCAGACTTGCAGAGGAAGTTTCATTCTCTGATCTCTCCACTGTATACTCATTCAGTGGAAGGGGCACAAGGGCATAAAACCAGTATTACTTTGGCAGGATGATGACTGTAAGTGAGTCATTGAGCTAACATATATCGTCCAGCCCATCCTATGACCTACTTTTCCAGCCTATCTGCAAAAAGGATGCTAAATTATTAACATCCTGAGTAATTTTTCTTTCCTGTCATTAGTGCTGGTCATCCATGTGTGCTTATTGGAACACAATCTGATAAGAGCTGTGTTATGTTAAATTAGTGTTTTATTCTGCCTTATTCATCTAGTTTTAGTCCTAGTGGCTTGGATATAAGTAGAAGAGAAGAAAAGAAATGCAAAAGAAAAAAAAAAGAATGATTCAGCAAGGATTAGATAATTATGTTTTCTTCCAGATGCATTCCCAGATGTGTTTCTGTTCACTAAGTAACCACCTTCAAAATAATTTAGGCAGAATACTTCCCTGAAAAATGTTTTCTGGCTTATGTCATCATATCTAGTATCTTTAGCTAAGTTGTTATTTTGGA
This sequence comes from Macaca mulatta, assembly GCF_049350105.2. Classification (NCBI taxonomy): domain Eukaryota; kingdom Metazoa; phylum Chordata; class Mammalia; order Primates; family Cercopithecidae; genus Macaca; species Macaca mulatta. Next base: position 162,114,921 of record NC_133409.1, on the reverse strand, counting down.
TAGCACTAAGGTCTTGTTCACTGTTTTTATCTTTTGCCAAATTTCTTTCTGAGGTAGTGAAGTTCTTTTCCCTTCTCTCCGTTGCTACTTTTAGAACTTTTCAAATGAATAAATACATATCATTAGATCAGTTATTTAGTAGAAAAACATATTTACTTTTTTTCGCTTCTCCAGTGTGTTGTTATATTTAGAAGATTATATGCTAAATAGATTATGGCATGATGTGCTAAATACCATATCATTTTGGGACTACCCCAAATTCGATTCACTGGTTTGAAGGCAACTGTTATTTTATGTTGACTTGCTTTCCATTTCCTTGTAGCCTGGTAAAGAAAAGAACCTCATTTTTCCTAAACTTTCATTCACTTTGTATCCTTCCTTTACAATATGATTATGTTATTCCTTTCAGAAATCATCTTCTCTTAATCTCCTGTGCATTTTTCCTGCCTCAGTGGTATATCATAAATATAAGGGTCAAATCACATATACACGAAGTGGTAGAATAATAGCGTTTTTCTTTTTTTGACAGAGTGTTTTCATATTCCACAGAGTTTGCATATTAACTCATTATGTTACAAAAACTTAGCAAAGTAGGTAGGGTTAGTATTTTTAATTTGCATTTTATAAAGCAAATGTCAGGGTTCAGAATGGTTAGAAAGATTTGTTGAGGACAGGTGTGCTGGCTCATGCCTGTAATCCCAGCACTTTCAGAGGCTGAGGCAGGCAGATCGCTTGAGTCCAGGAGTTCGAGAACTGCCTGGACAACATAGCAAAACCCCATCTCTACAAAAAATACAAAAAATTAGCCAGGCATGGTAGCACTCGCCTGTAGTCCCAGCTACTTTGGAGGCTGAGGTGGGAGGATCAGTTGAGCCTGGGAGGCAGAGGCTGCCATGAGCCGAGATCACACCACTGCATTCCAGCCTGGGCAACAGAGCAAGACCCTGTCTCAAAAAAAATAAATAAATAAAAGAAGCCCACAATGAATTAATGCATACTGTAACTATATACCCTCAGTTTCTACTGTGGTTCTTTTTACCAGTTCCAATAACATACATTAATTAAATGGTTTATATTTTTATCAGTTATGTGTCCAGACTAGTAATAAATGCAATGGTAAGAATACCAATAATACGTAACATGATAATCATAATAAAACAATTATCTAATATTTTTGGGTGTTTACTTTTGTGCCAAGCACTACTGTTAAAGCATTGTATGCTTTAGGTTGCTTAATCCTCAAGGCCCAAAGATGTTAAGTAATTTGCCCAAAGTCATGCAGTTAGTGATAGAACCTTGATAAAATCCAGGCCAGGTGGTTACCCGGCCAGTACTCTTATCCATAGTGTTGTACTGCTGGTCTAATCTAAGGTATTTCCTCTAGCATTGGAGACAATAAAGTGGATTCAGCAAATACTGAGGAGAAGAAATTTGCAATGTAGACTTAGAAGAGAAGATGAGGGAAGGCATGCATGGGGGTCAAAAGTAACTCCTTGGTATCTTGAGTAAGGCATAGTAGAAAATGATGTAGTTAATCCAGATAGGGAAATGAGAAGGAGGAGGAGTTTGGGTGGGAAAGATGAGTTTGATGTTGGACATGCTGAATTTGAAGTGACTATCTGGAAAATCTGGGAGAGAGCCCCCCTTAGGCTGTAGAAAACATGGGTCAGGAGCCAAGAAGAAAGATGAGGGTCTAGAGATAAATGCTTGGGAGTAATCAGCATTTGAGTAGTAGATGAAGTTACAGGTGATGAGATCATCCAGAAGGAAAAATGGAAGGGTAAGAACAGAAGTCTCGGGAACACCAATATTTCAGTAATAATGGGAAAGGAAAAAGGATTCTGTGGCAGGTTAAAAAGGCAGGGTCAGGCCCGTGGAGGTGGAGACCCAGGAGGAAATAATACCGCGGAAGCCAAGAGACAATACAGCTGTAGGAAAAGGAAAGGAATAAGGGCCAAATGTTATTGAGAGTTGCTTCTTATAAGCAAGCACTGGGCTGGGGGCTCTGGGGAGTATGAAAAAAACAAAAGATATTGTTAGATTGCTTTCTTTTCCAAATATCATGAGTATTCAAAAGTTATTGAGATGTACTAACATCTAAAGTCAGAAATCTTCATGGTCCTTTTTGGACTGCAGCATCCCAGTTCCTAGCCCAGTGCTCAGTTTGTCCTCGTTGACACCCCCACAACTCTGCACTGTATATATGGCAGGAAGGGACTCGAGTAAGAAGCAGGGATAATACATGTCTGTTGAATGAATGGCACTTAACTCTGGAACTAATAAGAGAAAGGCTTAGAGCAGTATTTCTTGGTCTGTTTTAATTAAAGTTCTCTTTTCATAAACAAGAAAATCCTCTTTGCAGAAAAAGTGATACATTCCCTTTAATAGTACATAATACTTTGCCTTCTTAGAGATTCTGTGTTCTGTGGACCCCTGCTGGCTAATAGCTAACAATAATTATTAGGCAATATTTATTGAGCCTATAATATGTTGAAACCAGTGTGGTTTACATGGTACTAAGTGGTTTACATGAGTTAACTCCTTTAATTCTCACAATGGCACATATTACATACAAAATCTTATTATCCCCATTTTAGGGTGAAGAAATTTAGGTACATAGAAGTTAAATAACTTGCCTGAAATCACAGTGCTAATAATTGCCGGAGTTCAGATCCAAGCTCTACCTTGTGGATCTCCAAACTTTATTCATTGCTATTATAATTTCCAAGTAGGATCATTTTTGGAAACAATAGGGATGATAATTTTCCAATTAAAAATTGTACTGCGCTATTAAATAGAAAAAGTTATATTATACACGCCATCTCCTGGACATTTAATACAACATTCTATAGTCAATATCTCCTCCTTTTTACCTTCACTTTCCATCCAGTCACTGGGTGAAGGGATCGATAAAGAAGCTGTGTTTGTTAAAACAGAACGACTATATGCTCCAGCAGTCCCACTACTAGCTGTTTATCCAAAGGAAAGGAAATCAGTAACAAAGAGATACCTGTTCCCCCATGTTTATTGCAGCCCTATGCCCAATAGCCAAGATAAGGAATCAGCCTAAATGTCCATCATCAGATGAATGGATAAAGATATAGCACACACCAGAATACTATTCAACCATAAAAAAAATGAAATTTTGTCATGGCAGCAACATGGATGGAACCGAAGGTCATTATGTTAACTGAAATAAACCAGGCACAGAAAGACAAATACTGCGTGTTCTCACTCATATGCTGAAGCTAAAAAAGTTGATCTCGTGGAGATAGAACATAGAATGATGCTTACCAGAGAGTGGAAAGGGAGGCAGGTGGTGATGAAGAGAGATTCGTTAAGGGGTACAAACATATAGCTAGATAGAAGGAATAAGTTCTAGTGTTCGGTAGCACAGTAGAGTGACTATAATTAACAACAATTTAGTGTATATTTCCAAATAGCTAGAAGAGAAGATTTGAAATGTTCCCAACGCAGGAAATGATACATTTTGAGGAATAGATATCTTAAATACTCTAATTTGATCATTACGCATTGTGCGCATATATGAAAATATCACATATACCTTCCATAAATATGCATAATATTATGTATCCATTTTTTATGTGACATTTTTAGAAAATGAAGCTATGTTTGAATGTGAACATGAGAAAAACTACAAATAAAAGTAATGAGTGTTTTATCTGTAATAACATCTTTAAGTATAAAACTGCAGAGTTTCCTAATGAAGTATGTGTACATGTTTTAAAATAAAATGCTAATGCCAGTGGTTGTTACATGTTGCGAAGCTATTATCCATTCTAAACTACATTTCAAAAACTGTAAGTCCTCATGTCTTCCTCCTACTTATCTTCCTTTCTTAAAGCCAAGTATATTACATCTCTAGCTTAAACTCCTGCGCATAAGCACCCTGTATTCCTAACCACACATCCATTTCATCACTTGCTGCAGGCACAGGGAGAGTCAATGGAGGGTCACTGTTGCCTCCTTGTACCCCTCGTTATCATCATTCTCATGTTCACTGAGTCCTCATTATGTGAATGGTCCACTTTAGGACCTTATATTCCTATTGAAAATCAGGAAGAAATCAAGGGGGCATGTACAGTATGTGTACTTTTGAATATTCTACTGGACTTTGCAGTAATACGAAAAGGTGCCCTAATTAAGTCCTCAGAAAACAATGAGAAAAAGAAGACTGGGTGATGTAACCCACGATTTTTTTAAAATGCTGAATCTCAGATTATTAAGATCTAACCAGGGCTGGGTGCAGTGGCTCACGCCTGTAATCCCAGCATTTTGGGAGGCTGAGGTGGGCAGATCACAAGGTCAGGAGATCGAGACCATCCTGGCTAATACGGTGAACCCCGTCTCTACTAAAAATACAAAAAATTAGCCGGGTGTGGTGGCGGGCGCCTATAGTCCCAGCTACTCGGGAGGCTGAGGCAGGAGAATGGAGTGAACCCAGGAGGTGGAGCTTGCAGTGAGCCAAGATTGTACCCACTGCACTCCAGCCTGGGCGACAGAGCGAGACTCCATCTCAAAAAAAAAAAATAAGATCTGACCAATTTGAATTCTGGAAATAGGATCAAAATGTCCCTGTGAATTAACATTAATTTCAAAAGAGACTAAATTTTGCATTTATTCTATTAGTATTTATTTGTTACAGACCGTGTGTCCAGCACTTGTTAGGTATAGAATATTAAGAAATTAGTAAAACTTGGTAACTGTCTTTTAGGGACTGATATTCTTAAGTTGTAGTTAATATTAGGTAGATGTTTATAAGCCAGAATGTTTGGTAAGTATGGTAAAACCCCGGTGTTAAATCCAGTATGCAAGGAACGTAAATGTTTATTATAGGTTTTGTATGGATGAGAAAGAAATACTGAATTTAGAGGTCTTAGATGAAAATCCATCCCCTTTCTTCACATAATTATACTTTATAAGTTTCATTTTATTTGTGATATAATTAAATCTACCAGTGTAGAGAAAGATTTTAACTAGGTTACATATGCACACACGCACGTTTGCATGCATATATATTTATGTATATAAAAGTTGTAGTTTGATTCATCTGCAAGCGACAGAAAAAATACGGCGTAAAAAATAAAAGTTTATTTCTCAGTCATGTAAATGAAGTCCAGAGCCAAATGGTGGAACTCTGTAAGGCTCCAGCATGTCAGAGATGTAGGATTGAACTTTCATCTCACGGTCAAAGATGGCTACTTAATCCCCAGCCATCACATCTGCATTCCAGACAGTAGAAAGGCAAGGGGCAAACAAGAGTGCATGTTTCTTCCCTTCTAATACTTTCTGAAAGTCATACCCATCACTTTTGATTATGTCAGATTGTCAGAACTTAGTCATATGACCACACTTACCTGCAAGAGGCTAAGAAAATTTAGTGTTTAGTTTGAGTTTTTTTGTCTCCCTTTAAAGAGCCTCTTGGAAAGAAGGGGAGATGAAATGGTGGGGAGCAATTAGCAGCCTTTGCCACAGTCACCATTTGTCCACTGTGCTTGCCACACACAGAACTTACTCTAAGAGAGAGAACCCCAGTCCCATCTAGTTACCCTGTCATTTTATAAGTGCGTGATCTCTGGGCGATGCTCTGTGCTTTTCAGGAAGTCCAGGTGTGGCTTTCCATGGGCTGACGGGTATAAGCTAAAAAGCAACCTAACATTCCCAATATAAAATAGAATGGAAATAAGAAAATATTTAAAGCTCCCATTTGAAAACTGGGAGAATAAGAAACACGTGAGTTTTCAGTAGGAATTATTAAACCTTGCTTGGTGGAAATCCTGGAGCCTTTCTGTGCAAGCACTGCAGGACAGTCTTTAGTAGCCCGTCTGATGGCCCCTGGCTTTCCTCTGTGACGGATACGCCTTAGTCCTTTGTCCTCTGTTGCTCCTGTCTTCTGTGTCCATATCTGAGATGGTATTAGGGTGAATGCTCTTCTGAGTGGGTTCTAACACTTCTTTCTGGTGCCAGCATGAGCCCTGGCAATTGTGTTAGGGGTTGTACAGTAGCGGGCTGTGCAGACCATCCTGCATTTTTGGCAGTCCAAGTCCCTCACAAACTTAGTAGCCTTCTAGTCTGTTTCTTGTCAGTTCCATGAACAACTATAGGCAAAGGTCTTAACTGGACATAGTTTTGAACCTAAAGATTCTGTCTTTTATTTACTGGCCTCTGTCCTTCTTCCCTACTCTGAACTTACTGATGACTCCTTTGAGGTCATCTGAAGCACTCTTAATCACGTCTCTGCCAAGAAACTCAGCTCATGTATGATAGGGCACCAGTCTTCTGAGGTGACTATGATACTGTAGCCAATGCTTGTAATTGCTTTGCTTGGCTTTTTCAGACCTCCAAATATCAAAATCACAAGACCCTCAGTCAAATTTAATTCTAATTCACAAGGAGAGTGGTTTTCTAAGCAAAGCTCTTTCCTTTCTCTATCTTCTTTGTTTTCTTTTCTTTTCTTTTCTTTTCTTTCTTTCTTTCTTCTTTCTCTTTTCTTTTCAGGTATAAGTCCATCTTATTTCTTTTTCTAAATTTTTTACTTTTAAGTAAATTTATATGGGTACATAGTAAATGTATATATTTATGGGCACGTGAGATACTTTAGGCATACACTGCATAATAATCACAGAGGTATCTGTGATAAATGAGGTATCTGTCACCTCAAGTAATTTTTCATTTCAGCAAAGCTGCTTTCTTACTCAGCTTGCAACCAGCTAGCCATAGTCTGAGTTCCTTGTTACTAAGAGCAATAAGAAGGAGCCAGCTATATTCAACATTCTGAATTTTTTGTAATATCTCTACAGCTGTAGACTGAGTTAACATTTGGACTGTCTTCCAAGGTTCAGCAGGGGACAATGTGACCAGATATTTTGCTGACATAACATTAATTACTTTTCCAGCCTGCAGTGTGAGGCCTTGCTGCCCAAAATGTGACAAACGAGTATCACACTTTTAGGTTCTGTCACATATAGTATTCCACTTTGACTGGATTGGTTTGGGCTGTCAATGACCAAAAACATAAAACAGTGTCTCAAACAAGATAGATAGATATCACTTTCTCACATTTAAAAAAAAAAAAAAAACTTAAGATGTAGCAATCTTGTGCTGGTGGACAGTCCACAGCATCAATGACTCAGGATTCTGTCCTGTTGCTCAGCTATCCTCTGTCTCATGGTCCATGATGACTGCTGAAAATTCAACCACCACATCTGCATTCCAGCCAGGAAGAAGGAGAAATAGTTAAATAAGTATGTGCCCCACCCTGCTTTGAAGGTTACTGTCTTAGAAATTGTACATGACACTTCCACTTATATCTCATTGATTAGAACATAACTTTCCCTAGCTGCAAGGGAAACTAGAAAATAACACATTTCTTCTGGACATCCATGTATGTAGCTCAGAATCCATTTATATGGAAAATGAAAGAAATGGATATGGAGGGACCTCTGAAAATCTCTACCACAATAGGTACTTCTAAAAAGTTCTCAGGCCAGGTGCGGTGGCTCACGCCTATAATCCCAGCACTTTGGGAGGCCAAGACGGGCAGATCACGAGGTCAGGAGATCGAGACCATCCTGGCCAACACAGTGAGCCCCGTCTCTACTAAAAATACAAACAAACAAACAAAAATTAGCTAGGCGTGGCGGCGGGCACCTGTAGTCCCAGCTACTCAGGGGGCTGAGGCTGGAGAATGACATGAACCCGGGAGGCGGAGCTTGCAGTGAGCTGAGATTGTGCCTCTGAACTCCAGCCTGGGCGACAGAGCGGGACTCCGTCTCAAAAAAAAAAAAAAAGAAAAGTTCTCATGTTGTAGGGTAATAACTTCCCCCAAAAAGAACTGAATTTTTTTTATCATATCTCTAAGTACTAATTATGTTCTCTTGAGTGTCAATACCGAATTTTGCACATGACTCAATATTTGGTTTTTGTTCTCTTATGATGACAAAGTCTTCATTTTTAAAAAATGCTATCTCCTAATTTAATCTCACAAATTAAACAATATCTTGAGGATTATCAGCTGTCTATGTTGAGTGACTATCAGAAAATTTCATTTGATATAAGACTTAAAGAAATTTAACTGCTAGAGGTTTTTTTCCAATATCAGACAGGAATTGGTGTTATTTCAGTTTTTTTATATTCTAGATTTCCTTATTGTAGTATGTACGCAGCAATTGCCTCAGCCTCATGGTGAGTCCCTTTTGCGGTTCTAGAAACCATCTAAGGCATATGTTTCTCCCACTGCTTCTATTAACAATTCCAGGCATCCAGTACAGGTGTCCAGTACATTGGAGTCAGCCTGCTGCCGGAATTACTAAATAATTTCTATCAGAACAAAAGAGATGGAGAGGAGAAAATCCAATTTTTCTATTTTCTTTGTTTTCAACCCAGTGTTTCCTCTAATTTGTATGGGGTTACTTATGTGATCTGCTTTAGTTGATTTTGATCAATGAAATCAGTGTTTTTTTTTGTTAGCAGTCTTTAAAGAAGTAAACAGATTTCTTTTTCCTCAACTTTTATTTAGAGCAAATTGCTTTTAGTCTAACCATGTAAATAAGACCAAGCATCGACTTTCTTATAGAAAATACTATTTTAATTCAACTGTCCCACAGTGATTCTTTTTCCTGTACTTTCTCCTAATTTACTATGATTCAATCTTTTAATTGCACATTTGGAAAATACATTATTCTTTTTGAGTTTTTTTCTTGAAAAAAATTGTTTCATTGTCCAGTTTGTTTTGACTCTTATCAACAATTCTGCTAATTGGGTTTCTTTCTTTTTCCCCTTTTAAATAATCTGTACTTTAAAGAATCGTGGGCCGGGTGCGGTGGCTCAAGCCTGTAATCCCAGCACTTTGGGAGGCCGAGACGGGCGGATCACGAGGTCAGGAGATCGAGACCATCCTGGCTAACACGGTGAAACCCCGTCTCTACTAAAAAATACAAAAAACTAGCCGGGTGAGGTGGCGGGCGCCTGTAGTCCCAGCTACTCGGGAGGCTGAGGCAGGAGAATGGCGTGAACCCAGGAGGCGGAGCTTGCAGTGAGCTGAGATCCGGCCACAGCACTCCAGCGTGGGCGACAGAGCGAGACTCCATCTCAAAAAAAAAAGAAATAAATAAAGAATCGTGATAGCTGGGTGCAGTGGCTCACACCTGTAATCCCAGCACTTTGGGATGCCAAGGCAGGTGGATCACTTGAGGTCAGGAGTTCGAGACCAGCATGGCCACCATGACGAAACCTCATCTCTACTAAAAATACAAAAATTAGCCAGGCGTGGTGGTGTGCGCCTATAATCCCAGCTACTCAGGAGGCTGAGGCATGAGAATCGCTTGGACCCGGGAGACGGAGGCTGCAGTGAGCTGACATTGTGCCACTGAACTCCAGCCTGGGTGACAAAGTGAGACTCTGACTCAAATAAATAAATAAATAAATAAAGAATCATGATACAATTCAGTTTTTGGAGAGTGTTTTTCTACTTATAAAAAATATCAGATTCCATCTTAACTTTTATAGTGTAATCCCCCACATTAATATGTTCACTGCCTTCAAATAATTCTATAATTACTAATATTTATTGAACACTTAAAATGTATGAGTCACATATATATATATGACCTCATTTAATTATTACAACGATTCTATGAAACAGAATCCCAGTGAACCCCATGGATGTCTATCTTTTATACATGAGGAAAGTGAAGCACAGAGAGCTTGAAGTTACACAGATAGTAGGTAGAAGAGAGTTTGAACCCAGGTTGCCTAGTTCCAGAGCTGATGCTTTTTACCTGTTGCACTTCACTCTTCCTCATTGCCCACCCCTCTGAAGAGTGACCTACCTCCCCACACCACTTGCTGTCTCCACCTTCCCTACCTTCCATCAACTCCTTGATCCTCTGAAATCTGGTTTCTGTTAACTCTGTGTTATTGTATCTGCTCTTGTTAAATTCCTAATTGTGGACTCTGGCAGGCAGTCTTTCATCCTTATTTTGTTCACTTTCTTATGTTGGCCACCCCCTCCTCCTTGAATCAATTCATTTCAGTCAACCAATTCTCTCCCTGCACCTTCCATTCACCCATCCATCCATCCATCCATCCATCCATCCATCCATCTATCCATCTTATTTACTTCAGTGTTCCTCAGGCACACATCCAAACAACCACATCAGAAACTTCTTTTGGACTTCCTTCTTACCTTCTCCCACCCAGTCTACTCTGGCACCAGGTCCCCTCAATGTGTCTTCTGAATGACTCATGTCTAATTTCTTCATGCCCACCATCACTGCCTCTTTGAGAAAGTATAGGTGGGACATTCTCTTGAATTGTGTTGTCTCCCAAATCTCTTTCATAACTCTAGCCTCACTCCTTCCAATCCACCCTTCACTGTATTGCCAGAAATTTTCTTTCTAAAATAGAAACCTTGTATTTCTTTGATCAAAATTATTTCATAGCTCCCCATTGCCTACAGTACAAGGAACAGTAACAACGGCAGTTATACCATTACCACTCACTGATTTGTTCTACATGCCAGCAATTATGCAAAGTATTTTACATAATCTCCATATAGATTATCTTAATCTCCATATAGATTATCTCTTCATTATGGCACATACCACATTGCTGTTTGATTGTATGCATGTGTCCTCTCCTACAGACTCCCCCATATAATGTCAGGAGTATTTTTGTATGTTTGTTTTCAGTGCCTGAAACAAATCCATTAAATCTTTGTTGAATGAAGGATTTCTTTTGTTGGAGTTATAAGCAGGTAACTTATGTTTGTAGGATGTGGAGACTTCAGAATCTTGTAGTAGAAGGAAATAGAATCCCTAAGGAAGGTATAGCAAGGGCTTTGCTGGCTTGGGCAGAATATTAGTTCTTGGTCAAAGGAAGCAGTTACCCAGAACAGCCGCCTCTTCTAAGTCTTTGTAACCGCATCCTCACCTCATTGTAGCAGAATTTGGGGAATGGGTGAAGATGATGACTATCTCTAGGGTTTGGTTCAGTACATACAACCTGCTACTGGAAGTTTCACACCTATATGCACCCTATAGTTTAAGGCGAAATAACTGTATTCTGTAGTAAACAGACTCGGAATGTATATTGCTTTCCCAGCTGTGGTTTATCTAATTCTTTACTGCTGTAAATGACAGTGATTTCATTGTTATTATTGTTATAAAGTGACTTATTCTTCCAAGCTATTTTATATTTCTTAAATGATTAATCTTTACACAGCATTGTTATCCCAGGTTTAGTAATAAAAATTGTGAATTTTCTTTCTTGGGTTTAATTTAATTTCTTATAAATTAAAATATATAAAATTTAATTTAATTCCTCCATTTCTGAGGTGTTGTAAAGGGTGTTAGATGAGGTTACCAACACTTTTAGGTCATGTTACCAATAGGAATTTGACATTTATATGAATAAAAATAATATCAAGTGTTACAAAAACTAATATAGAATCGCAAGGGCTATCAACCTCTATGCTTGAGGCCATAAATTGATTGCCAGCAGGGGTCAAACAGGAGGCTCCGCATTCTCTGTACAGTCTCCCTGGGGTAAACCATTGCAGTATTTGGTGTACCAGCAGAAAGGGCAGTGTGAATTTACACCATCCTCAAAACAAATTGCTGAAATATTCACCTCTTATCAGAGGTGTGGACTCATAGCACTTCTTATTTAATACCTAATGATAGAGTCCAGGGTTATTTTTCCAAAAATAATATCAAGCCACGGAAAATAAATGTAATAATTTTGTCAAATGTATGCAGTCAGGCTTTGTTTGGTCCACTCTGGTATGCTTAGAGAGAGGGTCTTATTTCTGTTTTTTGTGCAGGAGCTCCTGTGAAAATGATCTAATTGGGTGCTAATTTACGTAAGACAGAGTGCTAATACCAAAGTTGATTTTTAAAGTACGAATGTGTATATGTTGCTGTTTTCACTGATGTCTGTTTATTTCATGTCACCTTATTGGAAAGTATTCTTATTAAAATAAAATTCATTTAAGTTTGGAATAAGCCAGAGTAATGGAAATTATAATGAGATATAAAATTGAAACATTGCTTACCCTGTTGCAAATATTATGACATTGGGTACTGTTGATAAAATTAACTCTTTTAGATCAGAACAAACCTTTATTGGTCTAAAATTGAATAACACAAGTTTTTACGTTATTATTTGTTTTCAGTCATTACTTTTATGATTTGTCGTAGTGTTTTTCTGTGTGAAGGTAGGTTGTGACTCTTTTTGTTCTCTACTTCCTCACAGGCTATTTATATGAAGTTGTAGCCTATAAAGTAGGGTTTTCTCCTCTTGGTAAAAGGGAGGATATAAATGCCCCACCTTGTTTTACCTCCTTTGCTTTGTCATCTGTCATACTCCTCATTTGTTATTTATTTATTTGTTTATTTAGAGACAGAGTCTCTCTGTGTCGCCTAGGCTGGAATGTAATGGTGAGATGCGTCTCACTGCAGCCTCCACCTCCCATGTTCAAGCAATTCTCCTGCCCCAACCTCTCTAATAGCTGGGATTACAGGCACCCACCACCATGCCCGGCTAATTCTTATATTTTTAGAGATGGCATTTCACTGTGTTGGCCAGGCTGGTCTCAAAATCCCAACCTCAAGTGATCTGCCTGCCTTGGCCTCCCAAAGTGCTGGGATTACAGGCGTGAGCCACTGGGGCTGGCCCCTCCTCATTTGTTGTTAGGTGGTGGTGGGTTTTTTGTTTGTTAAGCTAGCTGATTTGTTTTGTCCTCACCTGGAGTTACTCCTTTTCTCTCTTTCTTGCTGTCTTCTTTTTTAAGAGAAATCATTTCTACAGTTGCCCATTTGTGACAACACTGCAAATGTATCACTTTTTTTTTTCTAATTAAGATCCTGTATAGTATTCTTTCTACTGCTGTGTCAGGTGCTGTGTATAGAATTAGAGTTCCTAGAGGAATTTTGTCTTGCATTAAAAAATAGACTTGAGGCTATATAACACAAATATTAGTGGTGTAGTCTGTGATTAGATATATGAAATTTCAATAATACCTTTGCCAGAGGCCTGAGGGGTTCATGCAGTTGTAGCAACAGCCTGTGGTTCCGCTGTTGGAAATGATTACTGTCTTGTATGGTATGCATTACAGTGATTTTCGAAATTTTTTTCTTAATTAATTGGATATATATAGGAGTCATCATCCATACAGCAATAGGCAAAATAGAACCACTGAAATTTATGCTTCAAAATGTTTCATATGCTCACAAGCCACTAGGAGATGCTAAATAACAGTATGGCTATTTAGTTTACTTTTTTCAACTAGCATTGAGGAAAGAACCCTAGAAGTTGCTTCCAGCTTAATTTTTACCTTTTTTTTTTAATACAGTAGCCACTGTCTCTTTCGTTTCTTTGTTATCCGATAAGTATTTTATGTCCAAAGTAAAAATGCTTTTCTAACACCAGTGTTCTAAATGATACAGTTTAAAAGCCCTAGAAGCCATGGTGCTAACCCAATTAGAAACACATTTTTCTCTCTTCCCTTTTTCTTTCACACTTTCCTCCAAAAAAAGTAAAAACTAAGGGATGAGATAGTTTTTGCCCATTTAATTAACATGCTTATGAGCGTGTGGAATTAGACTGTAACTTAGAAGTCATAGTCTGGCTTCCTTCATTTTCATTTTTTTGGAGAAGTTATTTCTTCTCCCTTTCACATGTATTTAGTGGCGAGGGCAGTGTCTAGTTTTCCATGGCACCACCTGGCTGCCATAAAAGGCTCGTTCACTCACAGTGTTAGACAGAAATATATGTTGGTTATATTAGAAATAGTGCCATATCTTCAACTACTTTTAGCTGTTTTTGACAGAAAGGAACTCTAACAGAGTTCACAAGTTCAAAGGTACTATTATGTACTTCTGTCTTTTTTATTTTTATATTTATTTATTTTTTTATGAGACAGTTTTGCTCTTGTTGCCGAGGCTGGAGTGCAATGGCACAATCTTGGCTCACCACAACCTCTGCCTCTCGAGTTCAAGCGATTCTCCTCCCTCAGCCTCCCGAGTAGCTGGGATTACAGGCGTGCACCACCACGCCTAGCTAATTTTGTATTTTTAGTAGAGACAGGGTTTCTCCATGTTGGTCGCTGGTCTCAAACTCCCGACCTCAGGTGATCTGCCCACCTTGGCCTCCCAAAGTGCTGGGATTACAAGCGTGAGCCACTATGCCCGGCCTTTTCCTTTTTTTTTTTTTTTTTTTTTTTAAGAGATAGGGTCTTAGGGTCTCACTATGTTTCTTAGATTTATCTTGAACTCCTGGGCCCAAGCGATCCTTTTGTCTCAGCCTCCCAAGTAGCTGGGATTACAGATGTGTGTGTGTGTGTGTGCGCGTGCATGTATGTGTGTGTGCGCATGCCACGGTACCCAACATAGGTACTATTGTGTAAGTAAGAATGAAAAGCCAGAGAAAGAATGCTTAAGCAAGTATCTTATGAACCCAGCCACTTAGTTACAGAGATACTGAAGTGAGGTACTGTCAGGATTTTCTTCCAAGCAAGAACTTCTCTATGGGAGTAATCAAAATCACAATACTGATGATAGAAAATTTAATGTAGCCCAGTCATTGAGAGCACAGGCATAGGGCCAGATAAACTGATATACAAATTAGATAGATAGATTAAATCCTATCTTTGTGGTATGTGGACAAAGTTACTTAACCTCTCTTACCTTGATTTGCTTTTCTGTAAAATGAGGATAATTACACCCTTTCTTTAAGGTGTTTTTTTGAGAATTGATATATGATGTGTTAAGATGGGCTTAATACCGTCCCTAGTAAGCACTCCTTAAATGATTGCTGCTACTTTTTTATGTAGTCATAGCAATATTAATAACAAAACAACCACAACACAGAACACAGTCAATAAATGATACCAAAAAAATAAAGACAAAAATTTGTTGCAGATTAGGTGAAAGACAGCCCATTTAATCTAAAATGCACACAAAAATATGGAGGGAAAAAAACACGTTGAAAATATTTTGATTTTATTTTCTTTCTACAAGTTTTTTTATAAAATGCCCCTAAGTTGAAAGTATAGTTTAGTGGGCAGAACTCACCCAAAAGATTGAGAAAGCAGGGTAAATATGTAACAGTTACATATTAGTTGATATCCACTAATGTCTCTAAGAATGATACCATCATTTGGGGTTGTCAAAGTTGAAATTAAAGACACATTTTTTCAAAACCAGAGTTTTCATCACCATTTCTACACCTTTCTTTGTTTACCTCATCTAGGGTAGCACCCCACACATCAGTTCAACCCCCATAGTGCCATCATTCCAGACATTTCAGTTGTTCCTCTTATAAATGTCTACTTTCCTGGGACACCTTATAGTCCTTGTCGCTGTTGGTTGGTTTTGGATGAAGTGTTGGTTTTGGTCTTTGAAGTGTTGTTTGTTGAGAATGCATGGGAACTTATCTTTCTTAAATATAATATACCTTTGGCTGGGGTATTTAATGTCATCAAGCAAAAGAAGAAACAACAGAATAGGTCAGGAACTCTGAAGGGCCAGTGTTCGAGATCTTGTTTTGGAAGAAATTTCAGCAACGGTGACTGAGTAGAAGGCTACCCCACCAACGTATTTTAGCAAAGCTACGAGGATTTGGAATGATAGTGGCCCCCAGCATGGCCTCCTCCTTTCCAGGTCCCGAGGTATGAAATTAAGTTGCATTTAAAAATCAGAATTAGTTCTCTAATCTTCAGTTAGTGTTAAACCTTAACTCATTCCACTGTTTGGTTATAAATAAATAAAAATAACATTTGTCCCAAGTTGTTCTACAGGTTCACGCCTAGCCATAGAGTTAATTTTGAGCATTATTTGCAGTGCAGGGGGTAAATTATCTTCAAAACGCTCATGGATTGGCTGCTGCCCAGAATCCTGAGAGATGTAATCAGTTTCAGTTAATTCTAAACAATAGATTGTGGCAGGAACTCAGCTAAGTGGCGGGTTGACTGCACCCAAACTGTTGATTTAAGTTGTCAAGAGGGCTTGACTCATGCTTAGACTTGACAACAGTTTGGGTCAGCTGGCTTGGCTGTAAACCATTACCAGTAAACTCTGCTCCTTTTGTGTGTAAGGAGGCAAGGGGGATGGCCCTTCTGGTCATGGTCTCCCTCCGCGAGCTCACTGCAGACTCCACAGCCTGGCTGGGAGGCTCTTTGTGACTTTTACTGTGCTCAGATTTCAGTCTCTTCATCCCTCTAATGCACATCAGTGGGTTTCTAGCCACAGGCCTGAGGAACTGCCAATACAGTATGTGCTTTGCATACTTTCTGTTCATTTCTAACTTTTGTTGGCGATGTTTAACAGGAAATGCGTTACTGTTCACTGTACTGTAATCCATATCTGTACAGCACTTAATGCTGTTCACAGAGATCTCATATTGTCCAATATATTTTAGACTAGGGCAGGGCAGGAATTACATTGCATCAGCATTAATCATCCTTGTTACCTTTTGATGAGATCATTCAGGTTAAATACTGGTTGGAAGAGTGATCTAAAGTTGAAGGCATGAGGATAAATGTAGGAAAAACATTAGCAGTTTGCTTAATGTAAGTTTTTTTTTTTTTTAAGTTTGAAGATAAATGTTTCTCAATTCATATTTTTTTTTTTTTTTTACCATTAGCCTTTGAACGTTGGTAGTAGCAATTTTTTTTTTTTGTAAAGTTTGTCCACACATGCACATGGAAACGTGTTACCCCTTGGATACTAGCTTAAATTTATTTACTCCAAGGTGATTTAAAGCCCATATATTGGTATGCTTGTTTCAGTAGGTCAGATTTAAGGATACCCTAATTTAGTGATGAGGTACTGTGAAGGTCTGAACCTGGGAAGGTGATCCAAGGTGACCATAACCTTACACTTTCCTGTTAGTACCTGGCTCAGAGTCTCAGGAGACTTTGAGGGCAGTGTTTTGATATGAATTGCCTTTGTGTTCTTTCTGTAAATTAGTTTTTGGTATGGAAAGCCAGAAAGCTCAAGTCCTTTAAGTACATAAGTCAAGTGGCTTTCTTTTTCCATACCCCTATCAAACATTGTACATTTATCGCTTTCCTTTTATAATTTTGAAAGTCTCCAAATCATTTAAATGATATGCTTCTCAGTTGTGGATGGTTCCATTTTCTAATGACTATTTTGTTTTCTAGAGAATGTCTGCTAAAATTCTTCCTGATTTTTATTTTACTTTCCAATGTGGTTTTCGTTTATCTTAGAACAGTGTGCAAACTTTCACTGAGAATAGAAACAATAAACAGAATGGCACAATGTATTTTTATTTACTATAGATCATATCCATGTAGCTTTTTCATGGGTCTTTCATCATTTTCTATTGTGCCATTCACTTTAGTGGGTACGTTAGTTACTCACATGGTGTGATGTGGGAAAGGAACATTACGGTTGTTTTTCTTTGGTTTACATAATGTCATCAAATGAGGGGAAACTGTCCTTGGTTGAAGAAACTTTCATGAATTTTAATGTGTACATTTCCTTTGTTATTAATTTGCAAATAAATATAGAGTAAAATATGAAAGATTTTGGCAGTTATATTTTAGCCAAGAAAATAATGAGAAATACCTATTTTCTTGCATCTCAAACGTTAATATCTGTTAGGTTACACTTTACTATTATGAGATGAGGATTCACTTTAGAGATGAGTCAATAGCATAAATGGCCAGGCGCGGTGGCTCATGCCTATAATCCCAGCACTTTGGGAGGCTGAGGCGGGTGGATCATGAGGTCAGGAGATTGAGACCATCCTGGCTAACATGGTGAAACCCCATCTCTACTAAAAATACAAAAAAATTAGCCAGGTGTGGTTGCAGGCACCTGTAGTCCCAGCTACTCAGGCAGCTGAGGCAGGAGAATGGCGTGAACCCGGGAGGTAAAGCTTGCAGTGAGCCGAGATCGCACCACTGTACTCCAGCTTGGGTGACAGAGTGAGACTCCGTCTCAAAAAAAAAAAAAAAAAAGTATAAATATAAGAAGCAATTTTCTAGGACAAAGTATAGAATGGTTTTATAGGTGACATGAACCTGTGCAATGTTGATATATTAATAGAATTTATTTATTTGTACCCATGCACAGGAATGGAAGCATTTCACAGAGAGACATGTAAGAGGTTAAGATTTTTTTAAATGCAGCTGAAGAGGCCAGGCATGGTGGCGCATGCCTGTATTCCCAGCACTTTGGGAGGCTGAGGCGGGCAGATTGCTTGAGCCCAGGAACTCAAGACCAGCCTGGGCAATGTAGTGAAACACCATCTCTTAAAAAAAAAAAAAAAATTGGTTGAAGAAATCAAGAGAAAGGGCACAATTAATGTAAAAAAAAAATGAGATGATTACACTGATAAGATTACCATCAAAAATACATGTCCTCCAGCCTCATACACTTATTAGACTTCATATTTGATCACAGATTTTTAGAAGCCAATTCAAAAAGGGAAATATTATCAGTAACATGCTTTACACAGCCTGTAAGATAGAGGTGTGGGAGACTGGGAACACAGCTGTTCCTGCTCCTGAGACTGGAATGGAAAATCTGCCTGTGCCTGTCTTGTGATACTTCATGTCCTCATCTCTGGGCACATGGGAACTGCTTTCCTTTCTTCCTGACTGTAAGTGAGAGTGCCAGATCACAGTTCAAAAAAAGTCCAAGTACAAAGTCTTTTCCCAGCATGGCTTAATTCAACAACAAATTTAGACCAGGTGGAGGAATTAACTGATGGACCCCCCATCTTTCAGCCAGTTATCCGCTACTTCTCATGGCTATGTTTTCGATAAAATATTGGGTAGCAGAAAACTTGGTATTGTATTATCCAAACAATATTTAGACTAAAAATGTATTTTGTTGCCCAATAAGGACAGATCCACAGGCTTTAAAAATCCACTTGTCTGATATAACTTTAATTAGTTCTTACAAAGTTGATGTGAAAGAAATCATTTTACATTTTGCTGTGGTTAAGTGTGGCTTGTACAATCAGTCACCTCTTCTCCACCCTTTCTCCTCCCCAAAATTCTCTTTGTTTTTTGGACTATAAAAATGGGCTAAGATAATCTTTTATCAGTGTCATTCATAGTCAAACATACTGTTTTTCTTATTAAGTATACCCTTCTCTATATGCTTTGCTGTATGTTTCAGTTCAGTTTTTCTTAAACACATGGCTGCTCTAGTTTTGTTGTTTTGTTTTGGTTTAGTTTGTTTATTTGTATTATATACTTAATCAAATTTTTAAAAAATGCAAAAGTAGATGAATATTCCTGTTTTTCTTCTTTTAGAACTTTCAGGCTGCTCCATCTGACTTGTCTTTCTATTTGGAGGCATGTAGATTTTGGGTTTTTTGTTTGGGGATAAGAATGTAATGATTAGTGAAATGAAGGGGAACAAAAAGAATTTAAACTGTTATTTTCTGCAGGCCCTGGAAACTGAGGTTCTTAGGGCACTCTGAGTATTTAGGTGCTCTAATTATTCTCTTTGAAATAAATAGTAGAGTGGTTTTATAAACCCCTGCTACTATTTCTAGCTGTAAAGAAGTTTATCGAGAAAAAGAATGCTTCATTCCAAACTTCTCTGACAGCTTGCTAATTCATCTGCTTGCTTCTTATTGGTTTATATTACCGACATGGTACAACTTTATAGGAAAAAAAAATACAATCCATATTAAATTTTAACTACTTAAACTGTTCTCTAAATTCACAACTGAACACCTATTAATTTATATTCCATTTCTCCCATCATTGTTTTGAATGAAAATTTCTATGATTCAGTCTGGTCCATATAATTTATCATTTTTTAGAGGTTACATAACATTTGATTGACATTCTTTTTTTTTTTTTTTTTTTTTTTTTTGCTTAGTCATTTCTCATTGTTAAACATTTGGATTGTTTTCAGTTTCTGACTATCATGCGAGGAGGGTGGCTATTAGTTCTTTTTCCTTTATTTGAGGTGGAGATCATAGAAGCAAGTTAAATAAATATATGTAACATTGATGCAGCTAATATATTAACGTTAGATAATACAAAACTGATAGAGTCCAGTTGTATTTTTCTGTTCTGTGTGTTCACTCTAAGCACACTGTATATCTTTATATATTCAAATTATTCTATAATTTTGCTCATTTTGTGGAATTCTTTTGAAACAGGCTGTGAAAAACATTTGATTTGGGGTCAAGAAATAAGTTTCTTGTTGTGGTCAGTTGGAAACATGGATTTCATCTCTCTAACTTCACTTTGAGTCTCATCTTTTGAATGAGAGGACTAGATTAAAGAACCTCTGAGGTTCACCTTTGCTCTAAAATTTCATCATTTTAATAACTTGCTACATAGTTTTGCAATTTTAAATGATTATACAGGTTTATTATTGCATTTTTGCTTTTATGGTGTTTTCGTGGCCTTATCTGTAATTTAATACTGAGTCACAGTCAGGAGGGCAACAATCAGTGTTTTTATTATTACTATGAAAAAAGACAGACATTTATGATACATTTTCCAGGAATTCATTGTACAGCATAATGGAGACTGCTTGTGTATGAAACCAGACACAATTGCAGTCTTAACTATGATGTTATCCGAGAAAATTGTTTCCCTTCCAGACACTTCAGGTTGTTTGGTTGTCTTTATCTGTTATTGGACATGACTTTATGAATTATTTTGTCTATTTACAATAATGACTAACTGCCAAGCATGCTCAGAAACCTCTCAATGAGCCTAAGCCTTCCTTGTATTCTCTCTTCTTCTTCATCCTTGTCATAAATTCCCATCACTTGACCTCTTCTCATTCTCTAATCTTTTGGCTTCTACCTGGCCTGGACTTCATGGTCCTCCCTTCTAGGGATGCCTTTCTTAATAGCTTTGGCATTCCTTTACTTCTAAACCCACTCATCTCCCAGCCATGGCCCTACCACCAGCACTGACGGCCACCCCCGCCCCACCTCCAGATTCCTAAAAATCCTGGCTGAAGGGGTGGTAGTGTTTAATCTCCACAGAGCCCTCTTTGCTGTTCATCAGTCTATTTTCCTTTTCAGTACATTCTTCCATATTCACATTAGCCATATCAAATTTTCATCTACTTCAAGTATAATACTCCAGCTTTACCTAACTTATTCTCAGGAACAAGATTGGACCTCACAAGTACCACCTCAGGTCTCCTCCTTATCAGCCCCAAAATGCAGTTATATACTGGCCATTGTCTTCATTCTTCCTGCCTAAGAAGTTGTTTCTCCCGTCTTCAGTGGATTGAAGTAGATTCTAATGGACAGTGCTATGGTTTAAATGTTCCCACCAAAATTCATGTTGAAATTTAATTGCTATTTTGATGACATTAAGAGAGGGAATTAGGTAATCACCTCTTAAAGCCTTCATGAATGGGTTACTGCTGTTACCACCGGAATGGGTTAGTTATCATGGGAGCTCAGCTCCCTTTTCCTGTCTCAAGTGCTCACTTGCCCTTCTGCCCTCCGCCATGAGGTGATACAGCATGAAAGCCCTCACAGATGTGAACGCCATGTTTTGGACTTCCCAGTCACCAGAACTAAGAGCCAAATAAACTTCTGTTGTTTATAAATTCCCCAGTCTGTGGTAATCTGTTACAACAGGAGGAAACAGGCTAATATAAGTGGAGAGGTAAGACCAGTGGGAGTAACAGATCTGGAGAAGTAAGTGTAGATCATGTTCTGGAAAACAGAATCATTTGGGATAAGAGCCTGTGCAGCGTCAGCCAAAAGCTTTGGCCCAGCAATCTGAGCTGGAGCTCACTTGGCCCATGGTGCTAAGGAGAACCAGAGAGGAAGACATAAGGGTGGACTAAACACAGGAACTGAGGAGGAGTCAGAGAATCCAAGAACAAGGTAGGTGGGCCCAGGTAGTAGAGAATCTGAAGAAACCCAGTATGTTAGGGTCATTTGGGCTGAATGGAGTCACAGTGATGAATGGAAGTCCGAGGAGTCTGTCAATACTTTGTCTGGAATGTTGAAAGAAATTCCTAATTGGTCATTTTTTTCTAACTCTGGCTCACCTCCTGCATTTTCAACAATAATGATACTTAACATTTAAGGGTTTGCTCTGTGCCAAGCAGTATCTTAAAACGGTATAGACATTATCTCATTGATCTTGACAACATTCAGCTAGTGTATTTATTAGTCTGCTCATGCTACCATAACAAAATGCCATAGTCTGAGTGGCTTAAACAATAGAAATGTATTTTCTCACCATTTTAGAGGCTGAAAGTCCCAGATCAAGGTGCCAGTAGATTCTATTTCTGGTCAGGTCTCTGTTCCTGGTTTGCAGATGGCTGCCTTCTTCCTGTGTTCTCCACTGGGCCTTTCCTCTGTGTGTGACATGGGAGAGAGAGCTCTGGTGTCTCTTCCTTTCCCTATGAGGACACCAATTCCATCAGGTCAGGGCTCCACCCTTAAGACCTAATTTAACCTTAGTTACCTAAAGGTGCTATCTCCAAACACAGTCACATTGGGGTATTAGGGCTTCAACATATCAATCTTAGGGGGACACAATCCATTCATAACACCTACTTAGGTATTCTCCTTAATTTGTACATTAAAAAATAGAGACTTAAAGTTACTCAAGGGCACATAACTAGTTACCAAGTGCTGCTAGACCTTTTAACCTGAATGTTCAATTGGTACTTCAAATTCAGATTGTCTAAGATGGAAATCGTATTCCCTTCTCCAAGCGAACATCACATCTTTGAGACCTTTTTGTTTCTCTTCATTGTACTTATGCTTTCAAAGTCACCAGGAGTTAAAATTTGAAGATACTGTGCTTCGGGCTATTTTCCTTCCTTCCCCTTACATCAAACATCTAACTAGATGTTATTAACTTCTTTCTTTTCTTTTCTTTCTTACATTTTTGACAGAGTCTCACTCTGTCAAATGCAGTGGCACAATCATGGCTCACTGTAACCTTGACATTCCCAACCTCAAGTTATCCCCTCACCTCAGCCTCCTGAGTAGCTGGGACTACAGACATGTGCCACCACATCTGGCTAATTTTTTATTTTATTTTATTTTATTTTTGTAGAGACAGGGTTTCTCCATGTTGCCTAGCCTGGTCTCCAACTCCTCCTGGGCTCAAGTCATCTTTCCACCTCAGCCTCCCAAAGTGCTGAGATTACAAGCATGAGCCACCATGCTGGCCAGCTCCTTCTTTTTGTAATGTTGATCAATCCCAGAATGAAGGAGAGGAAAGGGAAACAAGATGAAAGTAAAAGTAGAGAGAGCGCCTTGGGAGTCAGAGTAATAAAGGTGGTTATGGCAAATGGGATCTAATTAAACTAAAGAGCTTCTGCACAGCAAAAGAAACTATCACCAGCGTGAACAGGCAACCTACAGAATGGGAGAAAATTTTTGCAATCTACTCATCTGGCCAAGGTGTAATATCCAAAATCTACAAGGAATTTAAACAAATTTACAAGAAAAAAACAAACACATCAGAAAGTGGGTGAAGGATATGAACAGACACTTCTCAAAAGAAGACATTTATGTGGCCAACAAACACATGAAATAAAAAAAAACTCAACATCACTGATCATTAGAGAAATGCAAATCAAAACCACAGTGACATACCATCTCACACCAGTCAAAATGGCAATTATTAAAAAGTCAAGAAACAATACATGCTGGCGAGGCTGTGGAGAAGTAGGAATGCTTTTACACTGTTGGTGGGAATGGAAATTAGTTCAACCATTGTGGAAGACAATGTGGCAATTCCTCAAGGATCTAGATTCTTGGATCTTTGACCCAGCAATCTCATTACTGGGTATATACCCAAAGGAACATAAATCATTCTACTGTAAGACAAATGGCCACATATGTTTATTACAGCACTCTTTACAATAGCAAAGACATGGAACCAACCCAAATGCCCATCAATAATAGACTGGATAAATAAAGAAATGTGGTACATATACACCATGGAATACTGTGCAGCCATAAAAAGGAATGAGGCCATGTTCTTTGCAGGGACATAGATGAGGTTGGAAGCCATCATCCTCAGCAAACTAACACAGGAACAGGAAACCAAACACTGCATGTTCTCGTAAGTGGGAGTTGAACAATAAGAACACACGGACACAAGGAGGGAAGCAGCATTCACCAGGGCCAGTGGTGGTGAAGTTGGTGAGGGGAGGGAGAGCATTAGGACAAATAGCTAATGCATGCGGGGCTTAAAACCTAGATGATGGGTTGATAGGTGCAGCAGACCACCACGGCACACGTATACCTGTATAACAAACCTACACGTTCTGCGCTTGTATCCCAGAACTTAAAATTAAAAAAATAAAAAGAGAGATGTTCTTGGAAAAGCATTGTTTTCTTAGAGATTTTCTCCAATCTCTGTTTTAGGGTTTGCCCTTTATGGTAAGTAATGTATGATATGTGGGTTAATTTCCCTAACTTTAAGGTTGTGTGACAGTATCAGCATCAATTTTCCATCAAATCTCCTTTGATGCTTTCTTGGACTCACCGGATTCTATGTCATGAATTTTATTTGTATTTCTTTATTTTGCAGTAGGGAATGCATGCATATGAGGGGGAATGTTCAAAAAGTTTAAAGGGATACATTGAAAAGTCGGTCTCTCATGCCAACTGCTCTCTCTGGGGGATTTTAAGAGGGGGCGAGAGTTGATTCATTCACTCTTCTGGCCCATTCTCTCTTCATTGAAGCTGACTGGGGTGCTGGTGCATGTCCATTTCCCCCATTTCAAACTCTGTATTTGTTTTCTATTGCCACGTAACAAAAGTGCCACAAATTTAGCGGCTTAAAGTAACACAAGTGTATTATCTCACAGTTTCTGTGGACAGAAGTTTGGCACTGCATGGGTCAAACTTCTCAGAGTCTCACTGGGCTGAAGTCAAGGTATTGGTCGGGGCTGTGCTCTCATCTTGGGCTCAGGGTCCTCTCCCAAGCTCACTGGTTGTTGAGAAAGATCATTTCCTTGCAGTGTTTGACTGAAGTTCCCATATTACTGCTAGCTGCTGGCTGGGACCATTCTCAGCTCCTAGCAGCCCATTCCCGTGTGACCCCCACCGATCGTTTACAACATGGGTGTCTGCTTTCTTCGAAGCCAGCCAGAGTGTGTCTCTCTGACTTTGCCTTCTGCTTGCAACGGGGAAAAAACACTCTGCTTTTCTTAAAGGGTTCACCTGAAAAGGTCAGGGCCATCAGGAAAATCTTATCTTAATGTCCACTAATTTGGGACCTTAAGTACATCTGTAAGATCCCTTCACAGCAACACCTACATTTGGTTTTGGTTGAATAACTGAGGCAAGATGTCTGCATACCAGGAACTGGGAGTTTGGGGACCATCTTAGAATTCTGCCGACCACACACTGGTTTACGGTTTATCTTGAGCTCTGAGGGCCAGGCCTGGCTTGGATATAATGGAAAACAACATCTTAGAAGGTAGGAGTCAGGATTGGGAGGGAGGAGAACTTGATGTACTTGTTTGTTTCCATGATGTAATTGACTTGTAAGTCTGCCCCATGCTTTAGAGGTACACAACCCCTTTACCTCTTGTGCTTTTAGCCCCGTAACAAACCCAGTCTTTTTCAGCGCGTTATTTGCATGGCTTTTGGACTTCATTTGGAAAATACTTCAGTACCCCAAAGTTTCCTGAAGATGTGGAGTCATCTAACCCTTTATTCCCCCATTACCTATTCTTTGTTTTTGTTTGCTGAGGACCAACCTGGTTTATGCCTGTTTTCCTGGCATATTTATTAATGGTACCTCACTTTCACTCAACAGTGTCTGCATTTGGAGGATAAGTGATATGGACACAGTATCCATGCCATTTAGACTCCTGCATGTCCTATCTTTCTCAGCCCCTCTTCCTACCATCTTAATGCTATTTATATACTGACAACCAACCCATGGATCTTTGGCTCACTACAACCAGATTTCTGACTCACCCCCTCCCAGCCCATTTTGTCCCTAAGTAGCAAGTGTGGCTATTTTGGTTTCTCTGTATGTTGGGATTGTGCCCCATGGTGTCTGCGAGCGTTGTATTTGTATTGGACGTTGAAGAGAGCTAAAGGCAAGAAAACTTTTTTTGTAGAGATGGGGTTTCACCATGTTGACCAGGCTGGTCTCAAACTCCTGGGCTCAAGAGGTTTGCCTCCCAAAGTGCTGGGATTACAGACATGACTCACTGAGCCTGGCTATTTCCCCTTCATTTCTTTACTCCAGAAATGTTCAAAACAGGGGAGCTCCATCCATTTTTGTTTAAAGTTACTTAATCATTCTCCCTTCCCTAATCTCCCAAATAAAGCTGATTATAATACCTATTCTCACCAGTTTGTTATAAAAATTGAGTAACTTTTTATATAATGTGCTATATCACAATATTTCAGTCAATGACAGACTGCATATATGTTGGTGGTCCCATAAGATTATAATACTGTATTTTTACTGTACCTTTTCTGTGTTTAGATATGTTTAGATACACAGATACTTACCATTGCATTTCAGTTGCCTGCAGTGTTCAGTATAGTAACATACTGCACCCATTTGTAGCCTAGGAACCATAGCCTGTACCATATAGCCTAGGTGTATAGTAGGTTTATGTAAGTATACTCTGTGATGTTCGCACAACAGCAAAATCACCTAATGACACCTGTCTCACAATGTAGCCCCATTTAAGTGATGCATGACTATATTTCAAATAGATAAATAATTCCTGGCCCATAGTAGTCAATTTAAAAATGTTTGTAAATATTTGTTATTAAGGAGTATCACTTTAGAGTTACAATGTACATTTTATATTTGGCTAGGTAGGAGAGAAAGGTGCAGTCCAAGTGAGGGGATCCCCAACATCTACTGCAGAGAGACCAACAAAGCGCCTTCGTTTGCCAATTGGTAAACTGATTTGGTTTCAGAAGAAAGTGCAGTTGGGAAGTTGTGAAAGAATAGCCCAGATAATTAGGATGAATTCAGATTTTTGAGGGACTTAGAAGTTATGCCTGTTTGTTTATACTTGGGGTAGCAAATAAATAAGCTGTTGCAATATTTTCCCAATAGGATGAGGTGATGAGAACAATGTGGTAGTGACCATTGAGATCAGCACTGGCAATGGAAGTAAAGAGAAAGGGCAAGCATAGGAGACCTGCTGAGATATTTCTTGTTTAACTAGTGCTTGACTAGTGATAAAGGATAGAACAGATGAGTTAACGTTTACTGAAAGCTTTTTTTAACCTGAATGACCAAAAAACCATTGATATCACAGAAGAAAAGATACACAAAACCTTAGAAGGGAGAGAGTAGGGACGGGTGGACATGGAGGATAGGCTTTAAAGGGACCTGGAGAGGAGGATGGGAAGGTTAAGAGAATCTAAGGAGGGAAACATATGGAATAGTTTCCAAATCAGTATAAAACCCAAGCTACGGAAAAAGTGTTGCAAGAGAAGGCCTTGGCCTACTGTCATTTACTTGGAATGCCTTCCCTGCCTGCCCAGCTGGCTACGATCTCTGCTGTATCTGTCCCAGTACTCACTTCACTATAGACGATGCGCTCTGTGAAAGTAGTAGCCATAGCCCCGGAACCTGACATGTCACAGGTGCACAGTATATATTTCTTAAATGAACAGTTAAGAAAACGATGGTTAATAATGGCCAATACAGTAAGTAAGTCAAGTTGAATTAGGATAGAAAATAATGTTAGTGGATTTGCTGGTGATGAAATCATAATTTCATCAGCATGCTGGGGCAGGAGCCAGGTTACAGAGAGTTTACCAGGAAGCTAATAGTGAGGAAGCAGCAGCAGCAGCAACTGTGTTCTGCTCCTCCAAAGGTCTGGAAAGGAAAATATCTGGAACAAGCTAGGGAAAGAGGATGGTGGAGTTAGGTAAGATAAGTTAGGTTGATTTGTTCCTTAATAAAGGTGAGTGAATTACAAGGGAAGAGTGAGACAATGCTATAGAAAGAAGCAGGGACAAAAACAAAGCCCATCATGAGTTCTGGAAGAATAGATCTAGCTATAAAGAAAACAGCAAGATTCCAGTTCCTCAGAATCTGGAAGGAAGATACAGAAAATGAAACCAAACTACATTGAGATACATAGATGAAGACAAAATTCTGCTGTTGCCAGATGGTCTCCATCTTCTCAGTTAAGGAGCAGTGTTACAGTCTGTATCCACTTGTTGGCTCTGTAACTTTTATGAGTTCCAGCTTTACCTTTGTGCCATGATTGTCTTATCACTGGAGAATCTAGCAACCTTTAACGATTTTTAATAAGAAATATTTATGAAATAAAAATTAATGTTTGGAATTACACCTGTTTTGTTTCAAATAAGTGGCCAATTAAAGCAGCTTCATAGATCAGGTGGACTGATAGGTTTTTATTTTACCAGAGATAAATACAGTTTTCTAAAGCACACATGCAACTTGATAATAAGAGTGATCTGTACCTAATAAAGCTAGCCAAAGCACTAAGGAAAACATTTTTTCTATTAAATCAGGGCAACACAAACTGCCTACAAGTTTAACACAATGAAAGACTTGTTCGTGTGAATATAGGGTTAGTTTAGTACAGCTATTTGTTCATCCAAGCAAAAAATGGATAATCTAATCTCAGAAAATTATTTTTGTTGCTGTTTTACAAAAAAAAAACAATCTTGCTTTGGCTTGATAAATACAAAGAAATCAAATATGAACAATTCGCATATGACATTTTCCCTTTCTAAACAAAAGGCACAAGGGTGTAAAATTCATTTTAGGAATCTTGTTTGTGAATTGTAAACTCAATTACTTTTGAAATCTTTTAATCTATAAAGTTTACACTGTAGTAGATTGTCTACATGTCACATGTGAAGAGATAATTTTTTTCCTGGGGTCCATTTAATGAAATAGAGCAAAATGGAGATACCATATTAAGAGCTCTTGCTTTGGAAATATTTATTAATTTTTGTGCACGTTGTGCTTGAGATTCAATATGGATTTTATTTTATCATATTCTCTATCAACAGCGATCTTAGCCAATCACAGGAATGTGTCATCAAATATTGCTTCAAGAATAAATTCCTCAGTAAATAAGATTCTGAAACCAATGACTGGAGACTGGGCTGGTTTAAAACCCCCTCAAATTGTCTTTATAGGATTATTCAAAAAAAAACACGGGCAATCCCTGAGACAAGGCACATCTAGTCTCTTACCCTGCTGGGGATCTCCTACACACTTTTACTTTTTACCATTTGAAACACTATTTAGCACCCATAGGTTTTGTTCAAGTGTAGCTCATATTTGAGAGAAAAATTTTCCTTGTACATGTATTTTAAACTATTCAGGATCATTGGAAAACATCTAAGGGTCAGCAAGCTTGTGTGTGTATATGTGTTTATCAAGAAAGAAAACACATTTCTTTTTTTTTTTTTTTTTTTTTGAGATGGAGTCTCGCTCTGTCGCCCAGGCTGGAGTGCAGTGGCCGGATCTCAGCTCACTGCAAGCTCCGCCTCCCTTGTTTACGCCATTCTCCTGCCTCAGCCTCCCGAGTAGCTGGAACTACAGGCGCCCGCCACCTCGTCCGGCTAGTTTTTTGTATTTTTTAGTAGAGATGGGGTTTCACCATGTTAGCCAGGATGGTCTCGATCTCCTGACCTCGTGATCCACCCGTCTCGGCCTCCCAAAGTGCTGGGATTACAGGCTTGAGCCACCGCGCCTGGCCAAGAAAACACACTTATACAGATTTTTTTATTGATGAACTGTAAAATATATTAATACAGTACAATTTTAAAAATATAAGTCTATTACTAAGAAGAATGAAATGATTTTATTTGGGATAACAGTTCACTTACTGATGTTCAAAGTTTAGTATGCCCTGTCATCAAAATCAGTTGTCTGTATTGATTTGTCAGTGCTGATGGGTAATGAGATTTTATATATTTCATCTTTGAAACTGTATTTTCACACAGATTCTTGCTGCCAAACACTGATACCAATTCATGATATCAGCATTACATGGTTTTAACTGAGCATTTAGCGCTTGGAAGGCATTTACAGAGTTCTATTAGATTCTACTTTCTCTATTTGTCTTTTATCAGATCAATCACTTGCAATTGATGGTTAAATGGAAGCTCCACTCAA
Organism: Macaca mulatta; assembly: GCF_049350105.2. Taxonomy (NCBI): domain Eukaryota; kingdom Metazoa; phylum Chordata; class Mammalia; order Primates; family Cercopithecidae; genus Macaca; species Macaca mulatta. Next base: position 162,084,800 of record NC_133409.1, on the reverse strand, counting down.
TTGCACAGTTAAATGGATTTTTAAATATTAACATTTCCTTTGTGCTTGCATCAAAATCTGAAAAATGCTGTTGGATATGTGGTTTGATCTCAGAAAATATATCTGCTCCAAATTTGTTTTGGAGTGTAGAGCATGCTTAATGCTTTGACTTTGACAGAATGGTAACTATATAAAGCAGCTTGACATTACTTGGGATTTAAACATTAGTTGTTGTTAAAAATGATTTATTGCAGTATTCATTTTGCATAAAAGCAAAATTTTTCCATGTAACTTCAGGTTGAACACATTAAGAAACATTAAGTCTGTCACAGAAGCTAGTTTAGAAGTGTTTGATAGTAGTGGTTGAAGGCAGGTCTTCCTACTGAGGAAAAATTTCAGTCTCAGCCATAAGCCCAATAAATCACAATAAAACTCTACGACTATTAACCATCAAAGTATGTTGTGGCAGAGCAAGTCAAGGTGTTAAGCTTCTGTTTCTGACAAAAATTTGTAGAAGTGATGGAAGTTAAGTCTTTGAGAATGAAACCCACTGTTGATACTACTGACTTAAGGACATATGAGATTCAGATATTTTCCAAAATGTCTACTGATGAATAACACCATCAGCTTACATTTTCACAAGCTTTTGTAAATTAATTTACTTAAGCCTTTTTGTATTTCACACGTTTTTAGCCACCATCAGTTGTAACACATCATAGCAGATTCCACTTCAGGTTGTGATGAATTAGCATTTTCTCAACCTCTTTGAAAATATTCTTGCCTGTAGTTAATCTGTGCAAACTATTCATGAAGGCTAATTTTCATTCACTTTAATTTTGATATTCACATCACTAATAAACAACAACTTAGCAGCATTGGTGACATCTGTCAATTCATCAAAGCCAAGGAAAAATACAAAATCATTTGCTTTGTTTTCTGGCTGACTGTTGGTGTTTGTCCTGATGTCTCAACTAAGTATGTATGTAACATTGAGAAGAGAAAGGTAGTGGGAGGAGATTAGACAAGAGGACTTGGATTATCATGGGCCTTATTTGCTCATCATTGATAAAGTTTGGAGATGTATCTTCTAGAACGTTGATTTTTTCGGACTTTTTTTGTTCATTTGCTTGTTCTCACTCATGATGTTTTAATGGGGGAAAAAATCGAAAGGGGAAACCCAATATGTGACAGTTAATCTAACACTGTTTTGATGGAAAAGTCAGGAAATAGAAGGCCTAGAACCCTACAAGCTCTTTCCCTTTCCCACAGAAGTTTGAAAACCATTGTTTTTAGCACAGAGTGAAAAATAGCAGTTCTACAGCAGGGGAATATGTGATAAGATGTGCTTGGAGCAGAATGCCTTTGCATTACAGGAGAAAGGGGAAGAATGCTTGTTCGATCACCAGTTATGTATTAAACACTGAACTATTTTAAAACACCATTTTATTTAATCTTCATGGGAACATAATCAATATGTATTATCACCATTTTATAAAATGAAGAAAGTACAATTCAAATACATCATTATGGGTTGGTTTATTTCTTAAGTTCTATCAGTTATAGGATCTCAGCTCTCTGGAACAGTGCTGCCCAATAGAGCTTTCTGCAGTGATGGAAATATTCTATGTCTGTGCTGTGGAACTGGTGGTGCCTAGCCGTATGTCATGTCAAACACTTAAAATGTGGCTAGTGCAATTGAGGAACTGAATCTTTCATTTTATTTGCTTTTCATTCATTTTAATTTAACTAGCCATGTGTAGCTACCCCCTACTGTATTGGATAGTTTAGCTCTAGATTACACTGTCGTTCAAACTGATTCATTTTCCAGTGATTCTGCCTTACTTTGCCACTAACGATTATGCGATTTACATTTACTTAATTTTGTTAAATGTGTCACATAAATATTTAATTTCACCTATTACATATTAAAAGTTGACAATGAGATCTCAATAAATACTATTTTTGGAATTTGGGTTTCCTTTCTTAGAAAGGGGGCTAGTAACTCTTCCATTGACTCATTGATGTGTATTAAGTGCCTACTTTGTGTCAGGCACCTGAGCTCTGGACCCTGGTAATATAGTAGAATGAAAGACAAGGGTGATTACTGTCCACAAGGAACTTAATTGCCCTAGTGGAGAAGACTTAGAAAGACACGCAGTTATAATGGAACATTAAAATATACAAGGGAGTTTGGCAGCTTGGAAAGGCCACCGAAGATACTCTAACTTCAAGGAAGCTTTCCCAGAGGAAAAAATCTTTAAGTAGAGGCCTGAACAGAGGAGAGTTTAGCTCTATCAAATAGATTTAGAGGAGCAGTAAGACAAATATTCTATGTGTGGAGACCAGTAGGCTGGAAGGCATGGGGATTTAGGAAGGGAATTGAAGCTCAATGGTGCTGAACTGTAATGTGTGGGATACGGAGCCCCTGTGATAGATTCTGTAGGGGTCAGACTTCTGAGCACACAGCGGGGCTGGGGACAGAAGGGAACAGAATAATCAGCACACACTATAAACCTAGAAGATATTTAGAATTTTAACAGAAAGCAAACATTTTTTACAAAGGTATTCAGAGATCTCTTTTTTGTACCAATCTGAAATTACTTTTAAAATGGTCATTCCTTTTTTCTTAAACTGCTCTAACTTATCAAAAGCTTGTCCAACCCACAGTCTAGGACAGCTTTGAATGCAGCCCAAAACAAATTTGTAAACTTTCTTAAAATGTTATGAGTTTTTTTGTAGTTTTTTTTTTTTTTTTTAGCTCATCAGCTGTCATTAGTGTTAATGTGTTTTATGTATGGCCCAAGACAGTTCTTCTTCCAGTGTGGCCCAGGGAAGCCAAAATATTGGACACCTCTTCTATAAAGATTAATTTGAAAGATGGCCAGTGTATAAGGCTTTTTTCAGTTGTCCATTTATTTAATTTTTACTTTTCTCATCTGTGAATGAAGAAAATATTATCCAGTATATCTAACGCTGGTTTCAGTAATAGCATTACCTACCTAGGTGTGAATATTCAAGAGCCAGTATTATATATTTATTCTCACATTCAGCTTCTTCATTGAGAGCTGAATCTTCAAAAGCTGCCTGCACATATATTGTGTAAGTCAGGGGTCCCCAAGCCCCAGGACACAGCCTGATACCAGTCCATGGCCTATTAGGAACTGGACCACTCAGCAGGAGGTGAGCAAGCATTACTGCCCAAGCTCTGCCTCCCCTCAGATCAGCTATGTTATTACATTCTTACAGGAGCATGAACCCTATTGTGAACTGCGCATGTGAGGGATCTAGGTTCCATGTTCCTTATGAGAATCTAACACCTGATGATCTGAGGCAGAACAATTTCATCCTGAAACCATCTCCCCAAACCCCCAAGTCCATGGAAGCAGTGTCTTCCAGGAGACCGATTCCTGGAGCTGAAAAGTTTGGGGACTGCTGGTATAAGTAGTATAAACTTAATACACCATGACATTGATATTAATATTAGGAATTTCACTCAGCAATTAGTTTTCTTGTTTCTGTACTGTTAACCTAATGGAGAATGGGCAAGCCATCATTACCATTACCTTTAACAGCTTAACAGTAAGCTTTATTGATAGTGAGAGCCAGCATAAAAATTATCACCTTGTGGAAAATGGAGAACATTTACATGTCAGTACCTTTGCACCTGTATTTTTGAATGTTTAGTTCCTCACTAAACATTGAAGAACTTCAGAGTTCTAAAAGGCTTTGATTAATTTTAACTTTTGGAAGCATTTCTATAAAATATGGAATCAGAACAGTATCGTGCCTGTAAGAATCACTCAGATTTTTTTTTAGAGAAATGCAAAGTATGATTGAAACATGGGGGACTGAGCCATATGAACTAATGTCAGTCACTAGACATGCCATATAATTTTTTCTATTTTGTTGTCTACTATTCCATTTTTTCTGTCCATGCATGACAGTTTTAATGTTGTACATGGAGGAGTTGTGAAAAATTAGTGTAGTTTCAGTGGCTGATTTTGTGCAGTAAACATTAAGTCAGTTCCCATGAACAGCCCCCTGGTGCAACCCTTAATAAATGCAAACTTTATTTTTAGTACTGACCTTTTGTAATGTGAGCCTTGATCCGTTGAGATGCTGTTCACTTTTGATGCATCTCCAAATCCCTTTTTTTATGCATTTTAAATCAACACACACTTGCTCTGAATTTATGCATGTGGATAGACGGAGATGTAATTTAAACACATCTGTTCAAATATGCATTTCAGATCAACTTGGTGCCGATTCTCATAATACGATGGAGTTTTTGACGGGTATTAGATCCCTAAAGTACACAACAGATGGTATTTATTAGAGACTGAATAGAAATGAAGTTTAAGGATGTTGAGCTTTTTGTCTTAAGTCACTCATTTTTAGTCATAAAACAATAATGGGCTGAAGTCTTGTATCCCTATGATAAAGCTTTGTGTGAGACTGTTTTCTTTGAGATGAATGTCTCTCAGTCGGGTTGAGAGTAAATAGATATTTTTGTTGAGTAGACACTATCACCAGGAAAAATTAGATCAGAAAGGGGTAAATAATCGGTTATTACGATTTAGATACTAGCTACAATTAATACTTAAGTCATGTAAAATTATGGATTTAAATAGCTTGAATAGCTTCACTAAAAATTCTTATTCAATTTAGGCACATGTCAATGAGTAACTTAAAATTTATTAAAATATTATTATACTTCAGGGTCATTATTTCAGTGCCTAAAACAATATTTTAAAAGTAATCTTCAAAGCTAACTTTTTCTCCCCAAATACTTATACTAAGAATAAATGACATAATATACCTATGATATACTGGCCTAAAATTAGTATACAGAAATTCATTGCATTGAATAATACATGGACATGCATTGTTCTTTCCCTAATTCCTCGTATCACTCTCTTTTTCAAGCATTGTGCCCACATCTGCCTTTTTGCCCACACCTGAAGATGAGAAACTGATAAGACTGCAGTTGTGCGTGGATGATAAGCCCTCCAGGAGGCACCAATAATTGTTGCAGGGTTTTCAGAGCTGTAAGAACTAGCTCTTAACACTTATTTTTGTCTCCAGAGCTTATAACATTGGGAACCAGTTCCAAAGATCTGGATCAAGGATAAGAAACAAAATCTATATATGCATGCCTTTTTCTTGCATTTGATAGGAAGCTGTGTTCTCACATCTGCAATCAGATGCAAGTAAACCAGACTGAGATTACTTGCAATCTTTTATTGACTTCTATACACAACACCACAAATAAATCTTTTTCTCATAGATTTAGAGAGAGTGCAAAAGGAAACAGGTGATTTGTGAGGTAACCTGCCGTTATGTTAGGCAGTAATAGAAAACATTTTAAAATATTTGAAATAATATAATTGCTTTGCACTGGGAACACGCACATGAATAAAAGATGTTAGCAGGTGTCCTGCTAGTATGGAATCTCATGCTGTTGTATTTATTGGAAATATGCACACCATCAGCAGATTTAATTTTGTAAAAAGTAATCGAAACAGAAGGATTGAATAAAAAAAACTCAGGCTTAAATCATGTAATTCCTTTAAACCAAATTTTCAATGTAATAAAATACAGTTTTTGTATCAAATTACCTTCTATCTTAGTTTTTTTTTTTTTCGATGTTACTCTGAAAATCTTGTGTGTGTGTGTGTGTGTGTGTTCTGGATTATTTTCTTTAAAATACTTTCTCACACAACATATAATACTTGCCTATCGTATTTGGTACTGGATAATTTGATAAAGGTTTTTGTATAGCATTTAAAATTTTTGATAAATAGGTACTTAATGTTTAGTATATCTTTGGACTATAATTTATGTGGTTGGTAGCATACAGTCTGGTAAAATCACGTAACACCAAATCAAAGTCCAAAGAAACATTTCCTTCATGTTTCATGTGCACCAGTAAAATTGCTTTTGATAAAATAAGTTACATGGATAACACAGGTTTAGCTATTTAGAGATTTTCTTTTCAAATCTTTGATGTGGGACTTAATTTTGAGGGACCCAATTCTAAGGGTAGAGGATATTTGGTATGCATTTTGAATTTGGTAAATAAAAAATAGTCATCTAGAATGCAGTTTGTTTCCTGGTGAAAGTGGTTTTCTTCATTTTTTTTTTTTTTTGTACTATTTTTATCCCTTTAAATGTTTTAACTACCAGGGAAAATTTCTAGTTGAGGCATTCAAGTCTTAATCCATTTTGAGTCTGCTGTAGCTCCTTCCCAATGTCTCTTACAAATTAATTACATAAATCTCATGTATTGGTCTTCTATCTAATATTTTAACTGTACATCCCCATTTCCCACCCACCCTACTCCACCACCATACCACCATTTGCCCCTGTCTCTGCTTCTCTACTAACAAACCTCACTGCGCATGAAGTTTTAGAACCTCACTGCGCATGAAGCACCAGAGAGGTAAAAGCTGAATGTAATGTGGTCCCTGCCCTACCTGCACCTATAGTTCATTCCTTGCACAACTAACACCTCTCTAGTGGCACTGGGTACTCTGGTAGGTGTCTTGGTTAATGGCCTCTCCTTCCAGTCATGTCCAAGCTTAAAATCCTAGAATCATGTTCAGTCCCTTTTTACTGTCTCCACTTCCTTCTACCACCACCTGCCTCCACTCAAGGCAGTCACCTAATCAGCCACCACTTCCAATGATTACACCTCTTCTTACACTCCTTCCCCTACCCGCCCCACTGTCACTATCCTATTTGAGGCCAGTACTATCTTGTATTCTATCATGTCTGTTTCATCGATCTCATTCTTAAGGTATTTCCAGAATCATCTTACTGATGTACAACTTCAAACGTTTTCCTCCCCACAAAAGCCTTTGATAGCTGCTTTTCCCCAAACTTCTATATGCTGGTCCTACCCTCCTTGTTAGCTGTATTACGATCCTCCCATTCATAGGCCCTGCATCCTGTGGTGTTTGTTGTTGGTTTCTTTTTACCCGAATGCCTCTGCTCTGGCTTTTCTTTCTGTTGAGAGTATATAAAAAATAGAGAGAGAGATAGAAATAGTACCTATCTTATGGGAGTGCTTAGGAGGATCATGTGAGTTAATATATGGAAAGCACTTGAACCTCACACAAAATGCATCATAAATGTTTCTCATAACTGATTATCACTACCACAACTACCACTTCTACTACTACTGCTGGTGTACACCTAACTTAGCTGTGAGTGAGGTCTTTCAGGGAAGGTATAGTATCTTGTTGTTTTTAGCACACAGCACAGTTATAGAGCGTAGAATGTCTTCCTTCCATGATATTGGTTAAATTATCTGTCAGTTTAATTGATGGTATTGATTAATTGAATTTTCCTCAGGATCAAAACCTAAAGTAAGTCTTCTACCCACATCATATATATATATATATGTATACACACACACACTTGTATACACACATATGTATAAATGATTCAGTAGAAGGGGGATCTACATATATATATGTATGTATGTATGTTTAAATGATTCAGTAGAAGGGGAATCTACATATATATGTATGTATGTATGTATGTATGTATAAATGATTCAGTAGAAGGGGGATCTACATATATATGTTTGTATGTATGTATAAATGATTCAGTAGAAGGGGAATCTACATGAACATTTCAGGTTCTTTCAGACTCCAAAAATCTACGTGACACAGTTTCTTCATTTCCATTTTACTCTACTTAGAGATATTTTGTAGGCAACACTTGTAAGGATACTTCCAAGACTACTCTTCTCTCCTTTTGCAAAAAGCATGCTAGGCTCACTTAAGAAAAAACTCCTATCTTCATGCTTTCATCATTTGTCTCTGCATTTTTATGGGCTCTGAAAATTATTCATCATCCCTATTTTAGTGGCAATACATACCTTCGCATTTTGCTATCTCAGAGTCATTTCCTTGTGACTTTCTGTTGTATTCAGTTTATTTATGTTAACATCTTTTAAAAGTATCATCATGGAATTAAAAGCAATTCTTATTCAAGGCCACTTGGAGAATGTGACTTTGTGTTTAGGAGGAAATCACTTTGTACAGGAAGCATATTGTCACAGTATATACAGCATTGTGCCTTGGACCTTTAGCTGTGATGAGATATAGTCATTAGTTGTGTTTTGCCACCCCAGGTTTCTTCATTTGCTTTTCTGATCAGAAATTGATTTTGTTAAAGCTGTTTGCTAAGGGAAATGTTTGCTGTAATTGAAGCTACATACATAGATTGAAGTGGAATATAAATTCTATTGATGTTACCTTTGTTTCAGTTAATTTAAGCACATTCTACATTAGGAGGGCAATCTGTGATCCTGTTATACCCTGTTGTACCAAAAAACCTCTGTAGTTTTTCCTTTTATCTTTTCTTTTTCCTCCCTGTGTTATTCTTTGATTTTATCTTCTCTAAGGCTCATAATTCTCTTTACTCCTCGACATCTCCTCATCCCACCCTTCTCTCTTGTATTGAGCCTGGCACGGTTGGTCACATTACTGTTTACCTCCACTGGTGGCTAGAAATCCTGTTTAGTCCTCTATTACACCCGATTCTGTTTTCTTGCCCCTTACTTATCATTGATGGAATTGAATCAAATTGTCTTTAACTCAAGCCTTCATTCTAATAGACTTTACCACTCCGATTCCTGACTGGCTGATAGCATCACACACATTTATACACTTGCTTCTTACATTGGTGGTCACAGACAAAACTTTCTCCTTTACCAGATTCTCTAAGTTCATAGCCCAAAACCCTTTCACACATGCCAAAATTATTGTTAATAATGACATTATTGTTAATTTTTATAAATGCTAACTTTATGTTGACATAGAATAATCATTAGTATTTATAGTTAATAGATTATTAACGATTCTTCTAAATATTCAGTTGAGCTGGTTTGAAAGGCAATAGTTTTCAAGTCCTGGTTTCTCTGTGAAAACATTTCACTTTTCTAAACCTCTGTAAGCTGGACATGTCCCCCTTTCTTCTCAGAAGGTTGTTTTGATGTCTCCGTGTCTTAATCTATTTGTGCTGCTCTAACAAAGTACCTGAGACTGGGTAATTTATAAACAATAGAAATTTATTTCGCACAGTTCTAGAGGCTGGGAAGTCCACGATCAAGGCACCAGCAGGTTCAGTGTCAGGAGAAGGCTCGTTCCTCGAAGATGGCACTGCCCGGCTTCTTCAAATGGCAGAAGGGAGTGAGGGGCAAGAGAGCGCTCCCTTCAGCCTTGCCCTTTTATAAGGCTCTGCCCTCGTGATGTCTCACTTCCCAAATACCACACCTCTATTAATACTGTAGCATTGCGGATTCCATTTCAACATAGATTTTGAATGGGACACCATCATTCAAACCATAGCACTTGGCAAAATAGCATAGAAAAAGGACTATAGCATGTGACCTTCTTTGGGTTTTTATGGTCATTAGCTGGATCGGATTGATATGGCAGGCAGGCAGGAATACTTTGGTTTGTGTGCCTGGCAGTGACTGTTCAGGACTTGGTATCGAGCACTGCTATAGTTATCTAAATAATCCCAGATTCTTTTGCCAAAAAATGATGTAATCAGTGCTACTTTCTAGACCTTGCATGGTTTGGGACATGAGCATGAGGTAAAGTGTTAAAAATTAACAAGATGTGTTTGTTTTCTCCCTGACTGTGAGTCAGGGGCTAGTTGTACCTATTAACATTTCTACTCCCGTGGGCTCCTCTCTCCCTTTCCCTTATTTAGAGGCATCACTGAAAATGTGCATGATGAAATCTGAACTTGCACGAATATCTCTTTGTTGGCTGCTAGCACAGATGTGTTATCTGGTGAGGATTTTTTCTAGATTTCTTTCCCTTGGCTAAAACAGTAAATGCATAAGTAAAGCACTAGGAGTCAGAGATCCTAATTCCAGGACTTCTCTACTGTAAACTAGCTCTGTGTCCATGGACAAGTGACCTTATCCTCAGTGCCCTTGTTTTTTGATATGAGAATAACAATCTAATAATGGAGGGGTGCTGAGAAAATAACCTTATGTGGGTATTTTTATGTAGTAGTTGTGTGGGTCATCAGATGGCATCTCAAGTCACTGTTCAATGACACCTGATAGTCATTGTTTCTGAGAAAAGGGGCCTTTTGGAACAAATACATCTGGCACTATTCAACATTCACTGCCCTCCATCAGTGGGAGGCAGCTTATTATTTCAGATCACAGACAGGAAGGATTCAGATCCTGACTCTGCTGCTTATTGCTGTGTGACATTGGGCAGCTTACATAACCTTTCTGTGTGTCCATTGCCACATCTGTAAACTGAGGAAAATATTGCATATCTCACTGATTACTCTGAGGATTAAATGAGTTGATATATGAAAAACACTTAAAAGAGTGTCCTCCATATTCTTGGTTCAGAGAGGCTGGTGTTAGAAGATGCCACACTATTAACCTGATAATTAGCTAATACACATGTGACTAATGTTATTTCCTTCCCTCCATTTGGGGATGGTTGCAGTGTCCTGATGTTTTGTAATATAGTGGCTTTGTTCTTGAGGTTTTAAAGTGTTTCTTGGTGTAGGGTCAGCTACCACCAGCATTCATACCATGCCCAGCATTCCAGCACTGCTGCCTGGGTATGTAAGAAGAAGGGGGCGGTGGGTAGTGGGCTCCCTTGGAGCCGCTGTTGTGGCAAGAAAGGACTTCGGTCACTCACAGTCAGGAAGAGCCTAGGAGTGCTCTGCGGGTCATTGAAGCCTGTCCTAGGCAGTGTTCATGGCTGTGGGGAGCTGCGAAGCAGCTGCAGCTGACAGGCCAGCCAGGCGTGGTATGAGACAGAATGGAGCTGCTCCTTTTGAGGCAGACATTTGGGCCAAATGGGGAACCAAGAGGCAGTGTCATAAAAAGTGACAGGGCCTTCACATAAAAGCTACAACGCCTAACAAACAGACACATTTCATGTGAATTTCGTGGGGAAAGTGCTCTTGGCCACCTGCCACCTCCCTGCCACAGCAGCCCCCATAGATGCTGACCGTTGAGAACCTTGTCGAGAACGTATCATCCAGTTAACAAATGAGTTTAGAATGACAAGACTTACACCTTTCAAAAATAGAAGCAAGCAACTGTAACCTAGAATTAGAATGAAATCTCCACTTCATCTCCTCCTCATAAACCTTGCTTCAACCTTAAAGACTCCATCTTGTACCCCTTTCCCCAAAATTTTAACTGAAAGTTGCAAATAAATTGAAATTGTTCAAAATAAGCATTGACCAAATGTTCTGATTAATTCTAAAAATAGAAATTGAAGGTGAAACAATTCTTAATTAACTGATTTTTTTTTTTAAGAGATGGAGTCTCACCATGTTGCCCAGGTTAGTCATGAACTCCTAGGCTCAAGTGATCCTTCCGTCTGAGCCTATTGAGTAGCTAGGACTACAGGTGTGTGCCACTGAGCCAGGGAAACAGAAAGTGAAAATTCAAAGGGCTTTGTAGATGACAGCTTCTCTTTGCAGAAAGGCTAGGCAGATGCTGCTGAGAAACCAGGTGCTGGAGCCAACTTGTACTGCTCACAATGATAGTATCCCCTTTTCCTAAAGAGAAGCCATCATTTACAAAGCCTTGTGAATCTCCACTTTATCCTTCCCCACCAGAGCTAACTTCTGGGACTTAAAGGAAAATATTGAAATTGATATTAGTCAAAACAGGGATTAATCATTGATCTTTTGGTGAATAAAGCCTATTGCTTTATTAAATTCGTGTATTCATCTTACTGTCTGTTTTTCCAAGTTCTCCCAAACATTTCACCTTTAAGTCAGTGGGTACTTTTATTGAGCCTCAACTGTCTATGTGGCTGTTGCCTCATTACTACAGAGTGTAGGAATGTGAATATGACTCCATCCTTGTCCACCAGGTGCTTACAGTTTATTAGGAGGCATAAAGCAAGAAAACAGATGTAAAAAAATGTCAGGAAGATCATAACAGGGACATCATAGAGGTACAAAGGAGGGACTGTGAATGAATCAAGATGCTGAGATAAAATCAAGAAAAATTTTGTCAGAGAGGTGGCCCAGGGAATATCAGGAGTATGGATAGGGGATTGTACAGTAGGATTGCTCAGAGAGGAAGTCTTCTGATTTCAGTGAGTAGTGTGGATAGGGGATTGTACAATGGGGTTGCTCAGAGAGGAAGTATTCTGATTTGAATCATATCAATCGGAATTGGGTGATAATGGAAAGGTTGATGAGGGCTACATTCGGGAGAGCATTATATATACCCACTGGCCCTCAATTCACCCTGGAGTGTTCCTGGGAGTTCTTATCAAAAATCAGAGTCGTGGGCCTGGTTGGTTAGAATCTCAGCAGATGGTAAATAATTTTGGCTTTGCAGACCATGCAGTTTCTGTTGCAACTGTCACAACTCTTCAACTCTGCTTTTGTAGTGAAAGCAGACATAAACAGTATGAAATGAATGAGTGTAGCTGTGTTCCAATAAAACTTTATTTACAAAAACAGACAACAGCTGGATTTGGCACATGGGCTGTAGTTTGCCAACCTCTGACCTTTAAAACAATAAAACACAATAAGAAAACATGCTCAACTCATAAGAAATAAAGTGATTATAAATCTGTGTTTTGATTTAAAGGATTTTATAATTTCTATTCCATAAATATAGCTTCCCATCTTCTTTCTCACTTGTTTGCTGTGTGTGTGTATGTGTGTGTGTGTATATATATATATATATTTTTTCCAATTTGTATATATCCCTATTCAGTATTATTTATGATGATGCTATACCAATTGCACTTTAGGATGACATAAGACTTGAAATGTAATGTTTCTGAGTGCTATTTTTTGATAACAACACTTCCATTAAAAGTAATCATTTGCCTAATTTCTTAATAATGGACTGGATATTAGAGGCAACTGCATTTTGACTGTATCATTTTATAAATTATTCTTCCCGAGACCTGATGTTTAGTTACCTTCCAGTTATGTTTTCCCGTTAAAGAATGCCACGATCTGGGTTTCAGTCTCTAAGTGGTTTTTTCAAAGTTTAATTTTAAAAGATTTAAGAAACTTGCCTAACTTTGTAGATTTTGCCCTGTCCTGATATTCGTTTAATTGGTTCTGCTAATGTGAAAGCCCTTTCAAATATGAAAAAATAAAGCAAGAGAGAAAAGTTGATTATTTCTGTAATTGGATTTTTTCTTGAATAAAATGATTTCACCCACTTTATCTTTCTGACTTAGGGGTGGGGGTGGAGGATGAGCTTTCTTTTATATTGTAGTCAGAAGCAGACAGAAGAAGGTATAGTCTGTTCCAAGGTATCAGAATGGCGGATGGGTTTGGGTTGTAATTAATTACTGATGCTGAATATACTCTGGCCCCTACTTTCATTCTCAAATCTAAATTTCCACTGTGTGCAAAATAATTCCATCCAGGAAGAATTCTAATTACTTTAGTAATTATCATCTTATCTCTAAATGGAATTCAGACATTTGCTGCAGTTTATGAATGTTAGAAATGTTTCATTTCCTTTTCACCTTGAATAACAGAAAAATACACATTATTGAATTCAGCTTCATTGAACCTTATAATTCATGTTACCATAGAAACAGAAAAACTCATATAAGAATTGTGTTAGCAGTACCATAGATAGTAAATACCTTCACTTTAACCAGCAATATCATAAAATGATTTTAATAACAGATGTGTAAAAATTCTGTGAAATTTAATATGGTTTCTTTTAAATACTATAACAGTATTATCCAGTATGCTTACTTTTAATTTTTAAGGCAATATCTTTGGTCTTATGTAAGGCTTTGTGCTTATTCCAAAATATTTGCTATGGAATGCAAGCATAGTGTTACAGGATAAAAAACTTATTTAACATGGTATTTGTTTGATTTTTAGTTAGCAGTGATGATTCATTTGATTTGTGCTTGAAGCCAAATGATATATTGTGGATTTATACCAGGCTTAGAAATGTAATGGATGACATTAAATTCTCTGGTGTCATCTCATCCAGTTGTCTCTCATCCTTTTTTTTTAGCCTATTTGACAGCCACTTTTCTAAGTGTCAGAAACAATTTTTCCATACACTTGATCATTTTTTACCACAAATATTTAATAGTTGGAGTTTGTTGCATTTTAAATTCTGATCTCTCGGAATATTCAGAAATTTGCAGAGCTTGAGCAAACCATTTGCCATTTATTCATATATTTCTTCTTTTACTTATGTCATACATTTACCTAATTTACTTTAAAAAGGTAAAATTGTACCAAATTTAAACTGAATAACCCATCTAGATTTTTATTTTTGCTTATTAAAAGTTTTATTACTTTCAAAGAGAAGGAATCATTAAAAAATTAACTGCTACTAAATTTTTTTAGGGAGATACCTTGAAAGGCTATCTTTGATTATAAATATTATGTATAATTAATATGTTAATTGTATATTAGCATATCGATTTTGCCTAATATTGATTGTAGGCATTATTTTCTCGGTTGCTTTGCAAACCGGGGACCTCTGACTGACAACGCCCTGCCTGGGCCCCATTCAGCCACACTGGCGTGCCCCAGCTTGCCTCTGTTACAGCTTGTACCTGTGTTTGGCAGTTCCTGAGCTCTTGTACTGCGCCCAAGAAGGAGGATACACTGGACATTGAAGAGTGAGGAGGGCGGAGAGAAGTTTATTGAGCAGTGAAACAGCTTTCAGCCGAGAGGGGACATGGGGATGGCCACCTACCCAAAGGCAGAAAGTTCCTTCCTTGTGGCTGAGTCTGGGGCCTTTTATGAACTCAGAAGGGGGAGTGTGTGCTGATTGGTTTGTGAGTATGCAAAAAAGGTTAAAGCGAAGACGCCACTCAAAGGTGGGCATGACAGTGTAGAAAACCAATTAGGAAAGGGAATGTGACCTGTGTAAATGTGGTCTCATTAAAGTAGCAGAATGTAACACTGGCTGGATCACTTGAGCTCAGGAATTCAGGACAAACTAGAGCAATGTTGTGAGGTCTCATCTCAACCAAAAATAAACAAAATTAGCCAGGTGTGGTGGTGCACACCTGTAATCTCAGCTACTTTGTAGTCCCAGCTACTTGGGAGGCTGAGGCAGGAGGATCATTTGCACCCAAGAGATAGAGGCTGCACTAAGCCAAGATCACACCACTGCGCTGCAGCCTAGGTGACAGAGTGAGACCATGTCTCACCAAAATAGTAATAATAAGTTTTGTTTTCGTGAACTTATGATCAACCAGTGCTTATGGTACATCAGTGCTATGAGCACATTAGTGACATGGGTAAGAGATAAGGACTACCTTGGGTAGTGATTAGAAGCTTCAGATCAGATGCTTCCTTTACTATTTATTGATTCTGTGATTATGGGCAATTTACTGTATCTCTTTCCCTAATGGCATTTTCCCCCTTTCTCATGAAAACTGGATTAGAATCTATATTATGAGAAAGTTATATTAAACAAGATGAAGTTGTTAACAGATTGCCTGGCACTTAGTGTTACATAATAAATGACAGGTGTTACCATCTCTCTGACAAGGTTACAATAATAAAGCTAATACATAATAAGCACTATATGGGAAGCACCATCCTGAGCAATTAGTACATCTATTACCTGATTAACCTAATCTATGAATACTTTTACTATATCCATTTTATGAAAGAAGAAATGGAAGCATCTAAGGCTGAATAGTTTGTCCAAGATCATGTAGCTAGTTAGTGGTAGAACATCTTAGTTATGCAAGGAAGGTGTTTCTCCCAGACAGTCATATTAAAAGAATAAGAACAAACGCCCAGGTCACACTACACTTTCTTTGTCTTAGTCACTCATTATGGCTTTTCAGGCTTCATCTAAATGTTTTAGTGTTTTTTCTTTTTTTAGAGCAGGTAATTTAAGAAATGTTTAATAAAATTATGAGAATAAATTTAGAGATGCTGAAAAAAATCTGAAATTTATTTGAAGATGTTGAATTGTTTCTTCCTAAATTTTCTCTTTCAATATAAATAGAATGATTCCTTATTGTTATATGATGTTTTACTTGGGCAATAGATCCACACTTTCCTTCTTCAAGTCCTTCATGATTTCATGTTCTAAACATAATTCCTTTATTCCTTGCCTTTTATTTTGCCATTTGTCCTGATTTGTCTATTTTTTCTTGTAAGAGGTGGAGTCTAGCCCTGTCGCCCAGGCTGTAGTACAGTAGCACGATCATAGCTCATTGAAGCCTCAAACTTCTGGGCTCAAGTGATTCTCCCACCTCAGTTTCCGGAATAGCTGAGACTATAGGCACACACCACCACACCTGGCTGATTTAAATTTTTTTAATTTTTAATTTTTTTTTTTTTTTTTTTTTTTGTAAAGACAGGGTCTTGCTTTATTGCTCAGGTTGGCCGTGAACTCCTGGCTTCAAGTGATCCTCTTTCCTTGGCCTCTGAAAGTACTGGGATCACAAGCATGAGCCACCACACCTGCTCCTTTGTCCACATTTAATTCTTTGACTACGCCCTGTCATAGTTCAACTATTAAGACCTCTTGGCCGGGTGCAGTTGGCTCGCACCTGTGATCCCAGGACTTTTGGAGGCTGAGGCGGGAGTATCATTTGAGGCTCCAAGTTTGAGACCAGCTTGGACCACAAAGCAAGACTCCATCTCTGCAAAAAATAAATAAGAGAATATGATTGAGTCTCACATAGTAAGTGCTCAATAAAACTTATTAGAAGAGTATGTTATGGAAGATTCGTGCTATCTTTCTGTCTTCAGAAAGTTTTTTTTTTTTTTTTTTACATCGTTAAGTCTGCAGGATAATTTAGAGAACACCGAATACTCATTCCATGTAAGCGTTTTGAAGATTTTTAGTAAATTAATGCAGTTGTGCAACTATCATCACAATTCAGTTTTAGAACACTTTCATTCTGTCAGAAATTTTCCTAATGTCCAATTGCAGCTAGTCCCTGCTTCTACTCACAGTTCCAGGCAAGCCTGATATGTTTTCTGTCTATTCTGTCGTCTTCTAGATATTTCTTATAAATGGAATCACAATAAGCAATCCTTCGTCTTTCATTTACTTAAGAATGTTTTTCAGATTCATTCATGTTAATGTATGTATCAGTAGTTGGCTCTTTTTTATTTGCAAGTAATTTCCACATATGGATATGCCACATTTTGTTATTCATTCAACAACTGATAGACATTTGGACTGTTACCAGTTTGGGGCAGTTATGAAGATTGCTATTGTGAAAATCCAAGTACAGGTCTTTGTGTGAGCTTACATTTTCATTTCCCTTGGGTGGATACCTACAGTAGAATTGCTGGGTCACAGTAAGTGTATGTTTAACTGTTTAAGAAACTGTCGGACTGTTTTCCAAAGTGACTGCACCATTTAAAATTCCCACCTTCAATGTATAAGTGCTTCAGTTTCTCTATATGCTTACTAATATCTGTTGTTGTTTTTTTTTTCAGTCTTTTTGGTACAGCCATTCTACTGGATATGTGGCATTTTACATGGTTTTAACTTTCATTTTTCTGACTAGTGACAATGTTAAGCAAATTTTAATGTACTTATTAGCTATTCCTATATCTTCTTTAGTAAAGTGTTGGTAAAATCTTTTGCCCATTGTACCATTGTGTTGTCTCCCTGTTAGTGAATCATAGAGTTCTCAATATAGTTTGGATACAAATCTTTTTTTGGATATATGATTTGCAAATATTTTATTCTACTCTATGGCTTCTCTTTTCATTTTTTAAGGGTATCTTTTGAGTAAGTTTGATTTCTCAGTTTATCAAATTTTACTTTTACAGATTGCGCTTTTGGTGTTGGCACTATGGCTAAGAAATCTTTGCGTAACCCAAGGTCACAAAGATTTCCTCCCATATTTTCTTCTAGATGTTTAATAATTCTACATCTGACATTCAGACTATGATGCACATTGAAATATTTTTGTGTATAATGTTAGGTGGAGAGTTTAGTAATTTGTGGGGTTTTTTTGCATATGGTGTTGGATTGTTTCAGTACCATTTATTGAAAACGCTTTGTTTCCCGCCCTCATTGAATTGCTTTGGTAATTTTGTTGAAAACTAATTAACCATATATGATGAATTGGTATATATTTGGACTCTATATTTTTCCATTGATGTATCCTTACACTGATACCACACTGCGTTGATTATTGGAGTTTTATAGTCTTTAAAACAGGTTCATTTATTCCACCAGCTTTTTTTTCCTTCAAAACTGTTCTGGCTATTTCAGGTCATTTGTATTTCCACATAAATTTTAGGCACAGCTTGTCATTTTCAGCAGAAATACTTGCTGTTATTTTGATAGAGTTGCATTGACTCTATAAATCAATTTGGAGAGGCTTGCCATTTTAACAATGCAGAATTTTCTAATCCATGAAAATTATATATTTTCCCATTTATTTAGATCTTCTTTAATTTCCCTCATCAAGTTTTAAGACAATTTCTTTAAATTCTCCCAGTTTTTGGCATACAACTTCTACCTTTCTTTCTCAAAGATATTCTCAAGTAGTTTTTTTGCTATTGTGTATGGAGTTGGATTCTTTATTTCATTTTCAGGTTGTTCATTACTAGTATAAAAAATGCAATTGATTTTTATATATTGATCTTGTATCCTACAGTTTTGCTAAACTGACTTATTTTAGTAGGCTCATTAGATTCTTTAGATTTTCTACATACAAGGTCATGTCACCTGCCAAAAAAAAAAAAGTTCTCTCTTTTAAACATATATGCCTTTAATTTCTATTCCTTGCTTTTTGGACTGACTAGAACCTCCAGTAATATGTTGAATTGAAGAAGTGAGAGCAGAAGTCTTTGCTTTATTATCAATCCTAATGGAAAAGCATTTTTTTTTTTTTTTTTGGAGACAGAGTCTCGCTCTGTCGCCCAGGCTGGAGTGCAGTGGCCAGATCTCAGCTCACTGCAAGCTCCGCCTCCCGGGTTTACGCCATTCTCCTGCCTCAGCCTCCCGAGTAGCTGGGACTACAGGCGCCTGCCACCTCGCCCGGCTAGTTTTTTGTATTTTTTAGTAGAGAAGGGGTTTCACCGGGTTAGCCAGGATGGTCTCGAACTCCTGACCTCGTGATCCACCCGTCTCGGCCTCCCAAAGTGCTGGGATTACAGGCTTGAGCCACCGCGCCCAGCCAGGAAAAGCATTTTTAAAAATCATGAATGGGTGTTGGATTTGTCAAAAGTTTTCTGAATCTGTTAACATTATGTGGTTTTTATTTTGTCCTTTATTCTTTTTATAGGGTACATTACATTAATTGATACTCACATATCAAATCAAACTTACCTTTCTTGGATTTAAAAAGTGGTCATGATATATAGTCATTTTTTAAATTTTGCAGGGTTCAGTTTGCCAATGTTTTGTTAAGAATTTTTGTTTCTTTGTTTATGAGGGATATTGGTCTATAGTTTAATTCTAATCTCTTCCTCTGGTTTTCTTTAAAAATTTTTTTGTTCTTGTTTTTTTGTTTTTGTTTTTCTTTTTTTAACTTTTTTTTAAGTTCTGAGGTACATGTGCAGGATGTGCAGGTTTGTTACCTAGGTAAATGTGTGCTGTGGTGATTTGTTGCACCTATCAACCCATCACCTAAGTATTAAGCTCAGCATGCATTAGCTATTTTCCCTGGTACTCTTCCCCACCTCAACAGGCTTCAGTGTGTGTTCCCCTCCCCATGTCTATGTGTTCACGTTGTTCAGCTCGCACTTATAAGTGAGAACATGTGGTGTTTAGTTTTCTGTTCCTGCGTTAGTTTGCTGAGGATAATGGCTTCTGACAGCATCCATGTCCCTGCAAAGGACATGATCTCTTTCATTTTTATGGCTGAATAGTATTATGTGGTGTATATGTACCACATTTTCTTTATCCAATCTATCATTGATGGGCATTTGGGTTGATTCCATGTCTTTGCTATGGTGAATAGTGCTGCAATGAACATACGTGTGTATGTATCTTTATAAAAAGATCATTTATATTCCTTTGGGTATTTACCAAGAAATAGGATTGCTGGGTCAAATGGTATTTCTGGTTCTAGGTCTTTGAGGAATCACCACACTGTCTTCCACAATGCTTGAACTAATTTACATCCCCACCAACAGTGTAAAAGCATTCCTATTTCTCCACAGCCTCACCAACATCTGTTGTTTCTTGACTTTTTAATAATCGCCATTCTGACTGGTGTGAGATAGTATGCCATTGTGGTTTTGATTTGCATTTCTCTAATAATCCGTGATGTTGAGCTTTTTTTCATATGTTTGTTGGCCGAATGGAATGTTTTTCCATTTGTTTGTGTCCTCTCTTATTTCCTTGAACAGTGGTTTGTAGTTCTCCTTGAAGAGGTCCTTCACTTTCCTCAATAGCTGTATTCCTAGGTATTTTATTCTCTTTAAAGCAATTGTGAATGGGTGTTCATTCATGATTTGGCTCTCTGCTTGTCTATTGTTGGTATATAGGAATGCTTGTGATTTTTGCACATTGATTTTGTATCCTGAGATTTTGCTGAAATTGCTTATTAAGAGGTTTTTGCGCTGAGACGATGGGATTTTCTAGATACGTGATCGTGTCATCTGCAAATAGAGACAGTTTGACTTCTTCTCTTCCTATTTAAATATGCTTTGTTTTTTTCTCTTGCCTGATTTTCCTGGCCAGAACTTCCAGTACTATGTTGAATAGGAGTGGTGAGAGAGGGCATCTTTGTCTTGTGTCCATTTTCAAGGGGAATGCTTCCAGTTTTTTCCCATTCAGTATGATATTGGCTGTGGGGCTTGTCATAAATGGCCCTTATTATTTGAGGTCTGTTCCATCAATACCTAGTTTATGGAGAGGTTTTAACATGAGGGAGTTTTGAATTTTATCAAAGGCCTTTTCTGCATCTATTGAGAAAATCACGTGGTTTTTGTCTTTATTTCTGTTTATGTGATGATTCACATTTATTGTTTTGCATATGTTGAACCAGCCTTGCATCCAGGGATGAAACTGACTTGATCATGGTGGATAAGCTTTTTGATGTGCTGCTGGATTCGGTTTGCCAGTATTTTATTGAGGATTTTTACATCGATGTTCATCAAGGATAATGGCCTGAAATTTTCTTTTTTTATTGTTTCTTTGCCAGATTTTGGTATCAGGATGATGCTGGCCTCATAAAATGAGTTAGGAAGGAGTCCCTGCTTTTCAATTGTTTGGAATAGTTTCAGAAGGAATGTACCAGTTCCTCTTTGTACCTCTGGTAGAATTTAGTTGTAAATCCATCTGGTCCTGTACTTTTTTTGGTTGCTAGGCTATTTATTACTGCCTCAATTTCAGAACTCATTATTGGTCTATTCAGGTATTCAACTTCTTCCTGGTTCACTCTTGGGAGGGTGTATGTGTCCAGGAGTTTATCCATTTCTTTTAGATTTTCTAGTTCATTTGCATAGAGGTGTTTATAGTATTCTCTGATGGTTGGTTTAATTTTTTGCAGTCAGTGGTGATATCTGCTTTATCATTTTTTATTGTGTCTATTTGATTCTCCTTTCTTTTCTTCTTTATTAGTCTAGCTAGTAGTCTATCTATTTTGTTTTTACAAAAAACCAGCTTCTGGATTTGTTGATTTTTTTTAAGGGTTTTTTGTGTCTCTTTCTCCTTCAGTTCTGCTCTGAGCTTGGTTATTTCTTGTCTTCTGCTGGCTTTGGGGTTTGTTTGCTCTTGGTTCTCTAGTTCTTTTAGTTGTGATGTTAAGAGGTTGTTTTGAGATCTTTCTGGCTTTTTCATGTGGGCATTTAGTGCTATAAATTTTCCTCTTAACACTGTGTTAGCTCATAGATTCTGGCATGCTGTCTCTTTGTTCTCATTAGTTTCAAAGAACTTTTAAACTTCTACCTTAATTTCGTTATTTGCCCAGGAGTCATTCAGGAGCAGGTTGTTCAATTTCCATGTAGTTGTGTGGTTTTAAGGGAGTTTCTTAATCCTGGGTTCTAATTTGATTATGCTGTGGTCTAAGAGACTGTTTGTTATGATTTCAATTCTTTTGCATTTGCTGAGGAATGTTTTACTTCCAATTATGTGATAAATTTTAGAGTAAGTGCCATGTGGTGCCAAGAAGAATGTGTATTCTGTTGTTTTTGCGTGGAGAGTTCTGTAGATATCCTTCAGGTCCACCTGATCCAGAGCTGAGTTTAAATCCTGAATATCTTTCTTAATTTTCTGTCTCATTGATCTTATATTGAAAGTGGGGTTTTAAAGTGTCCCGCTATTACTGGGTGGGAGTCTAAGTCTCTTTGTAGGTCTCTAAGACCTTGTTTTATGAATCTGGGTGCTCCCTATTGGGTGCATATATATTTAGGACAGTTAGCTTTTCTTGTTGAATTGAACCCTTTACCATTATGTAATACCCTTCTTTGTCTTTTTTTATCTTTGTTGGTTTAAAGTCTGTTTTGTCAGAAACTAGGATTGCAGTCCTTGCTTTTTGCTGCTTTCCTTTTGCTTGGTAAATTTTCCTTCGTCCCTTTATTTTGAGCCCATGTGTGTCTTTGCACATGAAATGGGTCTCTTGAATACAGCACACTGATGGGTGTCGACTCTTTACCCAGCTTGCCATTCTGTGTCCTTTAATTGGGGCCTTTAGCCCATTTACATTTACAGCTAATATTGTTGTGTTTGAATTTGATCCTGTCATCATGACTCTTAACTAGTTATTTTGTGGATTTGTTTATGTGGTTGTTTCATAATGTCATTGGTCTTTGTACTTCAGTGTGTTTTTGTAGGGGCTGATAGTGGTTTTTCCTTTCCATATTTAGTGCTTCCTTCAGGAGCTGTTGCAAGGCAGGCCTGGTGGTGACAAATTCCCTCACCTGGAGGTGTCACCAGTTGGGGCTGTAGAACAGCAAAGATGGCTGCCTGTTCCTTCATCTGGGACCTCTTTTCCATAGTGGCAGTGACCTGATGCCGGGGGCACGCTCCTGTATAAGGTGTCTGGTGACTCCTGTTGTGGGGGTCTCACCTAGTCAGGAGGCACAGGATCAGGGACCTGCTTAATGAAGCACTCTGGCTGCCCCTTAGTGGAGCGGGTTTGCCGCACTGAGGGGGATCCCCATCATCTGGAGTGCCTGGCCTCTTCATAGCCAGCAGGCAGGAAAGACTAAGTCAGCTGAACCATGGAGACTGCAGCTACCCCTCCCTTCAGGGGCTCTGTCCCAGGAAGATCAGAGTTCTCTCTGTAAACTACTGGCTGGAGTTGGTAAAATTCCCACAGGGAGGCCCCACTCAGTGAGGAGGAATGGATCTGGGTCCCACCTAAAGAAGCAGTCTGGCCACAATCTGCTACAACCACTGTGCCACATTGTGGGGAGTTCCTCCTGGTCCAGACTGCCTAGTCTTCCTAGCACCAGCAGAAGAAAACAGCAGACTGAGGCTGCAGTGATGGCAACCACCCTCACCCCTAGGAACTTGGTCGTCTTAGGCAGTCTCCAGCCTGCTGCTGCTGGCTGCAACCTGAGTGTCTGCTGAGCATCTGCAAAGCTCTGTGCTTGGGACCCAAGACCCTGGTGGCATGGGCTCACAGGGGGATCTACTGATCCATGGGTTGCACAGATTCATGGAAAAAGCATGGTTTCCTGGGTGGGGTAGCACAATCACTCACCACCTCCCTTGGCTGTGGGTGAGAGCTCCCCTTGCCGCATGCAGCTCCCAAGTGAGCCGTCCCTCCACCCTGCTTTTCCTCGCTCTCCGTGGGTTGTGCCAACCACCTAGTCAGTCCCAGTTAGAGAACCTGGATACCTTAGCTGAAGGTGCAGGATTCACTTACCCTTTTCATTCTTCTCGGTGGGAGCCACTGATGGCAGCTGCTTCTAGTTGGCCATCTTGGCCCCTCCTTGGCTTTTACAAATATTTTTAAGTACCTTTTAGGGTACAAGTGGTTTCTGGTTACATGGATGATCTATATAGGGTGAAGTCTGAGATTTTAGTGTACCCTTCACCCAAGTAGTGAACACTGTACCTGATATGTATTTTTTTATCCCTCACTCCTGTCCCACCCTCCCCCTTCTGAGTCTTCACAGTTCATTGTTCTATTCTGTCTGTCTTTGTGTACCCATAGCTTAGCTTCTACTTATTTATAAGTGAGAACATGCAGTATTTGCCTTCCTCTGGTTTTCATAACCGGGTAATACTGGACTCTTAAATGAGTTTCTTTCTCATCTGTCTTTGAAATAGTTTCCATAGAATTGATTTTATCATTCTTTAAATGTTTGGTAGAATTCACCATGAAACCATTTAGTCTTCAGTGGTTTTGTTTTGTGTAGTTTTGTTTGGGTGGCAAGGTATTAAATTACAAGTTTTTGTAATAGATAAAAGAATATTCAGGTTTTTGGTTTCTTCTTGAGTCCATTTTCGTAATTTATGTCTTTCAAAGAATTTGCCCATTTTATCTAAGTTGTGAGTTTATTGGCATAAGGTTCATAATATTCTCTTAATATCCTTTTACTGTTGGTAGCATCTGTAGTGATGTCCCATCCTTCATGCCTAAAGCTGGACATCTGTATCTTCTTTTCTTTTCTCAGCCTAACTAGTACATTACTAATTGTATTGACTTTTTTCAAAGATGCACTTTTTACTTTTATTGATTTTTCTGTATTTTCTATTTCATTGATTTCTTATTTTACCTTTATTATTTTGTCTTTTGATTTGATTTTTTCTCTTCGTTAGCTTCTTGTAGTGGAAACTTAGATTTTTATATCTAACATAGAAATTAATATCTATAGATTTTTCTTTAAGCACTGCTTTAGTTGCATACCATATATTTAGATGTATTATGATTTCATTTTCATTCAGTTCAAGATATTTTCTCCCCTACCTACCTCATTTTTTCCCCAAAAGTATTGAATATTTGTCCTAGAATAAACCACCACAGGATAAAAATTGTTTCTTTTAATCATGTGTTTTGTTTATGTCTACTAATTTTGATGGGTCTAGTCCTTTGCTGATCATTTTTCTCTTTGTCTTTTGAGATAATTAGTATGTGTATTAGTCCTACTTTATTCACATGTAGAATTTGAAGCTCATAATTTATTGATCTAAAGAATAAAGTAGAATTATTCTTTTCCATATTTTTGCCAGTGAAACACCAAATGGCAAATAAAAATCTTGAGATAAATGTTTAAATTGTGGGGTATGTGTATGTTTGTGTTTTTATTCAAGGTGAAATAATTAACTTTTAAAATATTTATGGCTTTCTTAAATTCCAGGCTACAGCCAACAAATAGTTTGCCTGTTCCTTACATGTCCTTGATATATCTTTACAAGTAATCATAGCACTGCTTCTGACAAGGTCAGATACATAATTGGAATCTTTCTTACTCCATTCCCAAGCTCTTTAATAAACCCATTTTGCCAGTAAATATAGGACAGAAAAAATAACAGGCCAAAATTTTCCTGTTGTTTAAGCTAAATGAACATTTTCATTTTCATCTTCCTTTCAGAATTATTTTCTAATACTAGTATGAAATCATACATAAAGTTCCTAAAATTGAATAACATATTACTTAGTATTTACATACATTACACTTATACCTTAAAAAGTTTGTGGAAATGATTATTTTAAAATTTTTAGTATTTTGAAAATTTGTGTCATCTCAAAAATAGCTTTTACCCAGAATTAGCATCTTAAATATTTGAATTAATATTCTGTTTTACACCCCTTATAATTTCCTCCTAGCCATTTAAATCATATACTAGTAATTTAGAATTTGTTCCACTTCAGACTTCTTTGATTTTCTCATACTGAAGAGAATTGTTTACTAGGGAAATCAACAGTGTAAATGAGATTTCAGTTGGTTCACCTAAAGAGTCAAATTAATTTCAAGAATGTAAGTAGGATCATTTGCATATATAAAATTAATGTATGGATCAGCCTCATCTAACATTAAAGTGCAATCTCTACTTTTAAAACATTTTATAAGCAATCAGTTCACATTCTTATATACTTTGCAACCATTAAACTGCTTTTACTTTTCAATATTGGCTCGTATACGTTACTATTCACAGTGGCCTGCCTCCTCCCTTGCTATCAGGCAACTTTTTGTTTACCTTGCCAAATATATCCATGCATTGAAAATCCCTTTCCCTAACATGTACTGTGACTTCTCTAAAGGTTTCTTTTTTGTCACTATGGCCCTTAAGGCCAAAGTAAGCAGGTGTTGCATAACACTGGGTTCCACCATAATGTATCAAGGAGGATAGAGGAAAAATCAGTAAGGTACTTTCCTGTGGGAATACCCCATAATCCAGTGCCAAACTTACTCTAATTCATAGCTGAAGACAATAACCTTTGTTTTTACAGTATTTCCCATGCAGTTTCTACGATTTATTTTTAAAAATTTTCTAGGAGAGATGGACTATTCTCTGTTATGATCTGCTGTGATCCATTAATTTTTAGTTGTAGACCTTTTGATCAGAATTATTGAATAGGCAAGTATAAAACTAGCTAGCCAAAAAGCTATTCTACGTGTTTTACTCTACAAAAATGGTCTTTTTATCTATAGCTTACATGTAAAATGATACGATATTTGTGATTTTTCAAATGTAATTTTGATAATTACCTATAAAGAAGAAAAATATGTTTATATCACAATAAAAATTTAAATTTTTATCCAAATATACTGTTTTATTCTTCTGCGTGAATATTCTCTATTTTTCTATTTATCATCATGGAGAAAAGTTCCAGTCCTTGGAATTTATCTTATTAACTGAAGTTCAACCCAGTAAATAGCTAGGTGAGACCAGTAATAAATTAGGAACAAAATATTTTACAAAATAGATTTGTCATGCTTCTTTCACACTAGGTGCTAAGTAGTGTGTGAAGAAAATATGGAAAGCTGTTGTTTTTATGAAACTATATTAGGAATATAATAATTTTACTATCCTCATTGGTATATCCCTTGTTCCCTCTTATGCCCCCAAATATCTCGTATATCTTAATTCGATAAACTGTTTTCATTCTTTCATGTAGAACTGGGTTTTTTTGTTTGTTTTTTGAGACAAAGTCTTGTTCTGTCACCCAGGCTGGAGTGCAATGGCATGATTTCGGCTCACTGCAAACTCCACCTCCCGGGTTCGAGCGATTCTCCTGCCTCAGCCTCCCAAATAGCTGGGATTGCAGGCACTTGCCACCATACCCAGCTAATTTTTGTATTTTTAGTAGAGACAGAGTTTCACCATGTTGGCCAGGCTGGCCTCAAACTCCTGACCTCAGGTGATCCAACCACCATGGCTTCCCAGAGTTCTGGGATTACAGGCGTGATCCACTGCATCCGGCCCGTTTAAATGATAGGAAAGTTGATATTCTATGATTTGACGTTTGGAGCCATTTTCCCTATTGTTTATGGACTCGGAGTAATACTGGATTTTTAGATAAGTTAATGTAATTCTGTTATTGTTATAGTATTAAAATAGAACAATGTCTGTGCCATATTTATGGAGGCATTAAATGGCCACAAAGAAATGACCTCCAAGATGCCAACATTTGGGCCTATCAAAAATAAAGGCAGCTTGCTACCTAATCACTCAATGACAAAAAGATTTTAGTGCTTTGCTCTTAAATATGAAAGGACAGCAAGAATTGTTCTTTATTGGTAGAAAGTCTCAACCATGAATGAGAGAAACCAAAAGACAACTCGCAGTGAACAGAAGAAAAATTACAAAAACCTTTAATTGACATCCTCAGATAAATAAGAAAAGATACTGCATCCCTAAACAGGATGCTGTGAAAAGGAAAATTAGAGAAAGAGCTCTGAGAAATGTAAATAATAATATTGAATTAATTTTTTTTTGCAATAAAATAGTTGGAAGGTATGCTGAAGTAAATTTTCCAGAAAATAGAAGGGCAGAGATGAAAGGAGAAAAAGCTAAGAGATCAACCCAGTGGTTTCAACATTAAAAAGAGAGGATTCCCTGAGAGAAAAATTATTAAAGAAATAATATCAGAAAACTTCCTCAACCTAAAGCCCATGAGTCTCCAGACTATACCTTGTACAAAGATTTAAAAACCCAATCCAAGGCATATTATCACATTGAGAATAAGTTAATAAAAACTTCTAAAAAGAGAATGGTGCGGGCACATTTAAAGAAGTGTTCATCCAAGTTAATCTGGACATCCCATTAGCAATTTTTTCAGCTTAAAAAAAGAGGAACAATGCAAAATTTTTATGGATAATACTTTTTGACTTGGAGTGCTACACACAACCAAATGTTGGTCAGTTGTATGGCCTAAGACCACGCATGCAAAGACAACAAAATTTCCCTGGTATCTTTCTGATGAAGCTTCTGAAAGAAAGCACACCACTGCAGAATGAGGGAATTGATCAAGAATTAAGAAGACATAGGATCCGGGAAAAAAAGATTATTGAAAAAAGGATACCAAGAAGCAACATTCAAGGATGATAGCCAGTTCACTATAAAAGCAACACACACCTGAAAGGAATGGCATTTCCATACAATATATAGAAGGTTTAGAAAGCAGTATTGGGTTTTGATAGGCCTAATGGAGTCTGGAAAACATCAACATAGGTATTTAAAACATTAAGCTAATGTTTTAAAAAAGAGAAGCAATTATTAACTCTAGGAAAAATTACACATTGTGGAAAAACAAAACTGAATAGTATACTAGTTGGCTCTATAGTGAAAGTTATCTTTGCAGTTGTACCAATGGAAGTACTGTGTTACTGATTTAACTAGGGGTTGTTCATTGATTTATTTGGGAGGTTAGGGATAGAGTAGTTCAAGAGTTAAAGCCTCATTTACCATAATAGAGAAATTAGTAACTTATTGCCTAAAAATTAGTAAATCTAGAAATGGCAGAATTGGCATCTGTTTTTAAATATAAAGGAAAGAACAAAGAATCATTTAAAAGAATTTAAGATGGATTTCCCTGGGAATGGCAGGCAGCCACTGTTTTTCATTTTAAACTTTTAGTATTTAGGACTCTTTAAAACTATTTGCACGTGTGCTTTTTATAAAAGTAAATTTTAATTACCACAAAAACTGTATTTAAAATATCAGGGAAATAGAATAATTATGGCTTATAGTCAAGTTTTTACATTTTTGTCTTGTTATTTTCTAGAGTTCCTGGAATAACTATTGCTACAGATATTATCTGTGGTTTTCCTGGAGAAACAGATCAGGATTTTCAAGAAACAGTGAAACTTGTTGAAGAGTACAAATTCCCAAGCCTCTTTATTAATCAGTTTTACCCAAGACCAGGAACTCCTGCTGCAAAAATGGAACAAGTTCCAGCACAAGTGGTAAGATCTTTTTCTTATAAGGTATTGTTTTTTGCCAGTAGCTATAAAAATGCAGCTGTGTTGCCTACCTTCACCCAACTTGCTCATGTTATAAACCTTAAATTACAAAATATGAAGAGATTTCCAAGTTGGGGTCAGGGGCTAGGGGGCCATGGATGAGGTAAATGACCTTAGGCAACTAAAATATAATCACTTTTTTCTTCTTTTGAACAGTAAAATTCAGATGACTTGGGGAGACAGGAATTTTTTTTTCTAGTATCATAAATTTCTTTTTTTTAAATTATTATTATTATACTTTAAGTTCTAGGGTACATGTGCATAACGTGCAGGTTTGTTACATATGTATACTTGTGCCATGTTGGTGTGCTGCACCCATCAACTCGTCAGCACCCATCAACTCGTCATTTACATCAGGTAAAACTCAGAATGCAATCCCTCCCCCCTCCCCCCCCCATAATAGGCCCTGGTGTGTGATGTTCCCCTTCCCGAGTCCAAGTGATCTCATTGTTCAGTTCCCACCTATGAGTGAGAACATGCAGTGTTTGGTTTTCTGTTCTTGCGATAGTTTGCTGAGAATGATGGTTTCCAGCTGCATCCATGTCCCTACAAAGGACACAAACTCATCCTTTTTGATGGCTGCATAGTATTCCATGGTGTATATGTGCCACATTTTCTTAATCCAGTCTGTCACTGATGGACATTTGGGTAGATTCCAAGTCTTTGCTATTGTGAATACTGCCACAGTGAACATACGTGTGCATGCTGCTATAAAGAACATACATGTGTCTTTATAGCAGCATGATTTATAATCCTTTGGGTATATACCCAGTAATGGGATGGCTGGGTCATATGGTACTTCTAGTTCTAGATCCTTGAGGAATCGCCATACTGTTTTCCATAATGGTTGAACTAGTTTACAATCCCACCAACAGTGTAAAAGTGTTCCTTTTTCTCCACATCCTCTCCAGCACCTGTTGTTTCCTGACTTTTTAATGATTGCCATTCTAACTGGTGTGAGATGGTATCTCATTGTGGTTTTGATTTGCATTTCTCTGATGGTCAGAGATGACGAGCATTTCTTCATGTGTCTGTTGGCTGTATGCATGTCTTCTTTTGAGAAATGTCTGTTCATATCCCTTGCCCACTTTTTGATGGGGTTGTTTGTTTTTTTCTTGTAAATTTGTTTGAGTTATTTGTAGGTTCTGGATATTAGCCCTTTGTCAGATGAGTAGATTGCAAAAATTTTCTCCCATTCTGTAGGTTGCCTGTTCACTCTGATGGTAGTTTCTTTTGCTGTGCAGAAGCTCTTTAGTTTAATGAGATCCCATTTGTCAATTTTGGCTTTTGTTGCCATTGCTTTTGGTGTTTTAGACATGAAGTCCTTGCCCATGCCTATGTCCTGAATGGTATTACCTAGGTTTTGTTCTAGCGTTTTTATGGTATTAGGTCTAACATTTAAGTCTCTAATCCATCTTGAATTGATTTTCGTGTGAGGAGTAAGGAAAGGATCCAGTTTCAGCTTTCTACTTATGGCTAGCCAATTTTCCCAGCACCATTTATTAAATAAGGAATCTTTTCCCCATTTCTTGTTTTTCTGAGGTTTGTCAAAGATCAGATGGCTGTAGATGTGTGGTATTATTTCTGAGGACTCTGTTCTGTTCCATTAGTCTATATCTCTGTTTTGGTACCAGTACCATGCTGTTTTGGTTACTGTAGCCTTGTAGTATAATTTGAAGTCAGTTAGCGTGATGCCTCCAGCTTTGTTCTTTTGACTTAGGATTGTCTTGGCAATGCGGGGTCTTTTTTGGTTCCATATGAACTTTAAAGCAGTTTTTTCCAATTCTGTGAAGAAACTCATTGGTAGCTTGATGGGGATGGCATTGAATCCATAAATTACCTTGGGCAGTATGGCCATTTTCACGATATTGATTCTTCCTATCCATGAGCATGGTATGTTCTTCCATTTGTTTGTGTCCTCTTTTATTTCACTGAGCAGTGGTTTGTAGTTGTCCTTGAAGAGGTCATTTACATCCCTTGTAAGTTGGATTCCTAGGTATTTTATTCTCTTTGAAGCAATTGTGAATGGAAGTTCATTCATGATTTGGCTCTCTGTTTGTCTGTTACTGGTGTATAAGAATGCTTGTGATTTTTGCACATTAATTTTGTATCCTGAGACTTTGATGAAGTTGCTTATCAACTTACAGAGATTTGGGCTGAGACAATGGGGTTTTCTGAATATACAATCATGTCATCTGCAAACAGGGACAATTTGACTTCTTCTTTCCCTAACTGAATACCCTTTATTTCTTTCTCTTGCCTGATTGCCCTAGCCAGAACTTCCAACACTATGTTGAATAGGAGTGGTGAGAGAGGGCATCCCTGTCTTGTGCCAGTTTTCAAAGGGAATACTTCCAGTTTTTGCCCATTCAGTATGATATTGGCTGTGGGTTTGTCATAAATAGCTCTTATTATTTTGAGATACGTTCCATCAATACCGAATTTATTGAGAGTTTTTAGCACTTACATTTTTCTGGAAGTGTTTGTAAAGAAGTAAATTATTTCTGTTTAAAATATTTGAAAGAATTGCCCAATGTGATAAGCAGAATTCTAAGTTGGTCCCCCAGATTTTCTTTTCTTCTTTTTTCTTTTTTTTTTTTTGAGATGGAGTCTTGCTTTGTCCCCCAGGCTGGAGTGCTGCAGTGGCGCCATCTCAGCTCACTGCAAGCTCCGCCTCTCGGGTTCATGCCGTTCTCCTGCCTCAGCTTCTCAAGTAGCTGGGACTACAGGCACCCGCCACCATGCGCAGCTAATTTTTTTGTATTTTTAGTAGAGTCGAGGTTTCATCATGTTAGCCAGGATGGTCTCAATCTCCTGACCTTGTGATCCGCCTGCCTCAGCCTCCCAAAGTGCTGGGATTATAGGCATGAGCCAGGTCCCCCAGATTTTCTCATCCTCCTCACCCCCAGGTTATATACCCTTTCTAATCTCTGGAACTGTGAATTTGATATTTGCTGTACTCTCTGATCGTTTGATTCCACTCTGTGTAGTTATCTTTCCCTTTTCTTGAAAGATAGCACATGTGTACAGCTGAATAATTTTCTCGACCTGATCCTGCCATGAGAATGTTAAGAATCCTACAGCCTCTATTTATTTTGTACTGTCTCTGTCCCTTTTAGTCTACATCGGCAGTGCAAATTTTTTGTTTGTTTATTTGGTTTTGGTTTGTTTGGGTTTTTTTCTTTTTGTTTCTTTCTGTCTCTCTCTCTCTCCCTCTCTCTTTTTTTTTTTTTTTTTTTGGCTCAAACAATTTTCTCAGAAATTATGTGGGTCTTCCCTGGATTTCACTGGAACTGACTCCATTAAACAAATGCTACATCCACAGATCGTTATGAGATCATCCCTGCTCTACCTTCGCCTCTTGCTGAGGGTACTTTTGTTTGTATTTATCCTGCTTGGGGATTCTTGGTGGTTTTTTTTGCCCTGTGTCCCCATTTCTTTCCGAAGGTTTGGAAACCTTAGCCATTCTTTCTTCAGATATATGTTCTACTCTATTCTCCCTTCCTCTGTGATTTCAGTTATGTGTGCTAGATATTTCCTTTTGTTCCCCAATATCTGATATATTCTTTGCTATACTTTGTGCACTCTGTTCTGTGTGTCTGTCTGGATATTTCCTCTTTATCTGTTTCCTAGTTCCTTGGTATTCGTAATTGTCCCTGGGCCAACAACCACAGAAGTTGTAGTCCCTAAACAGCAGTGTTGGCATCTGCTATGAGGCTGCTGGAAATGCAGACTCTCAGGCCCCACCCTAGACCTGTTCAGTCACTGTCTGCATCTCCAGGTGATTTGTGTATCCATTAAAATTTGTGAAGCACTGATCTCACTCCCTAATCCTTTCTTGATTTGTTTTTAATCTGCTGTCAAACCCAGCTACAGGATTTCTAATTTTAGTTAATGTGTTTTTTAATTCTAGAATTACAGTTTGAATTTTCATAGATTTCCATGTTCTAATTCAATTATTCATATTTTCCTTTATAGTTTTTAAACATTTATGTGGTTTGGCTTTGTGTCCCCACCCAAATCTCATCTTGAACTGTAATCCCCTCAAGTCAAGGGAGAGACCTGGTAGGAGGTGACTGGATTATGGGGGCAGATTCCCCCAGGCTGTTTTCATGATAGTGAGTGAGTTCTCACAAGATCTGATGGTTTTATAAGGGGCTCTTCCGTCTTGACTCTTCTCTCTCCTGCCGCCTTGTGAAGAGGGTGCCTGCTGCCCCTTCCACTGTAATTGTAAATTTCGTAAGGCCTCCCCAGCCATGCGGAACTGTGAGCCAATTAAACCTCCTTTCTTTATAATTTACCCAGTCTCAGGCATTTCTTTATAGCAGTGTGAAAATGGACTAATACAGACATATTATTTAGTTATCTTAAAGTCCATTACAAAATCTCCAGTATTTGGAGCTGATATTGGTTCGTTTCTGCTTTTTAGTTTTGTTTTTTCTTGATTCTGGTCATTTGTCTTTTTCTCCATGTACCTACTATTTTTTTCTTTTTTTGAATGGTGGCCATTGTTTATTTTTTAAAAACCTGTAGTTTCTAGGCTATCATGTATCTTCCTCCAGGGAGGATTTTATTTTGCTTCTGCCAGGTGCTAAGGTAAGAACTGATTATTTTAATCTGACTGAGATGGAGTTTTTAGACTGCTTTTCACTCTTTCTGATGACTGCTTTATTTCTAACTGCTCTTACTTTTGAATGCAGCCAATCGTGTGCTAGTGTTTAACAAGTGACTCTCAGGAGAAAGAGTTCTGATCTGTAGCATTTGCCAGTTTCCATAGTGTGAATACTTCCACTGTTGCCAATTTCAGATTACCAATGTTACATCACTAAACGTGGCATTGGGAAGCGATACACACAGCCAGCTTTTGTGAACTGGTACATGCCACACTAACGTACCACCTAGTGTGGCTCTTCTAGTACCCAGCTGAAATTCTATGGTGTTTTTACCAGGACTCTTTCTTTGTGGCAGATCTTCAACTCTCATTTTTGTATCTCGCGCTCATTAGAATGCATCAGGTTCTGCGTATTTACTCTGCCTCTTAGCTTTTGTTTGGCTGCTCAGCCCCTCAGGCACTACTTAACATTGATAAATGTCTAGAAGGAAAAAGTGACGCCAAATATTGAGCTGTCCTCTATGGGCTTGTCTTCTTTCTGGGAGCTTGACCTCTTACTTCCTTGATAGCTTTTTCATGTTTAAATAGTACAGATTGTACATTTTATTCACCTTTTTAATTGTTCTTGGGAAGAACATTGGTCTGATACAATCTAGTTAGCCAGAAGCAGAACTCATTGCATAAAATCAGCTTTTAAATGCCTTTTTTGTCTTGTCTTTTATCTTCTAAACGTAACCTCTTACCATCTTCCTCACGTTTTTAGACTTCGGTCACCCAGTCCTGGCATAGAGTATCTTTTTGTTTTTGCCTTATTTTTTAAAGCACTTTTAGGTTCACAGCAACATTAAGCACAAAATAACACATAGAGTTGCTATATGTTTCCTGTCCCTAAACATGCACAGCCATCCCCACTGTCAACATCCCCCACACTGAGTGGTACATTTGTTACAATCAATGAACCTACACTACATATCATTTTCACCCACAGTCCATGGTTTACATTAGGATTCATCCTAGATTAAATGGTATACATTATGTGAAATGACAAGCATCCACCACTGTAGTATCATCAGAATAATTTCGTTTCTCTAAAATCCTGTGTTCTCTGCTTGTTCATCCCTGTCTTCCCCAAACCCCTGGCAACCACTGATCTTTCTATTGCCTCTAATTTTGCCTTTTCCAGAATGTCATATATTTGGAAACATACAGCATGTAGACTTTTCAGATTGGCTTTTTTCACTTAGTAATATACATTTAAGATTCCTTTGAACCTTTTTGTGGCCTGATAGCTCATTTTATTTTAGCACTGAACAATATTTCATTGTGTGGACGTAACACAATTTATCCATTTACCTACTGAAGGACATGTTGGTTGCTTCCAAGTTTTGACAATTGTGAATAAAGCTGCTATAAACATCCATTTGCAGGTTTTTGTGTGGACATAAGTGTTCAGCTCATTTGGATAAATACCAAAGAGGAGCATAATTGCTGGATTGTATGGTAAGAGTATGTTTGTAAAAGTATGTTTATAAAAAATTGCCACACTATCTTCCAAAGCCACTGTGCCATTTTGCATTCTTACCAGCAATGAATGAGAGTTCCTTTTACTCCATATCCTTGCCAACATCCTTGTCAACATTTGGTATTGTCAGCATTTTGGATTTTGGCCATTGTAACAGGTGTGTAATGGTATCTCACTATAGTTTTAATTTGCAATTCACTAATGACATATGGTGTTGACTGTCTTTTCATAGACTTATTTGCCATATGTATGTTTTCTTTGGAGAGGTGTCTGTTCAGGTCTGTTGCCCATTTTTAATCATGGAGTTTGTTTCCTTATTGTTGAGTTATAAGAGTTCTTTGTATATTTTGGGTAACAATTCATTATTAGATATGTGCTTAACAAATATATTTTTCCAGTCTATGGCCTGTTTTCTCATTCTTTTGAAACAGAATAATTTTTTTTTATTTATTTTGTTTATTATTTTGTTTAGCACTTGGAAATTTTTGAACTTTCCACTGCACTGCAATCTGAAACAGTAAAGTTAGGTTCAGAGTGTCCTAAGCCAACTTGTGAAGCTGTTTCCTTTTTTTATTCTGTTATACTGTTCTGTTCACAAGAGCCAATATTTTGGGATTCTGCACCGTTGTTCTTCTCATGCAGCTCTTTATTAAACCTCTTTGTATTAATGTCCCAAAGCTGCTATAACAAAGTACCACAAACTATGGGGCTTCAAACAACAGAAATGCATTGTCTTACAGTTCTAGAGGCTACAAGTACAAAGAAAAGCCTCTTCTCTCTCAGAATCATGTAGCAGAATCCTTCCTGGCCTCTCCCAGCTTCTGGTGGTTTCCTGGTGGTCTTTGGTGTTTCTTGGCCTGCAGCTGTGTAGCTCTAGTCTCTGACTTTATTGTCACAAGGTGCCCCTGTATGTCTCTTGTCTTTACATGGCTGTCTTCTTATAAAGCCTATTAGTCATATTGGATTAGGGGTCCACCCTGCTCCTCATCTTTCTAGTTATGTCTGAAACAAGCCTATTTCCACATAAGGTCACATTCTGAAGTACTGGGGATTAGGACTTCAATATGACTTTTTGGGGCAATACAATTCAATCCACAAGACTCTTCTACATTCCTGTAATTATGCTCTAGGTAAAAATCGTTGCCTGGAAGAGTTTCATCTTTATAAAATTCAGAAACTTAGAAAAAGAAGCAAAAACGATGAAACTTGAGAGATCTGCAGTCAAAGAGAAGATATATGATGTGCACTGAGTCTTCTTCGTTCTCTTAAATTTACCAAAATTTAATAATTGTCTACTCTACCTGTCTTAGGTAGTTTATGAAACTCCATATGCAACTAGAATTCACTAAAATATAATACTGTTGCAAAATGGGCAACGATTTTTTGGTTTTTTCTTAAAAATTTTATTTATTTTTTATTTCAATAGCTTTAGGGGAGTACACATGGTTTTTGGTTATATGGATGGACTGTATAGTGGTGAAGTCTGAGGTTCTAGTGCACCCATCATGTGAGTAGTGTACATTGTACCCAAAATGTAGTGTGTTTTTTTTTTAATCCCTCACCCACTTCTACCTCCCCACTTCTGAGTCTCCAAAGCCTATTTCCTTGCCAAAAAAAAAAATCAACAGTGAACATATGTACAATTATTGTGTGCCAATTGTAAATTTTTTAAAAATCAATAATGAAAGTAGATGCTAACCCATTATTAGAAGACGAGTACAATACCAGTTGCTTTCAAATAATATCTTTTTGTTTTGGCTTTAGAATGCCTCTTAGTTGAAGATACACTATTTTCTTAGATACATTTTATTTCTGCTAACAAGTCCCAAAAAATGTTCTTCCCCTGTAAATGACATAAAGATAAGTATACTCTCCCCTTCATATTTACTTTTACATAAATACTAGCATTAATATAAATACATTTCAGTGTTCTGATGTATTATGGTAGAGCTCTAATAAATGAACTGAATTATTTGTATTCTTAATTATCTGAATCCCAAATGGATAAGACACCCTTTCGTTGAATTTTGCATTTGTATAGGGGAGAGATGAATTCTTTGCCTTGCTTGCCTACTGAAAAAAAAAAAGAGTATAATCCTCCCAAGTTTATAATAAAAATAAATTACACAATATATTTTCAAGAGCAGGGTAAACTAAATTTATTTTTTTTAGCTTTTACAAGACTATAATGTATAAGAGAGTTAATAATGAAATCACCTAAGCCAAATGAGAGTGACTAGATTTTTAGATGAAAGGTCAGATTTGCAAGTTTATATTTTCTGTTCCATTAAGTCTTCCTTCATTAGTCTTCATTCATTTTAAGTAATTCCAATAGTATTTTTAAATTGTAGCTGAGATTCTTGGTCTGCCTAGGAAAGGTCACCTAAGTTTAAAAAGTCTTTTGATCCTCAGCAGTCAATTCCAGACTTTGCTTTTTAGAAAATATTGATGACGAATAATGAAAGTATTGTGAAATCTTTATATTAGGAGTCTTATGACTTGAAAAAAATTAGATGGCAAGAGTGGCTGTTAGAATGTTTATATAGCTTTAAGATATTAAATTGTGATATATCTACCTGCTTGCTTGTCTTACATCTTAGAACCAGAGAGTAGAGGCAATATATTCAAATATATGTCCTCATAAAAGAATCATAGTTCACTTACCTGCAGTTTCTGGAACTTTTACCCTTAAGAAAGAATGTGAGGGAGTGTTTCTTTTTTTTTTCTTTTTTTTTTTTTTTTTTTGAGGCGGAGTCTCACTCTGTCGCCCAGGCTGGAGTGCAGTGGCCGGATCTCCGCTCACTGCAAGCTCCGCCTCCCGGGTTTACGCCATTCTCCTGCCTCAGCCTCCCGAGTAGCTGGGACTACAGGCGCCCGCCACCTCGCCCGGCTAGTTTTTTGTATTTTTTAGTAGAGACGGGGTTTCACCGTGTTAGCCAGGATGGTCTCGACCTCCTGACCTCGTGATCCGCCCGTCTCGGCCTCCCAAAGTGCTGGGATTACAGGCTTGAGCCACCGCGCCCGGCCGAGGGAGTGTTTCTAAGAGGGCTGGAGGGACATTCTTGTGGGGGATAGAGACAGCTTTGCCAAAACTGTCTCTGGTAGATTTTCCTTGTGAGGAATTACATTGTTGCTGTGGGTGTTCATACCAAGGCAGGGTGATCACTTGAAACAGATGTTGAATAAAGAATATTCTTAAATCATATATAGAAGCTAACTCATATGAAGCTAACTCAATGACATACAGTGACTCTCCCAAATCTAGCTGCCAATGGGTCAAGGAATATTTTATTTTTCACACGCACTGACACGTGAGTGTGCACATATATGTCTGAGAAACGTAGCATATAAAAGAGCTTTATCACTTTCTTTAAATGCTTTTAAAACTTTTTGTTTCTGAGTGTAATCCTTAAGTTTAACAACTCAGTGTTTTAAAGAATATCAGGTTGCCTTAATGGAAGGAATCCTGATGCTTTTAGCTTACTCAGTAACAGAATTGCATTATTTACTTTGTATCAGATTTTCAAATTAAATTTGTTTTCTTGGAGGAAAGAGAAAAAATATTTTGAAGAATTTTTATACTCTGGATTGTTAAGTATATTTTATTCTAAATTGATTCCCAAACATACCCATAGGGAAAACCCTTTTCTCAAGAACTTTTTCATTTTAACTTCTCTTTTTTAGAAAGACTATCTTGACATTCTTATTCTTATGCAACTTAATTGTACTTGATCCCTTCCAGTTGATCTTTCAATCTCCTTTCTTCTGGACACATCATTTTTCTTACTTCCTTTTACAATGGAGTTTTTAGCCTGCCCATAATTTTGATGTATCTGGATTTCAGCAGATCATTTAACAGAGCTTTTTGTAATGACTCTATACTAGAGGGAAGTATGAGCCAGATTATAATAGAAAGATAGTTGGGAGCCTCCTTCTTTGTCTGGGTTTTCATACAGAGGATATTTATTTAACATATGGGAAATTGAATTTAGTGATCTCAAAGACTTCTTGAAATGCCTAATAATCTTTGATTTTTCTATTAGACAGTTTTAAGGCCACTTTTCAACCTATATATATATAGAAAGGTTTAGGTGCTTTCTTTTTCTAGATGATTGGTGTAAATATGTTATCTCCATTTCCCATTCTTTCACTTCTATTTTATTATGACTCTAATAACTTTTCGTTTGTACAATTAGTTGAACAAATTTTCTTGAATTCAAATAGGAATACTAAAATATAATTATTAAATTAGTTGTTATAGGGGCTCAAATGGCAGCGATGAGACCAAATATGGTAGGCAGAGTAATGGGTCCTCAAAGATATCCATGTCCTAATCCCGAAACTTGTGAATATGTTACCTTGCATGGTGTATTAGTTCATTCTTGCACTGCTATAAAGAACTACCTGAGACTGGATAGTTTATAAAGAAAAAAGCTTAATTATGCTTACATTTACGTTTCTGCAGGCTGTAAAGGCTTCCGCTTTTGGGGTGGCCTCAGGAAACTTATAATCACTGCAGAAGGCAAGAGGAAGCAGGCACATCTTCACATGGCCAGCAGGAAAGGGGCAGAGGGAAGTGCTATACACTTTTACAACAACCAGATCTTGTGAGAACTCACGCACTATCATGAGAACAGCAAGGGGGAAGTCTGCCCCCATGACCCAGTCACCTCTCACCAGGTCCCTTCTTCAACACAGTAATTACAATTTGACATGAGATTTGAATGGGGACATAGAGCCAAACCATATCACATGGTGAAAAGAACTTTGAAGATGCAATTAAGTTCAAGCTCTTGAGTTGGGGAGGTTTTCATTGATTACCTGGGTGGGGTCAATGTAATCACAAGGATCCTAATAAAGGGGAGCAAGAAGGTCCCAGTTAGAGGAGAAGATGTGAGGGCAGAAACAAAGGTCAGAGTGATAAGCTCTGAAGGTCAAGGAAGGGACCGTGAGCAAGAAATGCAGGTAGCCTTTAGAAGTTGGAAAAGGCAAGAGCAGATTCTCCCCTAGAGCTTCCTGAAGGAACACAGCCCTGCCAAAACCCTTGATTTTAGAAGACTTATTTCAGATTTCTCACCTCCAGAACTGTAATATAACAAATTTGTGTTTTGTGGTAATTTGTTACTCCAACTGTCCGAAACTTGTACACTAACTATGGGATATTTTGATCTGAGAACATTGGCTTTTCGAGACAGCTAAATTAATTGATCTTTCAGGGCTTTATGTTACCCAGGGTTTGCTGTGTCACTAGGTGACACATGCTCATTCCTAGGTCTGTGAACAGTTAGCTAGATACTACCCTAGAGTCACAATAATCTTTGGGCCTAATCATAATAATGACATAACAAAAATAAGAGTAAGCGTTAACATTTAGCCATGATTATATGTCAGATGTTGTTCTGAGCACTTTAATGTATTTCATTCTCACAGCTCTCTGCAGTTAGAACTGTTACTATTGTCATTCTGCACATCAGGAAACTGTGGCTATGAGTAATTAATTAACTAGCCCAAGATCATACAGAGGAGCTCCTGCCTGCTTCTCCACTCCTCAATCTTGCCATTCCTTCCAAGTCACTCTCTGCTTCCTCATCTTACCGCTTGTAGTTCCCAACATACTTTTATATTCATCTCCCCTTCCTCAGATTCCTTCCTTGTCCTCTCACACAGCAGGGTACCGGGTGGGGAGGAGAAGCTGGATCATCTGCACTTAGCATGTAAACCTCTCTTCAGCCTTCCCTGATCATCCCTGGCTGGCATGATCACCCTGTTCTCCTCCCTACCTCTTCCATGTTCCCATAAATTTCGGTGCTTATTTATACCCTGTCACTTATCATGATGTATAACTGGTTATGAGAAATGTGGGGGCTAATCTTTCTATCGTGTGCACCTAGCACAATACCTGGCATAGAGCAGGAACTCAGTATGTGTTGGATTGACAAATGCTGTAAAACTGAATTCTGAAAGTTGAGATGCCATCAGCTGTGAGAAGTGGGGGGTACCTGTATGAGAGAGGAAGAATGGCTGTTACAGGGAGCAGCATGGGATGGAACCTGGGCACAGACAAAACAGGGAACATTAATGAAAATAAAATTCATTCCCATTGGGACAGTAAGATGTATTATTTTTATTTGTTTGTTTTTGATGGAGTGGAGAACAATATGCAGGAATAGGTTAGTGTCAATAAATGAGTCAGGTACTATAGGCAAGGCTTAGATTAAGATGGCCATATAAGCCATGTTAAATAGCTTTAAACTACCCTGTGGGCAGTAGGGAGGGAGTGAATAGTAGTGATCTTGTGTTTGTTTTGGAAAGCTCTGTCTAGGTGGCAGGGGAACAAAGGAATCAGAAAGCCCATTGAGAAGATACTGCAAGAGATAGATTTGAAAACTAGTAAGTGGATTTAAAGAATCTCTGCGACTTATTCCTGAGACTTTAGATAGGCCTTCTTCTTTTGAACTAAATAATTCCAAGTCCCAGACTTAGTTGCATGTCAGCAAATTATTCTGTGTTCTATGGAAAACATTAACTCATGCCACAGACGTTCACTAATTGGGTTTTCCTTGACTGTAGACTTAACAGATCAAATATTGGTAGGCAAGAACATTTTGCAAGGACCCTTGAACATTGCTTAAAATTTAAGGCAATATAAATTGATTTTGCCTTTTGCTTCAGCTGGTGCTGATGACATTATCTTTTCTAATGGCCATGAGATTACTCCCTGGACCAGGCCCGACCTCTTCTACTCTGAAGTATAAACACCAACCCCTCCAGCCTTCTTTCCTTGTCTACTCCCTATCTTTTCCCCCACTTGATTTTATCTTTTCCCAAGCTGCTTCTACTCGCCAGTTACAGGATTGGCTTTTTTCTTGTGGCCTCTTTATCTTTCTTTTTGTTTTTGTTGTTCTAAGCACCATAAGATAAGCTTATTGACTCTGTGTGTGTGTGTGTGTGTGTGTGTGTGTGTGTGTGTGTGTGTGTGTGAACCATGTAGAAAACTCTCGATTTGGGAACATTTGAAGAAGCTGGAGCCCTGATTGGATCATTCTTTTTTTTTTCCCTTTGAATCCTTCTTAAATTGAGCACTTCCCTTATATCTATTCTCACACTAACAAAACTAAAGGAAAAGAGGGTGATAACATTTGGAACTTTGAAACACGTGAAAATAAAAATTGTTGTTAAGCCTCAGCTGTATAGAGGGAAGTTTGCCAATGATACTGTTGCGTTGTCTACCATCTTGAACCTATAATAGAGAATCTAACAAACATGACTAATCTGGAGTAAATGGAAGCAGACATTGTCAAGATCTCATGAAAGAAAAGACTGTTTCTAAGACATAAATGCTCTCCAGCAGTGTAAACAGTGTGCATGGGTGTGGGCTGACGCAGTACCTCTCCTCCCAGGGACCTGCACAAGGGGACCAGGGAGATACCACAGCAGGGATGTCACCCGTAAGAACTCTATTAGTTTTTACTGCCACAGGTAATATCTTTTTTAATCTTGTGATCCTGATTCCTCTCAATCAGAATCATCCTTTCAGGATCCCAACCTTTTCCCTCTGTATTATCACTGTTCCCCCTAATTTTCTACCCTCTGACAGAGCACTAGCCCAACTTTTTGTTTAGCCCCAATGTGACAATGATGAACTAAATTCCGTTACCATGTAAATCAACTTTGTGTAGTCAGACCAACAGGACCAGATGTGTATGGTACAAGTGTAGACTAACTTCGGGATGGAGCAATGTTTTTGTGGGATTGGTTTTTACCTGAGATGGTAAAGGTAAGAATAAAACCCACAGATTG
The DNA here is from genome assembly GCF_049350105.2 of Macaca mulatta. Lineage (NCBI taxonomy): Eukaryota > Metazoa > Chordata > Mammalia > Primates > Cercopithecidae > Macaca > Macaca mulatta. Next base: position 162,041,550 of record NC_133409.1, on the reverse strand, counting down.
TTACCGTTACTAAAAGCTCTTTCATATGACTCTTCTGTTAATTATAAGCCATTTCTAGAAAAAGTCAGGAATGGCTGTACTTGGGAATGTATAATTGGTCTTGGGAATCTTAGCATTTCAAGTTTTCTAAAATAACCCAACTTTTAGAATAATGAAGAATCATATATGCTTTGAAGAGCCTTGACTTCACTGATAGCAATTTTAATTTGTGCTTTGTAGTGATAGAAAATCATTAAAAAAAAAAAAAAGGCCTGTCAAAGAAATAAACTCAACCTGTTTCTTATGATTGTTTAATTTTTTGCTTTCCTTTTGGCATTCATTTTTATCCTGCTTCTTTTATGAATTTGTAATTACCAAAAGAGGAAGAAGATATGTGGTTATAAGTTTTCTCTCACATGCTGAATGGTGGTAGGTATTAGAGTTGAGAAAGACTGAATGAATTTATATTAAATAAGGAGAATATAAATTTTATCCTTTGAAAAGTCATCTTTATTATATTTCAGTCTAACTTTTTCTCCAGTGGTGATTACATACCTTGTTTTATACAAGTTTCAGAAAAACTGCAAGGATCTATATAATAATTCTTTTATGCCTTTTATATGAACTTGATTTATTAAAATTGTAATACTCAATTTGAATTCATTTTTATTACCTTAATAACAACTTTCGAAGTGAGTAGACTCTTGGAGTAACTTCTAAAGATAAAGAACCTTATAATGATATATCTTTTTTTTGAGACGGAGTCTCACTGTGTCGCCCAAACTAGAGTGCAGTGGTGCGATCTCGTCTCACTGCAACGTCCACCTCCTAGGTTCAAGTGATTCTCCTGCCTCAGCCTCCCAAGTAGCTGGGACTACAGGTGCTCACCACCATGCCTGGCTAATTTTTGTATTTTTTTTTTTTTTTTTTTTTAGTAGAGATGGGGTTTTGCCATGTTGGCCAGGCTGGTCTCAAACTCTTGACCTCAGGTGATCCACCCACCTCAGCCTCCCAAAGTGCTGGGATTACAGGCGTGAGCCACCGTGCCCAGCCAATATACCTTATTTTTTAGCCTTATTTTTGTTCTGTGAGGAGTGTGGTTCATTAATAACTCCATATATTTATAACGTTCCAAAGGACTTATACATGTAGTTCCAAGTATAAGAGTATAATGTTAACTGTGTATTCAGGTCAATGGAATAGATTTGGTAATCTAACATGAAACTCTTTTAAAACTCTTGCCCCTTGCAACCACATTTATTTCATAATTAAGAACAATATAATCAAATATGAGCAAATAACAAAATGGACAAAAATGTACTGTACTAGTTCTGTTCCATCTGGGATCTTGTAATCTAAGATGAATGTCCTGGTGCTTTATTTTGCTACTCTTAATGACATGCCTTCAGAGAAGTGTGGATAAGATAAGAAGTTAGAAGGGCAGGGGAAGAAACCTTCCATTGTTTGGATGTTAATATGTGCCAGAAACAAACAAACATAGTCTGTGCTTTTCATGTACTTTGTCTCCTGTTATTCTTTCAACAGTCCTTTTAGGTGTCTTTTATGACTTTTACTTTGCACATGAGTTAGTTAGCTCTGCTCAGAGAAGTTAAGTTCATTTGTCTTAGGTTACATAACTATTAAGTAAAAAGCTTGAGACATAGACTTCATTCTTTCTTATTGTTTCTTGCTCTTATAAACAGTAAAATAAGTACTCATCCCATAAATTCAAAGTAATTTTAGAACATTTTGACCAAACAAGCGTCAGTTTTTAAAGTTGTTTTCCTATTATGACAGTGAGTTTATAGGCCTTAGAAAAATTTTAAACTTCTTAAAAATGATTTTGTCTTTTATAGAACAGTTGTAAGAATAATACAAAGACCTCCAGTACAAGTTGAGTATCCTTTATCTAAGATGCTTGAGACCAGAAGTTTTCCAGATTTCTGATTTTTCTCAGATCTTGGAATAATTGCATATATATAATGTGATATCTTGGGGATGAGAACTAAGTCAAAACGTGAATTCATTTATGTTTCTTTTTTTTTTTTTTTTGAGACAGGGTCTCACTCTGTTGCCCAAGCTGGAGTTCAGTGGCACAGTCATGGCTCACTGCAACCTCGACCTCCTGGGCTCATACAATCCTCCCACCTCAGCCTCCCAAGTAGCTGGGACTACAGGCATGCACCACCACACCTGGCTAATTTTTTGTAGAGACAGGATCTTGCCATGTTGCCTGAGGTGGTTGCAAACTCCTGGGCTCAAGTGATCCACTTGCTTCAGCCTCTCAAAATGCTAGGATTAGAGGTGTGAGCCACCATGCCTGGTCTCATTTATGTTTTATATATACCTTATACACATAGCCTAGCATTAATTTTATGCAATGTTTTTAATACTTTTGTGCAAGAAACAAAGGTTTGAATGCATTATTTAACTGCAGCTCCTCACATGAGGTCAAATGCGGAATTCTATGGAGTCATGTTGGTGTTCCAAAGTTTCAGATTTTGGAGCATTTTGGATTTTTGAATTAGGGATGCTCAACCTGTATACACCTTAGTGAGATGATCAGATTTTAACATTTTGCTGCATTGGCTTTTGCTTTCTCTGAAGAGAAAGACAACAGATACAGATGTAGTCATAGATATTTTGCTCCTAAACAATTTCAGAATGGGTTACAGACATCATGTCCCTTTACCCCCTTAATATTTAGTGTATATTTCCTAAGAATGAGTTTCTTATATGACCATAGTACTGTTATCTAAATCAGGAAATTTAACACTGACACAGTGCTTTAATCTACAGTTTATATTCTAATTGTGTCAAGAACCCGACAATATGTATAGCAATTGTTTTTCCAATAGAGGAGTCAGTCTGGGATCATGACTTGCATTTAGTTGTTATATTTCTGTAGTCTCCTTGAATCTGTACAGTTCCTAAGCCTTTTTTATCTTTCATGATATTGACATTTTTAAGAATACTGGCCAGTTATTTAATGGAATGTCCATCAATTTGAGTTTGAGTTTTCCTCATGATTAGATTCAGGTTATATGCTTTGTCCTCTTAAGCTAAATGAAAATGATGTCGTATCCTTCTCAGAAGATCTGAGAAGGTATACGATGTGCTTTTGCCCTTTATTGATGACGTTAAATTTGATCATTTGGTTCAGGTGTTAGCTGGTTTGTCTGGTTTCTTCACTACATAGTTATCTGTTTTGGGGTAAGAACTTTTAATCCCAAGTATTGAATAGGATTGTAGAAGAAAGGAAAGGGAGGCCTTGAAAACTCAAAATTCTCAGTGGTTTAGTTCACATTTGCAATTTTATGATGACTTGAACTGTCACCTTATATAGTCCAAAAGATTTTTCACTTCTAATAGATTAATTTTAATCTACTCTAAATCTTTGGATGATTTCTAACAGTTTTTAATCCTTAGACTATATTTTTAAAATAAAATATTTTTAATTGGATATACAGTGATGGAGGAGCAACTAAAGTTGGAAAGGCAGAAATTTATTTCATTGAAGTGCCTGTTCATTTACTTGGCAGGTAATGCATGTAAATCTTTCATCCTCAGAAACTGTGCAGATCAAAACCTATGTGGGTTAAGAGAAGCTAGGTAAATTCAGTTGATGAATTTTTAGTTTTTAGGGGGAATTCATAGGTAATAAGTGAATTTTTCCTGAAGTACTATAATACTGACTCACCAAATCTACCTGGGTATGACTTAGTGTCAAAGGCATACTCTTGGAGTAAAAAATATTTTCCATGTACCTTATGTTCCTTTACTGCCACTCCTCTCAATGTTTGTTATCAGTGAAATCACAAAGTATTCCCTCTAACTATTTTCTGGGTGCTTTGAACTTGTTATTTTAGGATAAACAAATACAAAGAGGTGGAAGAAAAATTCCCCCTGTAAATTCCAGTTGGTTTTGAAATCAAGCACAAAAATATATGATTGATATCCCTGGGGCCGTTACAAAGTTATATGATGCAGTAGTTGATGGATTCCTTTCCAACTAACTTGACATTAAGGCTTGGCAGAGAGCCCTAGGAGCCCCACAATCCCCAGGGAGCAGCCTTCTTCATTCTTCTGTCTAGGTTAACCCAGAACTAGTCAAATGCTATTAAACTGAAAATCAGTCTCTTCTCTAAGGGTTGAAAAGGTTGTTCACACTGATAATTTGCCAGGTACCTGAAATCCTATCCCATTAACAAACCTAAAGACTACTGTGAAAGAGTTTAATTTGATTTTATCTTACATTAACAGCCAGAGTTATCCAGGGGAAGATTGGAAGAAGGCTGTCTGCTGGCGCATCTCACTAGTGTGTAGTAACTACAGCAATCTTTTTTCCTGTAATCACCCAAAACATGGCTTTCGGGAGTCATGTAAGTCTCTTGATCACTTTGGCCATCAGAACTGCATTTCTTTTAGAAATTATAGTCAAAACTGTAGTTAGAATAAAAATTGTTAATTTGCCTAGTATTGAGTAAGCTTCTACTACATGCAAGGAACTGTGCTGGGTGGGACACTACATCTCAAGATGACCCCTGGGTGCTCCTTACTCAAGTGGCATGTAATCCAGAAAGGAAGAGGAAATATGGTGCTGACAGTGTCACAGGACCTTGTGTTTCCACTGCTGTAAGAGTGATACAAAGGGCTGTTAAAACTTGGGGGCTTGTGAGTGGGATGATCAAGGTCACTGTTAGCAAAAAAGTAACTTTTAAGCTGAGCTTTTCACTACATGAAAGATACTGGGAGTGAGGTATGAGATGTTTTTAGAAAGTGATCGCAGTATAGTTCTAAAATCCAGGGTTTCTAGTGAACAATGAGAAAGACTTTTTACCAGGTGCTTTGGGCCCCGTCAAGAGAATTTAACTGTATAATCCCCCTATCCCCCTGGATCTACAACTGCTTTGTCCCTTGGGAATTTTCCTAGATAATACGCTGAGCCATCAGAAGTATGACATCTATACTCAGTAGGCAAGGAGTGACGCAATCTAAGTAGTGCTGTAGAAAGATGAAATTAGTAAAAATATGCTAATTGCATCAGAGTGGAGAAAGGCTGCAGGCAGGAATTAAGAGAGTAATGAAACAGTGTTGTTATGAAGTCTAAGAGTCTGTGCCTTGATGAGACTATGAGGCTAGTCAGAAAGGCAAAAGAATTTAAAGGAAGAATCTCTATGACTTATAAACTGGAAAATACTGGTAGCTTACATAGACCTTGTGGAGTGCTTGCCGCCATGCGCTGTTTTGGTGTTCTATGTATGTTGTTTCATTTAATGTTCACACCAACCCTGTGGGTAATGATTGCTTTTATCCCCACTTTACATAAGAGGAAGCTGAGGTACAAAGCGTACAACTTGCTCAAAGTCACACAACTAATGGTGGACTTAGGATTCAAAACCAAGAATTCTGCCTCCATACTCTGCTTCTTAAATATTCTATCATAATAAATTATAGTGGCAAGGGGGAAAGAAAATTAGTGCCTAAAATAAAGTTCTGAGAAACTTAATTAAAATATAGACTCCTCAATTTCTATTTTAAATCTATAGGATTTTAGAGCCAAAATTTTACTCATTTAAAGACAAAATTCTTTTAACTGGTGCTGCAACTTAAAAGACAAATTCCATGTTCACAGAAGTTTGAGGAGATAAAATGACTTACCAAATGCCTGATCCATGCCAGCACCTAGGTGGTTGACCTAGTGGGAGCCATAGGCCAACACTGATGTCCTGGCTGTTAAAAGGGGCATCTGTAGATGTTTAGGGTCAGAGTCTGGCACTGAGTCTTCTCTCTGCTTGCTCCCAGTAGCCCCTTTACCTTCCTAACAGTTCCTAGAGACCTTTTCTTTTTTAAACTCTATCCACCTGCCATGTTTCCCCCCAACTGCCCAGGACCAGCTTTAAGTATGATTTAGGGCCCAGGCTCCTTGTTGCTTTGCCCAGACTGCTTTTTCACTTTGACTTTTTTTGCTATTCTCTGTAGAAGACAGGAGAAAAACAGAATGAAAACTTTGAGGAAATTTACAAAGGTTAGAAAATATCATAGTCCCTCATTTTTAATTCTTACCTGTCTCACTAGATCTAAATGTCATTGTCCTAAAATATTTTTCTGGGAACATTTGTGTATCAAGCATTGGTTAGAATGGCAGCCCAAACCTCTGTAGCCCAATAACTCTCTTGTTTATTAATTAGTATGAAGTTCCTTAACTTCACCATATGTATCCACCCTTCCATTAGTTTAGTGAACTCTTTTCTTTCTGCATCCAGGCCTAAGACAACAATGCATAAACTGCCTGAAATTGTGAGCAAGCTTTTTGCCCCATACTGTATCCAAAGACCGAGGCAGGGATGCCAGACATCATTGGAAATAGAGTAAGATGGAAAAAACTTTAAAATCACAGCTGCTCTAAAGGAGGACTCTATATCAGTTGTAACTAATTCTTTGAGAAACATCTTTGCTCCTTGTAACAGCCTTCTAAGGAGCGGGCACCTAGTTAACTTCAAGTCTTTGTTTTTGTGGAGATGGCATCTAGTTCTGTCTCCCAGGCTGGGGTGCAGCGGCACAAACACAGCTCCCTGCAGCCTTGAACTTGGGCTCAAACGATCCTCCTGCCTCAGCTTCCTGAAGTGCTGGGATTACAGACATAAGCCACTGCTCCTGGCCAACTTCAGGTCTTTTTATTTGCCAAGTGGGGTGTACAAGCTAGGACATCACTGCTGATGTGATTATCTTCTACTCCCTTCCTATAGTCCTCAGTTGATCCTCCAAAAACATCAGATATTTTAAAAATATTGGCTTTCATGGACACCAAATAACTAGTTTCTAAAAGGCTCCTGGGAGAGCACTTTAACCGTAACTCTTGGTCAATGGTTCTTAACATTTTTTTAGAATAATTTCATATATGTGTGTTTATATAAATGTATATTTAATATACAGATATACATGCATGCGTGCGCACACACACATACATTTCCCAGAAAAAAGAAACAAATTTGTCCAAAAGTCTCCAGCCAGCTTCTTCTCCGAAGTTAAGCCATCAGGCTGTGGCTCTGAAATGAAGCTCCTTCTCTCTAAAGTCCAACCGTATCCTGTCTACTGGCTGAATCTGGGGTTTTTATAGGTACCGGATGGGGCGGGACAGGGCCATGGGTTGTTTAGGAAAAGGCAATTTTCGGGCGGGAAAACAGGGATATAAGTTCTCACTTGGGGCCACGGTTTCAGGCTTTTCGGCTTGAGGGTGGGATTATGCCAGGGACCCACCTTTTTCTGCCTAGAATTTCTCTGTCCCTTGTCCCCATCAATGGAGACAACATAGTTGAACATCTGGCTAGTGACTACACTTTATATAAACCTATCAGAGAAAAACAGGTTCAAAAACAAAGATAGTGCTTCCAGGATCTGGGTCAACAGAGGTCTGGGAAAGAAAGGTAAGAGACCACTGCACAATTAGTTCAATTAACCTGAAACTGGAGAAGACTTCATTTCCCCATAGAAAGAGTTCATAAATAGTAGTTAAGTATAATTGAAAACCAACCATAATCTACAGATATGTAGTTAAATAATTGGTTTTCGGTTGTCATTTTGGGTTTTTTGGGAGTGGAGGTTCTACCAAACTGTATTTATTTATAATGGGAAAAGATGCAGTCTTAATTCAACCAGCCAAATAAAGAACAAAGTTATGGAGCATAGCCAGTTCAAAGGTTAGGAAATGTCCTTATTATTTCCTGTTGCTTTCATTAATTAATACTTGGCTTCACAACACTATTTTTGTTTTGGAATTGACACTGTTTTTCTACAAGTCTTTAAAATTAATATGATAGGCCGGGCATGGTGACTCACGCCTGTAATCCCAGCACTTTGGGAGGCTGAGGCGGGTGGATCACTTGAGGTCAGGAGTTCGAGACCAGCCTGGTCAACACAGTGAAACCCCATCTCTACTGAAAATACAAAAATTAGCCAGGCGTTATGACAGGCGCCTGTAATCCCAGCTACTCAAGAGTCTGAGGCGGAAGAATCGCTTGAAACTGGGAGGCAGAGGTTGCACTGAACCGAGATCATGCCACTGCACTCTAGTCTAGGCAACAGAGCAAGACTCCATCTCAAAAAATAAATAAAATAAAATTAGTATGATATAGACAATGTTAAATGATTCTCCCCCATTATCTATGGATACCGGGTCGTGCATTATGCAACTTTACAGTATATTATGCTTATGAAAATTAAAATCATAGCATTTACTTCCATTGACTTTTGAAGCAATAAAACAAAAAAGATTAATTGACATTCTTTTCAACGTCAGTTGATGGTGAGATGAATGTTCTTAAATTCCAATGCCTTAAAAAATTTGCAGATAGGCCAGGTGTGGTGGCTGATGTCCACAATCCCAGCACTTTGGGGGCTGTGGTGGGAGGATCTCTTGAGCCCAGAAGTTTGAGACCAGCCTGGGCAACATAGTGAGATCCCTGTCTCTACAAAAAATAAAAAAATTAGCCAGGTGTGGTGGTGCACACCTGTAGTCCCAGCTACTCAGGAGGCTGAGGCAGGAGGATCACTGGAGCCTAGGAGGCTGAGGCTGCAGTAAGCTGTGATCCTGCCACCACATTCTAGCCTGGGCAACAGAACAAGACCCTATCTCTAGAAAAAAACAAAAGTGCAAATAGCAAATTAAAATAGACATACATAATAAATATGTGACTGTGTAGATCCTTTGGTTTGGCCAGCAATGGCCTCTCTGAGGAGGTGACATCTAAGTTAAATGTGAGTAAGGAGTAGCCTTGTGAAGATACTAGGAAAGAGGAGTTGAGGCCGAGGAAACCGCTCACACAAACACCTTCAAAAGAAAATGAGCTTGGAGAAACAAAAAGGAAGGCCCTACAGCTTGAGCGTCATAGGTGAGAAGACTTGTAGGAAATGAAGTAGGCCAGGTGGTCAAGATCATGGCAAGGTTTATAAGCCAGGATAAGGTCTATAGAGCAAGGTAAGCCATAAATATTAATTCATATATAGTGAGATTTGAGGATATTGGATTCTTGTTTGCCTCTGAAATATTGCGAATGCATAGCTACAACCAATTAAAACAGGAAGTGACATATGAGCTGAGGTCATGGTGAGAAGAGAGTAGCTTATTCTTGTTTTTTATTGCTATATAGCATGCCAGTGTGAGGGTTATCATCATTCTTTGAATTTATGGAGAGACATCATCTAGTCATTAATGAAGAAAGTTTTTACAAGGGTGATATCGTTGTAGCTATAAGTAAATAAACATCCGTTACCTTTCAGCTCATAAGATAATGAATACAAGTGATATTATTGAACACCACAGTCATGTTCATTGGAAAACTAGTTAAGAACCTTGTATATTGATAATAGGAATTAACATTTATTGAGTGATTACTATATGCAGACACTGTCCCAAGCATTTTATTGACATTTCATCTCATCTTCATGGCATTCCTACAGTAGACGGTGTGCATATCAAGGCTATAAGTGAAGCCTGTATTTAAGAGCCAACTGGGCCAAAAGGGTAAGCACAACTTCAGCACATCTGATTGCTTTCCATACCTAGCGTACACAGTTTCTTCTGTCTTTGAACACGGTTTTCATAAAATACAAAATCCATTGTGCTTAGTAAAACAAAACCTGAGTTGTAACATTCTACTTTCATAATTCCCTTTGCTGATAGAGACTGATTTATGGATTACGGAGTTATATATTTTTCTATAGCCTCTGGAAGAAAGGAATGCCACTCGTATATATATTAAAGTATACATAAAACAGAATTTCTAGCCTTATCTCAAACTTTTTCACTTTTTATTTATTCAGGGAATGCTAATATTAGATTATTATTTACCTTGTTCTATATATCAATTATTTCAAAAGAGAAATTCATGAATGTCATATGTGTATGTGTGAACTAAGAATATATTTATAAGTACACTAACAATTTTTTTTCCTTTTCCTGAGACAGAGTCTCACTCTGTCACCCAGGTTGGAACGCAGTGTTGCGATAGTGGCTCACTGCAGCATTGCGATAGTGGCTCACTGCAGCCTCACCCTCTTGGGTCATGCGATCCTCTTGCCTCAGCCTCCTAAGTAGTTGGGACTCCAGACGAGCACCACAATGCCTAGCTAATTTGTTGTAGAGACAGGGTCTTTATGCTGTTGCTCCAGCTGGTCTTAAACTCCCGGGCTCAAGCGGTCTTCCTGCCTCTGCCTCCCTAAGTGCTGTGACTACAGGCCATGAGTGTACTAACAATTCTTCCAAGAGTAAGTCTGATTTCAGATTTAGAAGGAAAGATTAAGACAGGTCTAGTTTCATTGTCTCTCAGATCCTGCCAGAGTACATCATAGAGCTTTTTAGGACAGGAATTAGTAACCCATAAATATAAAGAGGACAGGCTAGGAGGGGAAACCCCACTACAAAGTTGTGACAGCTGGGGAGTAGCTGGAAATTGGCAGCTCACCTCACCAACCTGAAGAAACCTAAGTGCCAACCTAGCAGTGGGGAAAAACCAAAACCCAAGCTATGAACCAACTTCATATATACCAGAGAGTCCTCAAACGGTCAAGGAATTGGCTGGCACTTTTGAAAGGGAGAATGAAGTAGGAAATGAGGGCACTAAAATAAGGATTGTTTAAAACTACTTAAGAAGCAGCAGCTGGATTGCCCCATTCCCTCCCCAGCTCAGGCTTACAAGTAGCATCTCCTCATTCACACCAACAGAAGACTGCAGGCTCATTCTTTGAGGGGAAAATGAAAAGTCTCTGGACGGAAGAACCTGCAGTACAATTGAGGGCAAGGAGAATTCAGTGCCTATATAGATATCGAATGCCCGCTTTGTTCATTTAGCAGCTAGAATGCTGGCAATCTTGCACACCTTTCCTTGTTGGCAACAGTTTAGAAGAGTTTCTTTGGGAAACCTGATCAGTTCAGTACTTAGAGATGTTGACATCAGAGGTTCCATAATTAAACAGTTCAGCCAGATCATCCTGTATTGAGACTCATAATTGACAAACGCAGCTACAGGCTCAGAACTTTCAATCAGCTTTTATTTTCTGGGTTGGGGGGACGGGGTTTAGATTAAACGATTCTTTTTTTTTTTTAATTTCATTTTACTTTAAGTTCCAGGATACATGTGCAGAACGTGCACGTTTGTTATATAGGTACACGTGCCATGGTGGTTTGCTGCACCTATCAACCCATCATCTAGGTTTTAAGCCCCACATGCATTAGCTATTTGTCCTAATGCTCGCCCTCCTTTTGCTCCCCACTCACCCTGACAGGCCCTGGTGTGTGTTGGTCCTCTCCCTATGTCCATGTATTCTCATTGTTCAGCTCTGACTTATGAGTGAGAACATCCGGTCATTGGTTTTCTGTTCCTGTTTTAATTTGCTGAGGATGATCAGTCAACTTTTTAAGCCTCTTACTCTTAAAGATAAGTAGCAATCAAGGATTACCAAATACCGGAGGAAAGCCCTAACTAACACAAAGAACAGGACCAAAGCAAACAGATAGGAATGGAGTGATAAAGAAAATAAAAAATAAGAAAGAAATAGGACTGGGCAGGAAGAAGAAAACTTAAAAAAAAAAAAAGTTACTGATATTCTCACATAAATGAGAGAAGATGTTTTATTCATGAAATAACATTGAGATATCTTCAAAAAAGTGATTGGGAGAGCAAAAAAGAATTCTTAGAAATTAAAAACATGGTAGCAAAGGTAAACATTCAATAGAATTAGAAGGTTAAAGTAGAAAAAATCTCTACTTTAGAGTAGAGAAAGTAGAACCAAAAAAAACCAAGATGAAAAATAGTAGGAAAAATATAGAAAAATCAAAGAACCAATCCGGGAAGAGTCCAACATTCAAATAATAGTAATTCCAAAACAGAGTAAACAAAGAAAGGAAGAAATTGGCAATACATAATTCAAGGACATTTCTAATGACTGAAGGACATGAATCAACAGACTGAAAGCGATCACCACGGACCCAGCATTATGGATGAAATGTACACCCATGCCAAGACAAGAGAGAAAAGCCAGGTCACATTCAAAGGACCAGGACTCAAATTTCAAATTGACTTCAAACTTATCAACAGCACCCAGAGAAGAAATGAGTGATTCCTTCCCTATTTTGAAGAGAAATGCTTTTCATCCTAGAATTTTGTACCCACCAAAGTATTCATCAGATTTCAGGATACTCCTTTCTCAGGAAGCCTTCAGAGAATTTTGGACATCATGAACACAAGAGAGTAAGCTAAGAAAGAAGATACAAATATGTGGGATAAAGGAAACAGCAGACTCAGCACAGATGAGAGGTGAGCGAAATCTCCAGGATGGTAGTAAATGGGACAGCCATGTATCAGAGCTTGAGAATAGACAGATTAAACCAGAATGTGCCAGAAAGGTCCAGAGGAAACTTCTTCAAGAAGATGAAAAGGATAGAATGTTTATTGTGAATGTACTTCTTGAGAGGTGATTTAGATAAGTAGAAGAGAACTTGGATTGAATTGGTCATAAAGACATAGATAACTAACTGAGCTGCTTCTTTTTTTTGAGATAGGGCCTGTCTGTGTTCCAGACTGCAGTGCAGTGGCATGATCATGGTCATGGTTCACTGCAGCCTTGAACTTCCGGTCTCAAGTAATCCTCCCACCTCCCACCTTAGCCTCCTGAGTAGCTGGGTGGGACTGTAGGTGCACCACCACACTTGGCTTTTTTTTTTTTTTTTTTTTTTTTGTAGAGACAGGGTCTTACTATCTTGTCCAGGCTGGTCTCAAACTCCTGTCCTCAAGCTATCCTCCCACCTTGGCCTACCAAAGTGCTGAGACTACAGGCATAAGTCACTGCACTTGTCCATCAAGCATATTGTTTAAATGACTCTTCAGAGAAAACAAAATATACAGACAAGAAAATATAATTAGATATGACATGGGTAAAATCTGAATGGCATGTGTATGATCATGGGAAGTGGAGGTAAGAAATATATACATAGAGTGGGCAGGGGAGGGAATGCAAGCTCATCTTCCCTAGAGGGAAGTTAGGAGATAGTATCTAGTAGTAAAAAATTACCATTAGCAAAAATGACATGTTACTTGGCTTAATATGGAGGTAAATACCAAAATTTGGTATTTACTTCTAAGGAAGCAGAAATGGGAAAGGGAAGCTGGGAAGCTATGTGGAGCTGGTTGGTTCTTAGATCATATACACAGATAACTGATTTTGAAAAAAACTGAAAAAATAAGCAAATGCTTTAGGGGGTTTAAGATTAACAGAGTTGCTAAAACAAACAACATACACAAAAATAGGCAAACTCTCCAAAATAGAATCTTATTTAGGTGTACATGAAAATAAAGAGCTAAAAAGATGCTAGAGCTGAAAAAGAAACAAAAAGAACATGTAGCTTCCTCTACAATAAATAGAATGATAAAGAACTTCTAAACTGCCCAGGAATTTAAAACGAAAAAATGAAGATGTTTATGGTCTTGGCTGTCAGTGATAGAAGCTGATAGATCCAGACAATGGGTAAAGAGATGGGGTTTAATTTACTAATAAAATACACAGAGCAGATACTCAAATCTTTAAAATTAATAAATGCTTATTAACATATAGTTATTATAGTTTGAAAATATAAAGCACTATCTGTGTCAAAAGAATGTTTGGACTTTGACACTGATTAAACTTACTTTAAGCATAACTCCTTTAAAATTATCACAATCAGATAGTTCATTGAGCTCTTCTAAGATAGTCCTGTCATTTTACATTCTAAGCATGTTGTGTGTTTTACATTCTAAACATGTTTTGTGTTAAACCAACTGACTTTCTTAAAAAACACCTTAGGATCCTCTTCCAATGAGAAAACAGAAAGCATACAGTATATGCAATAAGTGGATGGTTAGGACCTCTTGCTTCTTCGTTATGTCTCTCTGAAGAGTTAAGGAAAAGAGAGAAAGGTGGAGATGAGGTTGGCAGGGATGGGAGAGCAGTATCCCAAGGCTGAGTGGCGAGGCCTAGGCTAAGCCTCTGAAAGTATGGAGAGGATGAATGAAGAATAGTAGGACTTTAACCTTCAGGAGGTCTGTGATGGTGGACCTGAAGCATCACTTTCTGCCTGGTTGCTTGTTACTTAAAATGGCCAGGCCTGTCATTTGATACAGAAACCTACACTGTTTGGGCATCCTTTTCCCGCTTGTGTGAACATGGGTTGATTTCTGAAAGAGTGATTATATAACACAAATTATATATAACTGGAGTTGTTTTAGGTGTTAGAATGGGTGCAGGGGGAAGCTCAGCTACTTTATTTTTCTCTTGCTTTGCTCTTCTGTAATTTCCTAGCCTCTTGGCCCGCCTTTACCCCCCACCCGCCTCTTGCCCCTACACACATAAGTACCTGTACCCCTCCTGCTGATGGCTGACAATGTTGCTTGGCAAAGAGCCAACTTCAGAAATTTTCGTCCACTGGCTATCTCCGTAGTATCTTTTGCTCTACAACATAAAAAAGAATCGACTGATTTCTGAAGTGACATAAAGACGAGAGAATGGAGAAGATTGAGCTGTATATTAAATTGCTTTGTGCTTATCAAATAAAGACTCCTTTGTCATAAAGGCCAAAGATAAAAAAGAAAATGTGTATGTTTAATATATGGAACAAAAATAAGTTTATTTTTGACACAGTACTTGAGGGGAAGATAGGTCAAAAAGCCCAGCCACCCCTGAAATGAATTTTAGACTCTTATTATTGGTTTGATGGGGCAGAGAGAGATATCAGTGATGGTTGCATTGCTGATAGAAATGATTTTTTACAGTAGGTGCTAAATTAGATGTAGAAAGGAGAGTTATCAAACCTACATTGTCATGTCTGACCTTCCAGGTCCCAGTCGAGGAATCATCATAAAAACGAGTTGTGGGCTTATCTAGAGACGCAGCAATAACTGGCAGAGAACAATTTTCGAGCTTCTCTTCAAATGGGGTGACACCGGGGGTTATTCGGGGTCATGAGGGAGATGCATTGGCTTTGATCAGTTTTTAGAACTGTATAGCAGCTTATCTGTGGGTCAGAGAAATTTCGTTTTCTCCATTCTTTTCTCATCACTTTTTCCCTTGGGTGCGATGTGGATTAGCATCTGGAAGCTGATATGAGGCTCTGAGCATTAATAGAGTTTGCACAGATCCAGACTCTGTTTTCACAATACTGGGCTCAGGCTCAGACTCACTGAATGTTAGATTCAGTAAAGGCACGTTACCATCTCTCCATACATAAAAGGAAGAGAAATACTTAATGACAATATAGAAATACATAGAACTCCAGGATACTAATTAGCAAAACTCACACTGCATTTATTTTATCCAGTTGCACAGTGTTACTCTCTCATAGTTACATCTCTAACATAACTTCCTTTTTTAACTTTGTGTTTAATTATATTGTCTGTCTTTACCAAAATAATTTATTGGTATCAGGCATTATTATTATTAAGCAAATGGTAAAAAAATTAAATAAATAAAACCACTTGTTGTCACCCTTCCTAATTTGAACTTTGAAAACGAAATTAAAAACAGTGTAGTACATAGATAGCAGTGAATTTGTTGCCCCACACTATCTGCTGGGTTTTGAGGATGGGACAGACTTTGAGAGTTTTAGCACCGTAACTGCTAATTTTTCTAAAATAGCAGTGCGAGAATAGTTATCTTGTCATGTGTTAAAGGAACATTTTAAATTTTAGAAATAACTGAAACTTCTTCATGCATTGGTAATATTTATATCAAGAATGTATCCAGAAATACTAAAATTATTGGAAAGTAAAATTCAACAAGTCTTGGATTAAGCCCTATTTGCTTTGCTTTATCAAACAGTTTAGATTCGGGATATTCAAAGGGGCGAGGACATTGATGGGGACACAGTATTTATTCTTGTAGTCTCAGTTATTTGGGTACGTTATAAAACCTAGTGTCTTCAGCCCAGCGTGGTGGTTCACACCTGTAATCCTAGCACTTTGGGAGGCTGAGGCAGTTGGATCACCTGAGGTCAGGAGTTTAAGACCAGCCTGACCAACATGGTGAAACCCTGTCTCTACTAAAAATACAAAAAGAAGGGGGCGTGGTGGCAGGCATCTGTAGTCCCAGCTACTTGGGAGGCTGAGACAGGAGAATGGCTTGAACCTGGGAGGCAGAGGTTGCAGTGAGCTAGAGTGTGCCACTGCTCTCCAGCCTGGGTGACAGAGCAAGACTCTGTCTCATAAAAAAAAAACAAATACAAAAAAAAACTAGTGCCTAATATATGTATATGTGGGCAGCAAATCAGTTGTCTGGCTACATTCTGGACTGCAATTGATTGTTTATTTACTTACTTTTTTAAGGTAAGGGTTAACCATGCTATATAGCTGTTGATTTTTTCCTTTCCTAATATTTTTCTCTCAACAAAAGGTACTAAATGCTGTCATTCCCCTGTTCTCTATGGAACTTGTCATTGGAGAAAGGAGCAATCTTTATGAGAGTGCAAACATAGTAAAAAGAAATTCATGCCTTGAATATAAATGGACTCAAAGCAAAATCCCTGGGAAACATGTTTCAAATTCTGGAATTTTTACAATTATTGTCTTGAAGTACTATTTATAGTTATAAAAGTAATAATTCCATCCAGCACAAAAATTTGCATTAGACTTAGTAATCTGGTGAGCAGTGTTAATACCAAATGTCAATATTCAGAACTTTTGGAATTAATCCAACAAACATTTATGCACTTATTGTGTGCCTGCTTGCTTGGTTAAGTATAGTAATTATTTCTTCCCACTGGTTTGAAAGCTCTATTGAGTCCAGTGGCCTCATCCAGCTTTCTTTCTGTCTCACTAGTATGATGCCTGCACAATGGGCACACAGTAAATATGTCGAATGAATATGTCATTCAATTAATCACCTAAGTTTTAGAGCTCGGCGAATGGATTTTAGATATAAAGGATGAGAATGGAGACAGAAACTGGTTGGGAGGCTCTTATGAGGAATAGAAACAGCAATTGAATATCTACTCACAGAGGAATGACCAAGTAGTGCTGAGGTGGCCTAAGTCGCCAAGTGCTCAGGGATTGAGTGATTTAACTATATAAGGTGGGAGTGGGAGATTGTAGGGGGAATGAAGGACAAAGCAATGTGGAAGCTCAGGTTACTGACAAGAAATAGATTGAAGTGTTGTGTCTGAATTTAGAACCTGGAGGGAAAAGGTGACCTGAATGGATAGTTTGAAGAACTAGAAGTTTCAATGAAGGTAAAACTGAAATGTTGTGAACTTAAAGGGGTACACGGCCTTTTTTTTTTTTTTTTTTTTTTTTTTGCCATCTCCCATATGCAAGGCACTTGAATAAAGTGTTACTGAAGGAAGGGATGCTATCCAGATGACCGACACGTAGTTTCTTTCTTCGAGGTGGAGTTAACTCACGATGAAAGTGGTAAAGAGATCTCTGGAAGCACATAGGTGGGTTCTTTCTGTTTGGGAGGATCCTGCATGGAAGAAGTGATCTTTGAATTGGGCCCTTTGGAATGAATTTAATACATGGAGATGGTGGCAGGGGCATTCCAGGCAGAGGGAGTAGCATTAGCAAGATGTGGAGTCAGAAAAATGCAGGGTCTCTAAGGAACAAGACATTGCCTTTGGTGTTAGCTGGAAAAGTGGGACAAGCTTGAATGCAGAAGTTGAAATTCGATTCTCTGAGCAGTAGGGAGTCCTAAACGGAAGAGTGCCTTAGTTGACCATGCATTGTAAAGCTTACTCTGGCCTCAGTAAAGGGGGATTAAACAAAGGTTCTAAACTCTGGCTTCACATTCGCATCACCTGGAGAAAGTTTTAAAACCCGACTCCTGGGCTGCACCCTGTATCAATTAGGATATCCGGCACTGGGACCCACACCTCAGTATTATTTAAAGCCCCAGGTGATTCCAATTTGTAGCCAGGGTTGCAAACCAACGGTTTAGAGCAAGGGTTAGCAAACTCTAAAAAAGGGCCACATAGTAAATATTTTCAGCTTTATAGGCTGTACATTTTCTATTGCGACCATTCAACTCTGCCATGACAGCAGTAAAGCAACCATGGACAATGTTAATAAAGGAATGAGCATGACTGTGTTCCAATAAAACTTTATGTATATAAATTTGAATTTCATACAATTTTTATGTGTCACAAATATTCTTGTGCTTTTTATTTTTTTTTCAGCCATTTTAAATGTACAGACAAATTACAGACTATACAAAAGGCAGCCAGTAGTATTTGGCCCACAGGTCATATTTTGCCAACCATTGATTTAGAGGGTGAAGATTGGACACAGGTAGTCCAGGAAAGAAAACAATACTATAATAATCCAGATAAGACATACAGTTAACAATTGTGGTCAGTTAGAAGGGCAGAGTGAAGGTTAGTGATATTGAATTGAGATTTATGGCAACTCATGTTCTTGTGGGCTACTTTTGAGCACCCAGAAGTTGTCAGACAAAGGACGTTTGAATGAACTATTGTGGTGTACTTACTGCCCTTTGACTTTGTCTTTTTATTTTGCAGGGATTTGACCTATGTTTTAAGGCTGTTTCTGGCCTAACTGCTAGTAAAGGCTAATCATTTTGGCAACACTTATTACTATAAATTAGTTAAGTCTCTTGCTTTCCTCATGTGGTAGCCTTGCCTTTGTTACCAAATAATGACCTTTCCTTGCAAAGAAATGTTCTCTTTAGAAAATAAAATGGGGTTGATAGGAGAAGGTATGGCAACCTACATTTTATCACACATCACTGAATTAACACAGAATTCTCTATTTGCATTTTCTTCAGCATTTGTTGCCTAGTTAAATACCTGCCAGGATAAATGGTGCCTGCTCCTCTCCCACCCCCACTCCCTGTCCCCTGTGAAAATGAGAGGCTGATGGTTGCAACTTCCTTCCTCTAAGGTTATTTTAGAAACCGTAAGGCTGAAAAAAAAAAAAAAGTATTTCCCACTGATATCTACTGTGATTTAAAATCAGCTATACATTTGCACATTTGCTTGGTTATTTTATTTGAATATCATTACAGTTGGGTGAACAAATTCACTTACCTATTTTCTAACTTCCACTCTTAGAGAAGTCTACTGTTTTGGTGTCCTCTAAGAAATGCTTACTCTATGCCCCCACCACTTGGATATGGGAGAAACTGAAGACCCTGATAACTTTCCTTGAATCTGCTGTAAATGGATGGAGAGAAAGAAATTCAAGACAGCAGTCAAAAGCATTTATGGTCATCTTAGTTATTTTGCAGACCTACCTATGAGAGTAAGGGGTAAAAAAAATATATGGCATAGAGCCACAGCCTCCTTGTTCTTTGTTTTCCCTGCCACCCTCACAGTAATTTCTCATAAAAGAATAAGGAAGTATTATATGTGCCTTATGAAGGAAAAGCAGATGAGATTTTGAAGAGTTTGCCTGTTTCCTTGTGTATTTTGGGATTTTTTTTTATCACTAACTGTATTTTACATCATTGATGTTATAATTGATTTCTAAAATTTGAGGTTCATGGTTTAAATCCCAGGGACTTTTTTTCCCCTTCTTCTCATTGATCTTAAATGAGTATTATCATCTTAGGGACACTATCAAAATATGTATAATATAAAAGTGAGATTGTGATTGAGCGCTGATATTTTCAAGTACTTTTAATTAAGCTTCTGATGCTTTACACATTGATAACACAATAAAAAGTCCAGTGTATTAAATTAGCTTTCCATTTATTTTTCAGAAGCACTTACCAGCTAGGGAACTAAATATACAGTAGCAGGTTGTACTGCAGCCACAGCCTTACTGTGCCCCAGAGGAATTCTTACATAGAGAGTCCATTCTTTTATGGAAAGGAAGAGGTCAAGAAATAAGGCAAAGCTGCAGGCATAATACAGAGATTAAAATGACTGATAGAATTCAGAACACAGAATGGCAGTAGCTGAAAGACAGTGGGGAACCGATCCAGAATCATAGAGGCTAACAGTTGGAAGAGACCTTTGGGATCATCTTGACTAGTGTTTCTCATCTTTGGCCACACTTTGGAAATACCCGAGAGCTTTTAAATAATACACTTTTGTCCAGGCCCCAGAAGACCAATTAAGTCAGAGTCACTGGGGATTAGGATTGAAGCTTTGGTATATTTTAAAGATTCGCTAATAGTTCTAACCTGCAACAAGGATTGAGAAGCAGTGGCCAAATCTAGCGTCTTCATTTTATATAGGAAGTACGGAGCAGATACCTGGCCCAAGACCAAACAGCTATTGTTCGCTAGGATTTTAACCTCAATCTTCTTATCTTCTTGCCTCCATCGCTCTACATTCTCCCTGTGTGATCCCATCCCTGTCCTGCTTTAAATTACACCAATATGCTCATGACTCCCAAGTCCTTTATATCTAACTTCCTTCTTATTTTCTCTCCAAATGTCTTACAGCCTCCTCAAGTGCCCTATATTCAGAACTGAATTATCTTTTTTTCCCCCAGTCTCCAAACCCGTCTCAGTCTAGATTCTTCTGTCAATGAGGGGTACTTCTCCTGTTTGGTTATCTGTGCCAGTAGCCTGGGAGTCCTCTTCTGCTCATGCCTCTCTGTACTCCTATCTAATCAGTTACCAAGAGCTGTCCATCCTGCTTCCCAGCTGTTAATCAGATCTGTCCCGCCTTCTCCCCTTGCCCCTAGCTTAATTTAAGGTGTTATTTTTTTTCTGAGTGATTTTGCAACAGCCTCTCCTACTGTCTTCAGCTACTTGCCTTTGTCCCACTTGGGCTTTATCTTTAACACCATTAGGAAGCTCTTTCTGAAGCACAAATTGGACCATTTGTCACTGTATTTTTTGCATTATGTGTTCTAATCATTTAGCCATTTCTTCAGCCCAACTAGGTACTCCCTTTTCTCTCTGTCTCCATGTACCTATATTCAGTCTTCTTCGTTATAGTCTATAAAAGCATAATCTATCTATGGAATCAGTTCTTTTATGCCTGCTTTTATCAAACACTGAACTCTCCCATCAGAAATAACATTTTCCTTCTTCAACCAAATGCTGTCACATTGCTGACTAAATGTAATGGGCCCAGCATTGCCCACACCCTTATTTTGGAACCCACCCCCGCAGGAAGTTCCCAAGGTAAACATCAGACCTGCCTTAGCGTCAGTCCACATCCTTGGTAGTTAACACCTTCACTGCACTCAGTGTTTACTGGCTTCTTCATTTCCTATCCCTGACTTCAGTGTCTCTTATTGCATCTTAGTAAGCCCTTGTTCTCTGCGTGACTCTCCCAGTTCCTGACTAGTTCTTCACCAAGGACCCCTTGACCCTCAGTCACTTGTTGTTTTCATCTTGCACCTCTTGGCTCTTTCAGCCCTTTTGCCTTAGGATGTAGTTTTCTAACTTCTACTGTCTGTTTCTGTCATGTAGTAACTCACCAGTCCTGGAGCCCTAGCATGTATTACTTGGAATTGCACTCCAGTCTCTTTTGGAATTTTTTTCGGGCATAACTCTTGGTCCCCATTAGACCACCATTGCCTTTTTGCCTCAGGCACTCCTGTGTGACTCTATTCCGAACCTGATTGTCCAGTTCATGAGTTGCCTTAGTTCCTTATCTTTTCCTCCTACCTTTCTGCTACCTGCCAGTTGACAGGCTAACTACCTAGGCTCTCTACCAGAAAGGGAGCAGGAAAAATGCAGCATGCTGAAACTCAACCCTGCTCCTTTGGCTTCTTACCACAAAGTATGATGAAGGCTTGCAGAACATTTAAATTGTATTGTAATATACCTTAAACATATCAAACCCTTTGAAAACTTGTAGGCTTTATCGTTTTTAAGACTCTGTATGTAGAAATGAAGTCCATAGTCTTATTATAGCTTTTCCTTATAATAACACCGTTTTGTTTGGGAAAACTTTAATCAACAACTAGAGAATGGATACAGAAAGCATTGAATTGGTTTGGGGAACCAAAAGAAGTTAAGTTCGTGGATACTGCTAAAATTTGATTGGTTGTATAACCTCACATTCAGAATACAAGCTGTTATAACATGTGGAGCCTCTTTTAGAACTGAGCTCTGTTATGTATCTTTGATAAAAATTGAAATGATTACATTGTCTGGAAACCTGAACTGTTAAAAATACTCTCTTGGGGTCTTTAGTTTTGTTTGGTTTTGTCTGTAAAGGAGTTTAAACATGAGTATAAGAAAAAAAAAAAAAAAAAGGTCATCAGTGTTTTCTGTCCTTGGAGAGTGGAATATGAAAGCAATTTATGAAGTGCCTGTAAGATGAAGATTACAGAGGTTCAGCTTCTCGGGAATCTAGAAGTTTTACCAAACATGCATACTGCCTCATTTTTTAAACCCACGGCAGCCCACATAGAATGCAGGACGCAGCATGTAATTACTTTTAAATATCCTCTCATCTCTGTGACCTGTACCTTGGGATTAATGATGAAGGTAACTTCAAGGTACCTTGTACAATTTGGGGAAAAATGTTTGCCATACTCACAGTACTCTGGCCACCCTTGTTACAAGTCCATCACGCAACTTAACATGTTTACTTTTTAAACGTTTGGAGAACTAACAGGTGGTTACATGACTGAGATGTTTGTTTTAACAGGCTAAAAACTGGGAGGTAATTTAGGCATACGCTATGATGCAATAGGAAAATACCTAATTATTCCATTTTTGGCTCAGCTTTTCGTTTCAGTTAAAACTGCTGATAGCAAGGCTCGACAGGTTTTGTAGAGTAGTTCTCTTAACATTGCCTACATAGGAGAAACTGGCTCACTAGTCATAATGGCCGTGTTTTAGTTACTTGTGTATGAAACTTACTTGGCTTTAGTGCTAGAACTTAGTAAAGGATTTCTTCTCAGAGCTTCTGTCATCAGCAGTTACAGTGTGAATACAGACAGCCCTGAAAGCCCCATATCTATTTCAGCATGCTCTAGAAAGCCACTTGGAGTGTTTTTTGCCTGTACATCGAAGCACTGAGGAGATATCCTGAAAACAAGACAGCTAATTGTTATTATGCTTGGTACATTCATCCCAGTGTTTCAGTATATAGGTTACGATTGGCTCTTGGAACTGTCCATTGAGCAAATAGAAGGAGCCAGGAATTTTGCAGGGTAGCTAGTTATTCATGGGGTTTGGAGTTAAGGGACGACTTCCAGAAGCAGACATGGTCAGGGATAGAGATTCTAGATCAGGGGTGGTTACCTTTCTCTATAAAGGGCCATATAGTAAGGACTTTAGGATTTGTGGCTGCATTTCAATAAAACTTTTTAAAAAAAAATAAAAACAGGCAGCAGGTCGGATTGGCTACAGGTCCATAGTTTGCCAACCCCTGTTCTGGATTCCAGAAGATACTCCACTGTTGTGTGACTGATCTCAGAGGAAGAATAGCAGTGGTTTTCAGTTAACTGGGTGGATGCCTATAACCTTCAATATGCCAAGACTTCACAGTATTTGTATATAATAAATTTGTTGTCAGAAAAGGCATTGTTTCTTTACTGGGTCTTTGAGGCTAATATGCATAGTGTTATTTAGTTATCCTCCATTTATTTCCCAAAATTGAGGTACTTAGGATAAAAAGCATGTATAAGTGTTAGCCATCAAAGTAAAATCAAAACCTACATTAGGTCACACGAAACAACTTCTGAATATTCCTTTTCCACCTGCCAATGCAAGCTGGTCACTCAGCCGTTTCTGATAAGCCTCAGTTCTTGGGGCACCTCCTAAGTTTAATACTGATATGCTACCTATTTTATTTTATCTAGCATAATTTCCTTTCTGAAAATATTTTCCCCAGTGTTTTATATCAAGTCTCTTAACAAAGGAAGTGTTAGTCTCCATCATTTTTCTTCTGATTGAAGTATAAGCCAAGAACTGTTTCACCGAATAAGTGGGCATATGCAAAGAAAAGAAAAAATTATAAGCTAATGAAATTTTGATGGGCAAATGACCTGTTCAAAGCAGATTCCAAGGCTCACAGAACTAACATTTCATTAGCCACAGGAACTGTTTCCAGTTATCTTACTGATACATTTTTGCTCTCCAGGGGAAAGGAGTGTTAAATTACTTTAGAATTTGGTGGTCAGAAGCACTGCTCAGAGGTGGAGAGAGAAGGCAGGAATTTTGACTGAGCTGCAGGAGAGATGACTTTTCAGTGGGTGTCAGATGGTAGCAACAAGGCCAGGTGATTTGAAGGACTGCCACTGGAATTGTGACTTCAAAGACAGCTCTGAAATAGGGAAACTGATCTACAAGGAAACTCATACTATGAGTATGCACAAATGATTTTATTTACAAGGTGCTTATTAATATCGGGTCCAACTGCTTAACTAAGGAGATGCAGAAGATTATGTAGAGCTAGGCAGGGGTCTGCGGCACTGGGGAGGTATGATAGCTGTGTCCTTGAGGACACTAGAGGAGGTAGAAGATACTTCCCTAGAACACAGGATAGCAGTCTAGGATTCATTCACAAGTGATGACAGAAGCAGTCTCCTGGCAGTTGGAATAACATCAGAGTAGAAACAGAAGCAAGACAGGGGCAATGTTAAGGACCAACAGACCACCTGTGTGACAGAATTTCAAGATGTGGTTGTGGGCTAACCTATGATGGACAAGAAATAAATTCTGTTATTGCCAGCTAGGAAAATGTTCAATATCTGTTCTAAAAACATTGATTGCCTCTGTAAATTTAGAAACATTCTAACCTTTAAATGGAAGAGAGAAATTCTTGAGAATTACCAACTTAAGCTGAGATCCCTTCTCTCATTCACTGTTGCTGAGGGGGACAAATTGGTGCAATGTTTGTGGGGAGGAGGCAATTTGACTTTACCTGTTAAGGTAATACATGTGTGTATTGTCTGATCCTGAAACTGGATTTCCATAATTTATTATTTTTAAATACACTCAGGCTGGCAAAGATGTTTGTGCAAAGATTATGATTATATTAAAAAACTGAAATGAATTACAGAAAAGTTTGCATTTGTAAAGTTTTTGGATGTCAAAAACTTTGAAAAACTCCCTTTAGAGAATTGCTGATCTGTACGTACAATCAAGGAAGTTTTGCCAGGACAAATTGTGTAGTGGAAAAAGTAAATTTCAGAACAATGTATAGTCTTCCTTCCATAACTGCAAGTTCCACATCTGTGGATTCAACAAACAGGGCATCAAAAATATTTAGAAAAATTAAAAAGAACAGCCAGGCTTGGTGTGTCGCACCTGTGATCCCAGGTAGAGGCTGAGGCAAAAGGAGCACTTGAGCCCAGGAGCTCAAGGCTGCAGTGAGCGATGATCGTACCGCTGTACTGCAGCCTGGGCCACAGCGTGAGATCCTGTCTCTAAATAATAACGATAATAAGGGTACAATTTAAAATAATACACATAAAATACAGTATAACAACTATTTACATAGTATTTACATTGTATGAGATATTCTAAGCAATCTAGAGATGACTTAAAGCGTACAAGAGGATGTGTATAGGTTACATGCAAATTCTGCATTATTTGATATAAGGGGCTTGAGCATCAGTGGATTTTGGTATCTACGGGGAGTACTAAGGGATAGCTGTACATAGAATAATCTCTTTTCTTTGAAAGCAGTGGTAATCTGTGTGTGTGTGTGTGCGTGCGCGCATGCGTGTATGCATAGAAGATTCAGACCCGTACACAAATTGCTCATGGTGGTTATGGGGCAGGGATCACAGTGGATGAGGAAAAAGCCACTTTTATATTAACTAATTGGCTGTAGTAAGAAAACGTCTTACTTCTTGCTTGCCACAGACACACCCAGGAGCAGGGGATGGAGAGGGGACTCATGTAATGCCTGGGTTCAGCTTAAGAAGAGCATGTCATTAGAAGTGAAAAGAGCCTTCTCTTTTTTTGGGGGGTGGGGGATGGAGTCTCCCTCTGTCACCCGGGCTGGAGTGCCGTGATACAATATTGGCTCACTGCAACCTCTGCCTCCCAAGTTCAAGTGATTCTCCTGCCTCAGCCTCCTGAGTAATTTGGATTACAGACATCCACCACCACACCTGGCTAATTTTTTTGGTAATTTTAGTAGAGACTGGGTTTCTCCATGTTGGCCAGGCTGATCTTGAACTCCTGGCCTCAAGCGATCCGCCCACTTCGGCCTCCCAAAGTGCTAGGATTACAAGCATGAGGCACCATGCTTGGCCAAAAGAACCTTCTCTTCATAACTAATCTATGAGGCTTATGTGTCATCATTACAGATATTAAGAGTTATATGCCTGTATAACTCATACATTCTTTTATTCATTAACTTAGCCAATATTTATTGAGTACCTACTGTGTGTAAAACACCATGCAAGGTACCTAGGCTATATAGCAGTGACACAATAAAGGTATCCTCACAGCTGCAAGCTCAAGCAGACAGACCCAAGCCATAACCAGGAAGCCTGAAGGAGGCGTATCGTTTAAATGAATGAATGTCTGTGCCCAATTCTGAGTAACAGCAGTTGGTATTACAATGAAAATAGAAGTGCCTGTGTATTAAATTTTCTTTCTTTTTCAGTTTTTTCTTCATTTTAGTCTTAGATATCTATTTTATGTATTTTCAAATACAGTTTTTGATGATGATTAGTGTTTTAGTTATGAAATCTTCTAGGAAGAGGTCACCTGGTTGTTCTGTAACAATGACCCACATAACCGTAAAGTGACTTTGGTTTTTAATTGCATCCCTGTGTCTCCTCAGCCTCCACAAAAGAAGAATCTCTAAAAAAATAAACAATATCTTTATATATGTAGATAGAGATATATACACACGTATATTTTTTATCTGCTGTCAACTGAATTGTTTGTATGTTGTTTTTGTTTTTTCTTTTCACAGAAAAAGCAAAGGACAAAAGATCTTTCTCGGGTATTTCATTCTTACAGTCCATATAATCACAAGGTAAGAGAAGCATGTTAATAGCATATTAAGTATTAAAGTCTTTCCGAATGTATAGTACAATTTTCACCAAGATACGGTGATTATGAAATACACTTGCCAATTACATTTATATTTCAATTTAAATTTTTTAGCTCTTTATCCCTTTTAAAGAAAACAGAAATGTTATATTTCTGAACTATAATAATTATATTTTATTCACATTGAAATCTAGTTATATATTGGCACTGAAATCTCAAAGACAGTGAAAAGATACATTTTGGGGTATATTTTGTTTGGTTAGTTTTTGTGTTTTCTCTCTGAACACTGTACTGGAGGAACTTAGGTTTCGGATTGGTAAAGATATTTGAAATGCTGACTGCAAAACTTGATTCTTCATTGCTCCTGATAGATTATTTTTCTAAATAAAAATCCTAATAAAAATTAGTACCTAGCATTATATCTGAAATATCTACTGCCTAGAGCTTTGCTACACAGAAAATGACCAAATAACATAACGACCCCCATGTACCCCTCCCACAGCTTCATAGATTCATAGTCAGTCTTGTTTCATTTATACCCTACATTCTCCATCCCTCATATTTGAAGAATTCCTAGACATCTTTTCACTTGTAAGTATTTTACAATATATTTGTAAAAGATAAGGACTCTTTTAAAAAGAAAAAATATGTAGCCATTTTTAAGAAAATGCTTAACACCACATCTTCATGGGGAAATAGATTACAAGGTTTCTGAGACTTGCGCAAAACTTCTAAACCATGTAAGATTCCAGTAAATCTGTTAATTCGAGGTGATTTCAGAAGCAAACAAAAAATGTGCACAGTTGAAATGCTAATATAAACTTAAATCTTTATCTATGAATTTACAGGGAGACATGTGGTAGGGATTTTTTAACTAGCCAAAATAAGTAGTGTGAAAACTACTTTCCTCGGTTGAAAATACAGAGATGTCTGGATTCAGGAGGGAAAAATTGTGCCAGTTCATAGAAGTTGAAAAGAATTTGAAACACTAGCTTCTAGTGTTTCTATAGTGACCAATTGACTTAAGCAGCAAAAACTTGTAAAAGAGATGTTTATGCTTCATGTGACCATGGTGATATGTAATACTAAAAATTATCTCATTCCAAGTTACATTTTTCAAGCTAAATCAATCACATTGCAGAATGCAGCAATTTGTTTGAAAGAGATTGAGAGAGCCAATAGTGTCTGACAATGCACACAGAAGGAGCAGGCTGATAAGTAATACAACAGCAAAAGGAATGAGATTGGCCAGATTTCTGAAGGTAACATTGCATTTTTTTTTTTTTTAGATGAAGCCACTTAATGAACATAAGTGCAGCAGTGGCTAAAGTTAACATTTAACAACAACCAAAAAAAGGCAATGGCAAATCACAGGTTTTGCCTGGCTTGTCTAGATTTCGCCCACTTCTAACATTTTTAAATTCTCAGTTAAGGGAAATTCCATTCTTTTATTAGAACTCTTAATGGAACCTAGCCATTTGCAGCTTCTACCAGCTTCCTCTTCATATCCTTTGTGGCATTGTATCAAAGTCACCTCAGATTATTTTGGCTTCCCTTCATTCCTCTACAACTTAGTCATCAGGCAGTGAGGAATTGAATCTAAATGCTTGATGGAGTTCCTTTTGATCTTTAAGATTGGTAATAAATTATTGTAAATAGCTAGACTGCTTGATGAGTGCCTTTTGAAGCTCCTAAGTTTTGGCCTGTTGGCATTCTGTTTTATTCTGGATGTACAGTAGTGAAGGAAAATGGAAAAGTTTTATTCCAGGCAGCTCCTGGCCCCCTTAGTAGCCTCTACCTACTCTTCTAAGCTCCATCCAGGCAAATCTAACCATGTTACTTTTAATCTTGTCTCTCATTGGTTGGAATGTCCACAAAGACTAGAACCATAGGGATAAAGTAACATGCACTATTTTCCCAATCTGAGAATGTTACTATTTTTCCTCCCATAAATTAATAGAGGGTTGTGTTTAAACTTATTTTGTCATTTTAATTACCCACTTATATTCAAGCAAATTGGTTTTGTAGGCAGATAGGTTTTAGTGTAAAATGTTTTACAAGATGTGGTTAAAGTTGGTTTAGACATCTCATGCTCAGTGAGATTTCTGTAGTGATCTTTATGAAAATATATACATATATTGTCAGTGGAAGCTTTTATGAAATACAACATCAGTTGTCTGGGATTTGCTTTAATGCAGGCTGATGCATTGGCTTATGCCGGTAATCCCAGCACTCTGGGAGTCTGAAGCTGAAGGATCGCTTGAGCCCAGAAGTTTGAGACCAGCCTGAGCAACATTGTGAAACTCTGTCTCTATTAAAAAAAAAAAAATTAAAAATTAGCCAGGCATGGTGTTGCACACCTGTAGTCCTAGCCACCGGGGTAGGTTTAGGCAGGAGAATCACTTGAGCCCTGGATTTCGAGTTACAGTGAGCTATGACTGCACCACTTTACTCCAGCCTGGGCAACAGAGCAAGACCCCATCTCTAAAAGAATATATATATATATATTTTAATAATTTTGAAGAGCAGAGTGGATAGGGTACAATAAAATAAGATTGGCCACGTATTGGTGATTATCAAAACTAAATGATATTGGGGGGGTGTTCATTATTTTATTCTGCATTTTTCTATATGATTGAAATGTTCCATAATAAAAAGATCCAGAAAGTAAAATAAACTATGGTCTGCTCCTGGAAGTGAATGCTGTGATGGTTTGTCTCTCTAGCTATATTCATTTTAATGTTCATTTTCCCCTTGACATAAGTTTCTGCCAAAAAAAGGATAGTCAGCATTTTAGTGGATTCATCATGCTGAGTAAACTCAGAAATGCAACTCCTATCCCAAAGTTGGCATAATTTCCTGGGGTTTCATCCCAAATTACAGTGGGTCACTGAAATGATAGCCTTGCCTACTAGAAACTGTTAAAACAGTTGTAATTACAAAGGGTAGTTAGTGCAACCATTTTGTTCTCAGTGAGTCAGTTGTATTTGCTTTTCTTTCCTGCCCCCAACCAAGATTGCTCCTGCCTGACCCCAGACACAGGAAAGTCACCAGGTTAAACAAACGTGTTGTTTGAGTGAGCCCAGGTGCATTTCTTAATCATACCCCAAAGCCATTGTTTAGGTTGTAAATGGTGAGTTGGTTTTCTCTTAAATGCTGTTGCAAAAAGCAAATAAAGCTCAGAGCAAAATGTGTACCCAGAATAAGGCTTAGAAAATACTTTATTTCTTGCACTAAGAAATGTTACCTGAGACTAGAAGAATTTCATTTTTGTTTGTTGTCTCTGGTTCCATGTCCATTTCTTAAGTCGTTTTCAGGAATTCTTATAATAAATAAAGACTCATACAAAAGGGCTTGACAAAAGTTAATTCCCATTTATCTGTCCTTCTAAAAGAGAACATTAGTAAAGGGAATCCAAACTAGCGGATAATCTGGTTATATTTTATGCATTATGTTATTTCCTTTGTCATTTTAATAAGCAGGTAATAAACATAACTTGTATTACAGTTTCTGAAAACACACCATACTAAGTACGAAGGAGGGTTACAGGGCCAGAGAGCTTCCAGGTCACAAAAAGTCCAACCTGGAGTTGATTTTTTTTTTCTTTTGATGAATCACAGATATGTTAGAGTAGGCTATAATTAGAACACTTTTTTTAAAACCATGCAAATTAGCATGGGCTATGTGACCTTGGCCTGAAGAAGACATTTCTCTGCACATAAAAAAAATGTCTTCCTGTTTCTTTCTCTCTTTCTTTTTTGTTAGACTTTATCAGAATTATGTGTTTAGGGGGAAATCTAGGTTTATTAGCCAAACACACGTTTATAATCTGCTAATGTGAAAAGTTATTCTAAAAAATTGAAATGCTTAGAAGGAAAATGTTCTTATTTACATCTACAGTGGTTTTTAACATCTGCAAAGTTAGTTTCTAAACACAGTTAATCTGCATGAATTAATGCGTACTCCACCACTAAAAGTGAGTCTTTAACAGGTAGTCACTATTTTTCTGTATTTTGTGAAGTGGGCTTCTTGTTTTCTTTTAGTGGCTTGTTATATTAATAATTTTTCTGCATATACAAGTCAGTGGACACACTTGAGAAGAAACATTGTTGTCTAGCTCCTGTGTTGGTGAAGTGGGCTTTTCTTTTTTTTTTTTTTTTTTGATAACTCTCATTATTTAATTACTTTTCTACGTATGTATGCATGTATCAACTGAACTAGAAGCAAATTCATATGTCATTAAATATGTATGTGTTTATGTGCTTGATAAGTTAGCCTGTGAGTAGAAAGAAAACTAACTATAGCACTTTTCTCCTCCAGAGCATGTTTTGTGCAGCAATCTCACCTTTTTAAAACAGCTCAGAATCTCTACAAAAGCCTATCTGGGCCCAGATTGTTAAAATTATTGTGTAATTCTCCTCACCCACCTCATTACTTCTTCAGTCCCTCATCCACAAACAGTTCAATCTTTTTTTTAAAACAAATCAGTTCAAACTGATGCCTGGTTTCCCAAAACACAGTCAACACTAATAGCAGGTAAAATGAGGGTGGTTATTGCTTCAAGAATTCAGAGCTCTAGTAAGAAGTGACAGGATCCTAAATGAGAGCAAGGACAGGCCATAAAAACCGTAAGTCATTAACAGAGGAACTCCAAAAGTACAGCTGCCCAAGACCACTTAATTTAGACCCAGATACCCCCATATATTTCAGTAGTCTTAGGGTAAACTAATTGGGATCAGTTTACATTTAGAAACAGATGTTTTGTTTAAAAATAGAATTTTTAGAAACTGGTATTTTAGGAATAACTTTTACTTACCTTGAAAAGTCTCAGGAACGGCTGCTTCTTAATGAGGTAGGGTAAATGAAGTATTACTACGGAGAGTGGTTGAATAAAAGAAATAATAGGCTAAACATGGTGGCTCATGCCTATAATCTCAGCACTTTAGGAGGCCGAGGCAGTAGGACCACTTGAGGCCAGGAGTTTGAGACCAGTCTGGGCAATAGCAAGACCCCATCTCCACAAAAAATGTGGGTTTTTTTGTTTTTGTTTTGTTTTGTTCTGTTTTGTTTTGTTTTAGATGGAGTTTCACTCTTGTCATCCAGGCTACAGTGTGGTGGCATGATATCAGCTCACTGCAACCTCTGCCTCCCGGGTTCAAGCAATTCTCCTGCCTCAGCCTACCCGGCTAACTTTTTATATTTTTAGTAGAGATGGGATTTCACCATGTTAGCCAGGCTGGTCTCGAACTCCTGACCTCAGGTGATCCACCCGCTTCGGCCTCCCAAAGCGCTGGGATTACAGGCATGAGCCACTGTGCCTGGCCAAAAAATGTTTTAAAAAGAAAATTAGCCATGTGTGGTAGTGTGTGCCTGTAGTCCCAGGTACTTGGGAGGCTGAGACAGGAGGATCTCTTGAGCCCAGGCAGTACAGACTGCAGTGAACCATGATTGCACCACTGCACTCCAGTGTGGGCAACAGAGCAAGAGCCCATATATAAAAGAAAAAGAAAAAAAAAAAAGCAGTGAAAGAATGGTTGAGTAAGTGTTGATGGCTGAGTAAGGGACAAAAAAAAAGTGTTTGAGATAAAAGATGAGGAAAGTAGAATCATTATCACCCCAAATTATTTACTTAAATAATTAGATGCTATAAAATATTAGTCTTTGAGATTTTTATTATATTTTTATCTTAAAGAAAGACTGGGTATGGTGGCTCATCCCTGTAATCCCAGTACTTTGGGAGGCTGTGGTGGGAGATTCATTTGAACCTAGGAGTTTGAGACCAGCCTGGACGACATAAGGAGACACCTGTCTCTACAACAAATTTAAAAATTAGCCAGGTGTGGTGGCATGTGCCTGTGTTTCCAGCTACTCAGGAGGCTGAAGTGAGAGGATCAGATGGCTTGAGCCCAGGATTTCGAGACTGCAGAGAGTTGTGATCGCACCACTGCACTCCAGCCTCAATGACAGAGCAAGACATTGTCTCTAAAAAAGAAAAAAGAAAAGATAAAAGACTGCTCTAGGCATAACTTGAGTGGGATAATTTTAAGTAGTGTATCAGTACAATGAATTTTTAATGGTAGTATTAAATATATAAAAAATATTGACATATATTTCAATAATCACACTTCCTATGACTACCTTAAGAACTGTTGTTAATTCATATCTGCTAGTGTACAGGGAATTCACATCTACTAGAGTACAGTAAACTATTATATAATAAAAATGTAAAATATTTTCTATAGCTTTGGGCAGAGGCATATAGCAAAAATTTATATCAAAAGCCTTGGGTTATACTACCATCCCTTCTTCCCTGAAAGACTAGGAGTCTCTGTGGCATCAAGCTTCTTAAATGTGTAAAAGGGACAGTTTCATTTCAGATGTCACTTATTGATTTACATTTCTCTGTTAATCAGATTTATCTAGTGATTTAAGATTACAAAAGTCACTTCACCCAGCTCTTTTTGTTTGAAGAATAATGGCCATTTGACTCCATCCTGAGAGCCACGGTATTGTCAAGCCTTCATTATCTCCTGTGCTTTGAATAGCATAATGTAGCAACAGAGTGCTTTGAGTTGTTTTTCTAGAGAGAGAGATGTGGGTTTGGATTATTGCCTGCTGGCCCTGTTGAGCTTTGAGCTATCTGCTGTCTGGAAATAGCAAATTCAGTTTTTAATGGATCCGGCACTCTATGATAGCCAGGTTTTCATGGCACATGCAGATAAAGAAACAAGTTATTGATTTGGCATGTTTATGCCATGCTTAAAACAGTTCTCTGCAGCAGATTGTCCAAAGCCATTTGTGCACTTAACTCTATTTCTCATCTTTGGCAAAAACAAAAAAGTGTTTAAAAAGTAATTTTAGGGATGTTGTTAAATATCAGGAACAATTGAATAAATGTCTAGTTGATGAGATTCCCTATTGTTTTATTGATACGTGTCCTTATACGAAAACCATGCTCAGGGTATGCCCTTGAAACACAGGGAAGTCAGTACCTCAATAAGTGTTAAATCCATTTCCTCATCCTCACTCTAAAGCCAAATGAACGACCCAGCCTTGAAATACGGACATACTGGAGCGCTCTTTAGGTGTAAAATCTGTGCTTTTGTTTATTAAAGTATCTTCCCTCTCAAGCTGACCATAGAGTTGTTGCCAAAGATGCAGACATAGCTGAGCTGTTTCCTGCTTCAGCAGAGGGTAACCCTAGCCCTTCCTTGCATCCTCATCAATGCCAACCTAATCTGAAGGCATTTTTCTCATTTTTAACCCTCATCAGCTTGTGATTTGAGTAGCAGATTATGTTTAACAATTATACCTATACATTTTTAGCCTAATTTTGATATCATACCTGTATATGTTTCCCTTTGCCTTTTTAACTTGGCATTATTCTAACAATTAAGCATTATTTTTTACATATGAGTTTACTTTGTTTTCTTACTGTAATTGCAGAGATGGGTAGAATGGAGGTATTTACAAATGGCAGGAATTTGATGCTCTTAAGATGATATATCCAGAGACCCATCGATGCCAGAATTTTGCTCAGCTGATTACCCTGAGGATTGACAAAAAGATTGAAATCTGAGTAGACTTTTATTATGATGATTAATTTGTAATAAAGCAACCATTTAAAGCACACCATGTAACCAGCAGTATTCTCACAGCTTTACCTATGCATATAACTCATTTATCTTTATACCAACACTCTAAGGTGAATATGCTGGTAAATTACAGAGCAGTCTAGCTCTGGAGTCCGTGCTCATCACTTCTAGGCTTCAAGTAGCTGAAAATCGTGTCAAATGCTCTAATGAACAATGGATTGACAATCACAACTTAAGCTCAAGGTCAAAGTGAGCCTTCCTCCACTGCCTTTCTTTCCCTTACCCCAAAGCTAAACCTAAGTAGGTAAACTATCTAGAAATAAAGATGTGGCTGGGCATGGTGTTGCAAGCCTGTAGTCCCTGCTACTAGGTAGGCTGAGGCGGGAGGATCTCTTGAGCCCAGGAGTTCGAGACTATAATGCTCAATGATCGTGCCTGTGAATAGCCAGTGCAGTCCAGCCGGGGAAACATAGAAAGATCCTATCTCTCTCTCTAAAAAAAAAAAAAAATAAGAAGAAAAAGAAACGAAAAAACAGAAATAGAGGTGTGAGAAGGAATAAGAAGAGACAGAAGATAGACCTAGGCAGGAGGAAAGCGTTGAGGACTCCATTAAATGATTGCCCAGTAAAGTAGACAATAAAGCAGTCAAGTTTATCCTAAAAATGCCACCCACCCTCACCTCCACTCTTCCCCAGCCTGATTAATTCAGCATCAGCACTGGGGCAAAGGAAACATGATTTAAGCCAGGCCTTAGGGCTCATACCACACAAGGACTAGCAGGTGGCTGGTAGGCCCTGTTGAGCACTGGGTTTCTAATAGAATCCTGTCCAGCTTGCTTTTCTCCCTGACACCCCTCCCATGAGGAGTAGAGTTGAGGCAGTTTGGCAGCACAGTGGTCCCAGCCAAATGATTGAAGTGTTTTAGGACCAACACTACAAGGGATATTCCAAGCCAGAGAAATAGGCTTAGCCAGAGCCTAAAAACCTAAAACATAGAAAAATTGAAAAGAAAATCAGCTAAAGTGATGATACATGGAGATGGGAAAATGGCAGCAGGGCAAGAGAGAAGAGACAGGATGCCATCCTGTTCAGTTGATCTGGACACTAGCCTGCATTTGTGACTGCCTTTTATGGACAGGTGGGGTCATAGTACAGAGATTGGAAAATTTCCCAGGTCATCATTTAAGAATACCCTGCTTAGAAGCATATTCTCTCCCCTGCACGTCCCTATCCAAGAACTCCCAGGAATATCAGTAATAGGGAAAAGGCAACATTTCATGATGAAATCCTTTGCTAACATTCAGTATAAAAGTATTAATGAATTCATCAATAAGTCTACATAGGTATGGCAGTTACTGTATTTTCAGATTGTTTACCATACCTAAAAGTATCTGTGTTTCAACTGTCATTGGTTATATACTTCCTCTATGAAATTCACTAACATAAGGAAGAAACTAGCAAAGGGACAAAGAGGAACGTCACTGTGCCAAGAGCCAGAGTACTTCCCATCCATCCCGGGGCTGCTCACCTCCTGTTCTGCCACCAGTTGCCCTGGGTGTGTCCTTGGTTATCAGTCTTTGCACCCAGTTAAGATGTATCCCCATTCTCTTTCTCTCTTGACGATGTCAGGGTCTTGATACATACCCTGCCCCATCAACTCTTTCTGGTTTTTTTCCTGTATCTCCCCACCAGTGTGCGCTTACTAACCTTTCTCATCCCCATCCAGAGGACAAACTTGGCTGGCACACCATCTACTTGATATATAAGACCTGTTACATGCCAGAGTTAGCAAATAAAAACAAAGGACACCCCCTTAAATTCAAATTTCAGTAAATTGTGTGTGTTTGTTTTTTTTAGAATATGCCATGCAATATGTAGGACATATTTATCCTAAAAATTCATTCATTGCAGAGCGCAGTTGGCTCTCGCCTATAATCCCAGGACTTTGGGAGGCCAAGGTGGGCAAATCTGTTGAACCCAGAAGTTTGAGACCACCTTGGGCAACATGGCAAAATCCCATCTCTACCAAAAAAAAAAGCTACAAAATCAGCTGGGTGTGGTGGTGGGCGCCTGTAGCTCCTTGGGAGGCTAAGGTGGGAGGATGGCTTAACCCCAAGAGCTGGTGGTTGTAGTGAGCTGCGACTACACCACTGCACTCCAGCCTGGGCAACAGAGAGAGACCGCTGTCTCAAAAGAATTTATTCATTATTTATCTGAAATTTATATGCAGCTGTGTGCCCTATTTTTAGCTGGAAACCCTAGTTGCATGAGCATTATACATTCCACTTGGGCAAATTGAGGCTCGAAAGACAAACAGCACCCACAACGGAATGAAACACAAAATGATGGTAAAACTTCCCCTTCGTTTACTACAAAGGACCTGAGGAAGTTTTTTCCTATTCCTAATCCTATCCTTGTATATAATGCACCTGGTCTCCCCATCAAAGGCTAACACATGTGTCAGATACAGTTTTTCAAACTTATTAGTTCATTTAGGAAGAAAAAGGTTTCATTTGACTTTGGTTCCCTCAAATATGTTGACAAAGTTTTAACCTGGGGAACCTGTTTGGAAAATTGTTCAGAAGGCACAATGAAAAATTAAATTTAAAAGTGTCCATACTATATTTTCCAGGAAGAAGAATTTTCCAATTTCTCCCTACCCCCAGGAGGTACACTTTGTTTCTCTGTAACACATTTTATCATAAAATATAATTAATAACTTATTTGTAGCTGAAGTTATTTATGTTGAGATGTACTGAGAAACATTAATGCTGCTGAGGCTTCAAACAAGGAACATAGGCATCCACTAGAGAAGTGAGGAGGCTATTACTGCTTTTTCCTCCTTTTGCTTCGCTGCTCATGTTTGAAGACTGTCGAGGGTCCTATGATTGGTAGTTTGGACTGATGCTGTTTGCCGACTGGGCTCCCCAGGCCTGCCTTTGTCTTCCTCAGCAATATTTTTAACAGCAGCTGAAAGGCCACTCTCAGATGATTACCAGCCTTCAACACAGATTCAGGGTTGCACAAAACCATTTCCAGATTTCTGTTTACAAAGAATAGTGAGATGAAAGTATTTCCATGGGCCAATAATTTATTCTCACTGGGGTTTTCGTGTAAGATTAAGAAGACATGATTACAGTTAGCATTTATTGCACTTTTAAACGTATACATTAACACTCTTGAAATTGGGAAACTAGAGAATTTTAGCATCTGGAAAGAAAGTAAGTCAACCAGCTTCTCCTAATGATTGTTAATATTTTCCATTATTCAACACTCTGCCTTTGGGTGCCTTTAAGAACTCCAGGGGCATTTTAAATGCACATGTGTCAAATAAAAATAAAGGAATTTTAAAGACTCAACTTTGTTTGAATTTAGCTATCGTTATGTGGTAGACACATGGGTAAGAAAGGAGACTATTCCACTTTTAATTACATTAAAGTGTAACAACAATCCAGCTACAATGCTTAAAACAGAAATCTCTAATTCATTTAGGCTTTGTGGGTGGCGGTGGGGGGGTGTCTTTTTAAAGCTGCTTATTTGTATCTTTATTATTTACTTTTTATTTCTTATGGACACTTTCATTTCTAACTTAAAAGTTTCATTGGATGTAGCTGATGTTTTTAGGATTTGCCTCGCTCCCTCTCCCACTCCTCCCGACCATCTTCCCCTCCTCTGCTCCTTTCCTCCTCTCCCTTCCTCTTTCTTCCTGTTGAGAACTCCATTTCCCTGGTTTACTTTCTGTTAGAAAGTATGAATCAATGAAATTTGCTAATACTTGCCTTAGAGGGTTGTCATAAGGATTCAGTGGAAAGTATCTAGAATAGCATCTAGCACACAGTAAGTGCTCAATAAATGACTATGATTCTTATAGTAAAATTATACTTTCTAAAATATCAGCTCTGCCACTAGTACTCATCACATGGTATATGTTCAATAAATAACTGGTTATTTTAATGTGAAGTTACAATTACTAGAACTTAGTAGGGATTTTGTCTATTTTGTTCACTGTTTCCTCAACACCCAAAGCAGTTCTTGACATGTAGGAAGTGCTCTGTAAATATCTGTCGATTGGAGGAATTAATATGTTTTCTCTTCTGAAACTTCAGCAGAGTGTGTGTAGAAATCTTCATTCTTCCTGATGGTTACAGTGGCCATGGATTTTGTTGCTTTCAGTTTCTCCTTCCGTATTTGTTGATGATTTTCTTATACCATTCTTTATACTTACATTTTCTTAGTATCCCACCTACTTTTGCATTTCCCCACATAATTTCTTAGGGATTCTTGCTTTTTTCCCTCTGTTGTGAGCTTGGGCTCTTCAACATGGTGCATTTGGGTACTTCTTTCTCTTCTATTGGAGACAGTCATGTGAAAACTCAATACTAGGTTCAATCCTAGGTTTATCCATTCTCCCTGGTAAGAGTCTTACACTATAGAGCTGGGAAGGCCCCTAGAGCTCATGGAGTCCCACTGCCCTACTCCATCCCTCCTCTGTTGTTCAGGGAAGAAAGGCTTTTTTGTCCTGTTGATTTAATACTCACCCTTCAGGACCCAGTTTAATTTCACCTTCTTTGCCTCTTTTCTGATACATACAGAGGATTGCTCTCACCTCTTGCTGCCACTCTGACTTGTATATACCTTTATTATTTGACTTTGTGAGCTCATAGAATTCAGTTCCATTTAACAAACATTTGAGGTTTTTCCTGGGAGGCAGGCAGAATAACTAGAGTAAGATGCTTACAATCCATTGGGGCGGGGGCCCCATCTCCCCACTGCCAGGGGAAGACCTTGAATTATGGACTGGAATTGAATGTGTTATATGTATGAAGTATATTTTACTATTCTTTGAAGCTGGGTACTATAACTATACAAGGCACTTACCCATCATCCCACAGCAAATACGGGGCTAAAATCCAGTCTTTTAATTCCCAGTTTTGTGCTCTGTCTTTGCAAAAATTAATACAGTTGGAATGTCCCAGTAGTAATAACCACAGCTGTGGGAGTATGACCTAAGTAAGCTTACTCTTGGTTTTAATTATAAATTAAGTAATGCATGCACTTAATACCCTATTCAAAGAAATTCTCCCTTTGTAACCTTATCCCAGAGACCTCCGTTTTCTTCTCCAGAGGCAGCCACTGTTGCTGGTTTTGTATATATGCTTCTAGAGTTATTTTATGCATACACAAATACATACCTTCATGTAAATGTCAGTATGTGTTTTTATATAGATACATGCTTTTTAAAAATTTAAATATTAACATACTAGAAAGTCTTCTGTTTCTTTTTTCAGTTTACAGTGTATCTTGGAGATAATTTCAAACAGTACACAAAGAGCTGCTTCATTCTTTGTTTAAAAAAAGCTGTATATATTATATATCAGTTATTCACCATATTATTTAACTAGACTCTTACTGGTGGATCTTTGAGTGGTATCTGATGTTTTTGATCTTACAGTGCTGTGCAGTGTGTAATCTTACAAACATGTCATCTCATTCATGTATAACTGTTACCTGTAGGATAAATTCCTAGAAGTGAATATCTAGATATTAGGTGTGTACATATTAAATCATGATAGATATTGGCCGAGACCCACTCAGCAAGATGTTCCAGTGTACGTGCCCATCAACAAGGTAAGAGAGCGCTTGTTTCCCCACACCTCCACTATACACCATGTCAACTAACTTTTAAAATCTTTCCCTATTAGGAAAACAAAGATAACTTCTTGTAGTTTTAATTTGTATTTCTCTCATGAATGGTGGTCACTCGTTTATTAGAAATAGCCACAAAAACAGAGTGATTTGGTCTTTGATTTTAAACTTTTAAAATCCACATTTCAAAATTTCTGACTCTTCCACGTGCAAGCTAGATGATGTTGGCAAGATTCTTAAGTTCTCTTTGCCTTGGTTTTCTCCTCCGTAAAATGAGAATACTTCATTCCATAGACTCTAAGCCATTATTAAGTCTTACTAACTGTAAAACTCGCCATTAATTTTACATAACACTAAGAAAAAAATGCCCATTACAACAGTGTCTTAAATTGAGAAATGCTAAAATATAAAATAATGTGCATCTTAGAATCGATGAAATTTGCTAATACTTGCCTTAGAAGGTCATCATAGGGATTAAATGGAAAGCGCACACAGTAAGTACTCAATAAATGACTATTCTTGCAGTAAAGTTGTAGTTTCTAGAATGTCAGCTCTACCACTAGTACTCACCACATGGTATATGTTCAATAAATAACTGGTTATTTTAATGTGAAATTATAGTTATTAGAATGTAAGTAGGAATTTTGTCTATTTTGTTCAATGTTGTTTTTTTCTCCAACGCCAAAGCAGTTCTTGACATGTGGGAGGTGCTCTGTAAATATCTGTTGATTGAAAGAATTAATATGTTTCCTCTTCTAAAACTTCAGCAGAGTGTGTATACAGATCTTCATTCTTCCTAACAGCTGCAGTGGTCGTGGGCTTTGGGGTTATGTGGTCTTTACCTCTGCCACCCTGTCCCCCATACACATCAAAACCTCTAGACCTTATCACAAACCACCTGATTTCATTTTAAAAATAACTAAGCCCTGTGGAGCTCAGTGTAAACATTTAAAAACTTTTATTAATAAAACCAAAAACTTTGAATTGAAAGAGTTCTTCAGAATATTGTTGATATTTTATCCAAACAAGAGTCAAAATGTTTTTACATAATCCGTACAGGATCCTAATAAGAATTTGGCAAGATTTGTGGAAGTCCTGCATTTTAGAATTTGCATTTTTAAAATATATTGCACTGTCTGTACAAATCATGTGGTCTTGGACTATTGTTATTCAGTATATATTTCCACTACAGAAAGTATAAAGAAATAAAGCCTTCTTTTTGAAGTACCACATTTTATTTTGTTTTTTAATGGAATATGAGCTCATAGGAGTTTTTTCCTTTATCTCAACTATAAGAGTATGGGCTTTAAGAAAGTCTTTATTACTTCATAGAGTCTATATCCTTTTTGCTTTTCTCTTTGAATTTCAGACTTTTCTCACATTAGACTACTTGGTTTTATAGACTTTGGTTAGTTTGGTCGTAGATAGCTGAATATTTCCATATTGCATAAATCTCTCTGTTTTCGACCTTTGATAATGTAGGATGTAATACTGATTTGTTTCTGTATTTTATTTATTTATTCATTTAGAGAGAAGATCATACACTGTTGTCCAGGCTAGAGTACAGTGCCACAATGATATAGCTCACTGCAGCCTCGAACTCCTGGGTTTAAGCAGTCCCCCCACATCAGCCTTCCTAGTAGCTGGGATATAGGCACACACTACCATCCCCAGTTAGGTTTTTTTTTGTTTTTTTGTTTGTTTGTTTGTTTTTTGGTAGGAGGAGGGTCTTGGTATGTTGCTGAGGCTGGTCTCGAACTACTGGCCTTGAGTGATCCTCCCACCTTGACCCTTCAAAATTAAAAGGATTACAGGCATGAGCCACCTCTCCCGGCTGTATTTAATTGCTTTAAAAAGAGGAGATAGGAAATACATTATGTGTTTTTATGAATATTTGTATGTGTATATATATGTGTGTGTATATAGATAGATGTGCATGCTGTATAAAATATGAACTCTGGCTGGTTTCAAGACTAGCTGGGATGACTTAATTCTCCACAGATAGCCCAGGTTTTCTGGCTAATATTATTTTCCCCACCTTATAAATGTCTTTAAAACTCTGAACGGTGGCTGGGCACAGCATTGGCATACCTGTAATCCCAGCACTTTGAGAGGCTGAGGCAGGTGGATCACTTGAGGCCAGGAGTTGGAGACCAGCTTGGCCAACATGGTAAAACCCCATCTCTACAAAAAATAGAAAAATTAGCCAGGTGTGGTGGTGCACACCTGTAGTCCCAGCTACTCAGGAAGCTAAGATAGAAGGATCACTTGAGCCTGGGAGGCGGAGTTTACAGTGAGCCAAGAATGCAACACTGCACTTCAGCCTGGGCAACAGAGCGAAACTCCATCCCAAAACAGTAAAAAAAAAAAAAAAAACCGGAAAACTCTGAAGGGCTTTGAGTGTACTCCAAATTAAGTGTGGATATTGGTACCTCAAGTTTAGCTGATCGGGCTTGAGTCAGAGTCTTGTTAAAAACTCAGCCTGGCCGGGCGCGGTGGCTCAAGCCTGTAATCCCAGCACTTTGGGAGGCCGAGACGGGCGGATCACGAGGTCAGGAGATCGAGACCATCCTGGCTAACACGGTGAAACCCCGTCTCTACTAAAAATACAAGAAAATTAGCGGGGCGAGGTGGCGGGCGCCTGTAGTCCCAGCTACTTGGGAGGCTGAGGCAGGAGAATGGCGTGAACCCGGGCGGGGCGGAGCTTGCAGTGAGCCGAGATCGCGCCACTGCACTCCAGCCTGGGGCACGGAGCAAGACTCCGTCTCAAAAAAAAAAAAAAAAAAAAAAAAACTCAGCCTGTCTTTTACAGTACAACCTGGTCCTGCTTTGAGGCCCTGTGTCCAGGAACTGAACCTGTACTTGCGTGAGCATCTCCACGTGGGTGAAGTTCACTCCCACATGTTATAACAAGTCCACTTTTATCACAGACCTGTTTTTGATGTGTTTATATGATTTTACAGTCACTAACCTTTCACTTACTTGAAAAAGATAAGGTCCAAACCTGAAAATTTGCTCTGAAAATTTGAGGCAAACCTATTATCTCCTGTACTATCACAGTCTGCACTAGGGCTTAGAAC
Source organism: Macaca mulatta (assembly GCF_049350105.2). Taxonomy (NCBI): domain Eukaryota; kingdom Metazoa; phylum Chordata; class Mammalia; order Primates; family Cercopithecidae; genus Macaca; species Macaca mulatta. The sequence goes on along the minus strand of NC_133409.1, from coordinate 161,998,338 downwards.
AACAGATTTAAATTGCTACCCAGCTATCACTAAATTAGTGCCCCGAAGGTCAGTAGCTGCGAACACTTCCCACACTTCCCGTCTTATGAATACCTTTCTAGGACTGATTAGTGATTCAGCTTTCTCTTTTTGTACTTGGTAGCTTTAAACATTCACTAGTTCTCACTTCAGTTGTAACATGCACATGTTCTCATTTTAAACAAAGCCAAATGGGTTTTAAATCCATAATCATTTTCAAATCGAGTATTCATGATAAATTTTGAATATGTAATAGATATGTACTTAAAACTGCACTCAAGAATTGCAAAATACTTATCTAAACATAGGTGTGTGCGTGTGTTTTGTAATTTTCAGGGAATAGGTTGATAATGGAATAGTGCTTGTTAGCATATGTCTCTAACAGGGTTTCTTCTGGCCTCTCTGGCTTCCTCCTTCACATTTCTTTTCATTTGTGTCTCTCTGATGTTGCTGCTGCCCATTCACAATAGTGGTCTGTTCCTTGGTAGGCCGTGGCTGCTCAGATGCATCCCAGACATTACATGCAACAGACTCGGGGCATTTGCTTTTGAATGGTACCCCAGCCCCACTATATCCAGGACTGAATTCATCACTGTATTTATTACCTTGATGAGTATTACATCTCTCCAGCTACTGAGCCAAAACCAGAATGTCATCCTAGACTCTTCCCACTCCCTTTACCCACTACTTTTGATTGCTGTCATTTTCCCAGATCTACACCTGTAATTTATCTAGATTTGACCTCTTTCTCTTTGTGGCAATGGCAATGGCCACAAAGAGAATGAGGTCAAATCTAGATAAATTATAGGTTCACTTGGTGGCAGTTTTCTCCTGAATTTCCTCATCTCTCCCAAACTGATTTTCCTATTTCCATTCTCACTGACTTTTCCCAAAACCCAATCCATTCTCTCACTGCTTTGATGGGGATACTTATAAAATGCCATCCAGACTGTTGATCCCCTGTGTAAAATTCTTTTGTAGCCCTCAGTCAGTTGCAGGATACAGCCCCAGCATGATCCATAAGGCCCTTCCTGGCTAGTAGCTCCTTACCTTTTAGCTCATTTTCCATGCTTTCCCCAGTACGCTACACTCTCTCTGGTTTCGGTGTCTATGCATAAGTTGTTTTTTGTTTCTAGAAGCCACTGTTACTTCATTCATCTGTTTCATCTTTCCCAATATGATATAGTTTGGCTGTGTCCCCATCCAAAATCCCATCTTGAATTGTAATCCAATAATCCCCACGTGTCAAGGGAGAAGCCAGGTGGAGGTGATTAAATCATGGGGGCAATTTCCCCCATCCTGTTCTCATGATAGTGGGTTCTCATGAGATCTGATGGTTTTATAAGTGTTTGGTAGTTCCTCCTGCGTTCATTCTCCTTCCTAGCGGCATGTGAAGAAGGTGCCTTGCTTCTTCTTGCTTCTTCCCCTTTGTCTTCTGCCATGATTGTAAGTTCCCTGAGGCCTCCCCAGCCATGAGGAACTGTGAGTCAATTAAACTTATTTCCTTGGCCAGGCGCAGTGGCTCACGTCTGTAATCCCAGCACTTTGGGAGGCCGAGGCAGGCAGATCCCCTGAGGTTGGGAGTTCGAGACCAGCCTGACCAACATGGAGAAACCCTGTCTCTACTAATAATACAAAATTATCCAGGCATGGTGGTGCTTGCCTGTAATCCCAGCTACTCGGGAGGCTGAGGCAGGAGAATCACTTGAACCCGGGGGGCAGAGGTTGCAGTGAGCCAAGATTGCACCATTGCACGCCAGGCTGGGCAACAAGAGCGAAACTCCATCTCAAAAAAAAAAACACCAAAAACAAACCAAAAAAACCCCTCTTTCCTTTATAAATTGCCCAGCCTCAGGCAGTTCTTTATTGCAGTGTAAGAATAGACTAATACACCATTAGAAATCAGAGCTGGTGCTTCCTTCTAGGAGCTCTCCTGTCTTCCTCTACTCTCAGCTGCTTTGGGGAGTTAGGTGTCCCTTTCATGTGCTCCCACAATCTCTGTGCTTCCCCGACCTCATTGTGTGTCTCCCCTACATAACTGAAGTTTTTGAGGGCAGGGCTTGTGTTAACTAAAGTCTATATGCAGCTCTGGAGGACTAGTACAGTGGCTGACACATAACAGATGTTCAATAAAAGTTCATTTAGAGAAAGAGCATGATGTTTTCCAAGGTCAGAGTTTCTCATACACACAGGAAATTAAAAAGCATGTGTGGACAGCAGTGTTTCCACAGTATTTCCATATTTCATATTTAAAATCAATCTTTCTATTCCTAATTATGTTACATTTAAGTGAAATTAAGGGGAATGATTTACTAGCAGTCTGTTCTTTCCTCGTTAGTTATATAAAGAGAGTAAAGCTCTTTATAATGGAGCAATTCCCCCTCCATTCCAGAGATCCTCAAACTTGATGGCACATTAGAATCAGCGGGGGTGCTTTAAGATATACTATGCTTGGGTCCTACACACATACACAATGTGTGTGTTGTGTTGCTTCCAAATGTTCTGCAGAATAAGTTATGCTCATTGGCTTTGTTATCGTTACCCATTCCCATCTCAGCTGAGCACTCAACCTTGCTCCTTTTATGCATCTGCAGTCAGCTCATTTTCCCGCTTCTGGCTCCTCTGTAAACTTCACCACTTGCCTAAGTCCTCTTCCCTTTCCTTGGCTTGTACTGCAGCTCCTGCCCCTCATGAATCAGTTTCTATTTGTACTGATCAAATCGCAGACATGAGCTTGCCATTTTGAATTTCTAGTTTTACCTATATTTTGCTTAATCTGATAACCTGACACTTCCCTAAGGATATTAAGTAGCTTATTAGATATTTTATTTAGGACTATGTTATGAAGAACCCAACTCATGCTGGTTTCAACAAAGAGATCATTTATATTTATAATTTATTGGCTTCCTTAATTGAACTGTCAAGGTAGTTTTTGCATTAAGCAAGGCTTGATTCAGGACTCAAATGGTATCACCAGCAGCCCTTTCTTGGCTGTCTTTGATATATTGACTATTTTCAGGCTAACCTCCTTAGAGGTAGCAAAGTGGCTGCCCCAGCTCCACACCACACTCTTCGTACTTTCAAATACGAAGAAGAGAGATGGCATCTTTCCTGGAATAGCCAACCAAAGTTTCATCAAACCTGGTCGATTTGGATTATGTACATTTCTCAGAATTGGGCCAGGATATTAATGTGTTGATTGACTTAAGCCAATCAAGATTTTTACCCCAGGAGCTAAGGGTGCAACTAACCCAAGCATTGACTGAGATGTGAAGGATGAAGCAGTGGCGAATTCCCCTAGGAGTAAAGAATGAATATAGCAAGGGCAAATAGCAAATATTCACTGTATTTTATCTGTCAAAAATATTATCTGTCAAAAAGTGTTCCATCAACATTTGAGTAGTACATATTTAATTCAAAATGTCATACATGTCGATATAGAAGAATTGTTTGATTGAACCATGTTGGACCATGTTGAATTTCTAGTTAAGTGAATGCCAGAAAAAGGTATAATATGTTTTATTTTTATAAACAATGTAAGAAGGCCAGGCACAGTGGCTCACGCCTGTAATCCCAAATTGGGAGGCCGAGGTCAGCAGATCATTTGAGGTCAGGAGTTCAAGACCAGCCTGGCCAACGTGTTGAAACCCTGTCTCTACTAAAAATACAAAAATTAGCTGGGTTTGGTGGTGGGTGCCTGTAATCTCAGCTACTTGGGAGGCTGAGACAGGAGAATTGCTTGAACCCAGAAGGTGGAGGTTGCAGTGAGCCTAGATTGCACCACTGTACTCCAGCCTCGGCGATAGAGTAACAGTCCATCTCAGGAAAAAAAGGAAGGGAGGGAGGGAGGGAGGAAAGAACTTGTGTCATTGAATTTATGAATTTAAGCTTTTTTGCAAATATTAAAACTTACTTTACTAAATATTAGAATGGTACAGTAGAGTCTGAAGACTGACTTCAAATTGATGCTTTGCCATTTAACTACCTGGATGACCCCGAATAAGTTATTTGTTTTCTTTGATCACTGGTTTTGTTTTCTGCTAGATGCAGATGTAACTAATACATCTCAAAGTTTGTGAGTATCAAATGAGATAATGTGTTAAAGCATAAACAGATGGTCCCTGACTTACAATGGTCCAACTTACAAGCTTTCTTTTGACTTTACGATTGTGGGAAAGCAATACATGTTCAGTGGAAACTGTATTTGGAGTGTTAATATGACCATTCTGTTTTTACCTTCAGTATACAATTCAATAAATTACATGAGATATTTAACACTTTACTGTAGTATAGGCAGTAAAGTGCCCAACTGGGCTAACAAAAGTGTTCTGAGCATGTTTAAGGTAGGCTAGGCTAGACTACAGTGTTCAGTAGGTTAGGTATATTAAATGCATTTTCGACTTAAAATATTTTCAGCTTACGAATGGGTTTGTCAGGATGTAACCACATCACAAGTTGAGAAGCATCTGTAATGAAAAGTCAGAGTTAATTGTTATATTCAATTTTCCTACCTCATTGGATTGACTTTACCTGGCCAAAGAAAATATCGTCATAGTTTAAATATAATTCTATTTTACTAGCACACTGCCTTTATTACTTAAAACGTCTTTTGTTTTCACGTTTTATTTTGGCTAAAGAAGCCTCAGAGTGGCCTATATTAGAAATATGTAACAAGATATTTTAGGATAAAATAAGAAGAGGTGTGCTGTTCACTCACAAAATCCGAGTCACTGCCACAATTAAGAATAAAAGCTCGGGCTTCTGGGAAGCAAAGGCAAAAAGACAAACACAGCTAAATGCACAGCTCTCATTTTGTAATAGCAGAAAGTATATCATTCAAGAGGAATGACAACTTTGCTTAGGGCAAATCTCTAAATAGAATATATTCCATCAATCTTTCTGTTAAGGGGTGTTGAACAGCATAATGGACCATTGTACCATAAAACTTAAAGGACCCAATAAGATTTGAAACTATTTTGGACAGTTTTCAATGGAGGTGCAGTCTATCCTGGGTTTGAATCTGCCGTTCATTCACTGTACAACACTGGTAATTTATTTAGCTTCTCTGAGGCTCAGCCTTTTTGTCTCTAAAATGGGAATAAAAAAAAATAGTACCTCCCCAATGGGGTTATTATGAGGATTAAACAAGAGAATGTAGTTGAAGAGATTGGCACAGTGCTCTGAATGCACTAAGTACTTAATAAATGTTGGTTGTTAAATAAGAATTATAAATTCTATCCATAAATATTTATTACTGTAACTAGATATCTGAAAAAAAATATTAGCAGTGAGATAATTTTACTGTGATTAAAGAAAGCATGTGGTTGAATACTGAAAAATATGGTCCTTCAACTAGATAAAAAGAAACCTAACCAGCTGGAAATCTAAAGGAGAAAAATGAAAATATTGTTCTGGTTCTCTCTATGAGCCAATTAAAATTTTCTGTTATTTTTTAAAACAAGTCCATTTTGGACTAGAACTGAAAGTCTCCAACCTACTGTGAGTAGAAAAAGAGCCTATGGTAAGAAGGCTCAAAAAGCTAACTGACATATGTGAATCCAGGATAGACCTCATAACTTACAGTTTCCCAACAGTTCCTGCACCTTAGAATTCTGCTTCGATGTGTGTAGACTCAATAACATGTTGTAGGCAAGTTGATGTGTTCCAGCCATCCACTTATATAAACACTATTGTCTTATAGGAGACTATACATTCTGACTCCAGTTTACCAAAAAAAAAAAAAAAGAAAGAAAGAAAGAAAAAAACGGAGTAATTGTACTAACTCTAGATATAATGCAAAATAAGAATACCTAGAGTATTTCACATACTAATGTCTTGATGGTAGATAGCTTTTTAAGTTGGTCCCTTAAATAATCCAAGTAACAGAATATTTGGAATTATTAAATGTTAGCACTGAAAGGAGTTAGGAATTTGTAAGGGTCAGCTTAATACAGTCCCCCCCCCCTTTTTTTTTATTTTCTTTTTAATTTAGGTATGAAAACGAAGGCCCACATGCAATTGGCTAGTTAATAATAAAATGAAACCTTGAAATTATATTTGCTTACTCCTAGTCTGATACGTCTTTCACCTCACCACAGGGTGTTTGTTTTTTGTTGTTGTTCGTTTTGGGGGTTTTTTTGGTCATTATTTGTTTTTGTTTCTAGCTATTGTTGACTTTTAATATTTGCATTTCACAGGACAAGAACACCCTTTTTTTCCAAGTATTCTGTGATTGAGAACTCTAGTACACTCTATCTTTTAGCAAGTTGGAACTAACTTTTTTTCTTTTCTTTTTTTTTTTTTTTTTTGAGATGTAGTTTTGCTCGTGTTGCCCAGGCTAGAATGCAATGGCGCAATCTCAGTTCACTGCAACCTCTGCCTCCTGGGTTCGAGCGATTCTCCTGCTTCAGCCTCCCGAGTAGCTGGGATAATAGGCACCCGCCACCACGCCCAGCTAATTTTTCTACTTTTAGTAGGGACGGGGTTTCACCATGTTGGCCAGGCTGGTCTCGAACTCCTGACCTCAGGTGATCCACTTGCCTTGGTCTCCCAAAGTGCTGGGATTACAGGCGTGAGCCACCGAGCCCGGCCTGGACCTAACATTTTTATAAACCCCTGATTTGCTCAACTAAATGTGAACTTCCAGGTTAGTTGGCTTTGATTGGAGACCCCCATACAGATGGCAGGGGAAGTTATAGTGGTACAATATCACACAACTACTCACCTGGAGTTCTGTAGACCTACTTGAGTTTGTATAAAAGACAGCTTCTTTGGCTTGACCTTTTTACTTGTCTACTGGTGGAAAGCCACAGTAGACACGGTCTCAAAGAACTGCCACCACCCTGGTCCCAAGGCCGACCTCTCCACAGCCATCGCTCAAAGCGTACAGTGGCTAGGGTTGAGGCAGCAAGGTGTTGAGAAGAGGGTATGGCAGAAATTACCAATGCCAGGACTAAAAGGACCTGCCAGCTAGTGGTGAATTTGGATTTCCTCTTTCGTCAGCAATACTGTAAGTCCTCTTATCCCCCAGTTTTCTGCACCAGCTCCCAGGATGCAATTAAAAGGAAAGTGATCCCAAAAGCTGCTTCCAGGACAGGGCTTACGATATACCAAAGTTCAAAAAATAATTACAAAACAGATTCAGTGTAAATGGCAATATCATGTATATATCTGCACTTCTGAATTGTCTACCTTTTATATAGTATGATTTGCATAATAAGACATAAAAGGAGTAAGTGCTACTTTTTTTCAAAAAGGCTATGACTGGGCCAGAGAAAATTTGGATGACTGCATTGTTCAAAATCTGGTTGGCTCTGATAGATATAGTTGTAGATATAGATATAAATATATTTTTTAACCATGTCTTCTGGTTTAAATATAAACACTGAATTTTAGAAATCCCGGTTTATGATAGGTACTGCCTTTTAGGGTGTTTGTCTCCATTACATCTAGTTCTAAAAAGATACGTAGTTCTCTATCAGTTTAATTTCAGTTTTCTTGTTAGGCCATTTTGGCGATCATCCCCTACATAGTGTAATGACAACTACTTTTATATCATGTGTCTTCATTACTTTGGTGTGGTCTGTATTGTTATGTATATAACAGAAAAGTCACCATAAACAAGTTAAAAGCAATTTGATGCAAACTGCCTATTATCCAAGTTTTGCTAGCAGTGAAACAGAGATACATTTCATGAGAGAGGATTACTGAGAAGACAGCTGTCATTTAACATTCCTAACACTGGGAAGAACCATAAAGCTAGATGGCTACTCTAAAATGTTATTGATCAGTTCAGAGCGTTCAGTTAATTATGTTAAGTTTTCATTGATTTGAAGTAGTTTCAGGGGAGACCTCTGCATTAGTGAAATGTTTCCATTTTAAAAATATTTTTTAAAGGAATATAGTTTATTTCTTTCAAGTAATCACACAAATTTAGTATTCCAAAGAACCTACTTTGTGATTATTTAAATGAATAGATAAGAAATATTTTCTAAGGCATCAATAAGACTTTAAAATGAAAACATCATTGTTTAACCACAGAAAAAAATTGTAACCTATCTGGTAATTAAAGCAATACAAATTTAAATTTCAATAAAGTGTTATTTTCACCTATAAAATGACTAAAATGTTTGAATGGAGAATACTGAGAGCTGGATAAGCGTGTGAATTTTAGAAAGAGGCTAACAGTTCATGTCATTTAGCTCAGCAAATCAGCTTCTGGAAATGTATTTTGAGGAAATAATCTCAAAGACAGAAAGATCTCTTTGCACAAAAATGTTCACTGCATTATTATCAATAATAGAAGAAAAAACTTAAATATCCATCATTAAGGAAATTAATTATATAAGTAAATCACAGTGTACACGTGCAGTAGATTAATACCCAGCTGATAAATGTGATTTACGCAGAATTTATAACAGTGTGGAAAACACTCCTTATTAGGAGGAAAAAAATAGTAACAATTTTGTATAAGTTAGGAAGTCAGCCCTATTTTGGAACTACATATTAATGAAGATGGAAGGAGATGCTGAAATTTTAAAAATCTCTTAAGCTCAGCCATTTTACTTAAGGTCTTATTTATGCTAATATGTAGTCATTCCTTTTTATTATTATTGCTTATACAAAAGTAAAAGTAAGCTGTTCTCTTTCCAGATTATCTCACATGCCAAGTTATGAGGGTGATAATAACATTTTTATCTTAAAGCAGAAATATCTTTAGATAACACATTTAAGTTTTCCAAATAATTTCACTTCATTATCCTTTTTTATTTGTGTTTTTCAATGTATTATTTGTGTATCTCATGATTTTGCTGCGTTACTCTTCTGGAAGAAATTATATTTCCTGGTAATTTCTCCTTGCTTGCACATCTGTCTACCCCCCACAAAACTCCACAAAACTGGAATTCTGAGATGGTATTTAGTAGCTGTTAGGAAGTCGAACCTATATATTTGTTTTAATTTTTTTTTTCAGAGGTTCTACAGAGCATGGGGATTATTTAACAGTTTTTAAGCACACACGATCCATTTACAAAGACAAAGCACCTTGTGTTTCTGTAGTTATTTTTATGTAAAGCTATTAAAGGAACAGGAAACATCTTTCGGCAGCCTTTCTCCCTACAACTGCCCCCAAAAATAGTCATTAGTATTAAACATAACAGAGACTAAAATTGTTTTCCATAGATCCTTGGAGAAAGGCTGCAAAGTAACACTAAAGCATTTGGGGTTATTTATAATAAAGCCTGTGCAAAAGAAACAAGATGCCAATTCACGTGTCAGGCAGACAGTGGCAGCTGCTTTGTTACTATGTGGCACTGTCCCATCCTAAATCAAGTGGGAAATGGGTACTGTTTGACAGATACTGTCATCAGTACAAACATTATTAAAGTAATTAAAAAGCTTCTTCTTTTTTCTAATCTTAGGGACAGGCTGTTGGTTTGTTCGGGCTTTCCCAGCCCTGGTGCTCAGGACTCCATGCATATTCCTACACCAGATTTTTGATCTAGCCAAGCCTGAGCTACGGTTTTTTTATCCCAGTGGGACAGTGTAGCTATGTTCTTGGCGTTTTCTGCCTATTACCAGTTAGGGTCTGTGAACAGAATCTCCATTTGTGAGAACCTCATTGTGGATAGCACGCAGTGGTCTTTTCATTTTGATTGATGGTTCTGGTTCTGCACCATCTGGCTTCTGATAGGCTGCATTAATCATATCCTGAACTAAGAAAGTGTAGACATGTCTGCTTAATATGTACCCATACATAATGTAGCATTAGTTATTCATTCAGCTTGCAAAACAGTCATAATGTATGCAAGGTCTTTATATAGTAAAACATAAATATTAATATGTGACCCATTAATGCTGTTTTTACTTGTACTAACCTCCCACTAGTACATTTGTTTATGAAGATTGAATAATTAAGAGAAAGAAGGCCATGTGCACATTTACATGAACACATATAGTTTTGCTAATGTCTCCTATAAATTTAGAGTGATGTATGTCTGAAATACTTATTTGCTCATATTTACTTTATATATATATATATCTTTAATTGCCTCTTGAAATACAGGTTAAGTGCAGGCTGCAATACAGATTAATTTTTTCTCATGTGAACTGCTTGCATCAAATGTAGGTCATCCATTTGCCGGGGTCATGGGGGCGTATGTGGCTGTGCTCTTTTGTGCTGCCTCTGGCTGGGCCCACTCTGTCCCCTGCTGTGTGATAATGTCAAGAAAAAAAGAGGGGCCAGCAGAGGCCAGATAGGAATTCAGAAGTCAAAGAAAGTTTGCTCCAGATTTAGGACTATCATACTTATCGGTAGCTCAAATTCCGTTTTAGAAATTTGCTAGGACCTTTTCCATTTAAGAGAGATTTAGTGTGCATTAATCATAATCCTTTCAGTACCTAGAGAAGGGAGGGGAAGGGGATTTAAATTCTCCTGGGAAGTTACCTTGTACAAAATTGCTGGAGCATATTTCTTGAGATAGCAAATTAAAACCATAACTTCATAAAACACATTTTATGTTTTATTAATTATGTTTTGTCATAACAACACTGTATTCCTATGTGGTTACATCTTCTTGTATGTGCCCCAAATTCAAAGCATGTGTTTTAATGAATTATACTATTGCAGAATAAGTGAAGATTAATGCTCGCCTGCTGCAGAATACAAAACACAATCCATGCTGTAACAGTAATCAATCATCGAATAATGCATGGGAAACAAGGCAAATCGTCATAGTTTTTGTTGAGAAATAAGTAAACTACAGCTTCTGCTTAAAAGGTGATTGCAGTGAGGTTTAGTCACATAAGCTCTATGAGCAATACCAACAGAAATTGTATAAAATGTAATGCAGGGATCCAAAATGACATCTTAAGAGTTTCAAATACTAAGGTAACACCATGTAGAAAGCTGGAAAAAATAATTTCAGAAAATTAGGACTTCAATGTCCAGCTCCCCCCTCTCTTATTTTAAAACTACTTTTAACTGTTTTTTCCAATAGTTTAGATCCTGTTACTGCTTAACTTCTTCTATTAAGTGCTTTTTAAAAATAGGCCCACCCCTAAGAACACTGCATTGACAAACCAAACTAGAGAGTAGGAAATGTTATATATAAATAGTCTATGACCATGAGCTACTGATGTAGTTCTAGGAATTTGCGAAGAGTGCTAATTTTGCTCGGAGAAGGCAGAGTTTGTGTCTTGACTTTGCCTCCAAACTAGCTGAATGATCTTAAAAACAGGTTTATACTGACTGGCCTATTTCCAGATTAACCCTCATTTTAAGATATAATAGCTGAGTGAGCTTTTTGTCTTAAAAAAAATAATGTTTAATAACCTCAAGCCTGGTTTCTTATCTTGAAATGGAAGATCATCCCTGCCCTTAGTTTTAGTTGTTTGTGAGGGCCACATGAGATAATGCATGTGTTATAAACTTTTAAGTACTATAAAAATATATGTACTGTCATTTTTATTGATTAAACTTTCCTGGATTTCATCTGCTGCATTCATGAGAGTATGCACGATGATACATTCTCCTCCCATGTCACAGTAAATTTTAAGAACCAATAAAATGATGAATACATGTGTTTCCTGGTGCCTGAATTTCTCTTCTGTAAGTTCCCTCTAGAGTTTACAGGAGAGGTTAAAAACTGCTTTTCCCCTGTAAGGGACCATATGCTAGTTCACTACATAATTACAGCATAATTTAATTTTCTTCTTCCAGCAACATAGAAACTATTGAACTGTGCTTCTTTAAAATTAAGGGCTTTCATCCGGAAGCTGGGACAGGACTGAAAGGGAAGGTATTTTAAACCAAACCATTTCATTCGCTCAGGAAGGCAGTGCCAGAAAGACAGCTTTCAAGAGGCCAGTCCTCCGCTCCTCCATTGGAGAACGGGTGCCGTCCAGGAGGGGGGCATGAACAGATGGATAAGTTAGAGAACCTGACAGCTTTCCTCTCCCTCCCCGAGTCGTCAGTAGACTTTGATTCGAAATGTAATAAACTCCCAGAATGCCAAATAAACCTCTTACAAGTATATAAATACCAAAACACAAGGGATTTTCTTATTTGTAACATTTTAATGAATCTTAATGTTTTTGCATTATCATGAATATATCAGTGTTTACATTGGTATTGCCTCTTCTTCATATTACCAGCTTGTCCGAAGGACAACCAGGTTATGTATAGTTCTCCAACTCAGGGAAATCACTATAGGCCATGTTTTCTGTTTACTTAGACTTTAAGTGAAGTTAGGTGTCCTCTGTATGCTTGTACCTAGTGTCATAGCACAGGATTTATATGCATGTAAACAATGTGTTTGTAATAGGACTCAATAGTCTTTATATATAGTTTTTTAAAACATTCACTTATTGTCACTATATGCAAGACATTGAAAATACAAACAATAAGATTCTGTGTGGTCCCATGTGTTGACACACTCTCAGGCTGGTGGGGAGGATGGAGATGAACAGCTAATTTTAATTCTAAGATTCATATGTAATGCCATTACTACCACTAGTAGTAATTACTGTATTATTAGTAGTAGTGTTAACAGCAAAGCATAAATGTGTTTTAAAGGAACCTTGTAATAAAAGTTTAACTGAAGGTCATTCGAAACTTTGAAAGCACAAATTATTCACTGCTAGATTCATGCTTGAAAGTGGTTGTGGGGACCATGACTCATTAATTATTTCATTCAAATAAATCTATTGCTCTTTCCCCTAAGAACTAAAAATGTGTACTTCTTTTTTTCTAAGATCAATATTTAGAGGTTTCTCTAAACTGTTGTGGTTCTTGTGTCAACTTCCCAAGAACACGATGGTCCCAAGGTACCTTTTTGAGTTTCATATTTGCCTTAAATTGTAACCAAGAAAACCAAGTGGATACCCATCCAAATAACTGTCCAGTGCTTTTTCCTTCATAGCACTGAACTCGTATGTGTCATTTCTTTGGATGCCTTCTCAAATCATAAAGGTAACACGGAGGAATTACTTCCTAGCTGTCTCTCCTATACTGCAATAATTATTGCCCTCTGCTCTTCCCAAAGGCCTCCAAGATTACTGACAGCCCTGACCAATGTCTACCATTGCCATCCCCTTGCCCCCACCCCTTACTAAAGTGTCCCACCCCATACCCTTGAATACAGATTAGAATCAAAGCAGTAACTATTGGGAGGAGAAGGGGGTTGGGATGGTCATGCATTATGCAGAGTTTGTCAGCATTAATGTGAGCAAAAGGTCACCAAGACTCATCAGATTCACAATGGAGAAAGAACATCATTCTCTGCTTTTAGAAATTCCTTATTTTATAGTTTACCTAGTATGCTGCAATTATTTAATTTCGAGTTAAAGATACTGTTCTTGGTGAAAAACCTATTTATTTTTAATCGTAGTTGATTAACCTGTATATTCCTAGTTGTGAGTTATTTCAGTTATTTACAGTTTGTACTTGACCGTCACAGCCAAATGCAGATTTATCATATAAAGGAAGGAATTATTCTCCTTAATTTGTTTTCTTTTTCACAGCCTGTTATGGTTTTTAAAAGGAGTTAAGGCATGAAAAAGCCCTGAAACAATAGGCTAAAGTCATCCTCTGAATATGTGAGATATTTTATCGTTTCAGAGAATCTTTATAATTTAGGGATGTTTTAAGAAATAAAACACGTATAGAATGGAAATTTTTTTCTTTTTTAAAACAATCATTTCATTAGGTTTCTTTATTAAAGAGCCTATTCACAGGGTAAAATGACAGCATGATAGCTGTTTAAGCTCATTGTTTTCAGATGGCAGAAACACAGACTAATAAAAGGAAAAGCCTCTAATATAGTTAATATAACCAAATGTTAGAGGAGGTAGGAAGATGCTTGTCAGAATCAAATAACTTACAAGCCACGGTGTCCATATTTTTCCCAGGAGTGAAAAGCCTTAATATCACAGCTATTCAATTTTCCATTCCACAAACATCCATTGTTTATAAACATTTCTAAACCAACTCTCTGTGTAGCATACACATATGCCTTGTGCTCAAAGACAGTTTCCCCTTGTTCCTTTTAGTCTCTTTTCAGCTGTATTCTTGCTGTTTTATTCATCTTCCCCCTTTTCCCTTTCACATTAACAATGTAATTCACTTTCATATGTATTCCTAGAGTTGTATTTTTGTTTCAAATGATGATTGCATCCCTCAACCCCAAAATGTCTGGGTAAATAGTTTATGGCCATCTGTATTCTGTCATGCAAAAGAAGATGGTTCTTCCAAATAAATTCAGTGACTCAGCCATAATCACCAACGTACGTGTGTGTGTGTGTGTGTGTGTGTGTGTGTGTGTGTGCTGGGGGGAACTATCATTTTATAATTTCAACTTCAGGCAACGACAACCCAGAGCTTTTTAAATGCCCATCCTTTCACAAACATAATTTTATTTCTAACATTTTTGTAATCCAAATGTGCTAAAACATCTAGGCAGTATGCTGTGTATCAGAAAGAGTGCGTGCTTTGCAGCCAAGTGAACCTGGCTTGGAAAATGCTTTCTCTCATTGACTAGCTGTGAAACTTTGGGCACGTTTCCTAATCTATCTGACCCTCACATTTGTCATCTGTGAAACAGGGAAAATAGTATCTACTCTGTGAGAAATAAAACTCTGAAAACCACTGATTCATAGTCAGTACTCATCAAATCTCTCGCCTATTTCCTTTCCCTTTCTTCTAAATAATTTCTTGGATAATATGTTCAGTAGTCTAGACACTTGGAAATGCTGAATTATTAAATATTTTCATGTTTCGTTTCTCACATCTTTCAATGGCAACTGAAAAAAAAAACATTACCATAAGACACAAGCACCTGGACACTTATAAGCATGGATTAACTCAGTCAAGCCCATTTATATACATGGGGTCAAAGTCAGGTCCCACCCCAGAGAACATTGTGAAGTCAAGTCTGCCTCCTCCGGCAGTGAGCTTCTCCTTTCCCCCTCTGTGTGCCCTTCTTGCTGCTTATGGACTCGGCGACCTCGCACTGTCTCCAGTCATCCAGTCAAGCCTGCTTTCAAGAGAGAATGTGAGAAGCACGTCCATTACGAGATATACATTATTGAAAAGGGTCAATAGGAGAATCTCCCTGGCTATTTTCATTTTAACAGAAGAGATGGGATTTAAGCCAAAGTATTAGCTACTAATTGTTGATTCTCATGTGTTAGTGAACCTTTCTGTTTTCCAACAGACTTTCTGGAACATGTCAATTATGGAGTCCCTGAAAATTGCTTTTAATTGGCTCTTTCGCCTTAAGTGGCTACTTTTGATGACTTCTGACCCACCAAAGAGATCCACAAATCACTGGAAACTGTTCCCTTCTGGCAGAGGCCCATTTCACTTGTGACCAAGTCGTCCGGTAAAATGCACAATGTCATCAAGGAAGGGAATTGGAAACAGAACAGAGGATGTTACTTACAGCAGAACTACTAGCTATGGTTATTCCTGGTCATCAACATGTCCCAAGAAAGACTTAAAGAGCAAGAAAAGGTAGAGGAAAATAACTTCTACCTTCAGTGCAAAATCAGTTTTACTGTGCCTTTCCTTTCCTTTTTTTTTCCTTGAAACAGGGTCTCGCTCTCTCACTCAGGCTAGAGTGCAGTAGTGTGAACATGGCTCAGTGCAGCCTCAACCTCCCAGGTTCAAACAATCCTCCCACCTCAGCCTTTCGAGTAGCTAGGACTACAGGCACGCAACACCATGTAACTAATTTTTAATTTTTTGTAGAGATGGGGTCTCACTCTGTTGCCCAGGCTTGTCTCAAACTCCTGGGCTCAAGCGATCCTCCTACCTCAGTCCCCCAAAGTGCTGGGATTACAAATGTAAACCACTGCTCCCACCCTACTGTGCCTTTCTTTAAAGTCTTTACTTTTAGAAAATATCTGAAAGCAAATGAAAATCTTGTTAATAATGAAGACAATGTATTACAAGCAAAAATATCTTTTTTCCACTCAGGTAAATTACAAGGGTATTTTCTTCACAATCCCTAATAAGGGAAAGACTGCAAAAACGCACAGATAATTGTTGATAATCTCAGCTTTCTGCTGACTTTTTGCTTCTTTCTTTGTTGTACTGTTCTGATAGAGGATTTGGGTAGATACGGAAGATCAAGGAGAAGTAATATAGAGGAATTCACTTAATTGCTAAATGCTCCCATGAAACATATGAATGATACACTGTCCAACACTGGATTATATACTGCCTTGTGTGCTCACTTAATTATATCTTAGCAACTATACTGTACATTTCTCAGGGGAAAGGACGATGTCTTATGTCTTTGAACATCCTTAAAGGAACCTAGGCTAGTAGTTGACATTGAATAGTTTCTAAGTAAATTCTTGCCAACTGGAATTGTATTTATGGTAAAGCTACTTGCAAATTACTTGCATTGAGACCAAATGCAAACACTAGAGGAGCCAGACGTGGTTTTCTTTGGACACACCTTGGATGTGGCTGATGTCCTCCCCACCTGCCTTGGGCATACCTTTATGATAAAACTTTAATTCAGTCAAACTAGTATCACTGCACGTTTTTAAGAGACTTGTCCACTTTCTGACCAAATTATCTATCTACCGGAGGTTCTCAGTCAGGGTTGGTGTCACTCTATCAAGGGGGTATATGGAAATAGGGAGGGGTTGGTTGTTGCTAGTGGTACTACTGGCATTACGCTCCTAGGGGCCGGAGATGCTAAACATCCTAAATGTTGCACAGCACAGTCTGTCACAGCAAAGCATTGTTGTGCTCACAGTATCACTAGCACTCAGCATTAAAATACACTGGATTCCTTAAAAACTTGTCCTGCTTACTAAATGTATTAGTCTGTTTTCATGCTGCTGATAAAGACATACCTGAGACTGGGAACAAAAAGAGGTTTAATTGGACTTACAGTTCCACATGGCTGGGGAGGCCTCCGAATCATGGCGGGAGGCAAAAGGCACTTCTTACATGGCAGCGCCCGGAGAAAATGAGGAGAGAAGCAAAAACGGAAACCCCTGATAAACCCATCAGATCTCATGAGACTTATTCACTATCTCGAGAATAGCATGGGAAAGACCAGCACGGGACCCATTACCTCCCCCTGGGTCCCTCCCACAACACATGGGAATTCTGGGAGTTACAGTTCAAGTTGAGATTTGAATGGGGACACAGCCAAACCATATCACTACACAAGCCTTATATTTTACCACTCCCCCCTTGCACGCTATATTTAATCCTTACTGAGCTACTTCGTTCTGGATCATGCCAAGCTCTGTCTACTTCTACATCTTTGCAGATTTTATTTCTTAGGCTCCTGACCTACTTTCTCTTCTAGCAAATGTTTTTTCATCCTTCAGGACTCAGCCCAGGCACCTCCACGAAACCTTTGCTTCTCACAAACCCAGCCTGGAATATCTGGAATAAGCACTCTGTGCTTCCCTCTGCCGTGACATTTGTCCCAGTGAATTGTGGTTATTTATTTTCATGTCCTCCCACTAGACTAAAAGCTACTTAAGAATAAGGTGTATGTCCTAGCAATTCACTCAGTGCCTGACACATAGTGGGTACTTAATAATTTTTGAATGGATGACTCAATCAGTGACATTGTCAGACAGGAATTAGTTCATTTGACAGACATTCACTGTGTATTCCTCATAACTTTATGCCAAGGAAGAGTCTTGGCATGAAGCAACACTGGCATTACAGATGGGGAAGAAACCTTAGGAGTGAGGTAGGAAGAAGGGGTAGAGAAATTATCCACATAAGAGGGTTAGCTCAGGCTTTATTCGCTCAGTAGCCCTTAAGACTGTGAGTGGGATATGGTAGTAGGAGGGACCCAGCCAACACTGTTCAAAGTTTGGAGCTTGGACCCAGCCAGTCCACAAACATATTGACCCAAAATGAGGTAACTACGGAAGTTGGAGTAAGCATTTAGAAATTTGACAGAATAATTTTGTGTCTCTTAAATCTTATACTGAAAACTTTGGTGCTTGTCTTTAATGCCATTTTTTCTAGTCATTAATATTTATCATATCTTATAAATCAGTTGGTTCCTGGTGGATCTGAAATTTTTCTTTCCAAAAAAAAGAAGGAAGGAAAAACATTTAAATAGCTGGTCCTCAGTACTGTGCACCAGACTGGTCTAGGTGTTCCCAGCAGTGACTCTGTTTTGTACCAGATTCCAAGTTAGATGCCAAAGAATCAGAAACTTGCTGCCAGTTCTTTCCTTGCTTTTCTCCCCTCCTGGCAAGAGGATGGCTTACTTGAGATAGAGGCAAGCAGGTAGGACAGGGTCCTCTCTGAGTGACTAGCATTCTAGGTAAGGCAATAATACTTAGCCAGAGCTGCCATATGAAGAAAAAAAAAAAAATCTGCTCATCTGGATCAAGCCAGTCTGGCAGGAGACTGGGACACCATAGAATCTGGGGTGCCCAGTTTTTACCCAAACAGCAGAATTTATGGTACTAAGTCTAGCACCTACCTCCTGGTGGACTGGTGACCGCCAGTGTACCCTCCATTCTGATGATGATGAGCTCAAGAACTAAATGAGACTGGCTGGATTCATAGGCTAAGGACCCTCATTGGCAGCAACTCAGCAGGTTATGGGAGGCAGTGGCCGACGTGTCTAGAATAAGAGGAGCATAGTGCCAGGTATTATGAAGATTCAGACATGAGCAGTGTTGTTGACAATTTGAACCAAAAGCGTGGACCAAAGTACAAATAGAATGCTTTAGGAGAAAAAGAGAAATACAAAATGTAATACTGCAACCTTAAAGAGTAAATATGAACTAGTTTGTGTGCCAATTCAAGCAAGGCAACGTTACTTTTACAATTATTGGAAGAAGTTGAAGATGGTAATGGTAGTGGTACATTTATTGACTGTAAAGTAAGAAACAGTATGACCCTCATAAAGATTGTTTATGTGTAGCAGGGTTGAAGTGCCATGTGATAAAACTCGTAAGCTTTACTTACAAGAGTTCTAACTAGTGTAGAAAAAAATCCTGCCAGACAGTGTGTCTGCTTTGTTTGGAATAGAAGCATAAATATCTAATTTGCCTTGTTACAGAGAAGAATGCATGATCTATGCAGCATGTAGCCAAATAATCATTCTATCAGGCTCAAAATGTAGGGAACATAGTTAATTTGCTGCTTTGCCCTAATCCTTATTCTCAGATGGTGAAACAAAAATCTCTACATTTGTACTTCATTTAGTCATATTTCACCTCTTAGAAGCTAAAAACACAATTTTGCCAGAAGATCAAAAATAAAAGCAGCCAATAGCATAAGTCAGGATACCCTAAATTAGGAAAGTTAGAAATACACACAGTAACAAATCTTTAAAAGTTTGTTTTTCTCTGAGCATTTCTCTAGTCTGTGGTTTTTTTTTTCTTTTCCATTTAAGTGTTGTGTCATGAAAGCAAGTGTGTCTGTAATGATGAACATGTCTCAGGAGTGTAGGGCAGGACTCTATAAACCTTTAATACTAGCATTTCACCACAAAAGTTCCTTTGTTAATTTTTCTGTTGAAGAAAAATGGGGGTGACTAGCAGCCTTAGACAAAAGCTTAGTTTTTGTTTTCAAGCAAAATTGACTTGATGTGGTGTAGGTTAGAAACTGATATTTTATTTTTTTAATTTGTCAGGCTTTTATTTTTTAGGTGGTGCCTTGCCCATATTAGATGTTTCAGTTTCCTAGTGTATTTGTAACACCCAAAAGCAAATGAATTTTTATGAAACCATAAAAATAATCAACTATACACTGTTATATAGAATGTTCATGTGCAGCATAATTGTTTAATGCTGTTTTCTTTCCACATTAAGTCAGCCTGAAAGGTTATTGATTGTCACCAACACTGTTTCTTAATGCCAGAATTCTCAAGACCTGTGTCTCAAGGGACCCTAGTCAGGAGGGTAATTGTGTATGTTGCTGCTCTCTGTTGAATACCCGGTGACAGCCTGTCTGGATCGACTCAGGTTGTAGAATGGTGCATTTCACGATGCTGAGTAGCCTGCCATTCTGGTGTAAAGTGGGAGTAGCCCCTCATTTATGGCTAAGGGAAGAGAGAGTTGGATGGTGAAAAACAGCACAATTTTAGTAGGTACGTTATATTCAGAAAAGACTGAGATACTATTCCATGCGAAGTTTTAAATTTTGCCTTAATTTATAGATATGTGCCCAAATCATCGTGTTAGTTACTTTCATTTGTGTAGTACTTTCTACAAAGCACTTTACCTATGAATTATCTCACCACCTAGCCAAATAACTCTCAAACAAGTTATTTGACTTATTTGATCCTCAGTTTTCTGATCTGTGAAAGTGACATAAAATTACACAGCGTCCTATTAGCCAGCCTCACAGAATTGTGAAGGTCAAATGCAATAGAGCTTAGAGATGCAACTGTTGTTTTCCCTGCAACAGAGTAAAGTCACATAAGTGAACAACTGTTCTTAAAGCAACTATTGAATGCTAAGTACTGTGCTGTGGTCAGCGGAGTCCAGTTTCATATACTGGGAATGGATTCTGGCATTCCTGTGACATTTTATACTGAATCACCTGTTTGTTCTTAAAAACTGAAGATGAGGCCAGGCATGGTGGCTCACGCATGTAATCCTAGCACTTTGGAGGCCAAAGTGGGCAGATTGCTTGAGACCATGAGTTAGAGATCAGCCTAGGCAACATGGTGAAACCCCATCTCTACAAAAAAATATCCAAAAAAAAAAAATTAGCTTGGTGTGGTGGCATGTACTTATAGTCCCAGCTACCTGGGAGACTCAGGTAGGAGGATCACCTGAGCCCAGGAGGTTGAGGCTGCAGTGAGCCATGATCATCATGCCATTGCACTCCAGCCTGGGTGACACAGTGAGACTGAGCTTGTCTCCAAAAAGAAAACACAAACAAACAGAAAAACCAGAAACGAAAAAGATGAGACCAGGCAAATTGAGTGTGGGGTGAGGAGGGAGATAAGGGATGTGCCCTAGCTTTACATCTTTTCTAAGATTTTCTGTTTGAAGTATTCTTATTTGCTATAAATCTGAGATTTACACAAAGTGATTTCAACCTCATGACGTGTCCAAAATAAGTTCTCGCTTGCTAGGCTTGAGCCCTAGGTGGTCATGTCCCGCTAGGCTGCCTAGAGCCTTCAGGATTATAATGTCTTACACATGTTTCTAGGAGGGCTGCAGAGCTGGGTGGCATGGAGCTCATTTGCATGCACTTGATTCACAGCCTCTATTTCCAGGCAGTCACATTTTCCTTCTCAGAACAATGTCCTAACTGTTGGAAGTGTGCAAATTTTCATGTTTGTTCTCAATGATGAAGAGCAGAAAGTCTATAAAAATGTTAAATTATGGTAATAAAGTAAATGTCTTCATTTACTGAACTGATCTTTCCACATTTAGAATAAATATCTCCTTTGTAGTAACTGCTTAGAAAAATTCCAAAAGCTTTGTGACATTGTTATGAGAGAAGATTTTTTTCCCCTCCTCTTGTGAAACTGGTTAGCAACATCTCAGAAAACTAGAATTCTCTAGTAACCCCTAGGTCAAGTGCCCATCTTCACACACATCTCTTTTATTCCACCTCACTTATGAAGGAGCAGCTTATTCTTAATTCCTGGCTGCTTTTAGGGGACCAAGTTAATCTCAACAAAGAATGGTAAATCAGATTTGCAATCTGTGATGTTAGGGAATAGAGTGATATCAAGTAATTAGAAAGAATCATACAGATCACCTTAACCACTTGACAGCCCAAAGAAGCAAAGTCTCTGTCTAAAATTACATGGCTGCCAATCTGGATAATGTAGCAGGATCCCATCTCTACAAAATATCAAAAATTCACTGGACCTGGTGGCACTTGTAGTCCCAGCTACTCAGGAGGCAGACATGGCAGTATCACTTGAACCCAAGAGTTCAAGGCTGCAGCAAACTATGATCACACCACGGCATTCACCCTGGGCTACAGAGTGAGATCCTGCCACAAAATAAAATAAAATTTACAGCTGGGCGCGGTGGCTCATGCCTGTAATCCCAGCACTTTGGGAGGCCAAGACGGGTGGATCACGAGGTCAGGAGATCGAGACCATCCTGGCTAACACAGTGAAACCCCGTCTCTACTAAAAATATAAAAAATTAGCCGGGTGTGGTGGCGGACAGCTGTAGTCCCAGCTACTCAGGAGGCTGAGGCAGGAGAACGGCGTGAACCCAGGAGGCGGAGCTTGCAGTGAGCCGAGATAGTGCCACTGCACTCCAGCCTGGGCGACAGAGCAAGACTCCGCCTAAAACAATAAAAAATAAAAAAATAAATAAAATTACATGGCTGGTTTATTGCTGATTCTATAGTTCAGTACTGTTGACACTAGGCAGCACAAAGAGTGGTATATCCTAAAGGTTCTAGTGGACTAGAATGTAACATTTTTTAATAAAATAAATGCGTCTGAAAACTGGCTTGGAGATTGTACCCTTCTAAACTGCTAATATCCAATGTTACATCTTTCTTCTCTCCTTAGTGGGTCTGGACTGCATGCACTACAGTTACCCGGTAAAATAAAACATCGTCAAATACTGCATTGAGTATCAGGGACCAGGCATTTGTCTGAGCTCCAACACATGCTTTCTGGGTCTTGGATTTTTCCCTGCTCTTAAATTGGAAAGATTAATTTAATCATTAAATTAGATGGCTGACATGAACAACTAATATCTTCATGGAGTACCATTCTTCCATAAAAATTGCCCCAAAAAAATCACAGTCCATGTCCCAGAGCCCAGGAGGAAAGGGTGTTTTTTATTTCTGACCCTAACCTTTCCAATCTGTCCTTCAAATTCAGATAGGTTCGGCTCAAAATAAAGGTGAAAAGAGCCAATTGGACCTTAAGGTTAAACATTGGAGAGAGGAGGAAAACATGTAGAATCATTTTGACAGCCTCTAGTGTTATTTGTAGGATAGACTGGTCCCTCTAAGATACTCTTGAATTTACCTTTCTATCCAGTATTTCTTCGGTTCTGTAATCAAAATAAACCTTCTGTTTTCCCCTACAGTTTTCCTGTCTGATTCAGATCCAAATCTACATTTTTGGAAGCCTGCACATATCCATGGTCCATCAGCAATAATGTTTATGGATGCCATGACCAAAGGCTTCTTCAGCAAGCACAGGCAGGGGATTGATTGGTTGGGCGGAAGTCAATACCTAGAACCTACAGTCCAACAGGTAGTCGCTTGCTGTGCAAGCATCACCAAATCCAGGCAAGGACCAATTCAAGTTTTTAACACATAAGGTCATTTTTTTCCCCAATGTTTCTGGATAAATAGAAAAGATAATTTTATTTAGTATAAAGAATGCTCAACCAGATAAAAACCTGGAAAGCTTGAGTCCACAACTTTATTAGTATGTTGCTTTTTCTTTTAATAAATGGTTTTAATCTTTGATCATCCAAAACGTAACACCCGAGTAACTAAGTTCCTTGTGAGATTGGCAAATAGAGTATGATAGGGGTAATGGGGCCATTCTGGACTCCATGGGAGATCAGACCATCACACAAAGGCTTAGAGGTGGAAATAATAAGAATAACAAACGCTAACTTGTAGCTCTGTGTCCATTGTCCATTGTTAATTCACAAGAGCCTTGATCATGATTGAAGCTGAGCTTCCTGGTTAGTGCCCTGCAACCAAGACCACCCTCTCTTTTTGAGTCCTGTGGGATCCTGACTTGACTTTGACTTGAGAAGAAGCTAATTATGGGTTGATTTCTGGAAAGAATGATTAATAATCACTTCCATTTGGCAAAATAATATCTGTGGAGGCAACATTGGTGTTTTTCCTACCTTATGAAGCAACATGAGGAAGAAGGAAAAAATCATGTATAATCTTTTGCAACAAGCTATAAAATGATGTATTTTGTCTTTAATTAAACAAAAGCATTTTTATTCACAGAATGTTATAATCATATTGCTAATACAGCTTAATACTTACTTTTTAACTAATTCATTTTCTCATTTGTGGCAATCTAGAAAGGTTTATTAAATCTAATGACTGTTTTAGGATTAAGTAGGGGGAAAGCATGTTCTAATTACAGGGATGGATAAAAGCAAACTAATTAACCAAAAACATGTATTTCCTTCCTCATAGATGTCTGGTCAGCCATGTCTGAGATGAACTTGGGTTACCTAGCTCCTGAGTTTTTTAATCATGTTTTTAGATTGCATTTTTTACACCATCTGTACCATTAACATGACTGTAATTTCTGTCACAGTTGGAAGCTTCAGTTAATAAATGTTTTGTTTCAGAGGGGGATGGGAAGGCAGACAGGAAGGTGGGAGTGTTTATGAATGAACCAAAAGGGAAGGGATTGTGTCTTAACTGAGGAGCCATGAAGTAAAAATCCTGGACTTCTAGAACCGTGAATTTGGGGTTGTCCTTTTCTGCCACACCTTATAAATATTCTTAAGTAATCCTTCTAAAAAATCCAACCTAGTAGAAAGTATTAATCACCAGCTAGTCAAAAAATCTAAATAACCTAATTCATAGACAACAGAATATATACAGAAGAATGTGTGGTTGTTTTATGAAATTCAGAAGGATTTATTTCTTAGTGTTGTGTATATCCTGAACAAAGCACAGAATTACAGTATTATAGTTGAGAGTTCCAAATAAATAGATTTTTTTTCCTATTTTTTGAATTACAGATTTTTCTGAATTTATTTTTCTTTTTATACTAGTAACTACTGCTGCAGGCTTTTAAAAACCACTGATTATGTTTTCAAAGTTGAAGAAAATGATTAGTTTTAAATGATCTGTAATTTCAAAGAGTGATAGTATATTGATTACAAAGTCCATAGAAATAAATAATAAAATTTTGTTGCAGGGGAGAGGTAATAGGCAAGACACAAGGCAAACTATAGACTAATTCACCAAAAGTAAGTACACATACTTTTCAATTTTAAAAGATTACCATTCATGACTAAAAAAGAATAAACTATATGAAGTGAAGACTACATTTTTAGTTAAAAGTCTTATTATCCTAGGATGAAGTTTTGCATCTTGTAGCATAAGGGGCATTAGCTTTAGTATTATAAAGGAGATATCAGGATATATTGTGTGCCTGCTGAGTGCTTAGGGATACAAATCGTTAAGATAGGGGCCTACCTCAAGGAGCTTACTGTCAGTAAACATTTGGAGGTTTGGAGGACAAAGAGTTACAGTAGAATAGGAAATGTAATTTACTTCAAAAAAAAAAAAAAAAAGGTTTTTTTTGAGACAGTGTCTCACTCTCTTGCCCAGGCTGGAGTGCAGTGGCACAATCTTGGCTCACCACAACTTCCGCCTCCCAGGTTCAAGCTGTTCTCCTGCCTCAGCCTCCCAAGTAGCTGGGATTACAGGCACACCCCACCACCATGCCCAGCTAATTTTTTTGTATGTTTTAGTAGAGATGGGGTTTCGTCATGTTGGCCAGGCTGGTGTCAAACTCCTGACCTCAAGTAATTCGCCCGCCTCGGCCTCCCAAAGTGCTGGGATTACAGGCATGAACCACCATACCTGGCCCCAAAAAACATTTTTAAATGATAATTTATATAATAAAATTACTTCAGTGATAGACAATGTAGAAATAGCACTTTACCTATCTGGTTGCAATAATTTGTAGGTAGTGGTCTTGCAGCATTTGCTAGTGATACATCCTAAAGCCTCACGAATCCTCACATTCCCAAAAAAGCCTTGGAATGGATAATTACATCCCTAAGTTATGCTAATAAAAGTAATTGAACATTTAGAGTGATGCCGGCAGGCCTTTCTGAAAGTGACTGCCTACACTGACAGACGGTAAAGAAGCCACACATAGATGCAAACACTGGGAAGTTGGCTAAGGTGACTCATTAAGTGAGTCCATCGTATCTATCAATCTTGAGTAATTCGGGAATTCCAAAATGTGCAGCAGCCAAATAACAAATGAATGTCCTGAACATTTATTTTTTATTTATTTATTTATTTTGAGACAGACGCTCGCTCTGTCGTCCAGGCTGGAGTGCAGTGGCGCAGTCTCAGCTCACTGCAAGCTCGGCCTCCCAGGTTCATGCCATTCTCCTGCCTCAGCCTCCGGAGCAGCTGGGACTACAGGCGCCCGCCACCACGCCTGGCTAATTATTTGTATTTTTTAGTAGATATGGGGTTTCACCGTGTTAGTCAGGATGGTCTCAATCTCCTGACCTCGTGATCCACCCGCCTCGGCCTCCCAAAGTGCTGGGATTACAGGCGTGAGCTGCCGCGCCCGGCCTGTCCTGGACGTTTCCATTCCAACTAGTGATGGCGAGGATCTGTAGATTTCCCACATAAACTGCAGCAATTACCAAACAGCACACTTCCAGGAGCAAGAAAAGAATGGATGTTAGGTATTTATGAGTACCCAGCAAGGTATTCAGGTATTCACAGAAATACCCAGGTATTTCCTTACTGGCCTTGCCAAAAAACAAAACCCCTGATGCCTCCTTAGCATGTGTACAAGCTTGCTTCCATGGCCATTTCCTTTAGTCCCGGGCCGTGTTCTCTAAAGGGAACAGTGTAGTTATGAAGTTTGCTGTAATGAAATTTTCCCTGTGTGACCAAATCTTCACCTTAAAACCAAACCTAGTTGGGGCAATGAAAGCAAATACAGCCAAAGCCTCCGTAAAGCTTGCTTTAAACTTGGCTTTTAGTGTGTGTCAGTTAGCCAAACAGTCTTATCAATTAAACCAGTGACCTTGGGATTGATCAGAGGAAGCAGTCAAGTCCACTTCATATTTAAAATGGCTTCAGATAACTCCCATGAAGTCCTGTGAAATACAACAGCCCAAGTTCAGGTTTTGTCCTGTCAACTTCGTCCTGACAGACTTTCTATATTCCATCACTGGCTTTCTAACTTACTCTTCCCCAGACTGAAATCAGAGTAATGAAAACAGTCAAACTGCTCATAAAATGTCACATTACTATGAGAGCATGCATTCTTTCTACAGATATTTTCTATCAGTCACTAGATCACTACTCAAATGACAGCAGTGCCTGCCTGAAACATGCTTTAAAAATGACAGCCCCATACTGCAAAGACTACTTCAGCAGTAAAATTTACTGATTTGTCCCTCTGATCTCAGCCTACAAAACATACCAAATGTTACTCAGGAATAAATAAAACATTTATAGAAAAGGAGAGAAAAGGTTATATGCTTCATTTTGCTTATCAATGTCATTTCCAAGCCAACAATTTTATTAGGGGTAGGGGTATGGTGACATGCTATTTTTAGTTTGTGGGGGAGAAATGTGACATTTAGCACAAATGTCATAGCATTTCTTCAATAAAAATCCATGCTGTCAGCTCTCTAGCTCTAGAGAATTATAGAAAAGCTGTACTGAACTAAAGGAGAGGCAACAATAACTTGATTTTTAGTTTAACCCTCTCAGACCCAACCTCAGGGTGGCTGGACAGTAGTAACAGTTTTTGTGTGTTGCCCAGCTCTGGAAAGCAGCCGTGCATTCACACAAAGGGTATTTGTTTAAAAGAATCTATTCTGTCTACCTAAGAAATGACTCTGTGTTCAGCCAAAGCCCTGTGACCTGTTTTGTTCACTGAACCTTGAGGAGAAGCAATTTTTTCATAAACAAAAGAACTCAAATATCTACTAAAATAACTACTCCAATATGAAAGCCAGAAAATGACTTTTATTGCCTGTAAACAACAAAAACAGTAGAGGACTTTAATTATTAGACTTTAATAGAAAAATAAATATGTAATAAATAAAGTTCTCATTATGGAACATTTGCCCTTATCTCATTTCCCCCTTTTTTGGCATATATTCACATTCTATCATGTAATATCTCTGGGTTGTTATTTAACTTTTCAGGACAAGAGCCATATCTTACATTTCTCTAAATCCTCCGCAGTGCCTAGTACAGTTTTTGATAAAAGTATTGAACAATTGAAACATTAGTTTGAAAACTACGGTTCATATCTACAGTTGTTTTTTAACTTTCTAGCTCTCACTAGCATGCCACCTCCACCCTCAGCACACACAATGATTATTTTCAGACTTTGCCATTTTCAAGGCTTAGATTCTACTTGCTCCATCCTAACTCCTATTGAGTAGTAATGATAGTCTTCGCTGACGGTGACCTATGCACTTTAAAAATACGTATTATCATCTCCACTAAGTAGGAAGATGGAAACATCTGTGCCTTTTTTGCTCTTCTCTCCTTTGCCCTTGCAAATAATTCTGTGCTTCATTCATGATCTTTTTTATTTCTTTCCTGTCTCAGAAGAGGGTCCTCTCTTTCTTCACCAAGCTCTTTCTTTCCCTAAACTCTCAATCAGATCCCTTCAGCCTGTCCTGGAATCCCACCAGTTGTTCCCCAGCAGTCTCTGTCTTCCTTTTTCTGACTCCTCCCCTTTGCTTTCAGATGGGCATGGTAGTAGTCTCCAATTTAACCTGCTGTCTTCTCTAATTACCGTTAATTTGCTAAACGTGAATTGAGCACGCAATAGGTACAGGCATTCAGCCAAGTAATAAGGGTATACTCTTGAGTAAGATGAAGTTCCTTCTCTTAAGCAGCTCACAACTGCCACACCGATTCAACCAGCAGCCTGTCACATGAACCCCACCAACATTCATCCAGTCAATTCAGGTGACGCAATGACTGCTCATGACAGCCGCTGCCCTCAAGGAGCTCGCAGTCTATGCTACTCCTGGAGCTTATGCTAGCTATACCTCTCATTTTGAACTTTTACTTATTTACTGCAAATAATGATTATCTATGGTTTATATGTAACTGTAATATGCTTAATGCAGCTTTTCTTCTATTACTGTGAGGACAAAGACTGGTTTTCAAAAACGGAATTACTTTTTATCTTTTATGGTCCTTGTTTAACAGAGCACCTAAACACAGATCCCCATTATTCAGCCACTCCAGCCATGTACTACGCAGATCCAAGGAAGGAGTACCAAACACATCTCAGTTTAGGCGGCCTTGCACATCAGTGTTCAAGAAATATTTCCATTCGACTCTTAGAGTACCAGCAATTTTTGAAACACTGTTCTGTTTTCTAAATTTTTTTGAGTCTTTTATCTCTCGTATTCTGTTTAATCACCCTACTATATAAAGCCATGTGAATAATTCATGTTCACTGGTTCAGAAGTAGGTGATGTTTTGAAAATTCATTTTTATATGAATTAGATATATATGATTTAGTAATTTGTATATGTCCCCAATTATATTCTTAACCTGTTTTTTCTAATAGTGTTTTGACATGACTTTTTAACACTTGTCATCTATATTGACAACCTCATTGGCAGGGTAGAGGTATGTGATTTCTTTTTTTTTTTTTTAATCGTTAAGCATTTAACCATGAATTCTCAAATACAAAGAAAAGAATTGCCTCTGTGTGGATTTATTTAGGACTATAATGAATTAACCTAATGCCATTTGAATTTAGATTGCTTCTGCCTCTATTCTGATAAGTTAGCGAACATAATGTCACGTTCATTCAATTATAGCAACTGTTTAATCATCAATAGTAATATTTTATATTAATCATAATGTAGGCTGTATCACCTCTAGATTTGTGTGCCCATATGAGTAGAAAGGTATCATTCTCTTAGCTAGCAAGAGGATTCCTCTTAGGAAAGGAGCTGGCTTTGCTTAGGAAACTATCTTGATAAACAGTTCAATGGACAAAGTTAGAACCTGAGGACATGAGTTACAAGGAAACAAGGCTAGGAAAGATAGAATGAACTGCTCAGCAGTAGAAAAAAAAAAAGAGGGATTTTTTTCTCTCAGCATATATGAGAGAAAGGGTAATAAAAGAGAGGGAAGAAGTGGGGAATAACTAATATTCAGTTGTAAATGGTTTGCATTTTTACCTGTGTGGACAGAACTAAGCCAGAAAACAAAAAAATTGGGAGCTAGATAAGACCTTGAGAATGCAGGTCCTCTGGATGTTTCAAGTTGTTTGATTCACACAGGGCAAGGATGGGGAAATTAGAGCCAATCTAACTAAATCCAAAGGGGCGGGGAGACTCCAAATGACATCTGGGTTTCATAGATATTCATGCCTGCCTTTGATTCCCAGCCCTGCCTTTTACTATCTGTGTATCTTTGGGAAAGATACTTAATTGCCCTGTGCCTCAGTTTCCTCATCCATAGCATGGGAATCTCAAAAGTGCATTTTTAACAGGTTGTCATGGTGATTAAATTAATGCATGTGGAAGAGGTTGGAAAAATGTTTTGCGTGTAAGTACTGGATAAATGCCACACATATCCATACGCATGGGAACATACATAGGACAGAAGATTTGGGTTTGCTTTTTATGTGTATGCTTTAAACTTAACTACAAAGAAGTAATACATCAAAAACCCATTCTAAGGAAAAAAATTGGCCCACTATCCCTACTTTCTAGCAACTTCATTTCTCCCTTAAATGGACAATATTTTGTGCCCTATACAAATTAACTAATGAGTAACTTACTATCTATAAAACAATGTTTAACTCCATATGTCATCATGTATTTTCAAAGACCAAAATTTTATCAATATCTGGATATATTAAACAATCCTTAGACATTTGCTCCTTGAGAAAAATATATTGCTTAGTTTCTGAAGCAATGGTGTAACTAGGTCTTTCGATATAATGTTAAATATTTTAATCATTTGGCTCTTGTCTACATGAAATAGAAATGTAAATTGCTTTGTAAAACTTGTTAAGCTTCAATGGTGACTAAATACTCTATGATGTAAAATATTAAAATACAACAGTGGGCCGGGCGCAGTGGCAGCTGACACCTATAATCCCAGCACTTTGGGAGGCCCAGGAGGGCAGATCCCGAGGTCAAGAAGTCAAGACCATCCTGGCCAACATGGTGAAACTCTGCCTCTACTAAAAATACAAAAAAAAAAAAAATTAGCTGGGCATTGTGGCGCGTGCCTGTAATCCCAGCTGCTCGGGAGGCTGAGGCAGGGGGATCACTTGAAACTGGGAGGCGGAGGTTTCAGTGAGCCCATCATGCCACTGCACTCCAGCCTGGTGACAGAGCAAGACCCCTTCCCCCCCACCAAAAAAAAAATACAAGAGTGATGACATTAAGAATGTAATTGCTGTCTATTTTGATTGCTTTTATTTAAAACATTTACTGCTGACCTATTGGTAGCCATTTAGAATATTTGCCACATTTGTTACAATATATCTAGAAACTCAGTTGTGAAAAATTTTATAATTCGAATCCGCAAAATCTTTTAGAAAACTTTTAGATTTAGATTTTAAAATGTTTACAACACATTTTTCCCTAAGCAATTGTTTTATCTAGTTTGTTTTGGGTTTTTTTTTTTTTTTTTCCCAGAATTATGCTACGTGTCATCAGTGTGTGTGAGGATGGGGAGGACAGCTTTAAGAAGCTGCTGCATTTAGTAGCAATTCCTTCTACAATTGGGAGGGGACTTTTGAAATAAAATATTCTATTTCCCCAGCTCAAGCTAGACATGGAAATCAGAAACACAGAGGGAGAAGGGGCATAGCCATGACAGGAAGGAGGAGGAATTTGATTTGAAGAGCGCCTGGAGAAGCCTGTTCTCACCCAGGACATCACCTCCCACGGTAGCACCTTTCCTGGTCTGTTGCTATCACTTACTACATTTTCTGTCTTGAGACAGTGAAAGCTCTATAAGAGCAGGAACCATGTCTCCTTGCTGTATTTCAGTGCCTAGCACGTATAGAAGGTTAATGAGTATTTGTTGAATCAATTAGTTGATTCACTTATAAGTCACTTTGCAATTTGGTGATTATTCATTATGTTCAAGAGACCCATTTCCCATGCATTAGTAATTAGTCCTGCTGGGAATGAAATTTCATAAAATCCGTGAGAAGGGCAGCCTGACAGTGTGTGTCCAGGCCTTCCAAATGTGCTCCAGAATATATTATAAAGGGACAGGAACGGATCTGAGTAAACATAAATCTGTGAGGATGTTCATTGCAGAACTGTTTATAGTAATAAAATATAAAGAACAACCTAAATATCCCTTAGTAGGTGATGAGTTAAATAAATGTTGCATTCATATGGCATAATGGCAGTCACTAAAATCATGTTATAGGAGAATATTTAATGATAGGAAGGGGAGTGTTCACTGATATTTCAAAAACTGGAAAAGTATTGCAAGATAACGTGTATGTGATCCTAATTTCATAAAAATGATTGTTATACATTTGCTTAGGAAAAATAAGACTGAGCCGGGCATGGTGGCTTAAACCTGTAATCCTAGTACTTTGGGAGGCCAAGGCAGGTGGATCACTTGAGCTCACGAATTTGAGACCAGCCTGGGCAACATGGTGAAACTCTGTCTCTACAAAAAAATCTAAAAAAATTTTCGCTGGGCATGGTGGCTTGTGCCTGTAGTCCCAGCTACTGGCAAGGCTAAGATGGGAGGATCGCTTGAGCCCAGGAGGCGGAGGTTGCAGTGAGCCGAGATCACATCACTGTACTCCAGCCTGGGCAACAGAGCGAGACCGTGTCTCCAAAAAAAAAAAAGGAAAAATAAGATGACTAAAATATACACTACAGCGTTAACACTAGTTATCTTTAGCACAATCCATTTTTTTCCTTTTTGTGCTTTTTCTATGTTTTTGAAAATTTCTAAAATGAACATTTATTCCTTTTGGAAAGAAAGGAAAATTTTCCAGTGCCATTTTGTGGAGTGATGGGACAAGTTTGTCTGAAAGGAGTTGAAACGGGAATGGGAGGTTTAGAAGGGAGAACGATGGATGTAAGGAAGATAGTGAGACATGGGTCAACGCTGACCTGCAGCCGCTGGAGAATTTGTGTGGTAGGATTACTAGAGTTCAAGCAGCTGGAGAGGTGCAGAGAGATCCCTAGGAGCAAGATTGGTGTGCATGCTGTTGTGGTTGCTTTGGCATGGAATCCTTCTAAGAGTATCAAGCCATATAAAATAGGTAGGAAACAGAACCTTGTATACCTGGTAAGCTTTGCCAAGGAGAACGGGCTACTGTCTGCCTGGGTTGGTTTTTCAGCATATGATTTAAGCATATTTTCCTTTGGCTCTTCATATGTGTTTATTGATTTCTTTTTCTGCGCCATATTCTTTGTTTCTACTGTGATACTTAGAGAGATGGTAGGTAGGGTGGAAAGAGATAGGCTTTGAACTTGGCAGAATTCAGCAGACGTACATTTGATCCCTGCTCTATCACTTATGAGCTCTATGACCTTGGAAAACATTGCTCCGATGCTCCTAGCCAGCAGTGTTAAAATGATGCTAATAACAATCACCTTGCAAGGTTTTAAACAAGATACATTTATGTGAAGTCACCAAGTCAGTTCCTTTCAGGATAATAGACAGCCAGTAAATGTTACTTGTTGTTCTCAAGATTGTCTTTTCTCAGCCAAGTGCTGTAGTATATATGCCTGTAATCCCAGCTACTCAGGAGGTTAAAGTGGGAGGATAGCCTGGAGTTAGAGACCAGCCTGGGCAACACAGTGAGATCCTGTCTCAAAGAAACAAAAAAATGAAAGATTGTCTTTTCTCATTGTTCTTTCTTGATTACACAAACATAGTATATCGTATCATTGCAAAGCCATATGCTTGTGTTGATACCTTGTTTTTTGTTTTTGTAGCTTTTTTAAAGAAAATAGCTAAGTGAAAATCTTCACCAATGAAATCAAACTCTTTGTTTGTTCCTCATCATCCTAACCAAAATCAGTAGTTTGATAGTACTTCTGTTTCATTATGACATACATCTACCAGTCACCTAACCTGGCCTTACTGAAACAAAACAGTCTTTGAGAAATGTAAGCACATCACTCAGCCTTGTTATGGAAAACTGGCAGAGCACCTGGATGTGCCCAGAGGGACGTGATTTCACTTCGCACTCCATAAGCAACATCCTTCTGTTGTGAATTAAATCTTCACAGTCAAAATCTGTGTCTGCATGTGCTTGTTTATTTGGAAAAGAAATGTTATTCAGAGAGGCATTTTATTTGTAATACTTGTGGAGCAATATAATATTAAGTGAGCTTAATATTGGTGGAGTGCTCTTTTCATTGTAAAGATTCTTCACATGCATTTGTTTTTCTTTCTGGCTTTCCTATCGGTTATTAGGCCAACAGGCAAGTTGTATTTTACACTTATGTGTAAGTGTGATGCTTTACACGTGTTTATAACATATATGAATATGGTATGTACTCTTCTATTTGTGAATTGCTGTGCATATCTGAGGATATGCATGTGAGTGAACTGGATTCAATTTACACAAGGAGGGTTCTTTTTTCTGTTTTCACCCAACCTTTATTGAGGACAGTAAATACTGCTTCTTATCTCCCATCCCAAGCTGAGTTCAGCATCTGGAGAAGCTTAAGTTCCCAATGCATCAAATTATCTTGCTCAAACTGTTGTTTATTACAGTCAATTTTGTCCTGTCACTCCAGTGGCAGAATGTCAAAGCTTTTCTTTGCATTGCCTTCAGCTTTCAGCCTCTGCAGGGATCTGATACGCTGCTCCTGCTTTGCCAGGGGGTGGGTTGGAGGAGACTCAAAGGGTCATGATGAAGCTGCAGGCCAGATAACTGCAGCACTGGTTAACCTCCTTGCTAAAGCTGGGAAGGGTTTATGCCCCACCATTTGACTCCCTGGACCACAAACATGCACTTCAGTTTATGAATATCTGTTAATTTCTCATGCTTCCATTTATTTTCTTTTGAGACCTGTGTAACCACAAGCAAAGCATGTATGATAGTATTTGTAGAAGAATTGACAGTGTAAGTCTAGAAACTTAATGTGAATTTTGTCACTGACAAATATGTATTCTGTAATCTGAACAGTTTGATTTAGATAGAGTTTATCTTTTAAAACTCTGACTAGAATAAACATTCATGTGAATTTCCCATTTAATTGTTTAAAACTTCAACTTCTAACCTTTATTTCAGTTAGAAACATATATGTACCTAATTATTTCTTTTCAGTTTTATATAATTGTATCATGTATATAATTATACATGATTTACCTTTCTGGGATGAAATTTTGTTGTGACAAAAGGTGCTTTCCAAATACGTTTCTGTTTTGACCATTGTCAACATAGTTAATAACCTGTAGACGTTTGCCTAATGCCTTCCTCTGGGGCTTCTTGACCTTGTTTTCTGAAACCTCTTTTTTTTTTTTCAATTTTTTTAATGACCCCTGTAATGTCTCATCAAAAAAAGCAGTTTCTATAGTATTCTTGAAAAATGAGTGTAATAGAGTTGGAGATGATAAATTTATTTCCAGGGTGGAATACAACATATTTAGGTAAGAGAATATCTGCCAATAATGAAACATTTCACACTGATTATAAGCTAGGAAATATTCCTGTGTTTCTACTTAAAATCAGCTTTAGCCCAAGCAACCCTCTTCTTTTGCCTGGACTGTAGAAGTTGCCTTCTGACTGGTCCCTCCATACCCATTCTTGTTCCCCTCTCGAAACTGTTCTTCCAAGGGAAACTAGAATGATCTTTTGTACAAGCTGTCATAGCAACCTGTGACACTACTCTTAATATACATCACAGTTGCCATTTTATATGTGCGTGATTATTTGATCGCTGTCCATCTCCCTTACTAGATTATAAGTTCCAGAAGGGCAGAGGCCATGCCTGGCCTATGGTAGATGCTCAGTGAAGAGTTATGGGATACTTAAAAGAAGACAGTCAGATCGGTACTAAGTTTTGTGTTGTGAAAGTATGTCCTCAGTTGCCCTGGTTTACATGGTTCTTACAGATAATCCACTCTGAACAGCGACACCTAATTCACTTCACCACCACTTGGTTGAGATCTTACCTCCTGTTCTGAGTCTGCACCATAGGCTAGCCTTTTAAAAATTAAACTCCTACTTCAGGCAGAGTTTGAGATTCAGAAATTTCTCTCTAGTTCCACCCAACCCAGATTGGGTTTGAGAATATGCTTATATAACAGACAAGAGTGGGAGATTATTGACTTCCTAGCTGCTCTTGAAAAAGATCTTTGCAATGAGGCCTGATTATTTTCATATCATGTATTTCCAGAACAAGCAATGTGCAAAAACCCTCTGTGACACCAAATGTATAGGATTTGTTCTTGTGATTTTGGGCTACTTTTCACATGTCTCAGTTTTCAACAGTTCTCTGAGGAAGCACTTTGCTTATTTGGCAAAATATAGCATATTCGTGGTCCACATTGCAGACCCACTTTAAGTCATCTGTCTCCAGGTTTGAAAGTTTCAGTGAAAGAATCAATAAGTTGTTTTTGGCTTTAAAACGGCTCCTGAGCAGTCACCTTTTTGTTTTCATCCCATCTGTTGTTTTCGAATGGGAAATAAAGATTTTCTTTTTTTTTTTTTTTTTGAGACGGAGTCTTGCTCTGTCACCCAGGCTGGGGTACAGTGGCGCAATCTCGGCTCACTGCAACCTCTGCCTCCCGGGTTCAAGTGATTCTTCTGCCTCAGCCTCCTTAGTAGCTGGGATTACAGGCCACCATGCCCAGCTAATTTTTGCCTTTTTAGTAGAGAGGGGGTTTCACTATGTTGGTCAGGCTGGTCTCGAACTGCTGACCTTGTGATCCACCCTCCTTGGCTTCCCAAAGTGCTGGGATTACAGGTGTGAGCCACCATGCCCAGCCAATATTTTTTATTAATTCACTGTAATTTTTGGGCACACACACACACACACACACACCTATATATATATATTTTTTTAACTTTAATTTCTGGTATACAGGTACAGAACATGCAGGTTTTTTATGTAGGTACACATGTGCCATCGTGGTTGGCTGCACCTGTCAACCCGTCATCTAGGTTTTAAGCCCCGCATGCAAGTATTTGTCCTAATGTTCTCCCTTCTCTTGCCCCCCACTCCCCGATGGGCTCTGGTGTGTGATGTTCCCCTCCCTGTGGACACATATATATTTTCATTTAAACAGTGGCTAATCCAGTCAAGAGACTAGATCCTGGAAGATTAGAAAATGCAAATTAAGAAAAAATAAGAATCAATGATAATACAGGAAGCCCGTTTTGTTGGCTGGTGGGGTGCAGTGAAGGTAGTGTCAAGGAACAGGGAAGACAACCTCTTGGTGACACCCAGCCTGACCTTTGGTGTCAGCTCATAGTAATCACCTTGCTCTCCTGAGTTAAAAGCCATCATGAAAACCTTATGTTGAATGGGCCCATCTTCCTTATGTACTTGACAAGGCTACATTTTTTCCCTCCCCTCCAACGATATCATGAGAGATTAACATTATCAGAATAAAAATATTATTGATTGCTATGTTTTTCAATACAGCAGCAGATCAGCAAACACCATCTTATAAGTAACAATGACTTTCTGCTTCATTAAAAAATTATTTATGCTATAGAAAAACAATATGGAATGGTAGTTCCTTTGTAGAAGCTACAGCTTGTGCATGCTGTAGCTCTCTTTTCAATCAGTGTAAGAGATAAATTGTTAGCCATAATAGAGAGATGCTCATTGAACTGAATATGCTGTTTTTAAGATAAAGAACTTTTTGGTGGTTTTAATCATTTATTTGCCTTTCTAGAGAATGTATCCACTTAATATATTTATAGGGGTGATCTATGTTTCAGATTTATAAAGTTTCTGAATATATATTTTTAACTATACACATAAAAATTACATTTAGAGAAAAGAGTCTCAAAATTCACTCTTCTGTAAAGCTAACATATACACTCTGCTTCTACATGGCTTCTTTTATGGGCTTGGAGTAATTAAGCAGACATAATATAACACATAAAGGAATTTATTAGGCTTTTATTAAGGCTTGATAATTTGAGTTTCAGATTTTAAATCTCAAAGGGCTCATAATTGTTGTCATTTTCTACTAAAAGCTGCATTTAGAAAGAAGTTAAACTGTGGTGCAAAGGAAAGGCACGTTTCAATGGAAAATTCGAAATGCCGTTTTCATTAATTCAGCACTTGAATGCAAGTGCCTATTGTGCCTAGCGGGAGGCTTTTAATAAGTCATACAGATGCTGCTTACATGAGTTAATTTATGCCGATATTTTCTTGAAGCTGTGTTAGTTGCAGGAAGTAGAGGTTTGAGGTTGAGATATGTCCTGGTAGAGAGGGAAGACGTTGTTTCAAACTCCAGAAAGGTGAGTGAATTCTAATTTGCCAAGCCAATTTAAGTCTTAGAAGTAAGGTTTTTAGTTTCACTATTGACTCAAGAAATCACTGGGACCATTCCAGGTCTTTGCAGGATGAATTGTGGAATTGTTTGCAACATTGAACTGCCATCTGATTAAACATCTTCTCTCCTTGTTAACTCCTAATTCCCCATAAAATAATCTAGTTGGGGTCATGGAAATCTTCCCCAACAAAGGCAATACTTTAAAATTTAAGAAACCTAGAACTGGAAGCTGACCCTCTGATGGAAAACAGGTAACTCCGGCATTGAACTGTGAGGCCCATTCCACGGTTTTGCCCAGAACCAGCTCTGGCTTTGAGATTTGAGTTAGTAGAATTCCAGTTAACTGAAATTTGCTCTAGAATTGAAAATAAAAACAAAAGCCACCTCACTCAATCAGGCTCAGCATCATGTATGTAACTTCCCTGACGCTTGTTATCTTTGAAGGACCTAGAAAAAGCCTGGCTTGCTGGGCATAGTAGCTGATGCCTGTTCTCCTAGCTACTCAGGAGGCTGAGGTGGGAGGATCACTGGAGCCCAGGAGTTTGAGATCAGCCCCGGTAACATAGCAAGACCTTGTCTCTAAAAAAAAAGGTTTTTTTAATTACTTGGGTGGGGTGGTGTGTCCAGAATTGGTGGGTTCTTGGTCTCACTGACTTCAAGAATGAAGCCACGGACCCTCACAGTGAATGTTACAGTTTTTAAAGATCATGTGTCTGGAGTTTGTTCCTTCAAATGTCTGGAGCTTCTTCCTTCTGGTGGGTTCATGGCCTCGCTGTCAGGAGTGAAGTTGCAGACTTTCTTGGTGAGTGTCATAGCTTATAAAGGCAGCATGGACCCAAAGAGTAAGCAGCAGTAAGTTATTGCAAAGAGCAAAAGAACAAAGCTTCCACAGTGTGGAAGAGAACCGGAGCAGGTTGCCGCTGGCTGGCTTGGGCAGCCTGATTTTATTCCCTTATCTGGCCCCACCCACATCCTGCTAATTGGTCCATTTTACAGAGAGCTGATTGGTCCGTTTTGATAGAGTGCTGATTGGTGCATTTACAATCCTTGAGTTAGACACAGAGTCACAGAGTGCTAATTAGCTAGATACAAAGTTAGCTAGATACAGAGTACCAGTTGGTGTATTTACAAACCTTGAGCTAGACACAGAGTGCTGATTGGTGTGTTTACAAACCCTGAGCTAGACACAGAGTGCTGATTGGTGCATTTACAATCCTTGAGCTAGACACAGAGTCACAGAGTGCCAGTCTTCCAAGTCTCCATTAGGTTAGCTAGATACAGAGTGCTGATTGGTGTATTCAAAAACCCTGAGCTAGAGGCAGAGTGCTGACTGGTGCACATATAATCCTCTGGCTAGATACAAAAGTTCTCCAAGTCTCCATCCGGTTCAGGAGCCCAGCTGGCTTCACCCGGTGGATCCTGCACTGGGGCTGCACGTGGAGCGCCTGCTCTCCTCAGCCCTTGGGCTGTTGATGGGACCAGGGGCCACGGAGCAGGGGCTGGCGCCCGTCCCAGAGGCTCAGGACCTGCGGGAGCCCACCGCAGGGCGAGGAGCTCAGACATGGCGGGCTGCAGGTCCCAAGCCCTGCCCAGGCAGCTAAGCCCCAGTGAGAATTTGAGTGCGGCGCCCGCCGGCGCTGCTGGGGGACCC
This sequence comes from Macaca mulatta, assembly GCF_049350105.2. NCBI lineage: Eukaryota > Metazoa > Chordata > Mammalia > Primates > Cercopithecidae > Macaca > Macaca mulatta. Next base: position 161,958,514 of record NC_133409.1, on the reverse strand, counting down.
GGTACAACCTCCGCAGCTGCTGGCCCGGGTGCTAAGCCCCTCACTGCCCTGGGCTGGCGGTGCCTGCGGGCAGCTCCGTGTGCGGGCCCGCGGAGCCCCCGCCCCCCCGGAATTCGCAGTGGCCCGCGAGCGCTAGGCACAGCCCCAGTTCCCGCCCGCACCTCTCCCTCCACACCTCCCTGCAAGCAGAGGGAGGTGGCTCTGGCCTCAGAGGCCAAGGAGGTGCTGAGAGTGAGGGCTGCAAGCACATTGTCACCTCTCAGTGGCATGTGTCGGTAGTCCCAGCTGCTCAGGAGGCTGAGGTAGGAGGATCGCTTGAGCCCAGGAGTTTGAGGCTGTAGTGTGCAATGATCACACCTACGTATAGCCATGGCACTCCAGCCTGGGCAACATAGCAAGAACTCATCTTGATGGAAGAAAGGAAGCAAGGAAAGGACAAGAGAGAGAGGGCCTAGTTTGAATAGCTTAACTAATGCCACAGCTGAACCCTTCTATGGTAATCACAGTGAGGCCACCTGGGACAGAACAATATTAGGAGTCAACTCCCTACACAAAAATCTGCCTTTAAATTTATGCCTGATGTATAATGCTAGCAAATGCCCGTTTTGCCTCCTCCTCACCCCTAGTACAATCTTGCCTTGTGCAAAAGTCACTTCTCTTGAGATTACTGCAGATATGGTAGTTGTTCCTGAGTTCTCATTCATGAGCCATCTTCCTAGGGTCGGTTTTATAACCTCCTCCACTTCACTCTCTCAGTGATGCGGAGGCCTCCCATACGTCACCAGCTTCTTTAGACTGGATCCTGACCTGTTAATCTTCACAGTAACCCAAAACAAATACCCGCTTGGGGCCACCGGTGGAACCCACTGTGGTCTGGGAATACAGTAGCCTTTAGTGTCTTGATTTCAAGTCACCATCTTTTTCACTTTCCTCATCTGTTTCTTTTTCATCCTGGTCATGTTCCCTCTCCCTCAAAAGTTCTTTAACCGATCATCCAAAATCCTTACTCTGTGGAAGCCTCTAAACCACAGGCATTTGTCAGATGAAAATCACAAAAAGGCATGTGGTGTTGAGTCATAATCTTAAACTTTGTACTCTTGAAATAATGCCGTTATTTGGCCGGGCACAGTGGCTCACGCCTGTAATCCCAGCACTCCGGGAGGCCGAGACGGGTGGATCACCTGAGGTCAGGAGTTTGAGACCAGCCTGGTGAACATGGCAAAACCCCTTCTTTACTAAAAATACCAAAATCAGCCAGGCACGGTGGTGCATCCTGTAATCTCTGCTACTTGGGAGGCTGAGGCAGGAGAATTGCTTGAACCTGGGTGACGGAGGCTGCAGTGAGCCAACATCACACCATTGCACTCCAGCCTGGGCAAGAAGAGCGAAATTCTATCTCAAAAACAAAAAGAAAAAACAAAAAAAGAAAAGAAAAGAAAAAGAAATAATGTGTTTCTTTTAGTTATTAATTAGGCTCCCTGTCCCTAGCATTGCCCCTCTGCCTAGCCCCAGAATGACCTATTCCAGTGCTCCTAATTGTTGGTCTACTAAATGCCGGTCCAGGATGACATTTTCACCAAACTGCAGAAGAGATAAGAAAAACAAAGACAATACAACTTATAGCTTAAATTGATTATTTAAAAGATTTCAAATCTCTTCCTATTTTGCAATGATTGTGATCACAGATTTGAAATTTTAAAAAATTAGCTACCTGCTTGTTGAATGAAAAGTACACAACCTTATGAACAAGCTGGGTTTTTTAAAAAAATTTCCACTCATTTTACTAGCATTTAGAAATCTCAAAAACTGGGACCTAGATTTAGCCAGAACCCAGAAAACTGGGACCTAGGATCTAGCCAGAACCCAGATTTAACCTCACTGCCATGCCTCATACCCTGTAGCAGCCATTGTAACCTACAAAAGCAAGTCCAGATGCTTCAACCATAACACACACAGACCCGGGCTGGCCCTTTACCACTATCCATCATTGTCTCCCAGCATTCCCTGTCCTGGAACTAAATTGGCTTGATGCCATTTATGCCTAATATTGCTAGCCAGGTAAAATCCATCCATGATGGTCAAGTGTACACTTAGAAGCTTATATTCATAAACACAGACTCAAAAATTCTCAGCATCAAAGATGAGGTCAGAATGCCCCCTCATCTTCCCGGACTACTTTCTGCCTGAAACAGCCGTCTCACCTTTATAAACTAGATCCACTTTACTCATCCTCCTTGAAGCTTGACTTGACCAGCTTTGCGCCAGCCTTTAAGCCACCATTATAGCTTGCCTCTTCAACAACAGCATGTACACATAATATTGGAAAGAATCTTTTTAAAAGAATGTCTTTCCTATCACTAAGCTGTAAAGCTCCACCAGAGGAAACCAATTCATCTTCATGGTATAGCACACGCCATATCTCTTTAAATGTATATCTCTTTAAATTGAAATGAACAAATAGACAGCTAAGATGTGGCTAATCAATGTGAATGCAAAAACCCTCTCTTTCCTCCTTCCCCAAGTGTCTCTTCAAAGGAATAAACTTCCTTCCTGGCTAAAACCTTGTGGCAAAGTAACTGACCACAGCTTTGACAGCAACAAAGATGACATCTTCACATCCACTTCCTCAGCCCTTTCCTTCCACTTTCTGTTTCAGAAAAGGAAGGACCATTTTGTTGTTATTGAAATGACTATGCTATTCTAAGAATTTCTGACTGATTACTCCAACTCCTGCCATCAGCTGCTTCTTTACGGCCCAACTCTCCTAAAATGTGGTGCTGAATTTGTTGTGTTGTACAGTAAAAATAATATTGTTATTGTGAATTCTAAGGTCAAAATATAAAGAGTCAGAAAAATAGCTGATAGCTAACGGATTCTTTTTATTTACTCCGAACAGTTCTAAAAGGATATAACAAATATGTTAATAGCCTCTTTTTACATTTGGGAGTTTTTACATTTGGGATAATTATCAAACATCTTTATAATTATCCATCTCCTTCATTTTGCTTTACAGAGAAGGAAATATTGAATTTAAATGCGCTGATTTGAGAGCTCGTAGAAGAAACAACATTAGTAAATTACTGTGTTGACGTATAGTTCTCATTTTCATAGTATTTTGCGTTTCATTCAACCAAAGGCATTTCTTTAGCACTGACCATGTCATGTGGAAGCTGCTGAGGACAGCGGATGAGTAGGACACTTCTCGCTGCCCAAGTCAAGGAGGCTACTAGGAGAGTCTGTAGTCTGTGATGACAGCACAGTGTGTGGCGTGCTATGAGTGTGCTGACTTAAAAGAGAGAGCTTTACTCACCTGTGGGCAGGAGTCCACTGAGGGGAAGTTTCACAGAGGAAGCAACACTTGAACTTAAAGCCTAGTTCTGTGATTAGGAGGTGATTCTGGAAGTAGACTGCCTGGATTCATATCCTGGCTCTTCCACTGACTACCTGTGTGACCTTCGGAAAGTAACCATTCTGTGCTGTAGGTCCTGAATCATCAGATGGGGAATAAAATAGTGTTTACCTCATAGAGCTGCTGTGAGCATTACACATGTTACATGGTACAAGTACTCAGAACAGAGCCAAGTACAGAAGTAGCATTCATATTATTAGGAATTGACCTGATGAGTAAATTGGGAAGAAACAGGGGGTAGTCGCAGGGGTACAGATGTGTGAGAGAGCCTGCCATGTGCAGATAACTTCACATAGTTTTTCACTATTGCCAGAAAATGATGTATGACGTGAAAGAGTGCAGAGAGGTGGGAACTGTGAAAGCAGACTTTATTCTCTAGGTAATGAGGGACCGTTAAAATGTTTCAGGTGATTAGATTTGGACTTTGTAAAGAAAATTCCCCTTCCAGTTTTAAGGCTGGAAGAGGGAAAGGTAGGGTGAGATTGAGGATAGCATGAAGTAGATCATACATAACATACCAGGCACGAAATGGTGTAGACCTGCAGGAGTGACGGAGGAAAAGATGCTACAGCTTCTCCTGCAGCAGCTTCGTTAAAGGCTAATTGCTTTAATAACTTCTTGATAGGCCAGGTCCTTTGACACGCTAGCCATCAACCAAATCCAATCTCCTCATCTGGAATTTCACTATTGAAAAAACTTAAGTGGACAAAGGTTTAGCTTTCAATAGACTAATCAAAGAGAGCATAGTAGAACATTTTGATTGAAAAGGAAAATGTTTTACCGACTAAAAAATATTTGGATTTTTAAATTTGGGATTAAAAAAAAACAGAGAGATAATCAAGTAGCTGTGATGCAGAAGCCGCTAATCTCTCCGTACCCCACTGTGACTGTCTGTCTCGTGAGATGATGTTCCTATTCATAGCCGCATCAGTGCTGGGCTCTTAGGGGGGCAAGTGTGAAAGTGGAAAGAAAACAACCCGTGGAGACAGAACACCCAGACTGACATCTGGTTCCACCACATACCAGCTGGGTGACCTTGAGTATGTCACTTAACCTCTGGGAGCCTCAGTTTCCTTATCTGTGTCCTAGAGATAATGATACTTCAAATAGTTGTCATGAGGAACAAATGAGATAATGTAGGTGAAAGCAATGTGATATGAGAAAAGCAAAACAGGCACTGTGGCTTGCCAAACTATACATCGATTATGGGCTACGGTTAGCTTATGGCATATCCTGTAGTTCTAACAAATGTGCGCTTAGTTTCAGTGGTGTTTTTGAGCCCACGAGAAAGTTTGAGTAGTAGTGCCATCAGATTTTAAGTTTAGAGTTGCTTTTCTAAAATATTTCTGCCAAAGGTACTGTCAAAGCTGACAAGTGACTGACTTAATCATTTCTAATTAATGTGCCACCAAAAGTAACCATGACTGATTCATATGAACTATGGCAGGACTGTTTTATAAATATTAGAAAACATTTAATAAGCCTGGAACCAAAGGTGGCAATTAGTTTATAATAGATATGAAAACCCTATCCAACAATAGCCACTTAACTTTAAATCATTTAGCCCATGTCACCGGAATTATTCTTTTGGGACCCACCATGGTCAAGAATACACACTCTGTCGTTCACATCAAATTGATGGAAACTCCAAGATTCTCAGTATTCTATTCTTTGACCTTCCTTTGACACATTAAGAATGCCCACTCTCAGATGGCTACTGCAAAGCTTATAAACTGATTAAGTGACCAAAATCTTAAGTGTATTATTAATGGATGACCATGTAACAGTACCTTGTCTAACACATTCTTCACCAGTGAAATAAATCGGGAGATTCCATTTTATTTAATAAATTAAATTCATGGCTTCATAAGCCTTACTCAAGGAGACACAAGGCCCTGCCAGCTGATGTCATAATCTATGTCTGAGCTTCTAAGGCCCTCTGTCATCTCATTCCACAGATGTCTTCAGAAGCCCTTGAAACTATTGCAAGCTGATAAGTAGATGTGCACACCCAAGAAAGTATACTAAATTATAAACAGCTTTGCAGAACTGGCAAAGCATTATCGTTGTGCAGTAAACCTGAGGAATGGTGAAGTTATGTTCCAAGCTGCATTTGAGATATCCTGCATGTAGCCAAAGACTGCAGTTGACCATTGGAAGCATGCTGACCAATGGCTTGAGCATAAAAGCAGAAAATGCAATTAAGTAGATCAAGATAATCAAGTTGAAATCAATGTAAATCAAGTCAACCCTTCTTTCTGAGGGCAGTTGAGAACCTCAAACACCATTGTGCCCAGTCTCCTCCTCCTCCTCCTGAGAACCAGATCCAACGCAGATAACATCCAGGTGCTCCATCTGTTTCATCAGTGTTGCTCAGGAAGGGCATTTGAGATTCAGTCAAGATGGGATCATTTTCAGGGTCCTAAAATGTCAAGCAGCCTAGAAAGACAACTCATTTGAGCAGATGCTCTACAGGTAACATATGGAAGCTACAGAGAGATTAATTTTGATTCACTAGTGGGAAGACCCTTTAATATTTAACTGACACAGCTACACATGAGAAAAATTTCTTTTTTGTATAATTGCACATTTCCTTGGACTCAAAGCTATTGTCTTACAAATCAGAAAGTAATACACCACAATTGGGAAAAGTGGAAGGGTAATTTCAAAATAAAATCATACCATCTGTTTCTAAGGGCTAAAGGGAATATTCTAAAAATCAGTGTAGTTTCAAAGAGCTATAAAAACAATTTGTAATGTACTGTCATACCCATAGCCCACATAAATATCAGGCTTTTACCAGTTTTCTTTTAGGTAATGTATTTGCTAACCAACAGAGCTTTGATCAGCAGAGCTTTGATATTTTTCTATATCTTTGTCCTACTTTTAATTCCCATCTATCTCAGTTTCTATCTCTCCCTCATATACCCTTTCTCCTCTCCTCTTCTTTATAAATATCCTCCTTCACCAAAACATAAATATGTAAGTGTATTCTTTTCTGACCAAGACAGGAGCTAATTTAATGTAGATACACTTCCTGGGCTGCAAGACGAAGTTCCAGATTGGTCAAGACTTGTGAGAAATTCATGTGAGGGGGAAAGGAGAGATTATTTATGTGGAGAAAGTGGGAACCTACATAGGAAGATTTTTATCCAGATGAAAGAAATACAGGCAGAAGCAAACTAAAATGGTCTACAAATTGGTCATTAAAAAAAATACAACTGGAATATTTTACAAAGTCTGCCCCATGGTGATAAATACAGATGAGCAGATATTACAAATGCCATGCACCTGTGTCCCCACCAAAAACCTGTGTGATTTAAAAAGTGATGATAATTTGGCGTAACCCTTGGTGAGTTCATCTGTTTTCTGACAAGATGAAAAAGTGATAGAAAAGTCATCAGATCTCTGGCTGGTGCAATGGCTCATGCTTGTAATCCCAGCACTTTGGGAGGCTGAGGCAGGCGGATCACTTGAGGCCAAGAGTTCAGGACAAGCCTGGCCAACATGGCGAAACCTTGTCTCTACCAAAACATACAAAAATAAGCCAGGCTTGGTGGTGCACACCTGTAATCCCAGCTACTTGGGAGGCTGAGGCAGGGGAATCGCTTGAACCCGGGAGGCAGAGGTTGCAGTGAGCTGAGATTGCACCACTACACCCCAGCCTTGGGTGACAGAGCAAGACTCTGTCTCAGAAAAAAAGTCATCAAATTTCTGATGAATGTAGATATATTCGTCTGTTCTCGTGCTGCTGATAAAGACATTCCCAAGACCGGGTAATTTATAAAGGAAAGAGGTTTAATTGACTTACAATTCCACATGGCTGGGGAGGCCTCATAATCATGGCGGAAGGTAAGAAGGAGCAAAGTCACATCTGGCATGGTAGCAGGCAAGAGAGGGTTTGCAGAAGAACTCCCCTTTGTAAAGCTGTCAGATCTCGTGAGACTTACTCTCTCACCAGAACAGCACGGGAAAGACCCGCCCCCATGATTCAGTTACCTCCCACTGGGTCCCTCCCATGACGTGGGAATTATGGGAGCTACAATTCAAGATGAGATTTGGGTGGGGACACAGCCAAACCATATGAGTAGACAAATTCGTACCTATCACTGAGAGAAGCAAAGCAATAATGAAGACAGCTAATGTTCTGTGGACCACACAAGTGAAGTTTAATGTCTGCTCTCTCCAGCCTTGTCTGATAAAATGCTGGAAGCATGCTACCTGAGATGCCACCCCTGAGATGGTCACCAGGACCATATTTTACTGTCTGCAGAGGCACTGGTGGCATAAATCACCTCCAGTAATACAGGGGTTAGGAAGAAAAATAACAAAAGTAGTTTTATTAGTTTTCTTATTTCAAATACATTATCCACTTACGAGTTTTGTTTGTTTGCTTGTTTGTTTTTGAGACGGAGTCTCATTCTGTCCCCCAGGCTGGAGTGCCGTGGCATGATCTACCTGCCTCAGCCTCCCGAGTAGCTGGGATTACAGGCATCTGCCACTGCACCTGGCTAATCTTTGTATTTTTAGTAGAGATAGGGTTTCACCATGTTGACCAAGCTGGTCTTGAACTCCTGACCTCGTGATCCACCGCTTTGGCCACCCAAAGTGCTGGGATTACAGGCGTGAGCCACTGCGCCCGACCCTACTTACAGGTTTTTAAAGGTTTTCTTTCTTACTAAGTTTGGCATTAAAAAAGCCATGACACTATTTCTAAAATGTTTCTGATGCAATGAATTTTTTTTACTGATATTTTCATGTTGAAGGTAGGGAAAGCTTTGTGTAATTTACAGAGGCTGAAGAAGACAATAAGTACCCTAACCTCCCCAGACAGATTCCACTGCTTTTAGTTGACACTGTTAGGCTATTTAGAAGACTTATCAATGATAATCTGTTTACAGCCCTGTCATTAATCAGCAGTATTTTTAAATTATCTTAATACTAAATAAAAAGTTAAAGTAATATTGTCACCATCACCATGCAGGGAACAATAGCTCTGATCACCTGATTACCCACTTTTATTAGTAAGATATTTTTAAATGGCTTTGATTTGATTGTTTAAAAAATACCTACTATATAGAAAATCTGAAAAGTAAAGAGAAGAAAAAAGAAAAAAATAATCACTATAGTCCAGCACCCAGGTTTCACCATTACGATCAGTTTGGAGTATTTGCTTCCTTTAGACCTTGGGTATTTATTTTATTTTACAATGCTGTCATTATACTGCGTATAAGTTACTTCTAAAAATCATATTATGAGTGCTATTTTGTGTCATTGAAGTTCTCAGAAACCTTTCCTGTAATGGCTACATAATACTATGCCATTGAATGGATACATCACTTTATTAACTATTCCACTATTGTTGAACATTCAGGTTGTCTCCAATATTTTATTAGAATAAATTACTTCATAATAAATCCCTCATACTATAGATGTATTCCTAGAAGCACAATTAATAGGTTAAAGGGCCCAGGTACTATTAGGTTAAAGGGGTTTTGGTAGAAACTGCCAAATTGCTTTCTAGAAAAGCTGTCCGCACTCTCACCCCAGGGCCTTCAGTTCCAATGATTAATCTTTTTTTGTTATTGGTGAAGGATTTGTATAATGTGCCATTGTATTTATTTTGCTTATATTTCATCCAGACTTTTGTTTTGCATCTATGTTCAGAAGTAAGAATCCTGTGTAGCAACGGATCTGAACATTTTGTGGGCTGTGACTCGTTCGAGAATCTCATGGAAACCGTGAACCTTCCTCTCAGAAAAATGAACATACTGATACATATGCAGATTTTCACATATTTTAAGGGGACATGAACAGTCCTCTCCCTAAGGCCAGTCAATATTTTGTTGCTCACCTGATACGAAGTGCTTTATATGGGGGTTATTTCATTGAACCCTCACAATCGGGAGTATCAGAGGAAAGTGACTAGGTCAAAGTGGCATCACTACGAAATGGTCAAGCTGGGACTAACCCTCCAGAGCCTCCTCTCTTCGTGATGTTCATACCCCAAGGCAAAGGATCCTGTTTTATTATTCCCCTTCCATGCACTGTGGTCAGGGTTTTCCAGTCATAGTCATGTTGCCTTCCTAAAATCTAGTGGGATCATTTGCTGTATTTTTTCCTGTGCTCTGGATCTCTTTCTGTAGCATGGAGATTGCGTTTCTTGAAAGTTTGAAAGCTTTCTTGGGTGGGCGAGGTGGCTCACACCTATAATCCCAACACTTAGGGAGGTCGAGGCAGGCAGATCGCTTGAGCCCAGGAGTTCGAGAACAGCTTGGGCAAAGCAACATAGAGAAACTTCTTCTCTACAAAAAAAAAGATTTTAAAATTAGCCAGGCATGGTGGTATGCACCTATAGTCCCAGCTACTCAGAAGGCTGAGAGGGGAGGATCGCTTGAGCCCAGGATTTGAGGCTGCAGTGAGCTAGGATCATGCCACTGCACTCCAGCCTGGTGACACAGCAAGACCCTGTCTCTAAAAAAAATTAAAAATAAAAATTAAAGCTTTCTTCCCCAGAGTCTTTTAGCAGGAAATTATTTAATGACATTTTCAGTTGTTTGTGTGTACATTGGCTTCCTTTTTTTAAAATTTTTGAATCAATTTTTATAATTCTTTTCTCCAATAACTACCCATTTCATTTATATTCTTTTTCACATTTATTAGCATAGAGTTGTATATAATATTCTCCTGGTTCTCAGCATTTCCTTTTCATTCCTCATTTTGTCTTTTATCTTTTTTTTCTTTTCTTGATTGGCTTTGCCAGTGTTTTGTCTGCTTCAGTATTAATTTTTTGTAAATTTCGTTTTGGTTTTGTGAGGTTTTTCCTCCTTCACCTCCCCGCAACACCCTCCTTTCCTCCTCCATCCCCCCACTCCCAAAAATACTCTTGGATGAGTAAATGTGCCTATTTTTATATTTTCTATTTTCTATTTTTGTAATATTTTATATTACTTCTTCATTTCTTAGGTTGTGGATGTTGTTGGAGTTGTTCTTATTTTTCTAAATGCTAAAGTTGAATATTGTGTCTGTTTGTTTTTTAATTCTTCCGTGCATAATGTTCTGATCTTTTCTATTTTTCAGTCGACTTATTTGGACTTTAATTCAGTGCTTATTTAGGAAAGTGTTTTAAATTTTCATAGGTGCTATTTTTGTAAGTTAATCATTAAGTTTTGGATAGTAGAATCCTAGGTTCATTTGTTCAAGAAATTTGACCATTATAGAGAGAAATGAACATGCATTGACACCCATTGATGAGAAGAGAAGCTTGACAGTCCACATTTTCTATTTTATTTAGATCAAAAACTACTTACTGATTACCTACTGTGCTCGAGGACCTGTGCTAGGTAGTGGGACTATAACTGAAAGGCAGAAGTAGTTTCCTTTCTCATGGAAATTTTGGCCTACCAGAGAATGCAGACAAATACACAAACAATTACAGAAACTGCAGGAAAATCAACTGAAAAACTAATAAGACCACTGAGTTTGAGCTAACTGGCAAGATACCATCAAAAATAAAATTAAGGTCAGACGCAATGACTCACACCTATCATCCCAACACTTTGGGAGGCTGAGGCAGGAGGAATCCTTGAGGGCAGGAGTTTGAGTCCAGCCTGGGGCAACATAGTGAGACCCCGTCTCTATGAGAAATATTTAAAAATTAGCAAGGTGTGGTGGCACAGAACTGTAGTTCCAGCTTCGGAAGGCTGAGGCAGGAGAATTGCTTCAGCTCAGGAGTTTGAGGCAGCAGTAAACTGTGATTGCACACACCACTGCACCCCAGTCTGAGTGACAGAAAAAAAAAGAGATCCTGTCTCAGTTAAAAAAAGAAAGAAAGAAAAAATTAACCGAAAGGGACAAATTAAATAAACACAATAGAAAAAGATCTCATTCACTCAAGGAACTAAGCAAATATACCTGGAAATAAATCTAACAAAAAATACATGTTGTAAGACCTTTATGATGAAAAGGGATATTTTTCTGAAGACTATAACAGATAATGTATTCTTGTGTAGGACAGTGTAACATGATGATGATAGTATCAGCTGTCCCTGTATTATTCAATAGAGTCAATATAATCTTAGTCAAAAGTCCAACAGGGTTTTTGATAAATTTTAGTACAAATTAGTAAAAAACTTACATATAATGATTGATGATAAACAAAGTTTAAATAAGGAAAAATAGTCTCAATAATTGTATTTCAGTTATTATAACTCAACAGAAAAATGGACAAAGAGATTCAATAAACATAGGAAAAGAGTTCCCTCTCAATAGCAATTAAGAAAACAAAAACTACAACAAAAACACTTAAAAAAATGTTATATACAGTATTGTTGGGTGTAGGTAAGAAAACCCTCATAAACTATGTGGAGAGAGGCTGTGGTCACAGTGCTAAATGATGCCAAGAAAAAAAGACACATTGATAAGGCCATTTTGGAGGGCAATTTAGCTATATATATATATATGAATGAAAGTCAAAAGTGTAACTATTCTTCCTTCAACCTAGTAATTCCACTTCTAGAAAAATGCTCACCCCTGTATCCAAAGAGATATGTGTTATTGTTGGTAATAGCTAAAAATTGGAAACAAGCCAAATGTCTATTAATAGGAAAGTGGTTAAATAAATTATGGCATCTTCATTATATGGCCTCCTGTGCACTCATTTGAAAAACAAAGTTGGGCTTTATGTGGCAATATAAGGCGTTGGGCTTTCTCCTGAGAGCAGTGGGGAACCATTGTAGGGTTTTAAGTGGAGGGACGACATGACCAGACTTGAGTTTTTAAAATATCTCTCTGGATGGATTATGGATTATGGGGAAATGGATCAGAGAGACATAAAATAGAGTCAAGAATCCCATTAGGAGGCCACTAATCCAACTGGGCATTAATGGTGGCTCCAAGGTATCACAGAGCTGAAACTGCAGTTACACAGCCAAAAGATACTTAGGTATGGCAATACATTGTGGTATTTTATTTTGACGTATTTTGGGCAGCTTCGACTTGCAAAGCACTTACCTAGACAGGGATGATAAAATAGGTTTTCTGACTATAAAATCTGTTTACTAAATTGGTTAGAATTACAAGTCTATTCATTTTATTAAATTTGCTTTCCAAATAAAGCTGCTCACCCCTCTTTGTTGAAACAACAAAGCTCATCTGGGTGACCATGCCTCTTTTTTTTGCCTTGACTCTCAGGAAGCTCAGAGACAAATTTAGCACTCAATATAGTGACCTAAACTTAGGTTTAGATTATAATTAGCTTCTACTTTTTCTTCCACAGATTTAGTCTTTTATTTTTAGTTTCAAAGGCTGCATGGTTATGTGTGTCATTTATTGTACACTGACTTCTCCATTTTTAAAAACCAGACAGGTTTAAAATTACTAATAAATAAATGAATGTTAAAGTTACCATCTTAGCTGCATAGTCTCTTTGATCCCTTGGTGACTTGAAAGTTGTCATTTGACTTTTATCTCCTAAAGTTGTGAATTTTTCATATTGGTTTAGCAAAAGTCTTCTAATAAAGAAGGGACCATTTTAACTTCACAGCAGGCTTCATGGTAGTAATCTGCTCCCCAAGATTAATTAAGCATTTGTAACATTACTTTATAACTATCACTTTTCTGTAAAATTGAAGAGGTTGCGTAGCATGGTAGTTTAGAGCTTGGCCTTTGGAGCCAGACTCCAGACTTTGAATGTGGGCTGTGCCCGTCACCTACCAGCTGTGGGACTGTGGGCTTGCAAGAGGCTTAATGCCTCTGGGTCTCAGGCTCCTCATGAAGAGATCTCTACTGCGTGGGGTGTTTTGAGTATTGAACTGGCTGATATTTGTAAATTGCTTAACATAGTTTTGTGGTTTTTTTTTGTTTGTTTGTTTGTTTTTTTTTTTTTGAGACAGAGTCTCGCTCTGTCGCCCAGGCTGGAGTGCAGTGGTGCGATCCTGGCTCACTGAAAGCTCCGCCTCCCGGGTTCACGCCATTCTTCTGCCTCAGCCTCCCGAGTAGCTGGGACTACAGGCGCCCGCCACCGCGCCCGGCTCATTTTTTGTATTTTTAGTAGAGACGGGGTTTCACCGTGGTCTCGATCTCCTGACCTTGTGATCCGCCCGCCTCAGCCTCCCAAAGTGCTGGGATTACAGGCGTGAGCCACCGCACCCGGCAGTTATTTGTTAAGTGATAAAATGGAATGGAGACTTTTTTTCCTAGCGTACATCCTTAGGTGGAACAGATGTTAATGACTTCATTTAAGACTATGTGATAAGAGGAGCATTAAGGGTTTAACCCTTGATTCTTATTTTTGTATGCATGTAAGTACAGTTCTAAAAGAAATCATTTTTCTATACATTAATTAATTTAAAATCATAGATTGTTTATGGTGTTTAATGCTGATGAATTTGGTGTTACTGTTGCAAGACCAAACAGTGAGTCACAAAGAAGTGAACACAGACTGGCATTTAAAACGATGCATAGGCAAGACAAGTGAGTCGCTAAATATGTAACTCATCTCCTCAATGGTGAAATTTTAGATCTGCTTGGTTTCTTTTGTAAATTATACTCTAAAGGAGACAAAAATGTTGCTTGGAATTTATTTGTGTAGCAAGCCGCCTGCACATGAAGGATAGTACATGTGTGCTAGAATGTGAAATCTCATAAAGCACAAGGCAGCTTAGGCAAAGGGTCTTCCTGTCCCGTAGTCTGAGAATGTCTTCGTGGGATGGATGTTGGTTTTTAAAAAGCAATCCTCACAGACCTAACTATTAGATAAGAATTATGATTTTTAAAATCCACAACTCTGCTATTCATTTGAATTATTTACATAAGCAAGGCCTCTCCTTCTTAAATTGGAATCATACTGAGATATGCTTTTTGAGGCTTTTGGGTATTCTCAGTTAATTTAAATAGACTTGAGTAGAATGAAAATTGATCGAATATTGTATTATTTTTAAAGTCTCTTGCTTTTCACTTGAGAGATTTTTTCCCCTCCACTTTAATACATTGGCTCATTTCCATTTTTATGCTATTTCTTAGATATCATGATAATTATTGTTTTGATAAATTGCTACTCCCCATCCCCCCTTACACAGACACACTTAATTTTGTTAGAGAATGTATCTGTTATCAAATACAGTAAGAACTACTTCTGCATTGTAATGATTATGAATTTTTCAGAGATTTGATTTAACTGCCTAATTATGTTTAGAAGCTTCAATTTATGTGGTTTTGTTTCTCAGTGTCCTTTCATTAACTACTAAAAATTAATGCATTAGGAAAGTAGGTGTTTTCAACAAAGCCAGAACATTTGATTTATAAAACCAAAGCTTGATTTAAAGAGTATGATATGTCTTCAACCTGGTTGGGTATTATTTAAACTTTTCCTCTGATCTTTTTTTTTTTTTTCAGTAGCAAAAAGATATATTATCTCCAAAATGGCTAATGGATCTATCCAAACATTGGTTTTATAAGGAAATTGAAGAATCATTATTTACGAATATATTTGACAATTTTCCAAAAAGATAATGAGAGCAGACACGTGGTGTAAATAGTATGTTTTTGATAAAAATGTTCTCTTAGCCTAGCAACTAAATCAGAATGTTGAACAAACAAAATGAGAAGATTTTAAAATGCATTCTGTAGTATTTTAGTTAATAATTTTATATATGCTTCTTTAAGCTTTTCCCACTTTATAGATGTCAAAACTAAACAGCTTGTCCGAACAAAAGTCAGAATCTCACTTGAACCCAGCCTATTTTATCACCCACTGATACTTTCTCTAGTCTGTCAACTATGTAATGAAATATGTCATGAAATATTATTATTAAAGGCTAATTCTAGCTAATGTTGCAAGCATAAGGCAGAGAAGAAGATGAGAGATGAAGATTTAAGGGACAATCATACAGTATCCAAGGAAAAAGCCATATAATGGCGAAAGAATAAGATGATAGAGAAAAGGAAACAGTCAAGAAATTAACATTTCTGATCATCGTTCTAAGCTATATGACAGGGGTTACATGTTTAGGGATCTTTTATAATATAAAATTCCTGTACAAAGCCAGTACCTGTATTTTCTTTGTAAATCCATTACCATTTATATTGTAATTCTAATGATATTGGAGAAAATATGAATTATGAGTATGCTGTTAATATGATGTGCCCTGTATAATTTTGAACTCAAATGGTGAAGAGGAAGCCATGTTTATTTAAAATGTGGGAGCATCGTTTTTCTTAACATTTGTTTTTAGTGTTAATTTTATCTTGCAAGTAAGACCTTACTTGGAAAAAGGAGATGATCACATGGTGAAAGATGATCTTGTTAAAAGTCATCGCAGAACGGGTTAATTTGATTGAAAATGATCCCCCCACAAAAGTTTCCAGATTATAACTTACTCTCTTGTGCCATCATGGACCTTTCTAGTTATAAGGGTGATATTAACATCCCAGCAACCTACATTCATATAGCAATTTTCAGTTTCCTGAGGGATAGCACCTGCTCTCATTTGTTAAATGAACTGGTTATACTTGCTTCTAAGTGAGGATCCAAGAGGACTTACCTAAGCACAGGAGGGCTTGAAGCTGATCTCCAACCTCTGCAGGTTTCATGGTCTTTCTACAGCACTCTGATAGCTCACAGCAGACTACACAGCTCAGGAAATAATTACAGTCTGCCACAATTTTTCTTAATTTTTAACCGAACAACAAAATTTCAACTCTAAAATTTGACGGACAGTGAGGTTAGTTTGAGAAGTTTAGAAACTCTTATTTTCCATTATCCCTGTTATCTTTTCACCTAGGACACAGCAAGTGACGTGCTCATTGCATGGGAAGAGATTTTCCCACTCCTGGCATGGCACTGCTTTTATGCTGTCACCTCTTTCCAGGGTGAGGAAGGGCCACAATAACTTTGCAAAGAAAATCCCGTATTTTCAAAGAGAGCAGAGAGTGTGGGGTGCCTACATGGAGTGGAGGTGGGAGAGAATGAGACCTTAGTAGAAACACTACCTGAAATAGACATATAAAACAAATTACCCCAAATCAACAACTCATTATCATTACAGGGTTTACTTATTCGTAGATGTTTCCTTCATTTATCAGTCTAGGGCCTTATTTAACCTCAAGACTAATACTCAACAAAGCCACACACTGATCATGAGGACGCCTATACAGGGGCAAGTAGTTCCTCAAGGGGCATTTATTTCCGTGTATTTTCTAGGAAATGCTATTGGGAGGGTGTATTTTAATAATTAGCATTAAATTTGTTTCATATTTTTTGTCTGGTAGCTTTCTTGCAAGCTAAAGAATTTGGAAAGAATTGTTTATTCATTATTTATTTGTACAAAAATCAGACATAAAGTTTTGAGGACTGAATATTTTAAGCTGTTATTACCTTTCTAAAACAGCATTTTTATTTGCTGCACTAGTCTTTTTCCACGTATACTTCAAGTAATAGAATACTATCACTTTGAATTTTAAAATGTTATGCAAAACAAAAAAAAGAGGCTGGTCCTGGTGGCTCACACTTGTGATCTCAGCACTTTGGGAGGCTGAGGCAGGCAGATCGCTTGAGTCCAGGAGTTCAGGATCAGCCTGGGCAACATGGCAAAACACTGTCTCTACAAAACAATACAAAAGTTAGCTGGGTGTGGTAGCATGTTCCTGTAGTCCCAGGTACTTGTGGGGCTAAGGTGGGAGGATTGCTCAAGCCCGGGAAGTCAAGGCTTCTGTACACTGAACTCATGCCACTGCACTCCAGCCTGGGTTACAGAGCAAGACGCTATCTCAAAAAGAAAAAAAGAAAAATCACCAGCTTCACCATTTTGAACTATACGATTCTGGGTAAGACCACCTCAACCAAAAGGGTGTTGGTTTCTTGATGTGTAGAATGAGAATAATGTCCACTCACCCTGTAGGGTGTTTGGTGACAAAATAAGGCAAACCATTTCATCACCAGAACAAAAGTAATGGTATGGTAACGCCTGTGTTTATAGTCATCATGGTGGTTAGTAGAAGAATCAAATTTTCTCCATCTGATGCTCAAACTTTCTTATGAATCCTTCTTACCCACCACCACCTTCATTTAAAACAGTGAGTCTAAGGCCTTTCCGTTTCATACCACACCTGCCAGTCCTTGTGATACCGAATAATACGTCAACTGGAACACACCAGCAGGCTTGGTTTAACTCAGCTATTTACAGCTGCTAGTGTTTTCAGAAGCAAGCAGAAGTTAACTGTCTGGTCCCAGTGGTAACTATCTGATCTTTCACTGGTTGCTAGACAGCCTCAGAGGAACACCACCTGAATCAATCAGAAATAACTAGTAAGGAAATTGAATTAACATTTTGAATTTAAAAACTTCTTTCCAGGTACCTTTTTGACTAGGTATGAGTCACCCTTAAGGCTACTCATTTTGCTTCATTAATTTTTATTCATCTTGTATGCTGACTAAACAAGAAACAGCAATTACATCTTTTGAAAGACCTTTTGTAGTTTTTATCTTCTGTTTGTGATCTGGTAAGAAAAGAACTGTTTATATCTGAGTTTCATTTTCCCGAAATCTCTGCATTGGTTTGGATGTATCTCTAAATGTTATGTGTTAGAAACTTGTCTTAGTCTTTTTTTTTCTGCTGCTGTAACTGAATACCACAGACTGGGTCATTTATAAAGAAAATAAATTTATTTCTCACAGTTCTAGAGGCCATGAAGTCCAAGTGCCTTGCAGCAGCATCTGGCCAGGCGCTTACTGCTGGCAGAGAGATCATGTGGTGAGAGAGCACAGGAGACAAAGACAGACACAGAAACAATGCATGCATGTGCAAGAGGGTAGGAGTAAGAGAGAGCTGAGAGAGTCACACTCACCTTTATAAAAACTCACCGTCGAGATAGCTAACCAACTCCGGAGATAGCAGCTTTAATCCTTCACAGGGTGGAGCCCTTATGACTGAATCGCCTCTTAAGGATTCTACATCTCAACACTCTTACAATGGCACTTAAATTTCATCATGAGTTTTAGAGGAGACATTTAGATCATACTAAAACTTGATTCCCAGTGGGGTGGTATTGGGTGTTGGAACCTTCAAGAGGTTATCAGGCCATGAAGGCCCCCATGAGTGAATTAATGTTGTTATCATGGGAGTGGTTTCTTATAAAAAGACAAGTTCAACCCACTCTTGCTCTCCTCCCTCTATTGCCTTCTCTTTGCCCTTCTACCTTCTGCCATTGGATGATGCAACAAGAAGGCCCTCATGAGATGCTGGCACCTTGATCTTTGACTTCCCGGCCTTTAGAACCATGAGAAAATAAATACATTTTCTTTTTCTTTCTTTTTTTTTTTTGAGACGGAGTCTCGCTGTGTCTCCCAGGCTGGAGTGCAGTGGCGTGATCTCGGCTCACTGCAAGCTCCGCCTCCCGGGTTCATGCCATTCTCCCGCCTCAGCCTCCCGCGTAGCTGGGACTACAGGCGCCCGCCACCACGCCTGGCTAGTTTTTTGTATTTTTAGTAGAGACGGGGTTTCACCGTGTTAGCCAGGATAGTCTCGATCTCCTGACCTCGTGATCCACCCGCCTCGGCCTCCCAAAGTGCTGGGATTACAGGCTTGAGCCACCGCGCCCGGCCTTTTTTTTTTTTTTTTTTTTTGAGATGGAGTCTGGCTGTGTTGCCCAGACTGGAGTGCAGTGGCGCGATCTCGGCTCCCTGCAAGCTCCACCTCCTGGGTTCACGCCATTCTCCCGCCTCAGCCTCCCGAGTATCTGGGACTACAGGTGCCCACCACCACACCCGGCTAATTTTTTGTATTTTTAGTAGAGATGAGGTTTCACCGTGTTAGCCAGGATGGTCTTGATCTCCTGACCTCGTCATCCGCCCGCCTTGGCCTCCCAAAGTGCTGGGATTACAGGTACGAGCCACCACGCCTGGCCAAAATAAATACATTTTCTTTATAAATTACCCAGTCTCAGGTATTCCGTTATAGCAGCACAAAACAGACTAAGGCAGAGATCTAATCACAAATCTTACATGTTGATGTTAAAGATCGTTTTCTGATATCAACAGCTCTGTATTTTATATGTTGTGACCTACTACAAAGCAGAGAACTTTTATATGGCCATTTTGAGAAAATAGTTTAATTATTTCTCTTCCTTCTCTACTGACAAGTGAATGGTAATAATGAAAATTTCTCTCTCATTTGCCGTTTCTTTCTGCTTTACTGTATTGATAGACTACCTGTTATTAATGGTCATTACAGTACCTCTTATTTTCTCTTAAAGAACTTGTTTTATGTTTTCTTCAAGACACATGATAAGTAGCAAAGAGATGGTCCAGCATTGTTTACTGCAGAAAACAGTGCACTAGGAACTTTGGCACCTAGGACCTATCTAACTTACACCATATCCTGAACCAAGTTACTTAAATTCTCTGTGCTTCTATAAGTTGGCAACAACAAAAGTATATGCGAAAATGAAAAATAAGAAACTAGATGAAATATGGTTATTATAGCTGCCCTTTGTTATGCAGTTGATAACAAAAAATACAGCTATTCTAAGGCCTTCAGAATAAATTACAGAATTAAATTTTTGAGAAAAATACCATTGATTTATTTCAGTTTAGCAATTTTTCAGAAGGTTTCAGTGCTTGACAGTAGAACTGTAAGAATATCCCGATTTATTAAAAGAGCTGGTTCATTCATTTACATTTATTGAGAACCTATAATGAGTCAGGCATTGTTTTAGGCACTAGGGATAAAGTTGCAAATAAACAAAACCTCTACTCCTGGAATTTAGAATCTTGTGAGCGTTCTTCTAGGTTATTTCCCCTAAAATTTAAGGTAACTAATTTTCTCAAATTAAAAGGAGTATTTTACCCTGCTGTAGTGCTATATGTGTGTGTGGTTCTTAAACTTCATGCTGTCCCGTGTACTGTTTAGTAACAGAATTGTTTATTATTATGATTCTGGTATGTTAATGAAGGGGTACTCATTTGCAAATAACTGTTTAATCTGATTAAAATCTGGCAGCTCTCTTAAAAATAAAGACAGTTAAAATGCATAGTCACTGGCCTGCTGTATTGAATATGCAATTGAAAAACATTAAGAAAGGCATATCCTATTTATCACTTTTAATGAATCTTTCACCCTGGTCCCACTGTAAGCCCTTGATGGTATTCCTGTCATCCCATCCATATGCTCCTAAAAGCATTAACTATTCTTGGCTCTGTGCATGCCTTAGTATAAAATCAAAATCTCTAGGTTTTGATCACATATAAGCAAGCTTAAAAAAATCATTATCATTACCATATCCTCATTAAGATGATGGGGCCCTGACCATCTCTTCATGTTTGCCTTGCAATCTAAAATTCATGTATGCAAAGGGAATTTTTCTTATCCTTTTGAAAGAAGAATGATAAATATTTATACAGCCTTAACTCTTTCAAGCAGGCATAGGATCATGTTTTAGAAATGACAGGAAGCTGCTCTGGGTTGTTTTTTTTTTCCCCCCAGCATAATTCATCTTTCCAATAGCCACTGAAAAAAAATGGAATTGCAGATTTATCAATATTGGAGAATTTTCCTACCCTCTTCCCATTAAATATGTTTTGTCTTACGTTTCTGCAACCCTTTTGAGCCATGGCTTCGAAAAGCAAAGAGGTCCCTCTGCTTTTCAGACAGGGTTCCCCCAGAGAAATGGCAGGATGCCTACCAGGAATGCTGACCTGTGCTCAAGACCAAGATCCTAATTCCTCTACAGCCTTTTCCTTTTTTTTAGCATATTTAGCAATAATCTGGACTCCACGTAACTAGTCACATATCCATACACTGTTGCTTTCTAAAAGTTACTCCTCTCTGAAGCAGCAATTAGAGCCCCAAGACAGTTTTCTACTTGAAATTAAAATTCCCTCATGACTACTTGAATAAAGATGTCCAGTAGTAGTGTTGAAGTTATGAATGTGTTTCAGCTCACAGAGCTGTCTTCTTATAATAAATGGAAGATGTCTGTGAAGTTGGAATTTAGTTAAATATAGACCATCCTGGAGATAGTAGAAGTGCTATGGGTTATGTTACCAATAATAATCTAACTTGTCCTGCACCTGCAGTTGGACCTCCTCCATATTATCACTTCTGCCAGTGACTCCCAAAAGCCAGGTTATTAATCTGAAGACAACTCAAGACTAAAACTACATCATTACTGTTATAAACCAGAAATAAAATTCTAAGCCCTCCACCCAACTGAATGGACCCATCCTCTTGGCCAGGGGCATTCAAAGTTAACCTGAAAAACTGTGATGCTTTAGGCCATGAGAGGAAGCAGGGATGGGGGGTTGGGGGAGGGGTAGGTTGGACATGCCTCATTATGCTCTCCTCTGTTTGGAATTCAGGTACAGCTGATCAGCAGTAACATTAAAACAGAGAACTTAAGACTGACAAAACAGACTTTTTGTAACAATAAGATACCAGATTCCAACCTGATTCTGGCACAGCATCACATGACAGATAACAGGCCCTAAAAGAAATAAAAATATTTTACCCCCAAATACATTTCTTTGACTTTTTTTTATTTTTTTGAGACAGAGTCTTGCTCCGTCTCCCAGGCTGGAGTGCAATGACACAACCTCAGCTTACTGCAATGTCACCTCCCAGGTTCAAGCGATTCTCCCGCCTCAGCCTCCTGAGTAGCTGAGATTATAGATGCCCACCACCATGCCCAGCTAATTTTTGTATTTTTAGTAAAGATGGAGTTTCACCATGTTGGCCAGGCTGGTCTCTAATTCCTGGCTTCAAGTGATCCACCCGCCTTGGCCTGCCCGAAGTGCTGGGATTACAGGCGTGAGCCACCATGCAGAAACCAGCTGTTAAATGCTGAGTAGTTCACCACATAGAGAAAGGCCTTTTAGAATTCAAGTGATCGTCTAAGGTTTATTTTAGCTGTATACTATCATGTGCAAAGTATTATAGCATTAAAATATCTCACCTTAGGCCTCTAGCCAATGCTTTTATTTAATTAATTTATTTATTTGAGACAGGGTCTCACTCTGTTCCCAGGCTGGAGTGCAGTGGCACGCTCATAGCTCACTGGTGCCTTGACCTTCTGGGCTCAAGTGATCCTCCCACCTCAGCCTCTGGAGTAGCTAGGACCACAGGTGTACACTACCATGTGCAGCTAATTTTTTTTTCTTTTTTTTTTTTTCTGTAGAGATGGGGTTTCACTATGTTGCCCAGGCTGGTCTCAAACTCCTGGGCTCAAGTGATCCACCCACCTCAACCTCCCAAAGTGCTAGGATTACAGAGTGAGCCACAGTGATTTTAATGACTTGAATATTCTCAAGGTCTCTTAGTTCCTACAGTGCAGTAATTTTGTAGCAGTTTGAAAATCCAGACTTACTAAATAGGTTTTCCCAGCTACTCCTTGAGTTGGCTCTGTTTCTGCTATTTAGTCTCAGGAACCATTGCAGTGGCTTCTATCTACATCTGTGATAAACAGCTTTTCCTAGAACAACTTGCAGACATGGCAATGTTCAGGTTTAAGTAGAGGATGTACTATTGTGTTTGGCAGGAGAGGCCATTAAAAAAAAAAAAAAAAAAGCAGCCCTCATACTAAATTTCTTTTGAAAGGTGTTACTGATCAAAAAATATAGCTCAGAATTGAAAATTGTTTGGACTAAATAACTGTGTCCTTTCTCTCACCTTCTCACTCAATCCTTCCCCCAAAGTAGACTGATACGAAAGAGTACATAGGATTGCTTAAAGCTTTTATCTTTCTTGGTAATTACCCTGGAAGAATTTTTAAATTACTGATTTAAGTGAAGTCTTTTATTCTTGGTTTAAATGTATACAAAAACTACTCACATGCTCACCTGCAATCTTGATTTTCTTTGAATTTCCTCTGTTTTCTTGCTTGTCTACATCAAGGGGAAAGAGGGAGAGAGGATAGGTCTGAACCAAAGTACTCTCACTTAAATGGCATGATGTGTATATGTATCTATGTGTATGTGCATGCCTGTGTGTGCACACAGCAAATTACTGGTTGCAATAAAATTTGTTAGAATTTCCATTTAGCTTCATTTAGAATAGGTGAAGAGAAATAAATACTAGATCAATTTTCTTTCAAGAAAGATGTTTTAGAAGAAGTGGTATTCACTTTTTAGGTCATCATTGACATTTCTCAATGTTATATCCCTATAAACTGCATATCAGGACTTGTACATGCTTGAAGAAGCTACATTTTCACCGCAGGAGAGGAAATCAGAATAAAGCATTGAGGTGCAGGTGCGCAGTAATACAAGTGGGCTCTTTCCCGTGAAGCCTGAATGCCTGGCCAATAATGCAGAAGCTCTTGGAGCGGGGCTCTCAGGGTCTCCCGGAGCTAAGCCAAGAAGTATGGGGGTGGGGCGGGGGGGGGTCAGGAGAGAATAATTGTTATTCAGTCTTCTTTAATGAGATGTATTGCCCACTGCTGAAAGATTGTGGCAGTGCCTTTTGTTATGCTAATTAGACACCATTAGAGCTTGGCTCTCTTTGATTTCTGCTTAATCTTTTCTGCTTCCTCAGCCTCAATCCTGACTGGCAAATGGTTGAAAGATGGTGGGGTGTACTGCACGTGTTATTTATTGCTCACATCTATGCTGAGTTCTTTGGGGAATGGGGGGTAATGTAAGATTCATCTTACCAAAGGCAGTACGTGTTTTGGACATTCATTTTTGGCTTTTTTTTTTTTAATGAATTTTTTGATAATGATTACTTTCTGCCTTTTAAGTCCAAATGCCACCGTTTTTTATATGGTTGCTTTTGCAGCCACACTGAATGGAAAATGACAGATTGGAAAATGTAGATGGCCTCTCCTTGGTTGCCTGGATTTCCCTAAAAACAGTGAGCAAGTTGATCATGCCATAGGTTTTAGGGAGGCTGTGGTCAACCAGAAAAATGGAAGCAAGAATAATTTAATGGTCAAAAAGAGCAATTTTGCTATTCAGAATTTCTGCCTTTACAGTTTATAGACGTGTATACATTCCTTCCTAAAACTAAAACATTACGTTTGCACGATCACCACAATTAAGAGTGTGGTGAGTTTCTTTTTTAATTTTTTTGAAAAATGACTAATATCGTTTCTAAAACAGTGAAATGGTAGATTTCTGCTAAATTTTTAAAAACAACATCATCGTATTTTAGAGCAGCCCTCTCCAATAAAAATATGGTATCAACCACAGATGTTACTTTAAATTTTTTGATAGCCACATTAACAAAGTAAGAAGAAACAGGTGAAATGTGTTTGAATAATGTATTTTATTTACTCCAGTATATCAGAAGTATTATCATTTCAGCATGTATTCAGTATAGAAATTAATGAGATGTCTTACATTCTTTTATTCATGTTAAATTTTTGAAATCCAGTGTGTACTTTGCACTGGTGTGTGTTTTGTAACACATCTCAATTTAGATTTGCCACATTTTAAGTGCCCAGTGGCCACATATGACTGGGGCTACTGTATACACAGTGCAGTTTTAAAGTCATTGAGTAATTCACCCCTTGCCTAAAACAACTGTCAGGATAGAATCCATTTTTAACATTATAGATTAAATATTATGAGGTACGTGAGCTTGACCAAGTCACTTAATCTCTAAGGGGCCTGTATTCTCATCTGTAATGTGAAGAGTTTGTCCTAAATGATCTCTGAAGTCCTCTCTTCTATCCAATCCAGCTCTGAATTCATGATTTTAAAACTTCTCATTTAGAAGTTGGGTAGGCTGGAGTTTATCCATCCTTTCTCATAATTTAGTATTTGAAAAGAAGCTTTCTTATGCCATAAAGATAATTAGAAAGTGTCCTGCATACCACGCCCACACCTTTTTTTCTTGCAAATGTCTGAATCTTTCTCTGAATTATTCTGAGTTTTATACCATTGGTAATGCCTGGTAGTGTAGCTCACTGAGGTGCCTGACGCCCTGTGCTTTTGGAATGAGGACTTGGAGCAATGAAGATGTGAGGGGAGTTGGCAAGTGGTTGCTGCAGATTACTAGATTACATAAACAATCTCTCTCTCCAATGCTTTTGCTTTTGCTTTTCTTTTCTTTTTTTTTTTATTTGGCTTACTTTTTGTATTGTCAGTGAAACAAAGCTTCTACAAGCACCTTCCAAGAAAGTGACCTATTAAATGTTATCACTGGTTACTTGTCTGCCTTTTGGAGATGGGGAATGTATGAAAAAAATGTTTTCCCAGAAGCACAGCGCAGTATTCATACATATTTTTGCCCATTTGTGAAAAAATGGACATTTCCTTATTTTAGTGTTTCTTTGTTGAAAATGAAGCGAAACTTTTTTCACATATGTACTGTATGTAGGTAATTTAGATTTTTGGTTTTGAATTGCTTTTTTAGCAGTTTATTTTTCTGTTGGGAGCATTTATTGTTTTCTTACTGTTTTGTAAAGGCTCTTTATATATACTATGTAACATATAACATGTCATTTATATATATCATACTTGCAATTTTTTCTATTTGCTTTTTGACTTTATGACAATCTTAATATACTTTTTTTTAATCAGTGGTTAAAAACTTCTCATTTATGGCAACATGGCATTATGTTAAAAATGTTTCATCAACACGTTACGTGTCTAATAATTTATATTTCCTCCAAGTATTTTGTGGCTTCTTCTTTTTCATCTTTTCAACTGACAAATAAAATCATATCTCTTTAAGGTGTACAACCTACTTTTATGAGTAGGTCCCTTTTTGAGAATCTGCTCTCAAAGAAGACTGGCTTAGACTTGCCAAGTAATGGCTGAGAGAGACCAATGGGAATAGATCAGGAGGGTGGAAGTGAATGGAAATTCTGTTCAATTTTTAGGTTTGGGCTTTTCATAAAAAAGTTCTACACTTATATCCAGTGTTGGTTCCACTGGCCCTTTCCATGAATCAGATCTCATGGATAGATCTTACTGGCAGTATCTAGCCATAGGACTTCAGTTTTCAATGCTGAGCACTTTCCCAGGCTGCCTGGGCATGACAGAGCTTGCCCAGTGTGGGGAAAAACAGACCTGATGTACTTTGCGCCGGCTCCGTGATAGGAGGGTCAACATGTTTGGGTTTGTTGAGAGGGTAGATTTCATGTTATATGTTCTTACCACAATTTTTTTTTAATTCCGCAAAAAGCATTATAGGCAATACCTTTGAATGCTCTAGAATACTCAGAATGTACAGGCAGGTGGTTAAAATGCAGCTGCTTTTTGAACTGGCAGTTTAGTTAGCACTAGATATGGATCCCTGATGCCAGGCAGGAAGGCATCAGCGTGGCATTTCCTGTGTAACTATTTACTCTTACTATTGGCTCTCGATCAGCAGATGAAAATAGCTTTGTTACTAAGAATGGGATTTTGCCCCCAGCAGGGAAGAGACTACCTTGGATTGTCTTCCTCTTACTAGGGTAGACACGGCTAGAAGAAAACCAACCAGCGTGAAGAAAAGCACAAGGGGATTCTTGTTAGAAGAAACTTCATGGTCTGATTGGATTCAGTAGAACTGCCTCGGGTCTGGTCTTTGTATCTTGTATCACTGCACAAAGAAGGGAAGAAGAACTTTTGAAAAGCCAAATTGTTTTGCAATTTTTCTTTCTACTTAGGTTATTTCTGAAATGCACAGAAGGAAGAAATAAGGTTACTAAGATACTCATGGCAATTAATAGATAAGCATATATACTTAAAAATGTGGCTATTCCACTTCAAAGGAACATTCTTCCCCTTTTGAGTACATTTATATCTATTAATAAGTGTATCTAAAGAATTTTTTTTTCCACAGAGGACAGTGTTTTCAAATAATCTAACGAATGCCTTTTTTTGTCATTGTTTAAGAATCAGTTACCAGTTCTAGCGCTTTGAGAATAAACTGTCCAACATCTTCTCTTAAGAACGCTTAAGTAGACCAATAAACTGATGGCTAGCATTTTGAATACGATGGACTTAAAGGCTCATTACTTGTTTTCTATGCTGTCATCATTTTTGACACACATTCCTGTGTCGTGGCCCTATTTCATTATAGAATGGCATTGTGGGGTAAGGATGATATTAAATTTTAATGTTATTGCTATTATTACTGTTGACCATTTTTAGCATAAGTATGCCTGGTTCTTTAATTCCAGCTTCTGCAGGGCCAGAAAATAGAAGTGTGCATAAACAGTCAGGAAAATTACTGTATACCCAGGAGACCCAGCATCGCATGCTCTGCCTGTTGTGAATGATGAATCAAAATGGAAAGGTTATCATTTTCATTAGCTAGGAAAGAACAAGACCATACTTTTCTCCAAGTGTAATTACAGCGGTTCACTGGCAACATTACACTGCAGTAATTAGTCTAAAGGTGTATGTGAGGGCAGGCTTTTGCACAGACACTAGAAATATTATTTCAGAGTTTAAGGTCACAGCCTTGTGTTTAACATGTTCCAGGCAGCTTGGGGGGGGGAAAAAAAACCTAATTTGACTGGAGCTAAGGAAAGAAAGACATTTGACATTTCCCAGAGTCTTGCATTCAGAAACCAGTCAGGTCGAAAAATTGTATTTTATTATCTACAATAAAAGAAAAAACTTAGCTACAGAAGTAGCATGTCAGAATATTCTGTAGGATAAACACAGATAAAATTCAAGTTTATTAGGACCATGATGTAAATGATTACAGGAACTTTTACTATGTGTGTTTTAATCTCCATTCTTTTCCTAAGGCAAAGAATGGACAGAAAAAATAATTGTCAGCAGTTCTTCAAGGAAAACAAAATAGTTTCTTTCTCCTTAACACTGTTTTCAAGAAATAAATGTCTGTCTTGCACAGGTCCATATATCTATGTCCTTTGTGAATGTTTTGGTACTCTAAATAGTAATATTGAAATCTTTTTGTAACTCAGCATCTCAGAATACAAATTGATTGACATTATTTTCCAAAGCCACGTCAGGCTTTCTGTTCACGTAAAGCAAAAGTAAGAAGAAAAAAAAAGTTATAAAGAGAAAAGCAAACTTTACAGTTTATGTTTAAAGCCATATATGAGTTTAAGAGAAACCTTTTCTTTTCCTGGTCCAAAGAATACTTTTGCAAGCAACATTTCTTACTGGGTTAAAAGTATTAGCCCAAATACCCTGATGTCTTTGTTTAATTTGAGTAATGTCTGCCTTTCTTCAAACAATTCTGTTTCTCTCTTTATATCCTTATATAGCCTTGTAGAATATTGTTTGTTTCAGGACAAATGATGACTTAGAGTGTACTTGAGGAGCATTCATTCAGCAACCAAGTTCTGTTGGAAACCACAGCTTTTTAAATGCAAGTGTGTGTTTTATCTGCATTCTCTGCCGGCCATATGGTTAGAACTGATGTTTTTCACAACTTCAGGCACTTGGGAAATTTAAGCATAGATGTGACACAAATGACACAGCTAGCTGATTATGTAACTTACTGAAAAATCTACCCCAAAATTGAATTTAAAAACATTGCTATTTGTTTGTCACAGATGTTTCTCTACTCAAGGAAAAGTCATACACTGCAGAATTAGATCCGTGATGTTGTAAGTTTTCCACAGCTAGCAATTAAATAGGAGGCATTGAGTAGTGGGAAGAGTTCAAAGACTTCCCTTTCTTCTGCCACTGCCACTGAGCAAATCACCCATCTTGCCAGACCTTAGTTCTCTCCCTGTGGAATCAGAGAGATTGCTAAGCTGCCTCCAAGGTCTTACTTTCTTTGTCTGTCTAGGGGAATACTGCTTTTATTTTCTGCCTTTGTGGTTTTCATTAAAAAAAAAAAAAGTATAAGAGCTTTTCTCATATCTTTTCAACAAGGCCTAGAAAATTGTAGCACACTCTTTCTTTCACAGCTGGGGTCGTATTTCCCAGCAGCCCTGCGAGGTTGGCAGTAATGCAGGGTCTTGTAGAGATGTTTCCTGCGCCCTCCTTCACTTTAGTGTCCCAGTCAGAGAAAGCAAGGGATGGTTTTACAGGAATATTTTTATAATTCATTTTTCATAAAATGTCTTTAAATAACGTTCAAATGATGAAATGAAATTCTGTACATCCTAGGAAAAAATTACTTTCTCTACTTACGTTTGATGAATACATTATAAAGTATGCCTAGGTTGTTAAAGCAGGTGCCAGAACCAACAGCCACTTTCAAAAGTCCATAGAGCTGAATTAAGTAAAAGAATAAGCTCTGAAGGTAAGAATTGTCCCTTACTTCAGATAGCTACAATCAAGTTACTTTCCTGACAGATCTCTTAAAAGGCAAAGCTTTGTAAATGGAAACTGAGTTTCCCCTGGAAATACTGTAGCATTTGTATTCTCAGCAGAAGCTTTTAACCTCTAGCATGTTACAGAAATTAAATAAACATCATTTTATTTAACCAGCCATAAACTATATGCCTACAAACAAATCAGAAGGAAAAGGACATCTTTCTTAGGATTATAAGAAAATACTCTGGGGCCGGGCTTGGGGGCTCACGCCTGTAATCCTAACACTTTGGGAGGCCAAGGCAGGCAGATCACGAGGTCAGGAGATTGAGACCATCCTGGCTAACACAGTGAAACCCCGTCTCTACTAAAAATTAAAAAAAAAAAAATTAGCCAGGCGCCGTGGCGGGTGCCTGTAGTCCCAGCTACTTGGAAGGCTGAAATAGGAGAATGAGGTGAACCTGGGAGGCGGAGCTTGCAGTGAGCCGAAATCGCACCACTGTACTCTGGTCTGGGCAACAGAGCAAGACTCCATCTCAAAAAAAAAAAAAAAAAGAAACAAAATACTTTATTGAGATTTCCTTTTTTTTTTTTTTTTTTTTTTTTTCGGAGATAGGATATCTCTCTGTCACCCAGTCTAGAATGCAGTGGTGCAGTCATAGCTCACTGCAACCTTGAACTCCTGGACTCAAACAATCCTCCTGCCTTAGCCTTCCAAGTAGCTGGGACTACAGATATGCGCCACCACACCCTGCTAATTTTTTAAATTTTTTTGTAGAAACAAGGTCATGCTATGTGGCCCAGGCTAGTCTCTAACTCCTGGCCTCACATGATTCTCCCCGCCTTGGCCTCCCGGAATGCTGGGATTACAGGTGTGTGCCACCCACCACACCCACCCAAGCTTTGTTGAGATTTTGGCAGATTTCTCTAAGGAAACTTCAAGTCACTCAATAGCCTCTTGAGACACCTTGTAATTGTTTCCTGGCAGGTACTGTATTGAAAATCAAGTTGTTGGTTTAAGTACAGCAAGAAGGTAGCTGTAATTTGCAGAGGGCTCTAAGCATATATTACTGTTTAAAAAAAGAAAGAGAGAGAGACAGAAAGAGAGAGAATGAGAGAGACAGGCTTGATTTAGTGTACATACTTTCCTTCAGCTGATTCCCATGAAACCTTTGGATGTCCTGATCCCCTACCTACAGATCTACCTTCAAGAATGACTTAAACTTCATAACTGAAAGATCCTTTAAATATTGTAATCCACCTCCCCTTCAGCAGCCCTACTCTCTTCTCCCTACTTCCGTCCCACTTCTACCAGCCTCTCATTTTTAGATGAGGAAAGTGAAGGCCCAAAACATAGGTCTCTTTTATCTCAAAAATAATCTACTCAGACCCTGTGTCTTTGTCCCCTACTGACCAATCCATATATGTGGCATCTGTTGATTTCAAAGAACGCTCTTCAGACTCTTCTTCCTTGGATTCTTCTAGAACTATGTGCTTCTGCTTCTGACCTTTTGTTGTCCATCCATCACTTTCCGCTTTCTTCCTGACCTTGAATGTTACAATTCTCTTGACGCCACCCACTAGACCATTCTTTGGACTTAGAATTTCAGTTGTATCTTAATCATTTCTGCTGAACAATTATTGTGCTCTTAGTTCATTTTCTGTTGCTATAACAGAATACCCAAGACTGGATAATTTATAAGGAAAATAAATTTATTTGGCTCATGATTCTGGAGGCTGAGAAGTCCAAGATCAGGCAACCCATTTAGTGAGAACTTCAACTCAGCAGAAAGCAGAAGGGCTTTCAAAGAGACCAAACACGAAAGGCAGCCTCACATTATAACAACTGGCTCTCATGTGAACTTATCCATTCTCTCAAGAACTGATTCAGTCCCTGGAAAAAGATGTTAACTGATCTTAATGGCCTAATCACTTCTTAAAGACACCACCTCCCAACACTGTGACATTGGCAATTAAATTTCAACATGAGTTTTGTCAGGGACAAACCATAGCAGGCTGCCAGTCACACATTTTATGAGAACCATGGTTTTCAACCTCTTCCTTACTTGTGGGATTTTGTCCATTTTTCACAATGATGTAACCTTTTCCTGTTGGTAGTTTCAGCTGTTAGGCAAGGATCTGTCAGCGATGGTGAGGCAGCCATAGAAGTTTGCTTCTCAGATGAGTGTCGAGTCTCCTTAAGACAAACTCTGATCCCTTGTAGTGGACTACCTCTGCCATTAGCATAATAGATACCTGGGTGGTGCGGTCCTAGAGTCCTGAAGATATCTGTAGCTTTGCCACTTTTCTCCAGATGCCCTGCCTTAGTTCTGTGACTAGAACTTCCTTACTCGGATAGCAGTGGCACTCTTTGGTTATGGCAAGCCAGGATGATTACTCTCAATTTTGTTATATGAGGGTCTTTAACCACACAGGGCTACCATATGGGGTGGGAGAGACAGCAGCTGGAAAGTGTAGGGGAAGTGGCTCATTTTAAAAAGAAATTTGAGGCTTGTATATATTTGCTTAGCCCACAAGTTCCTTTGCAACCAAGGTGAAGTTCCATCTTCCCGAATGTCATCTGAACTCATTCTTCCATAACTTCAGTGTTGACTTTAATATTATTTGGAATAGTTGATTCTCTTAAAGGTTATATTTGATATTCACTTCAGTGTGACTTCATTCATTAAAAAATATTGAGGAAAGCATTTATTATTTTTTGTTTGTTCATTTGTTGTGATAGGTTCTCACTCTGTTGCCCAGACTGGAGTGCAGTGGCATGATCAAAGCTTACTGCAGCCTCCAACTCCCGGGCTCTGGCAAGTCATATATATTTAGAATATATATGTATACATATATTTACTTTAAGGGGTGAGGACGGATTGCAGCAGCTTTTGATCAAAGCCCTAGCCTTCCTAGGCTCATTTTTGCTCAGTATCCTCTGGAGATTTTGTTTTGTTTTGTTCTGTTTTGAGACAGAGTCTCACTCTGTCACCCAGCCTGGAGTGCAGGGGTACAATCTCATCTCACTGCAACATCTGCCTCCTGGGTTCAAGCAATCCTCCCACTTCAGCCTCCCAAGTAGCTGGGACTACAGGCACATGCCACCACGCCTGGCTAATTTTTGTATTTTTAGTAGAAACAGTTTCACCATGTTGGCCAGGCTGGTCTTGAACTCCTGGCTTCAAGTGATCCACCCACCCTGGCCTCCCAAGGTGCTGGGATTATAGGCGTGAGCCATTGTGTCTGGCCTCTGGAGATGTTTTATTTATTTATGTACTTATTTTTCTGAGACAGGATCTTATTCAGTCACCCATACTGGAATGCAGTAGAATGATCACAACTCACTGCACCCTTGACCTGCCAGGCCCAAGCGATCCTCCCACCTCAGCCTCTCGAGTAGCTGGGACGAAAGGCACACACCACCACACTCGGCTAATTTCTGTATTTTTCATAGAGGCGGGGTTTTGCCATGTTACCCAGGCGGGTCTCAAACTCCTGGACTCAAATCTGCCCACCTCTGCCTCCCAAAGTGCTGGGATTACAGGCATGAGCCACTGGGCCTTGCCAGTGACACTGGGGACACAAATAGGATGACTCCTCAGTTGAGGACACAAATAGGACGACTGAAAAAGTGTTTGCCACTATGAATTAGTGCACATTGTGGTTCTCCTGAGTCTCTTTGGCAAATAATAGTTAAATACTCACCTACAAATAGTTCTCTTATGATTGATTAAAAGCCCAGCTTTCTACCATATAAACATAGCAAGTCTTTTTAACTCTGTGTATATTACTGTCATTGTTATCATCTCCAGATGAAATAGAGCAGCCCAGACATGATGGCCCTTACTCTCCACATTGATTCTAATAAGAAGAAAGAAGCAGCATAGTTTTCAGTGGATCTACAATTTCACATTGTTGTTAATTTCCTGAAAACTTGATGTTAAATGAAGTGTAATTGCAGATTTCCTTAAGAACCATTGACAGATACTTATCCTAAGTCATAAGCAACTCACACTGTGAAATGTGTGCAAACATTCTAAGTTTTCTTCTAGAAGAATATACTTCAGTGAGACCCAATATTCCCCAGCCCTTTTCGACAAACAGAGCCATTGAAGCTCAACATAGAAGTTGGGGGAAATTTCTTTTTTGCCACTTGATTTTTTTAAGGGGATTAATGTTGCCAGAACTTCCTTTGTTTTTCAGAGAATGAAAAGAGTCTTTAATAAGTGTCATCTCAGAGACCTTACAACTTTTGGCTAAGAGGGCTACACTTTGAATGAGATAGTAAACTAGATAGTAAATTATGGTGTATTTAGGTACTGGCATTGTATGATGGAGAGGGGAGTTTGATTTTTTTTTTAATTGTTAGGTGGTCTATTTAGTGCAGCTGTGTTTATGTTTCCTTCATGGTAACCGCCTGAACATGGTGACAAGTCCCTACAAATGAGAATAGGCATTTTAAAAAATTATCTTGCCAATGGGCTTTAATTTGGGGGGTCATAATTATTAAGTAGCAATGGTAAAAATAATCCCCAGCACAGTCATTTAATATAGTTGGTTGGCTGTATCAGACATTTTGACAATCTTGTAAAAAGAGTAATTGAGGCTAGGCATGGTGGCTTACACCTGTAATCCCAGCATTTTGGGAGGCCAAGGTGAGTGGATCACCTGAGGTCAGGAGTTCGAGACTAGCCTGGCCAACATGGCGAAACCCCATCTCTACTAAAAATATAAAAATTAGCTGGGCATAGTGGCACATGCCCATAATCCCAGCTACTCGGGAGGCTGAGGCAGAAGAATCGTTTGAACCCAGGAGGCGGAATTTGCAGTGCGCCAACATCACACCACTGAACTCTAGCCTGGGTGACAGAGCAAGACTCTGTCTCAAACAAACAAACAAAAAAAGAGTAATTGATACCTTAAATGCTGCATTTCACAGTAGAATAAACTTGGAAATTTTAAATTTCCTGAGAATAGTCACACTTCTTTACCCATTGTTTTGGCTGATTTACTTCTTTGCTATTAAAAATGGGTGCTTAGATCATAATGTACATCAATCCTGTAGAAAATTAGCAGTTCCATATTTTTGCTGTCTTTCTCTTTAAAAAATAATAAATGAACATGGGGCCATGACTGCAGCATAAAGACAGTTGACTGTGACAGAGAAAATGTATATAATAAGTAAATAGCTCTGTGAATTACTCAGTACTTTCAGAATTGTGTGTAAGATATGAAATGTGGAGGTGCAAGGTCCTAATGACTGGTTTCCAGAGGCATTTTCTTTAGTGTTACATCCCTTATAACTCAAATTAATGTTTATTACTATTCTTTTATATTGCCAAAATATTTTCATGAGTTTGGATTAGAAGCAGCTTGTTCTGGCTTGTTTTGCAACTTTGTTTCAGGAAACAAAGTGATATTTAGAAGATTTTTGTATGTCATAGAAGCTTTAATTATCTTACTTATGTTGAAGGAGATTAAGTTCTGTTTCAGAGTTATGTAAGAAAATAAGAGTTTATACTATGCTAATTTTATGTTGCCAGATAATTAATGTCTTTCAAAAAATTTGAATCCGTGATTTGAGCAGTGTTCGCTGTTAAATAACCAGCAATGTAGAGTCTACTTTAAATTTAAGAAGACGCTACTTGGTCCAGACCTACTTGGGCTGGCCTTTATTTTAATTTTATTTTTGGATGCACAGGTGTTTACCTGTTTTTTCCCTCCCCTTCTCTCCACAGATTGGTGAAAGACAGCAAGTGTTAGTAACAGAAGAGTCTTTTGATTCCAAGTTTTATGTTGCACACAATCGATTCTATGAGCAGGTAAGAGGCACTTCAGTATTCTTGAGTTTTCTCCAAAACGAGAAAGAGTTCTGAAAGTTTAAGCAAAGGGCATAAAGGGGAGAGTGTTGAATCTTGTCACAACAAGGCTGTTTTATAGCCTCAAGCCAGCCAGGCTAACATGGGCTCTATCTTTGTGACTTACTCTACAATATGTTCTGTACAAAGGAATAGGTGTATTTAGTCTGTTTTAGTTCACATTAATCTTTGACAGGACCAGCCTTAGGCTTTTGGGCGTTTGGAACTAGGCAATTAGCACTGCCAGAATTCCCACACCCTGGCAAAGCAGAGGGAAAGTCCTGCTCAGACGACAGGAAGGATGTCTGCATGGGCGACAGCGGTGTGAAAGGGCAGGGATTTCCTCTCACCGGCACATCAACCGGACAGTTTTTTTAGTTGGTCGGTTGGTTGGTTGGTTTTTTAGTTTTGTTTGGTTTTCGTGTTTGTTTTTGTTTATTTGTTTTTGTTTTTGTTTTTAACTTCTACCTTGATAAAAATGCTAGGAGCAGAGGAAAAAGAGTCTATTCCTTGGACTCAACTCAAATTGTATGAACGACTGTGCAGAACAGTGTGAGGATCAAACCAGCTTCAGTGTGAGAGCTTTGGAGGCCATCCCTAGGGGTGCCCCCGCTTACTAGCCCTCCTTCCCTGCCCATCTAAGCTGGCCTGCATTTGCCCACCGAGGAGCCTCACTTCTGTTTCAGCAGTGGGGTTTCTGCTCCTCCAGGTGGGAGAGCAATTCCAAAGTGACTGAGGAAAACAGAGTGCCTCTTTCGGGGCATTGACCCTGTCAAGGGCCAAGGCCAGGGAAGAGATGGGATACGCCCTCCTCTCCCATCTCATGATAGCCTGTGTGGGAGACTCTCATGGGCATATGGAGATCTTCATTGATCATTCTGGATTGTATTAAAATCAAATGGAGCTTCCTGCTTTTTTGCTTCTTTCTCATCAGATAAGAGGTGAAAATGTTTGCCGTGGGTCATGGCTGAAATTAGGGCTGGAGAAGACGCTGAAGGCCAATGTGGACAAGTCGGATGAGGGATGGGCAGAGGAAGCAGGCTGCCTCTGTCAGAAGGCAGGAAAGCAGGAGCTGAAGAGGCCCCCAGCATTGACATTCCCCAGGGAATCATCTCAGACTGGGCAGTGGGTCCCCAGGAAACAGGGGAGCTTTCAAAGCCCAGACTAGACGTGCTCTGTTCAGTACCAGTGGAGACTGCAGTTGAGGAAGGGCTCCCAGCACTCTGTGTCTGGACTGCGTCGCTTCTCCATTTCCCATCTCATTAATATACTCCAGAGGGCCATTTTCCTATTCAGGCCAACCTTCTGCTCAGCCCTGGGGAGGAGCTTGATTGCATTTTGGTTGCCTCTTCTCTCTCCTTTCTCTTGCCATCTGGGTTTTGCCTCAGCAGGGAACTTTTTTCCCTTCATTTTAAAGGCAGTGGCATGCCTCGTTAGCTGCTTCCTCCAATTTAAAGCAGCCGGGCTTTTTCCAATTATTAAAACTGGAGGAGGGGAAAACACTGAGCCCTTCATTCAGATCAAGGCAGCAGATCAAGGAGGGTTATTTTTCCCCAGAATAGTACCAAATCTCCCAGGGTTAGTTTGGTCTAGAGATTTTCTTATTTTATAAAAACTGATTTAAAAGGGCTTTTTATATCCTAACACTAAAGCTCTTTTAGTTCGTTTTGCCTGCCATAAGTAATTCAGCACCCAGGTGACCTTTTTCTTATACTTTGATGAAGCAGTGTACTCAGTGGTCATAAAAATCAAACTCAGACCAAGATTCAATTTTGCCTCTCAGAGAGATTGGCTGTGGAACTCCTGGCTCTCATCTGACTTTTCTGTCTCTACAACTAAGCGTATCAAAGATTTTCTAGGAATTATTTTTCTAAATAAGATGAGTTCCAGAGGTGAAGATTACATCTAGAGATCCAAGCATTACTGGATTAGAATTGGTCTATTTATTTTGGATTCTAACTTGAAAAGCCTGGCATGTCGCTCCAGTGCTGAAATAGAAGTGTGAGGGAGACGTCATGCACGCAAGCTACCTGCAGGTCCCAAAGGAAGGGAAACGTTTGCTCGAGGTAAACAAGCACTTTTATCAGGAATCTCTAGTGGAAAGAGACGACCTGACGGTTTCCTGTGAACAAGCCAAAGTACCCTTCAGAGGACTGGTTCTAGATGGAGGTAGATCCCCAGGACTGACAAACACATGCTTTTTCTAGCAGAGCCAGGGAAAGGAATGGCAGCCGTTCGTTTCAGGAGTCCTTTAGCTCCAAACAGTGGTGTTCGGTGCTATTGGAAGGTTCTTTTAAATGTTTCTTCTTCTCCCTCCAAACACAGCACACCCACGTGCGCGAACACAGACACACAGGCCTGTGTTTGAAGTGTCTTTTCAAACCGTTACTCTGACAGCTCACTTGGAAAGTATTAAAAGTATAAGGCTTTCATCAGTATTGTCTCGGTTTTCCTCATTGCATGGAATAGCCAAGAGCAACATATCAAAGGCCTGTCCAGAAGTGACTGACTGATTGCTGGGGGATTTCCCAGGTCTGCC
Organism: Macaca mulatta; assembly: GCF_049350105.2. Lineage (NCBI taxonomy): Eukaryota > Metazoa > Chordata > Mammalia > Primates > Cercopithecidae > Macaca > Macaca mulatta. Next base: position 161,920,538 of record NC_133409.1, on the reverse strand, counting down.
TTCCACGTGCCTCGGGACATTAGGCGCATCCTGCACTGGAAAAGCACTGCCTAGGGGGCCCAGGGTCCCCTCCCAGAAGTGCCTTTCCTTCCTGCAGGCTCCCCAGACCCTTGAGCAGCTAGAAGATAGAGCCCACTTTGGAGGGGATCCCAGAATAGAAAAATGACACGGAGGGACAATGAGGAAACCTGGATAATGAAGTATGCCTTCGGTTAATAGTATTAATAATATATCAATTTGGGTTCATTAATTGTGGCAAATGTACTATGCTAATGTAAGATGGTAAATAATAAGGGAACTGGGAGTTGGGTATACAGGCGCTCTCCATACTATCTTTGCAATAATTCTATAAATCTGATACTGTTCTAAAGTAAAATGTTTATTTTTAAAAATTAAGCCTCTGAAACAAATGTGTTTAAGGTTTTAGTGCCAAAGAACCCTGCGTTCATGGGGAAAATGGTTGAAGTGGACATCTGTGAATCAGGCAAACATTTTATGAAAGGGCAGCCGGTATCTGATGCCAAAGTGTACACACCCTCCATCAGCAAACCGCTAGCAAAGGGAGAAGTCTCAGGCTTGACAAAGGTAAGTAAAAGATGCTCTCCTCTCTACACTGCTAGTAAAACAGCAGCTGTGGAAGCACAGTGATTCCAGACCATGTTTCTGTTATCATTTATAGTTCCCTTTTTATGTATGCATGAGGCTTTAATCCTTTCTGACAGATTGAAATCTGAATTAGAAAGATGTGTTTTTGCTGATGCTGATAGCTTTGCTTCTCTGGCTGTAAAGGGAATAAGCTGTTTCTGCTTCCAGTTTAGAAGCAGGGGGTAAAAGCCATTATTTGCAGGCGAAAATGTCGACACCAAAAGATGATCTGATCCAGTATGTTTCTATGTCAGTAGATCCTGAGTGGAAGGGGTAAGGAAAGGAGTGTTTTCTTGCTTTACAAAGCTGTTTATACTGTAGTAAAAACCTACAGCCGAACAGGCACTAAACCGTATCATATATGCAGTTACGGTGCCTTTCAGAAGGGTGTTAGCTGGATATCTACTTTAGTCATGTGGAGTGAAAATTAAACATTTTTTTTTCTTTCTATAAAAAAGTAACCTGACCCCTATTTTATACCTTGGTAAATATGGCCGTTTGCCAAGCTCTCTCTTACATTTCATTGAGCTACAGTTGTAAAAGCTGATGGAGTGTGAAATGAAAATGTGTATCACATTTCTAAGCATCATTTGATGTCCTTTCTCCAACACAATTGTTAAGCCCTTAAAAAAAAAAAAAAGAAAGCATATAGCAATGATTTAACATATGGAAAAAAACTCTGATATTTATCTGGCCATGTAATTCCAAAATTGTTTTAATCTGTGTATAATCTTGTTCCTCAAAATAAATTGCAAGGACATGTTCGTTAAAATAAAGCAAATACAGCTTGACTCTGGCAATAGCAACAAAGACAGTACTATTGTCTGTGTTCTCACTGATTGTGTGGATTCTTGTGCTTGACAAGTACCCACGAAGGATCTGCATGCATGGCCGTCTAACCCACAGTGGAATGGTATAGACCAGCTTTTGTCAAAATTCTACCAAATGTATCAGCCTGCACAATCAGGAGCTAACTCTAAAACTTGATAAGCATAACCATTCATTTTTGCTGTTTATTAAAAAAAAAAAAATCATACTTGGGGGATAGGATGGGGGGCCAGGAAGGAGCAGTGTAACCTGGCATTTAAATTATATTGCTAGAGATTTGGCTTTTGATATGTTAGCCAATACTTTGAAATTTTTTTTAAGAAGTCAGCTTATTTTTTGTTTTGTTTTGTTTTTCCACATAGTGTGTTTTACAAGGTTAATTTTAGATTGCCACAGTGAAAAGGTTTCTCAGCAAGTAACAGTAGTGGGGAAATTATTATTTCAAAGACTCTGCCTGGTTTAATTCCTTCATGTTTGCCTCTTGGAAAGGGTAGTATTCTAAACATCACCATTGATAATACATAAATAAGGAAATGTAGTGTCCCTCTATTTGTTCCTTAACTATAGTGTTACTATCTAAAAGGGCAGTTCCATTTGAATTCTCTGGGGCACCCTTTCTACTCTCCCATCCTTTCCTCTAGTCCAGACAATGGTATCATCGGTTCTACCAGCAGCCCAACTCTAAACCAGAATGGCCCAAAAGTCCCAGATAAGATGAGGAAGCCAGTGGGTTGCTGGTCTGCCAGAGCATGAGGCCACTGGGGTAGGAATATTGATTTGGGTATTTACATTAAGAAAAACAGTAAGGCTTTTGTTTGTTTTGAGAGAGGGTCTCCCTCTGTCACCCAGGCTGGAATGCAATGGTGTGATCACAGCTCATTGCAACCTCTGCCTCCTGGGCGCAAGCGATCTTCCCACATCAGCCTCCTGAGTAGCTGGCGCTATCGGCACTCACCACCATCCTGGCTAATTTTGTTTGTTTGTTTGTTTGTTTTTGACAGAGTCTCACTCTGTCACCCAGGCTGGAGTGCAGTGGCATGCAATCTCAGCTCACTGCAGCCTCCACCTCCCTGCAGCATCCACCTCCCAAGTTCAAGCAATTCTCATGCCCCAGTCTCCTGAGTAGCTGGAATTACAGGCACGCGCCACTATGCCCAGCTGATTTTTTATTTTTAGTAGAGACAGGGTTTCACCATGTTGGCCAGGCTGGTCTTGAACTCCTGACCTCAGGTGATCCGCCCACCTCAGCTTCCCAAAGTGCTGGAATTACAGGCATGAGCCACTGTGCCCAGCTGATTTTTTATTTTTAGTAGAGACAGGGTTTCACCATGTTGGCCAGGCTGGTCTTGAACTCCTGACCTCAGGTGATCCGCCCACCTCAGCTTCCCAAAGTACTGGAATTACAGGCATGAGCCACTGTGCTCAGCCCCAGCTGATATTGTTTATTTTTTGTAGAGACAGGGTCTCTCTTTGTTGCCCAAGTTCGTCTTGAACTCCTGGCCTCAAGTGGTCTTCCTACCTTGGTCTCCCTGGCATCTAAAGCAAAATACTATGCTTTGGACTTATTTTGTCTCACTTGACCTCTTTTTTTTTTTTTTTTTTTTTTTTTTGAAATGGTATTTTGCTTGTCACCCAGGCTGGAGTGCAGTGGCACAATCTCACTGCAACCTCCACCTTCCAGGTTCAAGCAATTCTCCTGCCTCAGCCTTCCGAGTAGCTGGGATTACAGGCTTGTGCCACCACACCCAGCTAATCACTTGACCTCTTTTGATGAAACTGATGAGAAGTACAACAGACTAGAAGGGTGTTATCGAAATGATGGTGGGAATGGGTGAAAGTTATGTGTGCATTTTTAGTGAAAGGAACAGAAGAATAGGAAATTTGAGAAAAACACAGTTTTAAGATGCTAAGAACATCGATATTTTCATCTTGTGCTCACATGCAGCCTAATTTTGTGGTAACCTGCTTATTGTGATGATCTTTTTATACAATTAAGACTTCTGTGGAAAAATTGCTATGCTGTTCAGTTACTCCACCCGAAGAAAACGTGTGGATAGACAGGACCTAGGGTCAGCGATACCAAATCCATGACCATGTACTAGTTTGAAAAATTATCTGAAAGCCATCATCAAAGATTGGGATCAAGGATTTTTTTGTTTTAACTCCGTTAAGGAACTCTATTTATGGAAATTTTATGAACATTTTCAAGCATATACAAAAGTAGAGAGAATAGTATAATAATCCCACATACCTATTACCCACCCTTAGCCGTCATCAAATCACCAGCCAATCTTACGTCATCTGTGCTCATATCTATCCCCCATTCCCCCAACCCTGATTATTTTGAAGAAAATCCCGTTTACATTTTATATCATCTAGAAATATACTAGTAAATACCTCTAAAAGATAAAGATTCCTTTTACAAACATAATCAAATATATTATCAAATTTTAAAATCATTACCCATAATTGTCATTGGCTAAATATTCCATGCCTACTGCTGGGACCCAAAGTCAGCATTTATGGCGCACTTATCATGGCCAAATACTGTGCTAAATATGTTTGTTACGTGTGTTCACTCATATCATCCTCATAACCCTGAGAGGTAGGCACTATTATTATCCCCATTTCACAGATAAGGAATCTGAACATCCATCACTCAATAAATAGCTTATCTGGAGTCACAACGTTTGAAGATAGAAGAGGGAAGCCAGGATTTATGTCCCCACTTTCAAGCCTTTGTTTTTGTTTTTGTGTTTTACTTGTGGTAAAATATACATAACATAAAATGTACTGTCTTACTCATTTGTAAGTGTATAGTTAGTGGTGTTAAGTACATTCTCATTGTACAACCAATCTCCAGAACTTTTCATCTTGCAAAACTGAAACCCTGTACTCATTAAGCAGTAACTCCTCATTTCCCCCTTCCCTCAGCCTTCTAATCTACTTTCTGCCTCTATGAATTTGATTACTTTTGGTACCTCGTATCAGCGGAGTTGTATGCTCACCAGTGTTTGTCTTTTTGTGACTTGCTTATTTCACTTAGCATAATATCCCCGGGGTTCGTCCATGTTGTAGCATGTGTCAGAATTTTTCTCCTTTTCAGGGCTAAATACTATTCCATTGGATGTGGATGCCATGTTTCATTTATTCATTCATCCTTTGATGGACATTTAGGTTGCTTCTACCATTTGGCTATTATGAATAATGTTTGCTATGAACATGGGTGCACAGATATCTCTTCAAATACCTGCTCTCAATTATTTGGGGTATTTGTCCAGACATAGGATTGCTAGATTGTATGGTATCTCTATTTTTAATCTTTTGAGGAGCTGCCATCCTGTTTTCCATGGCAGCTGTACCAATTTACATTTCTACCAATAGTGCGCAAGGGTTCCAGTCTCTCCACATTCACATCAACACTTATTTTCTCTCTCTCTCTCTTTTTTTTTTTTTGTTTTGTTTTGTTTTGATAGTAACCATCCTAATCGGCATGAGTTAAGCCTGTATTTTTAAGCCCAGGTCCAGACTGCCTTACCCATTTTAATTGCAGGAGTCTTATTTGATAACTTCTGGACACTAGTTTCTTTTTGTATACCAAAGTAAGCTTACACTGGATACAAAAAAAATAATAAGTAAGAGAAAGAGGGAAAAACAAGAAAATGGACAGTCTTAATTATCTTCTCTGTGGGTTCAGTTAAAAATGGCATTAGAGATCTGTCTCTCTTAGGAATATGCGAGAATGTGAACATTACTGCTGTCTGTTTTAATAAAGGCTAACTAGTTTTACTACTAATGTTCTTTCTTCTTGTCTGGCCTATGTTATAAAAAATCACTTGAATCTTACCATTTCTTTGATTCTTAAGAAGTCAGAACTATTCTTTGCCTGGTACAAGATAGAAAAGAACATTTTCCCTTCTAATTTTAAACTTATGAATAGTTTGATTGCAAAGTTTTTTCTTATTGAATTAATTCTTAATAGTAAAAATTGCTTTAAAGAAAGAAGAAGTAGAGTAGCATCATGAAAGTTCTAAATGACCTGGACTCTGTCAGGTTTGGGTTCACATTACAGTGACAGTTCCTATGATGAAGTACAACTTTCTTGACTCACAGTGTCTTCATTTGTATAATGGAGCTAACAACTGATTTGCAGAGGATTAAGTTAAATCATGTGGACAAAGTGCACAATGCATACTAAATGTGTTAAATATTTTAAAGAAAGAATTCAATAAGTATAGCTTTAAAAAGCAGTGGTTTCCTGGCTTTTATTTTTATTTCTTTTACTTTAATTTTTTTTTTTTTTTCTTTAAGATACAGTCTCACTCTGTCACCCAGGCTGCAGTTCAGTGGCGCGATCTCGGCTCACTGCCACCTTCGCCTCCTGGGTTCAAGTGATTCTCATACCTCAGCCTCCGGAGTAGCTGGAACTACATGCATGAGCCACCACGCCCAGCTAATTTTTGTATGTAGAGACGTGGTTTCACCGTGTTGGCCAGGCTGATCTCGAACTCCTGGCCTCAAGTGATCCACCTGCCTCAGCCTTCCAAAGTACAGGGATTAGAGGCGTGAGGCACCACGCCCGGCCTACTTTAATTTTTTTTTTTAGCACTTTTTTTTTAAGTACTTTGCAGCCTGATGCGGTGGTTCACACCTATAATCTCAGCACTTCAGGAGGCCAAGGCAGGAGGAATGCTTGACCCCAAGAGTTTAAGAACAGCCTAGCACCACTGGGAGACTTCATCTCTATAAAAATTTTAAAAATTAGCCAGGTGTGATGGTGCATACCTGTAGTCTCAGCTACATGGGAGGCCGAGGTGGGAGGACCGCTTGGCCCCAGAGGGTCGAGGCTGCAGGGAGCCGCTACAGCCCAGCCTGGGTGAAAGAATGAAACCTTATCTAAAAAAAAAAAAAAAAAAAAAAAAACAAGTACTTTGCATTCGTGGATTTCACTGTACATTATAGTATAGCAATTAAGAACATGAATTCTGGATTCTGATTATGCAAGTTTGAATCTTGATTCTACTATTACAAAAAATATGATCTTGGGCAAGTTACTCAATGTACCTCCACCTCAGTTCTCCCTCTGTAAATGGGTGATAATAGTACCTGCTTCATAGGATATACGTGGAAATGGCTTAGCAGTCAATAAATATTGGCTACTATTTTCATTATTAATTTGTGATGCAAGCCAAGGCATTATTTTACTTTAATTTGTGAAGTAAAAGTTGCCCAATATTTTATCATTTCAAATGTTGTATTCATCAGCCATAGATTTCTGACAATGGCAGATGAAACCAGACCAACTGCTGAGATGCCTCCATGAGAATGACAAATTAACAGAAAGAGATTCCAGTAATACTCCTACAGCGTTGGCCATTCTTACTGACAGGCATTTCTTCCTCTTACTCTTTATATCTTCTTTTTTTTAAAAAAAGGAGAATATTCTAGAATGGAGGCCTGGACTTACCATTCTCTTTCTTACAAGTTAAGAGAAGGCTGCCCCAGGGTGCCTAAGTGCCACCTGTTTCTCATCTATTGAAACTTTGATCCTAAGAATGGATTCACTTGAGTAGTTAGATAGCTCAGCACCGACACAGCCGACCGTGTTTGGAAAGGAAGCAGAAGTTTTAAAGGGTGGCATGGTTTGCTTCATTACCAGACAAAGGCCAGCAGGATATTCAGGTGTACTGAGTTTTATGTACAAACTATACTATATTTTCAGAGCTTTGACCCTTGGAAAAACACAGTTAAAATGCTTTCCTCTCCCATCTGACATTCATTTCCAGAACCACTGAAGTGAAAGGGTCTATTAGTTCAAGGCCAGATTTGAAAGCACATGAAAACTACATTCATGAGGTTAAGAAATGGCTTAATAATTAACTTAAAACACTTGAAAGTAGGTCTAATTTCAGACAGACCAGCTAACCATGCTCGAAGCAAATGAGGGCGTGTTTCTTCCTATTTTTCCTTCCACCCCCAAGATACCGGCCTCAACCCCAAGCAGTTTTTTCAGTTCCTTTTTTTTTTCTTATTAAACTTTATGTAAGACTAAATTCTTCATCGCTGCTAAGTTCATGTCACAAACAATTAAAACCATAGTACATTTAATATTTTATGCATTTTTCTTTCATTTTGTATCTTGTTAGTTTCTTTTACAGGCTGGTTAGGATGTATTTGAGTTTCACAGTCTAGATACATAGCTTTTATTCTGTACTGCTGAGCTATATTTTATTGGCCATTGCAGCTGAACTAGTGTGACTGTCAGTTCAAACTGTGTTTAGTGTGTTTACAATACCTTCCATGTACCAATTTGAGTACCATCCAAAGTATCATCAGAGCAAGCTGATGCTAAACAATTAGCTTTCATTTCACTTGCATCACTAATTGTGCAATCACTGATGATAATTCTCTTCCTCCTGAGGGTTGTAGCTGGAGCATCATGAGGGAAATTGCATGCATCAGGGAACAATTGTGCCTTGATAATAGTAATAGCTACCATCTAGTGAACCTCTACTATGTGCTTGGTATTGAGGCTCTTTACTCGTATTACTTCAGTTTATTATTCTAGCCTGGCCTAGGGTAGCTAGAACACAATGAAGTTCTTTACAAAGCTGTACACACCCACATAGAGGCATCACAGGATGGGACTGAGCAGGTGTTTTCCCCACCTCTCCATCCTTTGCCCACATTCAAGATAGGAGGCAGAAGGAGCAGTGAGCCTGGGACAAAGATGTGGACCGACTTCCCTAGCTCAGCGCTAAGGAAAAGAACCAGGCCCCCGAGCCTGAATTAACTCACATGACAACATACAGGTAGCACCTGGCCTCTTATAATATGTTTCAGTGTTTATTATCCAGGAACTGAATGAAATCTTATAGATAGAAATAATGAATATGGGCTTGATCTTTGAGAAGTTTTTGGTCTGACTGTTCTTCTGGTATTACTGCCAATCAGTTGTGACGCTGGTAGGGAGGGATTGGCGTGAGGGAAGTGGTCTTGTATAGGTATGCTGGCTCACCTGTGCAACATAATTACTCCTGTGGTTAAAGTTTTATGGATGATTTTCCCAAATCTAAAAGGAAGCTCTGAAGAGTAAAAGGGATTCTTTATCATGAAACCATCAAATGGAAAAAGCTTCCTTAGGAGAACCAAAGCTGTATTTCAGCAGCAGCAGAACCTGAAAGGTCATCTAAGCCCAACCATCTATCCCTGCAGGATGGGACTAGGAAGGCTTCAGAAGACCACGATCTCATGTGATGATTTGAACCCAGGTATCGGGAACCACTCTTCCACACTCACATTTTCACTGCACTATTTCCCCTTCACTTATCTTTACCTTTTTACTCAGTCAACAATTATCAATGATGAGTATGACACACTATGCATCAAAGAACTAATTGTGCCTTGATAATAATATCTGTCTGTGTTAGGACTGTCTGTGTCAGTCCTGGTTTATACCTGTTTTAATAGTATTAATAATAGGCCCTTGTTCCACTCCTCAAAGTGTTCTAGTTTGGATGGTAAATTATATGGTCATCCTATAAATTCCAAAAGTTGACCCAGCGCTGTGTCAAGCACTGCTTGGGATACAGAAGTCTGAGATATCATCCTGCCCTCAAGGAGATAAAGTCTAGTTGGGAAGAGAAGATGTGTGCTGCTGTGGTGTGAATGTTGGTGACTTCCCAAAGTTCAATGTTAAAACCTAATCACTGATGTGATGGTGTTAGGAGGTGGAGCCTTTGGGAGGTTCTTAGCTTATGAGGGCAGAGCCTTCATGATGAGGATAAGTACCTTTATACCACACTAATGAAGGCTCCAGAGAGCTGCCTTGACCCCTCCATTGTGTGAGGACACAGCAAGAAGACTCCGTCTATAAACTAGAAATCTGGCTCCCACCAGACACCAAATCTACTGGCACCTTGATCTTAGATTTCCCAGCTTCTAAAACAGTGAGAAATAAATCTCTGTTGTTTAAAAGCTACCCAGTTTATGGCATTTTGTTACAGTCACCCAAACGAACTAAGACAGTATGTGCTTGTGAAACAAAATCTATAATATGTCAAATGTTAAATTGGTTGGCATTAGATCATAAGAAGTTAGAAGATAGGAGATCTCTGAAGACTTGAGGTTTTAGGAAATATATGGATCAGGATTCCTTGCAGACAATAGAAAGCAGTTTAGTTGAAAGGAAGGAACGTATAAAAGGATGCTAGATGGCCCACAGAATTGTTAGAAGGGCCAGGGACCAGAATCTTTGCTGAGTTTTCAGAAACAACACCCAAAACCACACAGGAGCTTCTGGTAAGAGGTGTCGCCTCTGCTCCACCTGCCCTATCTAGGCAGAGGCCCCATGCCCTGTCTGCTTCCTCATGAAGCTTCCCAATCAATGTCTCACATATATTACATCTGATTGTGGAACCCAGGTCTCACGTTTACACCCTGGGGACAAAGGAGGTTAGAAAATCATTTTTGGCATCTGTATTCTTGGGGAACTGTCAATGTGGAGAGGGTTTTCAGACCATTTCTACTACAGAGAGTTTCATGGATTTGGTAGGATTGGAACGGGACTCTGAAGGTGAGAAGAACTTAATCAGGCAAGTAAAGAAGGAAATTTTTCTCACTGTGGAAAGAACCAAAGCGAAGTGACAGAATGCACAGACTTAGATATCCATAAGCAGTTGTGTGCAGTTGGAAGGCACAGGGAAATAACCTTTAGTATAAAGACTGGGACCTCTGGGTTTTGAAGTCAAATAGGATTTATACCTAACACATTAGACAAGCACGTGTATTCATCCAAGACAGGTTAGGCTATGCTTTGGTAACAAATTAACCCTGAAATCTCAGGGCTAACATAACAAAGGTTTATTTCCTGCTCATACTGAGCATCTAAGATGTACCATTTAGTGTGTAGTTTAGAGTCAGGTAGTTGTCTGCTCCACACAGTCACTCAGGGACCCAAGTTGACTGCATATCTCCATGGCAAAAGGAAAAACGATTGCTGGTGAACCAGGCTTTTTACTGCCTCAGCACAGGAGTGGCACATGGTGTTTCTATTCATATTCATTGACCAGAACTATTCACATGGCCCTATCTAACTACAAGAGTCTAGAAAATACCTACTTTTGTTTTAACAAGGAGAAGATCTGGGTGAATACTAGAAGTTTCTATCATGCATGTGGGAATATTTTGTTTTGCTTTGTTTTTGAGTCCGAATCTCATTCTGTCACCCCGGCTCTGGAGTGCAGTGGTGCAATCTTGGCTCACTTGTAGCCTTTACTTCCTGGGCTCAAGTGATCCTCCCACCTCAGCCACCCGAGTAGTTGGGACTACAGACTTGCCCCACCGTGCCTGGCTAATTTTTTTTACTTTTTGTAGAGATGAGGTCTCATTATGTTGTCCAGGCTGGTCTCAAACACCTGGGCTCAAGCAATCCTCCAGCCTCAGCCTCTTAGAGTGCTGGGATTACAGGTGTGAGCCTCCGTGCCTGGCTACATGTGGCAAAGTTTTTGAGCATGAGCATAGTATAGTAAAAGTTTCTATATGAGGGAAAGCCCATGAAAGCAGGCCCCACCTGGCTGGTCTGCCCACCACTGGCTCCAGGCCCCAGTGCAGTGCCTGTTTCACAGTTATTGAACGAACTTGGCTCTCGGTGATATGCAGGGTGGAATGGATGGGTTCTCCACCAGAGGCAGGGAACCTACATGATAGGTTGAAATCCTCTGTTACTCCAACTGATGAGGACATTAATATATTCTTCAATGGTTAAAAAAAAAAAATCACAGTCAAGCCACTCAACCTGCTTTTGAAGTCATTTGACATCTTGATAAGCAGATTGCAGAGGCCCCTTTTTAAACTGATAGTAATCTTGCAAATTGAAATTCTTTTCATGGGAACTATGAGGATGAGTACTTTAGAGCAAGACTTTCTTCTAACCATAAATTGTAGTCTCCTAGTTTCCCTTCTCCCTTTCTAATGATGAAAGTGACAGCCTGTTTCTCCTATGAGACTCCGAGTATGGATGTTGCATTGTACCTAAAATAATAGAACATTATTTTTAAATAAATAAAATAGGATATGTTCAAAGAAATAGAGTATGTTTGTTTTCTGACATAGTTTACAATGTTTAAAATTTTTTTCATTATTTTTAAATTTTTATGTGTTTAGGGGGTACAAGTGCAGATTGCTTATATGCATGCAAGCAGTGTATTAAATTTAAAGGGCTTTGGAGAAACAAGTTTTCTCCTATCCCTGTATCTCCTGAATGCAACTCTATAAAATTATTGAGAAACAGAAATATTCAATATGTCAAATCAGTTATCTAGGGCAGTTTTCTGATAGGAAGCCAACCTAAAAAATTAAGATGTAGCACCTTGCAAATTTACCAACCCCTGAGAAGGAAAGTCAAAAGGCAATAAAGGCAAAGAACCATTGGCAGACTTTATGAAGATCAGCGTTTTCCCTTCCACAGGCCCCTGGCTCCCAGGGCTTCCTTCTTGCAAACGTCCATGTTAAAGGAATAGAGCAGCCCTTAGGCACGTCAGGTCAGACTGTGGGTTTGGCATTTTGGCTCTGGTGCTTACTAATTGTGATCATTGTCTGGTCACTTACCCTCTGTACGTGTCTTTCCTCATCTGTAAATTGGGACGAATAGAGTCCATTTGATAGGATGGTTTTGACATCGAAGTGAGATAAAGCTTGGGAAGCACTGAACGCTGCCTGACACGTAGAAGTGATCCGTGAATATGTGATGTGGAGTGGTGGGCGTGGTGATAGTGAAGATTTACTTGGGGCCTGGTTGATCAAGATGCTAATAGTATCTCTTTTATGAACATGGATGATGTTTTGCCCTAATCACCTGTATGCCATGAGACGAGGAATTGGTCGTTGGTCTTTTAAAACATAACAGTCTTTATAAGCAGCAATAGCATTTGTAAAGGATAGCTGCCTGAAATAAATTCTTTGTGTTTTTCAGTTCCCCCTTTTCACTGACTCTGAGTAGCTATTTCTTTTGTTATCCTTCATGTGAGCACAGTTCCTCTGAACAATCACAAAGCATCTATGGTATAAGATAGTGGCATTCACTACAGGTCTTTTTCTCTTAAATATTCTTGTGGGAAGTGATTTTCCCTACCGTGTACTATATTATCTGAAAATAAAACAATCTGCCTAACCGATCTCCCTGTTTCTACCCTGAATATAAATCAGATTGTGTCTCTCTCCTCCTCAAAATCATCTAGTGCTCCATATGACTCAGACATTCCATATATATATCCAATAGAATGGAAACTAGGGACTCAGGTACTTATATCCCAATATTCGTACCAGCATTATTCATAAATAACCCAAAGGTGGAAACAACAAAAGTATCTATCAGAAGATGAATGGACAAACAAAATGTGGTCTGTGGCAGAATGGAATTTTATTCAGCCATAGAAAGACATGAAGTTCTGACATGCGCTACAGCATAGGCAAACCTGGAGATCATCATGTGAAGCAAAATAAGCCACACCAAAAAGGGCAAATATTCCATGATTCCACTTGTGTGAAATACTGAGAATAGGCAAATTCATAGAGACAAAGTAGGTTAGAACTTACCAGGGGCTTGGGGTGGAGATAGGGAGTTTCTTCTTAAGGTTTGCAGAGTTTCTGCTTAAGGTGATAACGTTTTGGAAATAGTGGTAATGGTTGTACAACATGGTAAATATAGTTAATGCCACAAAATTGTGTACTTAAAAATTGTTCAAATGTTATCGATAACCATATAAACTTTTTTTTATGAAAATCATCTAAGGTTTCCCAACATGTTCAGAATGAAAGCCAGAGAAAGTACAACAGCCTCAGGGTCCTGTGCCTTGACCTCTCTGCCCTCGAGAACACTGGCCTCCATGCTGCTCCTTGAACATGAACGCACGAGGTCTGCTCCCTCAGGAGGGCCTTTTCACCTGCCAGTCCCTCTGCTTGGAATGCCCATCTCTTAGATATCCATGGAACGTACTTCATTCAGGTCTCTGCTGAAGCATCAGCTTATCAGTGAGGTCACCCTGGGCAGTCCTCCATAAAACCCCAAGCCCTCACCATCCAACGCAACCTAGTACTTCCTATTCTTACTCTGCTCCATTTTCTCCATGGCACGTTTTATCACCAGACATATTACATATTTACAGGTTTCTTTTGTCTCTAGTTACTAAAATTGAAGCCCCGTGAATGCTGGGACTTCGCTTCATTCACTTTTGTGTCCTTCATGACTAGGACAGGGCCTGGCAGGAAGCAAATGCTCAGTAAACGTCTGTTGGATGGATGGATGGATGGATGGATGGATGGATGGATGGATGGATGGATGGATGGATGGATGAATGAATGAGTGAATGAATTTGTTCCGGAGATATATGTATACCCCTTACTGAAAAGGACTGCAGGACCAAAAAGCTGGTTATCCTAGATATGGGTTATCTTTTGCCACGATGAATGCCCTATGACCACCAACCACAGAACTGCAGTGGGACTCAGCTGGTCTCAGCCTGGCTCACTCACACATCTGCAGTGCACTGTGGGGTAGCTCAGCAGCTCTTCTAAGCTTAGTGGGGCTTCCTAACACGTATGGAGGTTCAGCAGGCATTTGATGCATCTAGATGGCCTCAACTGGGACTCTGCGGGTGAATCAGCTCTGCTCCGCATGCCTCATCCTTCAACCGGCTGACCTGCGCACGTTCCCGTGGTAAAGGCAGAGAAATAGCCAACAGACACGCACAAGTGCTTTTCAAGCCTCTGCACGCATGATGTTTGATAGCATCCTGTTGGCCAAGTAAATCACAGAGCCAAGACCAGGAACACACTACAAAGTTAACGTCACAAGAAGATACAGATACAAGGAGGCATAAGGAATTGGAAACATTAATGTATTCGGTCTGCCACACCCTACGAAGTCTTGGTGGTTTTGCCTGTGATCTCTGCAACCTTCCTCCTTCTTTTCTACATCCCCAGAAGAAATCACATTCAGTTTCAACCTGAGATCCAATCGTTTCAGCTCTACAACTCAGTGTCTTGTTTTTAGATAGTGAGTTTAGAGCTGGAAAGGTTGAATCTGGTAAAAAGAACCTGAAATCTAAATGTTAATTGAAGCTAAGGGACCTTGTCATAGTCTTTTCTATGAGGAAATGTCAAGTGCTCTAGATATCCAGTGTTTTTCTCTGAGGTACAGATGTACCCAGCAACTCCACATTATCACCCTGGGGACCTGTGGTAGGCAGAATAATGCCCCCCACTTCACCCCACAAAGGTGATCATGTCCTAATCCCTGGAACCTGTGAATATGTTAGATTACATGACAGAGAGAATTAGGGTTGCATGTGGAATTAAATTTGCTCATCAGCTGCCCTTAAAATAAGGAGGGTATACTTGATTATCCAGATGGGCCCAGTGTAATCACAGTGGTCCTTAAAAGCAAAAGAGGAAGGCAGAAGCATCAGAGGTCAGAGTGATGGGAATGCTGACTTCGAAGATGAAAGGGGGCCGTGAGCCCAGGGATGCAAGCTAGAAAAGGCAAGGAAATGGATTCTCCTCTACAGCCCTAGAAGGAGTCCGCACCACACTTGATTTTCATCCATTGAAACACATCTGACTTCTGAGTTCCAGAACTAAAAAATGATAAATTTGTATTGTTTTAAGCCATGCAGTTTGTGGTAATTTGTTACAGCAGCAATTGGAAACTAATTGGGAACTTATCAGACTGATTTTATCCCATAGAATCCATGTAAAAAATGAGAAGGTGTATATTGGCAGGCTGGGCATGGTGGCTCACTCCTGTATTCCCAGCATTTTGTGAGGCCAAGATGGGAGGATCACTTGAGCCAAGGAGTTCAAGGCTGCAAGTGAGCTATAATTGCACCACTGCACTATAGCCTGGACCACAGGGAAAGACCCCATCTCCAGAAAAACGATAATAATAAGTGCGTATTAGCAACCAAGTGGCTGTTTATGTCCCATCTATTTTCCACATTGACCAATCATTGTAAGAAAGGTGGGGTGGATGGGTGGGGAACACCTTAGGCACTGAGAGGTGGTAAAGGAAACGTGCTAATGGAGAAGAGGGAGGTTAGTGACTGGGGCCCATCTAAGAAAAGAAAGAGGTTCTTAGGGAGACTGCTTGCAGAGTTGATGTTTGCAGGAAGCCCACCCACAGGTCTTGAACCTCCTTTGACCACCCCTTCCCCAACCCTCATCTCCAGCCCAAATCTTGCTAGAGCTTCTAACTTACATCACATCAGCTGTGATGAGGACTTGGGATGGCCACTTATCTGCAATCATTTCTCTAGTCTGGGTGCCATACCTAGGAGTGGTATTGCTGGGCTGGCCAGAGTGCGCAGCTCCCACCATACCGGGTAATGTCCTACTGTCTCCCAAAGTGGCTGTGTTAATTTCTGCCATTACCAGCAGCAGTGGCGTAGTGTTCTGGATCCTCCACATTCTCACCCATACTTGATATTGTTCATTTTTTAACTTTTTCCCAACCTGATATATGTTAGCTGGTATTTTTGTATTTTTAACTTGTATTTCTCTGATTACAAATGAGGTTGAGCATTTTTTAAAAATATGTTTATGGGTTTTATATATACATATATATATACACACACACATATAGTCAGATTTTCTCTTCAGCGAAGAGTCTGTATAAGTCTTTCGCCCATTTTCTTCTATTGGACGATACTTTTTCATTGATGTTTAGGATTTCTTTTTCTTTTTTTCTTTTGAGTCAGGGTCTTGCACTGTTGCCCAGGCTGGAGTGCAGTGGCATGATCATTAGCTCACTGCAGCCTTGAAATCCTGGCTTTAGGTGATCCTCCCACCTCAGCCTCCCAAGTAGCTGGGACTACAGACGTGCATTACCATGCCCAGCTAGGTTTGGTTTTATTTATTTATGTATTTATTTATTTTGAGATGGAGTATCACTCTGTCCCCCAGGCTGGAGTGCAATGGCACGATCTCGGCTCACTGCAACCTCTGCCTCCCAGGTTCAAGCAATTCTCCTGCCTCAGCCTCCCAAGTAGCTGGGATTACAGGTGTGCTAATTTTTGTATTTTTAGTAGAGACGGGGTTTCGTCATGTTGGCCAGGCTGGTCTTGAATTCCTGACCTTAAGTGATCCACCCGCCTCGGCCTCCCAAAGTGCTGGAATTAACAGGTGTGAGCCACCACGTCCGACTATTTTTGCAGAGGTGGGAACTCACTATGTTGCCCAGGTTGGTCTCAAACTGCTCGCCTCCAGCAATTCTCCTACTTTGGCCTCCCGAGGTACTGGGACCACAGGCAGGAGGCACTGTGCCCAGGTGGGATTTATGTAGTCTAGAGTCAATTACGTGTGAAGCAAGTGTCTCTTCCCAGTTTGCAGCTTGTTAACCTCTCTGGTTAGAACTTTTGTTCTTTTGTTTAGAACTTTGTATATTTTTGTGATTTGTTTAAGAAGTATGTCCTCCCTGCCTTGTGGTTAGAAAGGTTTTCCTCCCATATTGTCCTAAAGTTTTTCTAGTTTTTCTTTTGCCAGTTAAATATTTAATATACCTGAAATTGATTTTTAAACATGGTAGGTAGGGGTTAAATTTCATTGGTTTATCTGTGTATAACCAACTGTTCCAGAAAACTTTATTAAAAGTCCATCTTTCCTATTGGTCTTCAATGCCTCTGTTATGAGTCAGATTTCTAAATGTGTGTGAATTGGTATCCAGCCCTCTACTTGACAACTTTTTGTATTAGTTATCTGTTGCTGTGTAACAAATTACTTTAAAACTTAGCAACTTAAAACAACAAACGTTATTACCTCACAGTTTCTGTGGGTCAGAAATCTAGGTGCAGCTTCTCTGGGTGCCATTGGCACAGTACCGCTCCTTTGGCTGCAGTCAGGCTGGCACCCAGGGATGTGGCCTTAACTGAAGGCCCAACTGGGGAGGATCTGCTTCTAAGCTCACTTATGTGGTGATGGCAGGATTCAGTTTCTCATGGGTTGTTGCATTAAGGTCTTAGTCCTTGGCTGGCTATTGGTCAGAGGCCTCCCTCCATTCCTTCTCCTGTGGACTTCTCCATAGGGCAGCTCACAGCATGGCAGCTGGCTTCCCTCAGAGCTAGCAAGCAGAGAGAGAGAGAGAGAAGCTATAGTACTTTGTAACCTAATTTTAGAAGTGACATCCATCATTTATGTTGAGCAGTAGAAGCAAGTGAGTACATTCAGACCATAGCAAAGGGGAAGGGATTACATACGGGTGTGAATACCAGGAGGCGGGGATCACTGGGGATCATCTTCAGGGCTGCCTACCATACTTTTATAGTAACATAAGTAATTAAGTCTTTTAATATTAATCTAATTTTAAGTGGCTTTCCATAGGATCATTATTTTTTACTTTTAAAAAACTATATTCAAAATAGAAAGGGAGAATGGGCATGTCTTGGAACAGATTTTTGGAAGAAGGCATAATAGAACTTTGGGAGTGATAGGAAAATATGTAGAGATGTGATCTTTCTTCAGATGGTTGGGTTCAGTTTAGTGTAATTATAGTAAGTACAGTCCTCTCTCAGTATCTGTGGGGGATTGGTTCCAGTACCCCCCATGGATACCAAAATTCATGGATGCTGAAGTTCCTTATATAAAATGACATTGTTTTGCATGTAAACTACACACATTTTCCCATTTATTATCTCTAGATGACTTTTGATATCTAATACAATGCCTACACATCACTTCAGATTCATGGATTCAACATAGTATTCAGTGTGTGACAAATTCAAGTTTTGCTTGTTGGAATTTTGTGGAATTTTTGCCCCCGAGTGTTTTCTATTCGTGATCAGTTGAACTTATGGATGTGGAACCCACAGATATGGAGGACCAACTGTATAAACTATGTAATTTTTCCTAACTAGTTTATTTGCATTTTCCAAACTGCAAAACTATCATGGTGATATATAGGAAACATTTTATGTATTAGCTTATCATTTATAAGATTCTTAGAGATAGAGAAAAGCACCTGCCATCTTCTTTATTTGTTTAATGTAGTTCATAGAGCTCAGTGATGCTAAAACCACATTTCCAGTGTCATTGAAAATGATACTTAGAACAAGATGAGAGGGTTGTATTGTAATAACAGCTAACATCACACATGGCTTCTTTTTCATTTAAAATACAAACCAAACATCTGCCAACACACTTTCATGGTTACCTAGTTGGAAGGAAACCCTTAGGAACAATTATTTTGAGTTGAATTGATTACTTAAAGATGAAGTTTAATACACCCAATTGTTATGTTTGTCAACATCCTAGCTCAGTGCTTCCTGTGTGCACTCCATGGAATGAGAATGGTTTCGGGTGTGGTTTGAGAGACTATTGAAAAGACTTCATCATCAGTAAAGCATCTTGACCCAATTCATTTTTTATGTCTTCAACTTTGCCACACCTGTGGGCCAGCTTTCGTTTATACTGATGCTTATCTCCAGCCACTAATGAGGAATAGATGAGTTCAGGTTTCTACTGCTATCATGAATGCTGGGATTACAGGCTTCATGGTTGTGAGTGTGCCTCTTGGTTCCTTTTTTATGTCAGAGCTCGTGTGTGTGTGTGTGTGTGTGTGTGTGTGTGTGTGTGTGTGTGTGTGTGTGTGTTTGCAAGCACATGTGTACTCGTCCGTGTATCTTAGGCTGATATTTAGTTAGCAAAAGAGACTTACATGACAAGTTCTAGAGTAATTTCCAAATTTCCAAAGTTTGACCCAGTAAATAACTAATTTGTGTTTTCCTTACGTGTTGTTACTAAGAGAACCTTCTCTACTTACCTCTCTTTGGAGGAAAACATTTAAACAACAATGAGGAAGCAGTAAAGATAAATGTGTCTCCAGCTAAGATGCCAGACCTCTGATAGCATACCTTCTTGGCAGGGCTTACTTTGTGGGATTGGAGAAGTTATGTATAAACAAATGCCAGCGCACCACTGTTGGCAAAGGTTTCTATACTGTATTGTTAATTCTAGATCTAGTTCTTCTGCCCTATACCCTCCCCTTATTTTGGTAAATGTAACAAGCCAAAAATTAGGAAACTATTATAAGCTCATTTGAATAAATATTTGGTACTAAGCTAAAGATTAAGAAAGCTAAAGATGAAGGTATTCAGATAGAAGCCCACAGCTGGAGTGTCGTGAAGGCGTTACAAAGCCTGAGGGGCCACCTTCGCTTGCTCCTTCTTATGAAGGGCTGATGCAGCAGTTCCTGTTAGGGATGCTTACCTTGGGAGGTGCTTCCTGAAGTTTATACTGGAGAGATTAAAATGGAATTGTGGGCCAGGCACAGTGGCTCAAGCCTGTAATCCCAGCACTTTGGGAGGCTGAGGTGGGCGTATCACATGAGGCCAGGAGTTCAAGACCAGCCTGGGCAACATGGTGAAACCCCATTTCTACTAAAAATACAAAAATTAGCTGGGCGTGGTGGCACATGCCTGTAATTCCAGCTATTTTGGAGGCTGAGGCAAGAGAGTCACTTGAATCCGGGAGGCGGAGGTTGCAGTGAGCCAAGATCACGCCACTGCACTCCAGCCTGGGCGACAGAGGGAGACTCCATCTCAAAAAATAAAAATAAAATGTAATTGTGATAGAGATAGCTTATAATTTTGTATTCAAAACCAGAATTTTTTTTTGTGGGGGAGACAAGGTCTTTCTCTCTCACCCAGTCTGGAGTGCAGTGTTGCCATCACAGCTCACTGCAGCCTCCACCTCCTGGGCTCAAGTGATCCTCCTACCTCAGCCTCCTGAGTAGTTGGGACTACAGGCACACCCTACAATACCCAGCTAATTTTTGTATTTTTTTGTAGAGAGGGGGTTTTGCCATGTTGCCCAGGTTAGTGTAGAAGTCCTGGGCTCTAGCAATCCACCCACCTTGGCCTCCTAGAATGCTGGGATTACAGGTGTGAGCCACCATGCCCAGCCAATTTCAAGATTCTTTTCTATAGTATACTGTACTGCGTAATGTATGTTGTAAGATTATTTCTAATGTATGTTTGAAGATCGTTTCCTTGCATTGGTCACATATTTGGTTTCAGTAGGTTTTCTGCAGAGCCCATATGTTCAGACTTGGTGGGGGGAAAAAGCCTGTTCTAAACTCTAATTTATCCTGAGATCTGAGCTATCAAACAATTTTTTCTTCATCCCTGTTAGATTGCATTTCAAGCTCTAACAGTGCCTCTGAGCCATGAGAAAAATTTACACATAAGAAATGTTTTGAAGCCATTAAAATAAGTTCAGAGCTTAAGAGCTGCTTTCCCATCTCTTGAGTCAGATGAAATGCGGGCTTACAGAGAGTAATAATTAGGTGATGGGCAGATGCCAAGCTTTGTTTTTTGATATGATTATCTCTGTCTTTCATTTGGCACCGTTCAAGTCTGCGGGTTGGGCACTCTGAAAGAGAGGGATCGCTGAGACCACGCAGGGGCACATCAGATCTGTTCCTTTGGTGGACGTCAAGGCAGAATTACTCAGAATATAATCTGAAATGCATTTGATCATACAGTAGATAGTTGAATAATTTATGTTCAGCCTTATGAGCAAAGCCTTGTGTTTACTCTGCTACCACCAAAATAAGATTAAAAAACCCATCCATTATATTAAGAGTAGAGAGTTTGCGTGTGTGTGTATGTGTGGGTCCAAGTTTAAAATTTTTGTTCGTAATTGTAATGACCTGATAGCAATTACACGTAAGGGAAAAATTTCACAAGAACGATGTCTGATGTAGAATTTCTCATTCCCAGAATTGAAACAGAAAGGCTGACATTTTGTGCTCTAATTGTGTGACTGTGTGACAGAGGTCTTATAATGGAAATGTCCTTCCAAAAGAAATGGAAAGGAGCAATTAATTCCAACTTCAGTTTGTAGATCCTGTTACATTCCAGTGTACCTATAATGCTGATGGACTATGCATATCACATTGTTTTAACTGACTTCAAGATAAAATCCTAGCATTTTTGGTTTGGAGATAATTGGGTATACCTACTTATATGATATTAAAGAGCTCCCAATTTGGGGACTGTCTAGAAGAATAAGGGAGAAAGATAGCTTGGCACCCATAATCCCCTGTACGTCCTGGTATCTGGTAATAACATGAAGCCCAGGGACACGGTTGTCTTGTCAATTCAAGGAAGGGAGCTGGCATGTGGAATGTGATTGCAGGGCCCTGGCAACACCTGCAGGTGTCAGGGACAGAAGAACTCATTTAGAAGCTGTACCGCAAGATGGGAAGACAGGTGGCAACTCTCTTACAGGGATATCTTTTATTTGAGCAGAACCAGACCAACTGTTCCTCATTAAATCACATTTTGCAACGTGTTCTCATGTGAGCGCATCAAGTGTGTGTGTATGCGTGTGTTCAGAGCATACTCAGCGATGTGCCATCTACAGGTCACAATTACAAAGTCGCAACGTGGCTCAGAACTGCAAGACAGGTAGCGTGAAATGTCTCTGCATCGCTTGCGACTGACTTTTCTGGAATGGCCTCTATAGGGAAACTCAGCATAACACCATTACCTCTGTGAGGTGCAGTGGCAAGTAAAATGGATAAAGTCTATCTGGTGGGACTGTTGGTCTTGATAGTCATTTTAATAACTATGCAGTGCCTTGTTTTTTTCTCATTTATTTCTATGGAATTATCAATGTATCTCAGAAGCGTTGCTGTGGGGTTGTACTTAGTATGACTAAAGCCAGGCCACTCATCTGCTTCACCATTTATACTGTCAGAAATTTGGGCAAGTGACTTAACAAGAGGGTTAACTCCTATTAGCTACTTCATTGAGTAGTTTGAAGGATTCGAGAGCACTTAGAGTCCTGCTAGGCACATGGTGAATGTTCTCTAAATATTCTTTCTACTTAGTATTTTCACATAGAGCCTATCCTCTGCCTTTCTCACTGAATCCTTGTGCTTCTGGTTCTCCAGCCAGGTACCATATTACAACTTATCAATATTTTGTATGAGAAGGAAGAGGACTTGGAAGAAAGGCCTCTAAACGACATGACTTCCTTCCGTTGGAAGCCCAAGCCCATCCAGCCCCCAAGAAAAGAATACCTGCAACTAGGTGAAGAAATGATGATAGGAGGCAAACGAATAAGTAGAAATGCAAACGCCAATTCAGAAAACATTAATTGATCATCTCTTGGGTGCCCTTTCCCTCAGAGTCTTGTCTCTTGGGGTCGAAAGACCTGTGAGTAGGACACATCGGAAGGTCCTGGAGGCCTGTTTCCTCTCTTTTTTTTTTTTTTTTTTTTTTTGAGGCGGAGTCTTACTCTGTCATGCCCAGGCTGGAGTGCAGTGGCGTGATGTCGGCTCACTGCAAGCTCCGCCTCCCGGGTTCATGCCATTCTCCTACCTCAGCCTCCCGAATAGCTGGGACTACAGGCGCCCACCACCGCTGCCGGCTAATTTTTTGTATATTTAGTAGAGACGGGGTTTCACCGTGTTGGCCAGGATGGTCTGGATCTCCTGACCTCATGATTCGCCCACCTCAGTCTCCCAAAGTGCAGGGATTACAGGCGTGAGCCACCGCACGCGGCCCCTCCCCATTTTCTTAGCAAGCAGCTAGCTCAGCCAGTCTGTTAGCTCAGCAGAAGGAAAAGGCCTTAGCAGAGGCTGAGACTTGGAGGTTTGCTGTCCTCTTCCCCCAGGAAACTTCATGGTCAGCCAGCCACACAGTCGCCTAGAGGCACCTGTCCCTCTTTCTTGGTAAACATGGAAAGCATCACACTTCTGTCAGAGTGTGTTCTCTTGGGCAGCTAGTTCAGCTCTATTTTCTGGTGGGATGCAAGCTTGGGGGCTCACATATGTCAGGACTAGTAGGCACAGTTGTGTCCTCCACCCAAAGATGTCCATATCCTAATCACCTGAACCTCCAACGATGTTACCTTACATGGCAAAAGGAACTTTGCAGATATGATTAAGATAAGGATCTTGAAATGAGAGGATTATTCTGGATTATCTAAGTGGGTTCAATGTAAATCACAGGGGTCCTTATAAAAATAACCCTACGATCACCTGAGGTCAAGAGTTTGAGACCAGCCTGACCAATATGGTGAAACCCCATCTCTGCTAAAAATGCGAAAATTAGCCAGGCATGGTGACGTGCGCCTGTAGTCCCAGCTACTTGGGAGGCTGAGACAGGAGAACTGCCTGAACCCAGGAGGTGGAGGTTGCAGTGAGCTGAGATCGTGCCACTGCGCTCCAGCCTGGGCAACAGAGTAAGACTCTGTCTCAAAATAACAATAAATAATAATAATAATAGTAACCCTATGCTACTGGCTTTGAAAATGGAAAAAAGGGCCACAGGCCAAGAGATATAGGCAAATTTTAGAAGCTGGAAAGGGCTAGGAATCAGATTCTTTCCTGGGGCCTCCAGAAGAATGCCGGCTAGCCAACACCTTGACATAGACCTTCTGACCTCTAGAATTGAGAGGGAATGAATGCGTATTGCTTAATACCCTAGGTTTGTGGTGATTTGTTAAAGTAGCAACAGAGAACTCATATAACGT
This sequence comes from Macaca mulatta, assembly GCF_049350105.2. Classification (NCBI taxonomy): domain Eukaryota; kingdom Metazoa; phylum Chordata; class Mammalia; order Primates; family Cercopithecidae; genus Macaca; species Macaca mulatta. The sequence continues at coordinate 161,896,532 of NC_133409.1, read as the reverse complement.
GCTGTTTCTGTGCTGGTAAGGTTTTTCCCTAGTAACCCTATTTCAGATTTATACTATGTCGTGTTGGTGATGTATGACTCTTTGTCCTATTTACTTGCCAGTCTAATAAGAAATACAAGAATAGGTAAATGGCAGTTCATATGGAAAGGATATTAGCTCCTGTATAAAATGTGAATATATGGTAGTAAGTAACAGGTAGCAATGGCAGTATGCATTCAGCTAACACTGGCTCCTCCTAGGTGCCAGGCCCTGGGCATCCGTTGGAGAGAAAGGCCAACCCTGCTCACAAGGAGCACACCTAGGGTGGTGCAGGAGCCAGAGCCAGCAGGGCGCTCACCACCGTTGACACGCACCCTGAGGAGGGCTGGCTGACAAGGCGAGCAGTCCCGCACGGGGTGGCCAGTGGTTGAGAGAGATTTTCCTAAAGCACGTCCTGTCTCAGTTGAGGCCTGAGCAAGCAGTAACTAGAGGAGCAGGAGCAGGTGATGGTTTTAGTTCGGAGCTTTCCAGAAGGCACACTCCACAGGCGTTACCATCTCAGAGCCCAGGGAGTAAGAGGTGCTGACTTCACAACCGACGTAGCTTCTTCCTCATGGGTTAGTGCTTGTGAGGATATTCAAGACAGGACATTGTCATCTCAGTATTGGTAGTAAGTGCTGTAGGAGGCTCTGGCCTTCTGTTTTTCAAGCTGCACTCCTGTGATGTCACCATAACAGCAGCCCTTGTTGTGAACCTTCTGTATTCCAGGCACTCTGCCGGGCTGTGGGCACGTTACTTCTATTCCTTCTGATAACATCCTAAGGTAGATGGCTTTCCTCCTTCACAGAAGGAGTAGCCAGGCTTAGAGAGTTTAAACCACCTGCCTAAGATCACATGGCTGTCTGAACCTGGGTTCAGTTTGGTCTGCCAGAATTCAAAACCCATGCTCATTCATTATAGTGTGTGCCTCTTGATGGTATACATAAGGAACAAAAATAGCACAGGTCAATTCTATTTGAGAAGCAAATAAAATAATGACTTTGTAATTTACAAAAAGAATTTCTGAGGACATTTGCATTTTTCATTAGAACCACAAAATACCAAGGAATAAGTTAATCTGAATTGACATTTAAATGTTCAGGACACTTAATCTATATATATCTAATTTAATCCTCATAAAAAACCCTATGATACACAAATACTAGCAGTATCTCCATTCTACAGGTGAGAAAATGGAGGAAAAAGGAGGATAAAATTTGCCTGAGAATCCTCAGATGGAGCTGGGATTAGAGCCCAGAGCTCGAGGACTTACTGCTCCTAGAACCGGTTCCATCTGTGCCTCGTGGCATGAAACATGCTCAAGTTAAAAGCATCTCTTTCCTTTCCCCAACAATACATGCAAAATTGCTAGGGATGAAGGAAATAGTTAGAGATAGATTGTTGTTATCATCCCAACTGTCTGTATTTATCTTTAACTGATTGAAATCTGATCCCTAAAGTTTCTGAATATGAAAGTGTTTTTTGGTTTTTTGGTTTTTTTTTTTGAAATTTTGGTATACATACTTGGTTCTGCTTTAACAGATTTATTACTTTAATAGGATTTGATAGGCTACACTTTTGAAAATTAGTAGATTATTTTTAAGAGTTAGCAAGTAAGTAGGTTTAGAAATTAATCAAGGGAGCAGTGAGATTTACAAGGGAAGACAAACCCATGTTAATCAAAGTTAACACAGAATGCACTATGGGAATTTTAGTGTGTCCCTTAGTCTATTATAACAGGATAAATACATAGCTCCTTTTGAGTGAACAAAGGTCATACTCTGCCTTGTTTCAAATTTCTGTTCTTAAAAAAGCATTTCTGAGTGGAATTTGAGTTCTTAAAAATTGAGTTGATGTTCCAGTTTGTTTTAATAAGCAGTAACATTTTTCAAATTTGGTGTATTATACTTTGAGAGATGCAGATATGTATTGAACTTCAGGAATTGACAATCTTGATAAGGTTTTAAAGGTTTAGGGAAGGTCTGATCCTCTGTTTACTTTCTAGAACTATGCTTGTCGTGTGTGTGTCGACTTTTTTCTTTCTATCGGCTGTTTATAATCACTTCGCCTATAAGCACTTTTTATTACATTATTTTCTATTCATGATGCTTGCTTTCAACTGCTATGGTTGCACATTTACATGTTTGAGCATCTTGGACTTTATGAGAAAGATCTCGTATTTCCCATATTTCTAAATTACTTTTTCTCAAGTATCTCAGTGGTAGTGACAATTGAAATGTACAAAGCTAGCTGGCTACTGATTATTACTCTGTCATCTGAGAAACTTTTTAAATATTATATTTAAAAATAGTATCATCAAAATCCTCTTATCAAGATCTTGATGTGGTAAAAGGTGAAAATAATAAAAGGGCACAGTACAATAGAGACAGGATTCATTTACCCTCTCCTGCTCCGCCATCACGCTCCTGCCTTGATCCTCAAGAGAGTGGCAAATCCGTGGGTGTCTTGTGGCTGCACATGCGTGCTTCTGCTTCTCCGCGGGATGCATGGTGCAGGCTTGTCCAGCAGGCACAGGAGGAAAGCTCAGCACCAAAATACCTTCTATGAATCAGTTATGTTCAAATGTGGTAAACGTTTGAGCGGTGGAGAGAAAAAAGGATGCCCAAGGAAGAATGACTGAACTTAACATGACCACAAATAATCCACTCCAGTAGTTTAATAGGTAACTTTATTCTGAACAAAGTTTTATGACAGATGAGTTGAAAGGAGAAGAAATGTTCTGAAATTGTCATCAAAAGTCGAAGAGTTGTTGCTTTTATTTTAACCCAGGCCAAGAAGGCACAGTACCTGCACTGCTTCATGAAACAAAAAACAAAATGTATTATAAACCCAATTAAATGCTTAAGACTTTAAGACCCACCTAGTCCTTCCCCAGGTCAGCCTGACACCTGGCCTGGCACCACTAATCATGACACAGGTGCAGAACCAAGGTCAAGAATTCTGAACTGGGGATAGGGAAAAGGGTGGATTTTCCCTAAAGCTCGTTTAGCCAGTTTCAGGGTCTCTCAATTTGAAGGGCCCCTTCCAAGACCCTGTACCTAATTTTGTATTCATTATTTTTGTCTCAAAGAGAAGGCTGCAGGACCCACAAAATCTGGGTCCACTCCTGGGTGAGGGTATCTGTGAACCTCCTGAAGAGAGAATGTGAGCGTGGCTGTGTGGATACGTAAATATGCGTCCATATTTTTCTGGAAGGGTCTGTAGTCTTCTCAAAGCCATCTCTATGACTTACAGAGGTTGAAGAACTCAGGCCTCGGAGAAATTAATCAACCTTTTAATTCTGGTCTTATAAAACCACACTTATTAAGTGATGGTTTAATTGCTAGAGGCAACAAGTTGTGACTCAAGTAGAACAGCTTCCTGAATATATCACAGGACACACTGATCACCAGAGACATAGATGAGAATGTTCTTGATGGTTGCTCATCTCACTGGAATACACACTCTCATATTATTCATTCAATCAGTCACTCATTCATTCATTCCTAAACACTTACTGAGTACCTGCTCTGTGCCTGCAGCCTGCTAGGTTCCAGTATTTCAGAGATGAATTAGGCAGACTCGCCGCTTTTGAGGAACTCACATAGTTCCTATCAATTCAGCTGAAGGACTCTGCATTCTTTCTCCAGGTTCCCACATATGTGTGAGCGCTGTCCTTGAGATCTTGAGGCTATTTTAAATTGAAATGGAAGCTGTTCAGCATAGATCTCGCTCCAAAATATTACACAAAAAGCCAACCTCATAAGAGAGCTGTCTCCTGGGGGCGGGGACAGGTCTGGGTGCACCACTGAGCTCCGGCTCTTGCCTCCCGCTGCCATGGGAAGGACGGCCCCATTCTGTCCAGCTGTGTGCCTCCTTATGAAGGACTCAGAGTGCAGGGACACCAGCAGGGTATCGGCCCAGATACCTGAGGAGTGCAGCAGTAAATAACGCTTCAACTGTCACTGGGGTTGAGAGACTTTTCCTTGTGGCTAACAGCTTTCTTAATTCTGCTGTTAGCCTCCTACAGACAGAGCAAGAATTCTTCCCACACAATCGCATGTGAATAGGAGCCTGTGGAAACTGGGCTGTAGAATTTGTTTTCATTTCCCCATTCCTATTCTTTGTGTCTTGCATTACTCACTCCTTTGAACTCAAATCCTATTGATTCTACATCAAAAGTCTGTTGTTCCCTCTGCCGTCATCCTGATAGAGGTCCTCATTATCTACCATTTCATCTGTTGCTCCAACTTAACACTGGATTTTCTACCCCATTCTCCTGCCTCCCTTCAGTCCACCCCACACATTCCCTGTTCGTGTTACCTTCTGCAAAGCACCATGCCAGTGTCTCTCCTGTGCGTGGTGGGATGCAGCTTCCCAAACAGAAGCCAAAGAGGTACCAGGAGAGCTTGGAAGGGAAGACCGAGCAAAGTACCATGGTTGTTCCGAGACACTTTGTGCTTCTGTGGATTTCCTGTCCTGTCCTGCACAGCCTCTGGGCTGCCCCTCTGCCCTCTCATTTTTCCTTCCATCCAGTATTTCTCATCTGCCCCTTCCACACCCCTCCTTCCATCTCTCAAAATGTTATTCAGTTTTCAGCAGGGGAGTCCTGTGTTATTGGGGGAGGCACCGATTCTGAAGCAGGTGCACAAGGTGAAAATCTCATCAATTGCACTTCAAAACTAGAGCCACCCTGAGAATAGCCATGTGCTCCTCTCTCTACTTCCCTGGACACCAGCTAAGAAGCCCGTGAACAGAAACCACTGAGAAAAGCAGCACGGTCAGGTCCCCAGCTTCTCAAGCTCTGCCCAAGCAGGTTTTCCCAACCTGTTCTGTGTCTGGCATGAAGAGAAAATGATAGTACTTGTATGGCACACAAGGTACTTTGAGGGGACTGAGTGTGGGGGTCATGTGGGGTGGGTCACTCTTGGCACAGCCCTCCTGTGGCAGCAGACCAGCTGCGAATCTTTGTCCTAGGGATGTGTTTGCTGAATCAAGTGGCTTCCATTGTTGTTTGTTTGTTTGGTTGTTTGTTTGTTTGTTTGTTTTTGAGACAGGGTCTCACTCTGTCGCCCAGGCTGGAATGCAGCAGCACGATCTTGGCTCACTATAGCCTTCACCTTCCAGGTTCCAGCAATTCTCCTGCCTCCAGAGTAGCTGGGACTACAGGCGCCTGCCACCACACCCGGCTAATTTTTGTATTTTTAGTAGAGACGGGGTTTCACCATGTTGACCAGGCTGATCTCAAACCTCTGACCTCAAGTGATCAGCCCACCCCGGCTTCCCAAAGTGCTGGGATTACAGGTGTGAGCCACCACACCTGGCCAATGGTGTTTCTTTGTCATTCTTCCATTGCTGAGAAGATATGATTACATCTCTCTAAGAGTTAAATATGTCTGTGGTATGACTCCACTTTACACAGATTCTACCCTTCATGAATTCTGCCTTGATTTTCTATAAACACAGCCCGTCTTTCTCATACGGTTTATGTGTAGTCTGGAGAGTCATGAACTTGGCCTGGCCCCTTCAAGCAAAGGAACTGACTCATTCCTACCTACCTTGGGGCCACCTGGCTCATGGTGGCTGTTCAAATGTGTCTCTGTTGAAGGAGTACATAAAAGGCAGCACCTTCTGGAATCCGTTACTTGATTGATATCACAACAGGGCTTTCTCTGCATCTAAAAATAAATTTTTCCTCTGTTTCTCTCTTTATAGGACTTCAGAAATGGGCTTGGGAGTTCAGGATCCCACACCTCTGCTGCATCTCAGTGTGACTCAGCAAGTTCTAGAATGGTGCTGCCCATGCCAAGGCTACATCAAGACTGCGCACTGAGGATGTCCGTGGGCTTGGCTCTGCTGGCTCTTCTTTTTGCGTTTTTTGTCAAGGTCTATAATTAGAATACAACTAAATGAAACATCTGTAAAGAAGAAAACATTTCTAATTAAAATCTTCAATGAACAGGAAAGCGACACCTCTGTTCTCAAAGGGCAATAATTTGTACTGGTCATGCTGCCTCCTCTTCAGCCACTCTTCTCAGTGAGGCTCCCCTGTCTCACATTGAGTTGGGCCCATTGGTTATTTGACCTAAAACCTAATCACGGCTACCATAGCACATCCTTCAAATTAAACTGCTTTTGGTTTACTTTTAGCAAGAAATGCAAGCGGTCGCATTTTTTTTGTTTGTTTCAATCTCCAATCTTTAAGTCAGAACCTAATTGTACAGTGGCTCTGGCCATCTTTTCATCATGTGGAAGGATTTTCTATCTTTAATAAACATTTTTTGTTTTTTCAGATGGAGTTTCACTCTTGTCGCCCAGGCTGGAGTGCAGTGGTGCAATCTCAGGTCACTGCAACCTCTGCCTACTGGGTTCAAACGATTCTCCTGCCTCAGCCTCTCACTGGGATTACAGGCATGCGCCACCAAGCCCGGCTAATTTTTTGTGTTTTTAGTAGAGACGGAGTTTCAGCATGTTGGCCAGGCTAGTCTTGAACTCCTGACCTCAAGTGATCCACCCGCCTCGGCCTCCCAAAGTGCTGGGATTACAGGCATGAGCCACTGCCCCCAGCCTCTTTAATAAACACTTTTAAGTGCATCTTCCCCTTCAGGCTTTGTTTGGAGTCCCAGTGCTACAAACATTGTATTTTTCACAGCAGATATGTTCCTGAAAAGTATATAGAAACCTGTTCTGGGAACTTGAATGCTTTTGGAATGCACGGGGAGAGTCTGCCAGCTAAAGGACTCCTGGCAACATTCTGTGAAATATGAAACTGAAAAACTGGATTTGTCGAAAACAAATTGTGCCCATTTTCTCACATTTTTGATCCATTCGTTTTTTTTTTGTTTTTGTTTTTGTTTTTGTTTTTGTTTGAGTCAAGGTCTCACTGTCACTCACGCTGGAGTGCAATGGCAGTATCTTGGCTCACTGCAGCCTCGAACTCCTGGGCTGAAGCAGTCCTCCTACCTCAGCCTCCCTAATAGCCAGGACTACAGACACATACCACCATGCCCAACTAATTTTTTAATTTTTTGTAGAGATGAGTGTCACTATGTTGCCCAGGCTTGTCTGGAACTCCTAACTTCAAGCAGTGTTCTAGCTTCAACCTCCCAAAGTGCTGGGATTATAGGCATGAGCCACTCCACCCAGCCCAGATTAAATGTTTTTATTTCTGTATGCCATCATTGGTCTTTACTAAGTGAAGTGACTTCTTTAACAATAAATGGAATTGGTATACGAAGCAAATCCTATGTTTTTCAGAATTTATTTGGATTGCATGGGTACAGGAAAACCAGGTATCTTATGGTTACCATAGGATATTTTCCATCTTGAAACCCATACCCCTCTTCAGCTCCCATTTAACTCAAAATGTTTTGTGTTTTGTGTGTCTTATAAGGAACCCAAATTAAAATTCAGTCATGTCCTAGTTGGTAAATTATAAAATATATATGCTTTTAGTGTTAGGACATTTCTTCCAGAACTGGTATGTGCTTCTAAAAGGTGCTCACATTTAGAATGCAAAAATCCGCCTGTGCTCCTTCTAGTTCTACAGCGAAACATCCACTTGGGAGCACCCCTCACTTCTTAGCAGGAATGGGGAGAAGAGGACAAGAACCTGCCATGTGCTTCCCTTCCTGAGCTCCATGCAGTCATTTCTTTGTTAATAAACAGTGGGTTCCAGTGTGGTGCTCATTTAACGAAAACCTAGCAGAGATAAAAATGCCATCCAAAGCCTAGAGTTGAACTAGATCAGACAGAGAGAAAGCTTTACACCTGTAACTGATTGGAGACAAAAAGGATTTTTTCTACCTCCCTTTTCTGACTCTTTCCCTACTCTTTTCCTCTAACTCCCTCATCTGTTTATTTCCTCCCTTCTAGCTCTATGCTATCCTCTCCTTTTTTTATTTTTTTCTTTCTATAAAAGAATCATACACCCAGTCATCCAAATCCCCCCCTGCTGCCCTACCATGGCATGGATCCTCAAGGATCGTTTCAGCTGTACAGGATTCTCCCTACTTCTTGCCGTGACCATTATTTACCCTCAATTTGGCTGCAGCTTCACTCTGCTGTTTGACCCAGAAAGGGACCAAGGCCACTGCCTGCAGCAGACGCTGGACCTTCATGATATCAGTCTCCATACTGGTGACCAATTGGTGAAAGGGGTAGCAGTGTTCTGGAAATCCAGGGTTTTTCTTCCCCCTCTGACCTCCATCTACAGGGAGGGGAAGGAAGGGAGCAGAGAAGGATGTGGTGTGAGTCAAAAACAGTTCCCTTAAGCACTGGACTCTGAATAGGGCTGAGTCTGGGAACCACGGGAGCAAGTGTGATCATCAGTAGAGCTGTTACTTTTCCAGCCCATCTCCTTCCTGCCCACAGTGCAACTGCACTTCTCCCGCCCCGTTGAAGTTAGGCTTGCCCACGTGGCTTGTTTTAGCAGGTGAAATGTGAGTGGAAGGGTCATGTCCTTCTTTGGGGCAGCCACGTTCAGAGCTGCTGTACGCTTTACCGTGTGCTCTTCCCACTGCTGTAGTGATCCTGGACCCATATGTCAGAATGACGCCTCCCCGACCCTGGGTCCCTGAGTTAGTACAATGAGTAGGGCTCCTGGCCAGCATGTGCTAGACAGGCCTCAGGAGCCAGAAATAGATTTTAGTTGTGTTAAGCCACCAGCATCTGGGGGTCGTAGCCATAGCATACATAATCTGATTTAACAAAGTGTTAGCTGTGATAGGATACTTGACTCACAGGTTGTAAATGTAATTGTTATGTTTTCTTTGTATGCTTTTGTATGCTTTGCATTAGTATCAAGGGGTGTGTGTGTGTGTGTGTGTGTGTGTGTATACTTCTCTGCTGAGAAAGAAACCTATGAAGTGATCTTTTCAATGCTTTGGCCAATTTTTTTCTTAAACTCTTTATTAGAATAAAACATACATATGAAATGCACATAAACCATAGGGATACAGGGATTTTTTAAAACTGAGCACACATTGTAGCCAGCACCAGGAGGGTCCCCATGCACCCTCCTAGCCATTAACTCTGCCCCCCAAGGAGTAACCAATATCCTTATTTCTAACATTACAGATGGATTTGCCTGTTTCTAAACTTTCTATAAGTAGAATCATGTAGTATGCACTATTTCATGTCTACCTTCTTTTGTTCTACAGTGATTGTGAGATATATCCAGATTATTGTTTGTAGCAGTAACTACTTCACATTCATTGCTGAATAGTATTTCAGTGTATGAGTACACTACATTGTCTTTGTTCATTCTACATTTGAGTTCTTTCCAATTTTTTGTCTATTATGAATAATGCTGCTACAAGCATGTTTTGGTAAGCGTTTATGTGATGATGTGAGGAGTACATGTCTAGGAGCGGAATTGCTGGGTCATAGCATTTGCATATGTTCAGCTTAGATGCTGCTTAATGGTTTTCTGAAGTAGTTGTACCAATTTACATCCCCCACCAGCAGTTCACAGGAACTCTGCCATTCTCCCACTATTTTTTCTCTTTGGACCTTAGATATTCTTCAGCAGACCTCGTCTCTGCTGTCTCCCTTCCACGAGTCATTCCTATTTTAATAGTAATGATAATATTGACAAGCATTAACTGTCTAGTCCTTAAATGAAATGTGCTGGGTGTTATAATTTGCGCTTAACAGGTATTAATCAGTCCTGAAGAAAAAATTTTGAGATAGGTATTGTTATTCCCATCATACTGAGAAGAAAAGCTAAAACTCAAAAGACTAAGTAACTTGTGCAAGAGGCACAGAGCTATTAAGTTTAGAGGCAGGACTGGTACACAGCCTGACTCCAAAGCATATACTCCTCTCCTGTAAACTCCTCCTGCTCCTCTGTCCCATCTTTGACTTAAACTTGACCTGTGCCAACAGATACGCATTTAGGATCAATCATATGGATGCCTGAGGCTGGGGGGCTTCAGCCCCTCAGTCTGTGTTGTCCTGCTCCAAGAATGTGCATGGTATTTCATCTACTTTTTAAATAAAGATTTACTAATCAAGCTTTTTTTCTTTGTCCTACCCCCCTTCCTTCCTTCTTTCCTTCCTTTCTATCGTCCCTGCTTCATCTTACCATCCCTGCTTCCTTTCTTATCATCCCGGCATGAGATAGTCAATTTGACAATGTAAAGAATTCTTGGATTAAAACTTTGCTTTGTTGCTGGGAAAATGTGTCTAAACATCAGATTTCCATATGTCATTCAGTCAAAACATATACTACTTCTACTGACTTCACTCCAGGTTGAAAATTTCAGTGTATATTGTAAGATGTCATGGAGGGAGAATTAGAGTTACAAATCAAGCTTCAAGAGGGTTTGTCATCATAAAACAAAGATAGGAAAAAAATGAAGGAAGGGAGACGGGGGGAAGGGAAGAAAGGAGGGGAGAGAAAAGGAAGAAAAAGAAAGGGAGAAAAGATATTTTTAAGGCTTGCAGCAACAACAAAAAAGGTAACTGTGAGATGATGGCTATGGTAATTTGCTTGACTGTAGTAACCATTTCGCTGTGTATATGTGTATGAATACATGTTCACCTCAAATACGATAAAAAACGAATACGTACATTTTCTAAAAGGCTTGCTGGTCCCCCAAGGCACCCCAGGATGCTGCAGCACATTCACAGGAGCACCCTGGGATTCTTTAAATTTTTGAGGAAACACAGCAACATCTGTCATTTACCAGGCCAACTACCAGCTCAAAATAGTTCACAGTTTTCAACATCAGATTTCACAATTTTTTGATGACACCATGTCTTTATAAAACTGGATTTTCAGCAATTGCTGTGATAAAAGCAAGTATAAAGTGAAAATCAATGTGGAACAAGAAATGAAAATTGTGATCATAGTCCAAGGTTTGAGAAGTGGTGCTGTAGCCAACAGATGCACAGCTGCCATTAATAAGTAATATTAAAATGAATAAAATCATAGTTTTCTTTAAGTTACATGTATTATTTTTTCAAACAGGTCTTATAAGATAGTAGGATAGAAATGCTTATTCCGTTGTCAGGATTACCTATTTAAACAGAAAGTTAGCTGTTTCTTTTGGCCTAGGGGTACCACGAATCAAGAAAGTTTGAAAACCTCTGCTCTATGATACAACCTAATTTGAAGGATCCATGTCAAATTTATCATCTGGAGTCCTAATCGCTTCTCAAAATACTTTCCCCTTACTTTAAGGTTAAATTATCCATAGCATGTGTTTGATACATTTACATTTGGCTTACCATTGAGTTTGATTTTACGATGTTGAAACTGTAAAGGAGTTAACAATCAGAATCACCTGGATTCAGATCTCAGCTGTTTCCGATACAAATTTGACGCAGAAAATATAAGGAAAGAGCATGAAATTTTTGACATCAGCAGAACTTTAAATTCCAGCCGGGCCACTTTTTCTTTTTGGGCCACATCTGTAAAATAGGAACAAGATTCCATTGTGGGTCATTGAAAGATAAGTGAAATCATGCATATAAAATACTGTGTTCTTGACACATGTCATTTCCTCCTCTTTTATGATTACTGTAGCCACTTAAAGGTGAAAAATACCTTTATAAATAAAGTTAGATGTTTTAAATTCTGATATCAACACATGACCACCCAAAAGATTTATATATGGAATAAAAAGATTCCGACCTTGAGAGACATAGAGTCTGATTCTAACAAATGCAGCAAAGGAAGAAAAATTCAAAGGAAATGGACTGCAGCTGTATTTGAGGAGATCAAATTAATGAATAGTGTGGAGCACAGATTCGGGTGGCCAATCTAAGATCAAGAAGGAGATTTTCTGTGGCCAAAGATGAAAAGAGCAACCAGATTAATAGGGAGGCCTAGAAGTCATGCCCTCCCCCAGCCTGCTTTGAGAGTAAAAGGAAATGCAGACTATTATTCTTCATTAGTTTTCTGTCAATTATTTTCTCCCAGTACTTTTTCCTAGAGTTCTATAACCAAAATATCTCAACAGTGTAGAAGTTGAAGCAAAGGATTTCACTTGGTGTCTCGTGATCTTCCTAGTTTCTGGGTATCTGAATACATTTATGAGTATTAATGAGGCAAGTTCACAGGAAAAAAAAAGTGGGGGAGATGGAGGAGAACAACCTTGGGTCAAGGTAAAGGAAAACTTGGAGTTCAGAAAAACCTAAAGAAGTATGAATTTTTAATGCCTAGGTTTATCTAATCTGCTTTTAATATGCCCAGTTAATCACAAAACAATAGATGTTATACCAGACTGTCTGATTCCAAAGCCCAATGCCTGCTTTCACCAGTGCTATTTACATTGTACTGGGAGTTCTAGTGAGAAGTATTAGACAACAAAAAGCAGTAAAGGGCATCAGAACGGAGGAGGTAACGCTATCTCTATTTGCAGATTACATGATCATATGTATAAAGCATCCCAAAGAAACCACAGGAAAGCTACTAGACCTAATAAATGAATTTAGCAAAGTTATAAACTATAAGACCAATGCAAAAAAAGAAATTCAGCTGTGTTTTTTTACACTAGCAATGAACAATCCAAAAAGGAAATTGAGAAAGCAGTTCCATCTACAATAGCAGCTAAACAAATTAAATACTTAGGAATACATCTAACCAAGGAGGTAAAAGATTTGTATGCTGAAAACTGAAAACCATTGCTGAAAGAAATTTATGAATATCTGAAAAATGGAAAGGTATCCTATGTTCATTAATAGGAAAACTTAGCATTAAGATGTTAATACTACCCGAAGTGAGCTACAGATTCAACACGCTCTCTATCAAAATTCTAACAGCATTTTTTTTACCAAAATGGAAAAGCCAACCCTCAAACTTGTATGGAATTACAGGGGACCCCAAATAGCTAAACCAGTCTCTAAAAAGTAGAATAAAACTGGAGGACTAAAGTTTTGCAAGTTCAAAACTTCCAACAAAGCTACAGTAAGTAAAACTGTGATACTGGCATAAGGACAGACATACAGACCAAAGGAATAGAGTAGAAAGGCCAGAAATAAATTCTCACATATGTAATCAATTGATTTTCAACAAGGGTGCCAACACCATTAAATAGAGAAAGGACAGTATTTTCAACAAATGCTGTTGGGAAAACTGGATATCCATGTGCAAAAAAATAAAGTTGGACTTCACCTTATGCCATGTACAAAAATTACCTCAAAATGGATCAAATACTTAAATTTGAGTTAAAATTATAAAACTCATAGAAGAAAACATTGGGGAAAATATTCCTGATATTGGATTTGGCAATGATGTCATAAATATGACACCAAAAGTACAGGCAACAAAAAAAAAATGGACTTCATCAAAATTAATAACTTTTGTGCATCAAAGAACACTATGAAGAAGGCAAAAGACAACCTACAGAATGGGAGAAAATGTTTGCAAATCATATATCTGAGAAGGGATTAACATCCAAGAGAATTCCTACAACTAAACAACTACAACAAATCACAAACACCCTAATTCAAAAATAAGTAGAGGATTTGAATAGACATTTTTCCAAAGAAGATATACAAATGGCTAATAAACACATAAAAAGATGCTCAACATCATTAGTCACTGGGGAATTGCAAATTAAAATTATGAGATATTATCTCACCCATTAGGATGGCTGCTATTAAAAAATTAGAAAATGGCAGCTCTGTTTAAGTTCTTGGAGGAACCTCCAAACTGCTTTCCACACTGACTGAACTAATTTACATTCCCACCAACCAGAGTATAAGTTTTCCCTATGTTCTTTGCAGTCTTACCAGCATCTGTTGTTTTTTTGTTTTTTTAATAATACCTATTCTGACTGGTATGAGATGGTATCTCACTGTGGTTTTGATTTGCATTTCTCTGACAGTGATGATGAGTATTTTTTCATATGTTTGTTGGCCTCTTGTGTGTCTTTTTTTGAGAAGTGTCTGTTCATGTAATTTGCCCATTTTTTAACAGTTTTTGGGTTTTGCCTGTTGATTAAAGTTCTTTATAGATTCTGAATATTAGACCTTTGTCAGAAATATAGTTTGCAAATATTTTTCTCCCATTCTGTAGGTTGTCTGTTTACTCTGTTGATAGTTTTCTTTTGCTGTGCAGAAGCTCTTTAGTTTAATTAGGTCTCACTTGTCAATTTTTGTTTTTGTTGCAATTGCTTTTGAGGAACTTAGCTAAAAATTCTTTGTCAAAGCCAATGTGAAGAAAAGTATTTCCTAGGTTTTCTTCTAAGCTTTTTGTAATTTGAGGTCTTACATTAAAATCTTTAATCTATTTTGAGTTAATTTTTGTGTATGGTGAACGAGAGGGGTCCAGTTTCATTCTTCTGCATATGGCTAGCCAGTTATCCCAGCCCCATTTATTTAAAAGAGACTCATTTCCCCAATGTTTGTTTTTGTCTGCTTTGTCAAAGATCAGATGGTTGTAAGTGTGTGGCTTTATTTCTGAGTTTTCTCTTCTGTTCCATTGGTCTATGTGTCTATTTTTGAACTAGTACCATGTTGTTTTGATTACTGTAGCCTTATAGTATAGTTTGAAGTCGGGTAGTGTGATGCTTCCAGCTTTGTTCTTTTCACCTAGGATTGCTTTGGCTATTTGGGCTCCTTTCTGTTTTCATATGAATTTGGGTATATACCCAAAGGAAAATAAATCATTCTACCAAAAAGACACATGCACTTGCATGTTCACCACGCTATTCACGATAGCAAAGACATGAAATCAACCTAGGTGCACATCAATGGTGAACTGGATAAAGAGCATGTGGTACATATACACCATGGAATACTACACAGCCATAAAAAGAAATGAAATCATATCCTTTGCAGCAACATAGATTGCAACTGGAGGCCACAATCCTAAATGAATTAATGCAGGAACAGAAAACTAAATACCACATGTTCTCACTTATAATTGGGAGCTTAACATTGAGCACACATGGACATAAACATGGGAAGACTAAGCACTTCAGACTACTACGGGAGAAGGGAGGGAAGGGTCGTGAGTTGAAAAATTACCTACTGGGTACTAGGCTCACTACCTGGGTAACAGGATCCATACTCCAAACCTCAGCATCATGCAATATACCCATGTTAAAACTGGCACATATACCCCCTATATCTAAAATAAAATTTGAATTGAAAAAAAAAAAAAAACAGAAAATAACAAATGCTAGTGAAGATGTCGAGAAGTTGAAACCCTTAAACATTTTCTGTGGAAACGTAAAATGATGCAACCACTGTGGAAAATAGTGGTGCCTCAAAATTTAAATCTAGAACTACCATATGACCCAGATATTCCACTCCTAACTATATATTCAAAGGAATTAAAAGCTGTAACTCAAACCGATGTCTGTTTACCAATGTTTATAGCAACATTATTCACAATAGCCAAAAGGTGGGAACAACCCAACAGTCCATTGACAAATGAATGCATAAACAAAATGTAGCATATTCATACAATGGAATATTATTCAGCCTTAAAAAGGAGTGAAATGTTACAACACAGATGAACCTTGAAAACATTAGGGTAAGTGAAATAAACCAGACACAGGACAAATATTGTACGACTCCAGTTACATGGGGTACCAGAATAGGCAAATTCATAGAGACACAAAGTAGAATAGAGGTTATCAGGAACTGAGGGGAGTGGGAAGAAGGAGATTTATTGCTTAATGGATACAGAGTTTATGTTGGGTATGACTAAAAAGTTTTAACTGTAGTAATATACAAGGGAAGTGTCTAGTAGACTAAGAAATAAGTTCAGGTCATGTTGTGAAAGGTTTTGATGCCCTGCCAAGGAATCTAGACTTTATTCAGTAGTCAAGGGAGAGCCACTACAGGCTTCCAAACAGGCTTGTAAACATTGCAGGCCATGAAGAGATTCATGTTTGGAAAGATAACCAGTTACGATATGGAGGTTAGCTGGTTCTCCTATTGATAATCCTGCTCAATGGGTGCCCTTACCATACCCTATATTGACACTTTTGGAAACGTGCAACATAGTAGTCACTTTCTCATGCTTGGGAAAAGTGAAATTTCTACTGCTGAGCTTCCAAATATGTCCATTTCCAGGAGAGCTAATAGTCAGCCTCAACTTAGCCAGTTGGTGGTGGCTTTTGTTCTTGTCGTTGCTATTACTGATCCTAGATCTTATCTTACTGTTGCCGATAATGGAGTTTTGTTTTGCAATAGTCGCTGTAATACATAGCTGGAAAGGATGTGCAGATCCCTTTGTTATCTTAATTAAGAAAGTGCCTCAGTAAGAGGCAAGCTCCTGCCTTTGTAGTTCAGCATCTTTGATCCCCACTTAATCTTTGCTTGGACACTTCCACACTGAATAGCTTCTGGAAACCTAGCAACCCTCTATCCCTCCAGCACCCGCTACCTTCTCTCCTTATCTACTGCAATTTAAATAATTGACTCCAGCTTTCTGGTTTTGATTTTCTGTGTCTCAAATTCTCTTACTACATCTGTTCAGTTAACAATTCATGTGCTCTATTCTTAATAAATGGATGCGAATGCTTTACAAAAAAAGCCACTTGTGATAACTATCTCAGGCTGTGATCTTGGAAGGCAGATGCTTCTGGTTTTTTGTTTCTGTTTTTTGTTTTTTCAACCCATGTGATTTCTGCAATCTTACCTGGTATCATTTGAGATGTAAGGGGAGAGCTTCTGCCACCATACATAGACTCTACTTCGTGGTTCACGGCGCTTAATTCCAAACTTCACGGGAAAACTCTAAATTTCTGATCATTGGCCCATTAAAGTGTTAAAACTTGGTGTCCACAAGACCAGAAAAACTAGACTGTAATTTGGTCTCAACCCTGTGTTTTGGGCCTGAGTAAGGAAACCTGATCATAGCACAATCTCTCACCCGGGAAACAATGGTGAATAGTCAGTATCACGTCTCATTTGGTTCCATATTCAAGAGTAAAATCAGAAGTTAAACAGAAAATGAACCAGGAGATGGAGCTTATAGAGTCTGGGTCCCAACCACAGGAAGTAAAGAATCTCTTAAATTCCACTTAAAATATAAAATATAAATGTTTTATGTGGAGAAACATTCAAGATGGGTTGGGGTTTGTGTCTTTTTAACAGAATGATCTGCAGACTCTCAAAGAAAGGTCTGGAATGGCTGTTGCCCTTGACTACTTCCATATTTCCCTGATGTTATCTTTTCATCTCGATTCTCTGATAGTTTTTCTTCTTATACATTCCTTCTAACCCCATATGTGCCTTAAACTGGGATCCCTCTTCTCTTCTTCCCTCTTCAAGATTTTTGAAGGCAGGAAGGTTGAAAATTTCAATGCAATCTTTAGAAAAACAGAAGTTGGTTGGATACCAGTCTAAAAATTTTAATCTCATCAAACCAGATTGCCTTGTGCCATCAGAATTATAAAAAGCTACAAGAAAATTCAGTAGCTAAAAATGTTGCAGTTTAGTTAGAAGAATATTTTTAATGACTCTAGACATATTAGTCAAAAAGAAAGTGGGGGGAAAAAAGGCAATTTAACACCAGCTTTCCCTCACGCTCCATGGCAAAGTCAAGCTGTATATCTAAGGAGCAGCAGTAGCTCCAATTAATATTAAATGAAAAACCTGTGGCAACCTAACATCGAAGTCACAAATTTAAAGCCCCAGAAAGTCACCACCGGTTGCCATCTGGTCATCAATCCTAAACAACCTCTGTTCCTCTGTCATGTGTCAGGGAATTTAAATTTTCTTATAGTAATATTTAAAATTTGAGTTAAGATTTGAGTAGGTTTTACAGAAAGACTGCTCTTTCTCAGCGCTCGATGAAAGGGAATTGTGTCTGTTTCATCTGGAGCCTGGTCTTTCTTGAAGAGGCAGGAGTGGTAAACCCTGCACGCCAACCTCGAGTAAGAGCAAGAGGCGCTCATAGAGCATGGAGTTGGACTCCTTTATTTTACAGACGGAGAGACTGAGGTTAGGAGAGTTTAGTGACTTGTCCGAGGCCACCCTTCTAGTTTAGGACATTTCTGAACAAGAATCCCTAACATTCTCTTTGGTGTTGAGATGCTTTGGGGCAGGACTCTGGACTTACCTGTCCAGTTGTATTTAGTGTATTCACCATTAGGTCACTTGGTTTATCCATGCCAGAGTGGAGACTCAGCAAACGAATAAATAAATGAAAAATGGGAATGAGATCCCACCATATCTAAATGCCAGATTGCCAAAAAGTAGGAGCTGAATTGCCTGAGTTTTCAAAAGTTGACTGAGAAATGGGGAAGAGCTTGGCATGGCCTTTGAATCTAATCAGAGTGTCTCTTCTTCACACCAAATACCTAGGCAGACCCTAGGAATTTGATTACAGTGTATCTGCACACATATTATGCAAAGGAACCACTTGGACTTTCACTGTGAAACAAACAAAATCCAGCATACCTCAGCTGATTTGTCAAACAATATCATTTTTTATGTATTCTGGGGGTCCATTCTAATGACCCAGAGAAACCTCTCACAAACAAATTGGGTTTTTATAAGATTACATTGGGGATGGGAACAGGAAAACAGGATTGAAAAAAAAAAAATGCCCAGGCACGGTGGCTCACGCCTGTAATCCCAGCACTTTGGGAGGCCGAGGTGGGCAGATCACAAGGTCAAGAGATCGAGACCATCCTGGCCAACATGGTGAAACCCTGTCTCTACTAAAAATACAAAAATTAGCTGGGCATGATGGCGCATGCCTGTAATCCCAGCTACTTGGGAGGCTGAGGCAGGAGAACCACTTGAACCAGGGAGTCGGAGGTGGCAGTGAGCCGAGACGGCACCACTGCACTCCACCACTGCACTGCAGCCTGGTGACAGAGTGAGACAACAAACAAACCATCAAACAAACAAAAACCTTCCTGGCCTGAAGATGTGGAGCACACCTGTAACCCCAGCAGTCTGGGATGCCAAGGCAGGCGGATCACTTGAGGCCAGGAGTTCAAGACCAGCCTGGGCAACATGGCAAAACCCCATTTCTATAAAAAACACAAAAATTAGCTGGGTGTGGTGGTGGGTGCCTGTAATCCCAGCTACTTGGGAGGCTAAGGTGGGAGAATCACTTGAACCCAGGAGGCAGAGGTTGCAGTGGGCCAAGAACATACCACTGCACTCTAGCCTGGGCAACAGAGTGAGACTCTGTCTCAAAAAAAACAAAAAACACAGACAAAAAACAAGCCCTCTCCCTCCATCTCCCTAAAACAATAAAGAGATTTTGTTCATTTGGAGGAAAAACAAAACAAAACAAATACTTCTTGGCAGCCAAAGGAACTCGGAGGAACACAAAACTTTACTCGGCACAGGAAAGTAACATACCATCAGATTTTCAATTACTTAGTCAACCTTAGTTTACAACAATTGACATTAAGATAGCACTCAGAAATAACAATGACGAAAACCAACTCAAACACTTACCACCTCCTCTTACAGAAAGACAGCAAGGGGTGGGCGGTGGGTACCAGTCAGTACCTTCCAAGGGAACATTTCCTTTACCTGGAAAAGGAATTCTAATAGATGAAATTTGCTCTAAAAATTATCAGATGAGGAAAAGTAAGGCCTGCATGTGAATTTTCTCTAATGTCTACAGCAAAAAAGCAATGTCCCAGACTGGTAATATTTTTCTAAGAAATTATATTTAGCCCTTTTTCTTTCCTTTTTGACCTTCAGGAGAGGGAAAACAATTAATTTCAGAACCCACTTAATACTGGTCAGAACTTCCTCTGTTTTCAGACAGTGACAGGTACCAGGTCCTCCCCTCTGCTGATAATCTTTCCTGCCTCTAAATGTTTTGTAATCAGATGTGGTAGTTCCAGATTCTCTTTATTCCAAACAGAGCCAGGAAGTAATTTCTCAGACAGTTTAACTTTGATAGCAGGTAATTTTAATCTATCGCAAACATCAGCCTGACATGGACTTGTTATCTTCATTATTTTAATTACTCTTTTGGGCCACTTTTTTGCCTCATTCCTTCCAGGAATGAGTGAATAGAAATTGGCAACTTTAATCTTATCATGCCATGGACCAGATTTTTTTTTTTTTCTTACTAATGACATCATTTAGCCATGTACCTCATGTACCTTAAGTAATGAAATTTGTTTGTGAAACTCTTTATCTTAACGAAAAAAGGGAAAAAGTTACCTTTTCTGATGGGAAGTCACCCACCTCTGACATACTGCTGTCTGTGCTGTTCTGAACAGCTGACAGTTTCTGTTAATTTACTTTCACTCCCCAGTTCAACTTTCCCATATGGAAAGCTGGAGTGATTTCTGAATAACAACAAGTAATATCTAATGTGGCAGCAACTGGCAGCTCTGACATTGAGCTTGGCTGTGGCCATTACCCAGGATTCCCCGCTTCTCCTTGAGAAGCAATTACAATTTCACAGGCTGGAATTAAAATTCCCTGTGGTATGCAATAGAGCAACTGACACTGTCAGAGTGATTTCAAGCTGCTAATCTCTCGCTGGAGTATGAGTGAAAATAGAGTTCCTCTTCATGGAAACCGAGGCCTGACAACTTTAAAACTCAGAATCTTTGATATATTTTAATTCGCGCCAAGGTCAGCTGGCACTGACCCAACAAAATTTGTTATACCACTAGATGCTGGAATACAGGGGCATTTTCACTGAAGTAGGGTTGGGAGGAGGAAGAAGCAGCATTTGGACTGAGAATGAAAATAACAAAAAGTGGGCCCAGCTCTCGTATGAACCATGTGGCGAGAGAAGGAAATATGCAACAACTGCTGAGATCTAATCTGGGGAAGGACACAGAGGGTAAATGCCTTCGGGCCAGGTTCTCCACCTTCCTTCGCGAGATCCTCTTCTCACAAATCAGAGGGTGCAGCCCCCACTGTGCCGGGAAGAGCACCGAGGCAGTGCGCTGCATCAGAAGGCCCAGAGCTGTGGCCATTACACCTGGATTCACATCCTTCTCCACCCACTCACTGTGTGATCTTTTTTTTTTTTTTTTTTTTTTTTTTTTTTTTTTTTTTGCACTGTGTGATCTTTTACGATGAAATAGAAACTCAGCTTCCCCATAGGTAGGATGAGCTCACATATACCCATCTTGCAGAGTTGTGATGGATCAGGTATGAAAAGTGCTCTTCCCAGCGGCCCATGCATCACAGATGCCGATTAAATATTAGCTGTTATTAACAAACAGAAAGACCTTGTCTAATCATGAGGTTCCCCAAACCTCAAAACTTTTGTCATAGTCAATGACCATCGACAGAATTGTTTACTTAATGGTTTGTTTTCAGTGACTCACTTTGGAAACTTTATTTTAAAGGAACACTTCATATCATGAATGGGAAACCTATATCTCTTGCCACACATAATTACCATTTAAAACAATGCAAAATAAGAAACGTTAATAAACTCTACTTACCATTGCTTGAAGAAGGCTACGGTATTATGGTATTCAGTTAACAAAAAAACAACAAAAAAGAAGAAACAGAACTGGTAGAGAGATCGGAACCAAACTAAGCTGAGTTCTCAATCCTTATCAACCTCTACCAGTTGTTCACTTGTGCCTACCTTTGGGGGCCTGTCCATTTTTATTAGCCTACTTGTTTCATTTCTTGTAGCCTCATTTTCTTCTTACATTTGAAAATAGTGAAGGATGTATACCTAGCAGAGAAGCAAGTCAACCCCTCTGAGTTTTTCTGTTACTTGACTTCCTGGACGCTGATTTGAGTTTACAAGTGTAAACATGGGTAACACTGATTTTCTTTCCTCCTCATGAACAAAGAGGCAGCCCCTACGAATGAGCATTGGTAGGAATCCAGCAATACTCCTCACTCCTGAGTGTCATGATGGTCGGGGCACCGATGGAGCAGAGCCAGTTGCTGTCCTGCCCAGCCCCTGACCTCTTTCGTTCCTTCTGAGTGCCCAGCCCTGTGATGCAAGTGTGAGCTCAGGAGCCTCTGATTAATTTTCATGTTGTTCCATGATGCCCTGGGTTATGTTTGCTCTGACCAGTTTTTCAGAGGAAAATTACGAAGCAGGTCTTTTTTCTACAGCTACCCAACCACATTGTGTGACTTTATCCTTTCCTTTTTCAACTTAATATTTTTCTTTTGTTAAGAGTTTTTCTTTCTTTTTTTTTTTTTGAGACGGAGTCTCGCTTTGTCGCCCAGGCTGGAGTGCAGTGGCGCGATTTCGGCTCACTGCAAGCTCCGCCTCCCGGGTTCACGCTATTCTCCTGCCTCAGCCTCCCGAGTAGCTGGGACTACAGGCACCCACCACCACGCCCGGCTAATTTTTTGTATTTTTAGTAGAGACGGGGTTTCACCGTGTTAACCAGGATGTTCTCGATCTCCTGACCTCGTGATCCGCCTGCCTCAGCCTCCCAAAGTGCTGGGATTACAGGTGTGAGCCACCATGCCTGGCCTTGTTAAGAGTTTGTCTAAATTCTTCAAGCTAAGCCCATGTCCATTCTTGGAATTACAGGTGTTTCCACTACATTTTTAAAACTGCACTTAATGGAAAGATCACCTATAGGTAAAAGTCCAGGGCCAGCCTTAGAGCTGGTACATCGATAGTCCTGGAATAAATGAGTTTTTAGAAGATGAGAAATCTCCATTTCTCCAGTAGTCTTTCTTTTTTCTTTCTTTCTTTTTTTTTTTTTTTTTTTTGAGACGGAGTTTCACTCTGTCACCCAGGCTGGAGTGCAATGGCGCGATCTTGGCTCACTGCAACCTCCACCTCCTAGGTTCAAGCAATTCTCCTGCCTCAGCCTCCTGAGTAGCTGGGATTACAGATGTGCACCACCACACCCAGCTAATTTTTGTATTTTTAGTAGAGACAGGGTTTCACCATGTTGGTCAGGCTGGTCTTAAACTCCTGACCTCTTGATCAACCCTCGTTGGCCTTCCAAAGTGCTGGGACTACAGGCGTGAGCCACCGCACCCGGACTTCTGCAGCCTTTCTATCTGGTTTTGTAGTTACTTCTTGGTGTGTTCCAACAGCACATTCTCCCCAGCTTACCCACAAAGGCTCAATCCCTTGGGAAGCATCACCTACCCTTTCTCGATTGTATTGTCAACAATCTGATCCTGAAGTCAATCTAGGGAGAAATAATTATGCAAAAGAATGGAAGTATTTATGACCTTGAATAAAATTAGGTTTAAGAAGGAAAAGAAAGAGATTACTGAAATTCAGTAATAGATGGAATGCAATTGGATTCATCTTTTACACAGAACTGCCACTTAGTATTAGGCAGTGTCTTGGGCTAGTGATTCTGATGTGTACAGGGGTAAGACAACTTCTATTCTTCAAACATTTTCTTGGTTGACTTTATATCATCACATTTTCACACATTAGACTTTGGAGAGAGCTTATTTGTGTTGGAGAAGGCATTTACACCACCCGTTTCCCACGATCTAAGAGATATATTTGTTAAGTGGAGTAATGTTGTTAATTATAATCTATAATGTGTTAAAATTTAGTCTGATTCTGTGGATTTAATGTAATTCAACTTCCACCTGAGTTTTTCCTGACTAAGAACTCTACACCTAAGTTAATACAATCACATAAAACGTTTCTGTCCAAGAAATCAAAGAAGCTAATTGTGGGTAAAATGCTGTGAAAGCTTATAAAATACAGTGTCCTATAAATGTGAGGAGTCATTTGTTGCATTTGTTTCCTGTTCATACATGATTTTTATTGGTCATGGAGACAAGGGCTAAGAGCAGATCTGCACCTCACCTTGTAGGTGAGAGATCTCACACAGTCCCCCTCCCAAATGCTTCCTCCTAATGGCTAGAATTCTACCTTTTATCTTTAAATTGAGATGAAACTCATATAACATAAACAGCCATTTTAAAGTGAACATTTCAGTAGCATTCAGTATATCCACAATGCTGTGCAACCACTACCTCTATCTAGTTCCAAAACTTTTTTTTTTTTAAGACAGGGTCTTGTTCTGTCTCCCAGGCTGGAGTGCAATGGCGCAATCTTGGCTCACTGCAACCTCCACCTTCCTGCTTCAAGCAATTCTGCTAACTCTGCCCCCCGAGTAGCTGGGACCACAGGCACCCGCCATCACGCCCAGCTAATTTTTGTCTTTTTAGTAGAGACACGGTTTCACCACATTGGCCAGGCTGGTCTCGAACTCCTGACCTCAGGTGATCCACCTGCCTTAGCCTCCCAAAGTGCTGAGATTACAGGTGTGAGCCACCACGCCTGGCCCTAGTTCCAAAACTTTTTTTTATCACCTGAGGCACGAATTCGGTACCCATTAAACAATAACTGTATTCTCCCAATCCCATCCTCTGGTAACCCACCTTGTGTATCTATGAATTTGCTCGTTCTGGATAGCCCATAGAAGTGGATTCATATAACATATGTCCTTTTGTGTCTGGCTTATTTCATTTAGTATAATGTTTTCAAGGTTCATCCATGTTGTAGCCCATATCAGAACTTTATAATTTTTATGACTGAATAATAGTCTATTGTATGTTTTGTTTATCCATTTACCTGCTGACGGACATTTGGGCTGTTTCTATCTTTTGGCTATTGGGAATACCATTGATAAGAAGAAGATGTATGTTGTCTGTGTTTGTTTGAGTAGCTGCTTTCAGTTCTCTGGGATGTATAACTAGGAGTGGAATTCCTGGGGCACGTGGCAGTTTTATGTTTAACTTTCTGAGGAAACACCAAACCGTTTTCTTAGAAGTTCACCTTTGACGACTCATTCTGTTGGACTATGCATCTCTATTTCCTTAGATCCTCTTAAAAATTAGTTATAAAAATTTTCAAACGTATCCAAAAGTTGAGACTACCACAAGCCCCATGCACCCACCACTCATCTCCAGTAGCCATCAGCTTTCTGCCATACCTGTTTCATCTGTATCCCTTATCCACTGCCCCACTTTTTAATTTTTGCTGAAGAATTTCAAAGCAAATACCAGATATCCTATAATTTCTCCCCCCCAAACTTAAGTGTACAACTAAAATGGGGAGCGGCATCTTCTTACATAATTGCCTTAATAAAATTAACACTAATTATTAACACTAATTAACTTTTTTTTTTTTTTTTTGAGACAGAGTCTTGCTCTTGTTGTGCAGGCTGGAGTGCAGTGGTGAGACCTTGGCTCACCACAACCTCCGTCTCCTGGATTCAAGTGATTCTCCTGCCTCAGGCTCCCGAGTAGCTGGGACTACAGGCACCCACCGTCATGCCCAGCTAATTTTTTGTATTTTTAGTAGAGATGGGGTTTCACCATGTTGGCCAGACTGGTCTCAAACTCCTGACCTCAGGTGATCCACCCACCTCGGCCTCCCAAAGTGCTAAGATTATGGGCATGAGCCACTGTCCCTGGCCCTAATTAACTTCTTAATATTAGTCAATGCATAGTCTATATTTACATTTCCCTACTAGTCTTAAAATAAAAATACTGTCTTGCCTTTGATTTGTTTGAATCAGGATGCAAACCAGGTCCATTGTGTTTGATTAATTTATCTCTGGAGTGTCCTTTAAGTTGGTTTTAATCTCTTTCTTCTTTATCTATGCTACTGACTTATGAAAGAAACCAGGTCAGGGGTCTTATAGAAAGTCTCCCGTTCTGAAACTGGCTAATGTCTTTCTTGTGGTGTTGTTTATATACTCTTTTAAAGTAAACATTTTGTTTCTGCAATAGTAATATAGTCAGTTCCTGTGGCTGCCACTCTCAAGCTTTAATCCCAACTGTAATAATCACCAGAGACACTTCTTTAAAAATTCAGATTCCTGGCCCTTGTGCCCCTCACTCTCCAGGCTCCCTTCCCCACCCCAGAGAGTTTGGGAAGTTTTACGTTGTAGCCCAGAAATCTGCATCTTTAGCAAGCTTTTCAGGCAATTTAAATACAGCTGGTCCCTAATTACAGGGTAGAAGGACCAAATCTTCTGGCAATGGAGTTTTATCAGATCACCTTTGCTCTATGACTAGAAAAAACAGCTCTGTTCTGCTGATGGAATCCCAAAGGTGTCACAGCGGCCTAGTAGAGAAGACAAAACAGGTTTCACCCTCTTCACAATTTGGCCAAATTTGACCACCTTGGCCCGGGACCTTCCTTATGACAGATGAAGCAATCAGGGGCCCACCAGCTCTGGGATGAAGACCCCCTTTGGGAGGAAGTCACTATGTGCAGCCCACTCTTAATAAGTAAGGAGTCCTGTCCCACCTGCCTGAGAGTAGATATACAAGCAGACTTCAAAAAGTTCATGGAAAAATTGAATTAAGATACAAATTAAAAATATACACTTGATGTAAGCTCCATCAGGTTCAACACACTTTTGTAAGCAGCAATACCAGTCATTTAGTTCACTTACTCAATGCAGTCATTTTTACATGATAAACTGAAGAGAAATGGGTGCCCTTTAATGATGTTTTAAAGATTAGGAAACAAAAAGAAGTCAGAAGGAGCCACATCAGGACTATAAGGTGACTAATGATTTCCTAATGATTTCCCATAGAAACTCTCGCAGAATTGCCTTTGTTAATGAGAGATGCGAGCAGGAGCATTGTCAGCGTGAGGAAGGGCTCTCCAGCCAAGCTTTCCTGGATGTCTTTCTGCTAAAGCTTTGGCTAACTTTCTCAAAACCCTCTCATAATAAGCGATGTTATCTTTCGTTGGCCCTCCAGAAATGCAACAAGCAAAATGCCTTGAACATCAAAAACACTGTTGCATGACCTTTGCTCTTGAACAGTCTGGCTTTGCTGTGACTGGACCACTTCCACCTCTTGGTAGCCATTGCTTTGATTGTGCTTTGTCTTCAGGATCGTACTGGGAAAGCCATGTTTCATCTCTTGTCAGAATTCGTTAAAGGAATGCTTCAGGATCTTGATCCTACCCATTTAAATTTTCCATTGAAAGCTCTGCTCTTGCCTGAAGCTGATCTGGGTGCAACAGTTTTGGCACCAATCAAGTGACAAGTTTCCTCAACTTTGATTCTGCAGTCAGAATTGTGTAAGCTGTACCAGTTGAGATTATCTGTGGTGTTGGCTATTGTTTGTGGTGTTAACTGTTGGTCCTCTTCAATTAGGGTATGAACAAGGTGAACTTTTTCCTCACAAATTGATGTGGATGGTCGGCTGCTGTTGGTGTCATCTTCAACATAGTCTCATTCCTTCTTAAAATGAGTTATTCATTTGTCAATTGCTAATTCTGGGGATGTATTGTCCCCATAAACTTTTCATAAAACATCAATAATTTCACCATTCTGCCACCCAAGCTTCACTATAAATCTGATGTTTGTTCTTGTTTAAATTTTAGCAGAATTTATGCTCTGATCAGGGATCTTTTCAAACTAATATCTTATCCTTAGCGCCTCAAAATAGATTCTGTTTGGACATGTTATAACAAATTATATGAGTTTATTTTAGTGCAAAAAATTTTTGAAATCCATACATAGTTTTTTTCATAATATTCATTTTCCATAGATTTTTGAAACCCATTGTATATATGAATTATTTGAAATTCTTTGGCATAGGAGATTAGTCTTTTCTCCCCATGTCATTTATTTATTTAATCATTTATTTATATCAGTATGAACTCATGGATACTTATTTTATACTTTGGGTTATAATCTAATACTACTTCATTTTGCTGCTCAAATTATTGCAGCTTTGGCCATTGGGAGATCTTTCAGGTAATTGTGTTTCTTTAATATATACCATCAATGTCATAATGTTTTGGTTTTGATCCCTTTACTTTCTGGCACAAGATACTCCAGGCACATCCTGTATATTTCCTGCCCCCATCCTAGGATCAGCCATTTCTCCAAGGAACCCTGGTTATTTTTATTAGACAATGCTATTAGAAACCAATATCTGGGTGCCAAGTATGCTTGTTGCTATTAAGGTGTCATTGTTTTAAGACCCTCTCAGCTGACAGAGCAAGGAAATGTATGTGTGTATACTAAATTGTATATATACACATTTCTGTAAACATTTCTATATGTAACCATCTCTATCTGTATTAAGCTAAATGTGAGTTTATATTGATGGCTCCAACTCTAAGCTATTACCATTTGTATCCTTCTAGCCGCCTCCTCTGTAAATCCCCACTCTAACACTGAGAAACCTGACTCCCACCATCTGCTAGTCATTTACTTAATTGTTCAGTTACGTATGTATGTATAGTAGTATCAGAATTGTTAACCTGTAACGCTGTGGAAAGCAACTTTATTGATTAGAGTACAGTTCTTCTGTACAGTTCCTTTTGCCTTTAGTCTTAGAGACTCTGCTCATTTCCAAAGGTAGGTTAGCACCTTATTCTGCCATGCCCTTCAGTAAAGTTGTTTTATACATTTGGATTCTTTTGTCACATTTTGCATTCCATCCTGACCTCCAAAATGATTTTTAAACTTTGCATACATTAAGGTTTATTCTTTGTGTTGTATGTTTTTATGAGTTTTAACAGATGTTCAATGTCTTATAGTCACCATTACAATATCATACAGAATAGTTTCACTGCCCTGAGGAGGAAAAAACAAAAACAAAAAAACAAAACAGAACAAAAAAAAACCTGTTCTTCATCTATTCAGCTCTCTTGCCCATTTCCTGGATCCCTGGGATCCATGGATCTATTTCTCATGTCTCTGGTTTTGTCTTTTCTAGACTGTCATGTAGTTGGAATCATGTAATCTGTAGCCTTTTAGGACTGGCTTCTTGCACTTAGCAAGGTGCATTTAAGATTCATCCACACCTTGTGGTAGCTTGATAGCTCATTTTTTTTTCATCGTTGAATAATATTCCATTGTATGGATGTACCACAGTTTGTTTACTCAGTTGGCTATTAAAGAACATTTGGTTGCTTCTAGATTTTAGTATATATGTATAATAATGCTATAAACATTTGTGTACAGGTTTTGCATGGATTTAAATTTCCAACTAATTTGATTAAGTACCAAATAACAATAAGTATGACTGTGGGATCATACAGTAAGAGTCTGTTTAGTTTTGTAAGAAACTGCCAACTGTCTTCTAAAGGGGCTGTGCCATTTTGTATTCCCACAAACAATAAAAGAGTTACTATTCTACAGCCTCCCCAGCAGTTGGTGTTATTAGTTTTTTGGATTTTATCCCTTCTTATAGTGGTACATTGGTATCTCTTTATTATTTTAATACATTTTCTTTTAAAGGGAAACAACACAGAATTGTCTTCTATTTCTCAGAGCACACAGTAGTGTATGAGCTCTGGAAACTGAATCAATATGAATTTGACCAGCTGGGTGTGGTGACTCACACCTGTAACCTCAGCACTTTGGGAGGCCAAGGCGGGTGGATCACCTGAGGTCAGGAGTTCAAGACCAGCCTGGTCACCGTAGTGACACCTCATCTCTACTAAAAATACAAAAATTAGCCAGGTGGTGGTGTGCACCTGTAATCCCAGCTACTCAGGAGGCTGAGGTGGGAGAATCACTTGAACCTGGGAGGTGAAGGTTGCAGTGAGCCAGGATTGCACCAATGCACTCCAGCATGGGTGACAGAAATTCCGTCTCACAAAACAAACAAACAAATATGAATGTGACACCCACCCCCACCACCACCACCTCCCTCACATCTCACACCCTCAAGTAGCACAAAGAGAGGAGGGCTCTTATAGCTAAGGAAAACTTATTATTGAAATGGTCTGGGATGTGGCACACATTTAATATAAAAATGTCTGAAGACATTTTATTCACAATAATTAGAGTAACCAATGGTAGAAAAACAATCATATATCTCACAGTTCACACCAGACTCACAAAAGCCCCCCAGTGGCTCCTTCAGCCTGTCTAGATAGCAATTTCCACTACAAGTGTCTTTATGCTGTGACAAATAACGAATCATGAGGATAGATATTGAAAAACACTGAACCGCTCTCCAGACAGGTTTCTCCAGAGTGTGTGCACTTTGAGAAAGTATGGTACAAATCATTCTATCACCTGCACACTGAGTGAAAAATGCAAAAATCAAAAAAGAAGGAAACAGGACAGAAAATCTAAAAGCAATAAACACTATCTATCAAAATCCACATATTCAAACAAAGAAGTTTGTAGAAGTTCCTTTAGCAAGCCACCAGTTACTTAGCTAACAACACTGACTCACTCTCCTTCCCTTTAAGTCATGTACCAACTGAGGACCAGAAAATAACTCTGGAAACTTCTACGCAATGCCCGCACTTCTGCTCCCAACTGATGGGTCAGTTGTTTGTCCCCCCAAATGACATTTTACTTATAACTATGCAATTTATTTAAATCATATTATGGAAGTGAAATGTGAAGTTAGAAAGAAGTAGACTTATGGTCATGGTTTCAATGAAAACTAAATAGAATTCTTTGTAGAAACATGATAAAGGTCAGTTGCTAACAAAAATGGTGAGTAAGATAACTATCAAAGAGGAAAATGCTGTGCAAGTGTAGAAGAATCTTGCACCCAGATTTCTTCACAAGTGACCAAATTCTCATTCATCCTTAGAGAAACAGAAACTGGGAAGTTATATTAGTCCATTCTCACACTGCTGATAAAGACATACGCAAGACTGGGTAATTTATAAAGGAAAAGAGGTTTAATGAATTCACAGTTCCACATGGCTTAGGAAGCCTCACAATCATGGTGGAAGGTGAAGGAGGAGCAAAGGCACGTCTTACATGGCAGCAGACAAGAGAGCTTGTGCAGGGGAACTGCTCTTTATGAAACCATCAGATCTTGTGAAATTTATTCACTATCATGAGAACAGCACAGGAAAAATTGACCCCCATGATTCAATTACCTCCCACTGGGTACCTCCTATAATACATGGGGATTATGGGGATTACAATTCAAGATGAGATTTGGGTGGGGACACAGCCAAACCATATCAGAAATGAAGATGTTGCTTATGGTTATGGTTGATACAAAAAATATGACCTGGCCAATTCCAGTCAGTACATCCACACTCAAAGAAAATTCTCACGTGTGACAGGAAAAGATTGCCAAATGAAGACATTTATATATTTTAAAGTCATTTGTTCTTTCTCAACTTTAACCATATTATTATTTCAGTTATCCAACCAACTTGACCAAGTATGAGAAAGATATTGCTAATGTAATGCTACCTTAGATAAACCAAAAAATAAACACCCACCATCCCCTGCTCTGATTTAATCACACTTTAAGTTGCCCATAATTTCATTGTCCAGTAAAATGACTAAACTCAGGCTCCCACCTGGGCCTACCAAAATATTGATTTCCTCAGCCATGGGAAGTGCAGGGGAGTCCTGGGGTAGGTGACCTGCCTTCTCAGTGTACCTCAGTATGCTGTACTGATATTGCCATTTTGTCTGTTTTTGTCGTTGTTGTATATGTTGATGTGAAATATGTCAGAAAGCACTGGAAAGGGTGCTAAGTCAACATCTGACGGATGAAGCTAGCTAACTAATTTTCACTTTCATTCCATATTAAAACAAATACAAGGCAATAAATAGGTGATGTCAATCAATGAGGACATCAAATGCCTTATTTTGGACACTGATGCATTGTCAGCTTCTTTTCTGAGTATTTGGAACTAGCAACCATAAATATTCAGTGGTTTTCAGGTACTGTACATTTTTATCTGTATGTCCTAAACATGGAAATTGGCATTGTATAGTTGTGCAACAGATTATTTGGAGTACCTTAACTAAACTACATTTATTATAAAACTATAGTGTTTATTGTCTAGCAACTATTATTCCTTTCTTAATTTGTTAAATCATTGCCCCATTCAAAATTACTCAAATAATTTCACTAAAACATATGAATCTTATCTTTCATTTTCTGTGAATGAATGCAACATTTGAGTTTTAAAATGGCTTTGGAGATACATTTCAAATTACTAATGGAGATTTGCTTTGAATTGCCTGATTCAGTTTTCTGGGTGACCATTTATTTTGATAAATTCTTAAAATTAATGATACTCTTTAAAATACATTTTCTTAAACATCAGTATTTAAATTTTATAGTTATCAAAGAACAATACCTATGTTGACATTTGCCATTAGTGTGCAACTACAGACTTTTGAAAAGAGAATGATCTATGAGGTCATGATATTCATTTAATTCTCCTACCTACTTCTAAAAGGATCTGAGTTTCTTGAGTCATTGTGTCTTCCCATAATTACCATCTCTGGCATTTACAAAATAATGAATTTACTTTCTCTATTCATCATTAGCTTTTTCCTAAGAAGTTTCAATGCTTCTCTAGAAATTACTTATGTCATAAGCCACAAAAAATTAAGAAAAAAAGGGGCCATACGTTCACTTCCCGTTCACATGAGGAAAGCACCCAGGGAAGGAGACGAAGTCTCACCATCCTTCATGAAGACATACTGGAGCTGTTGTCCTCCCAGCTGTCAGCCACTTCCTAGCTCCCTGTGCTATGACTTATTATCATCAGTCATCCTATTGTCAGAAAGGATTCGAGAAAAAGAAAGAACTAACATGGTCAGGCATGGTGGCTCATGCCTGTAATCCCAGAATTTTGGGAGGCTGAGGTGGGCTGATCACTTGAGATCAGGAGTTTGAGACCAGCCTGGCCAATGTGGTGAAACCCTGTCTCTACTAAAAATACAAAAATTAGCTGGGCATGGTGGTGCACACCTGTAGTCCTAGCTACTTGGGAGGCTGAGGCAGGAGAATCACTTGAACCTGGAAGGTGGCCCCAACCTGGATGACAGAGTGAAACTCCATCTTAAAAAAAAAACAAAAAAACTAATGAAAAAGAGGAGAAAAAAGGAACTATCATAAAGCTGGAAAAATTTTCAATTTGCTATTTAATTTCAACAATTATTCTTGAGAATTTTTCAAAGAATTCAAAATATCACACGGTAGAACTAGAAGAATCATATCTCAATAAGACTAAGTCCTTGCCACTAACTAGAACCAATGCACTACCACTTCTAGAAGACATGTATTAATACAAATACACGGAAAGAAAAGCATATCTGCTTTTTCATTTTGCCAGGCACAATAGTAGGTACTTTACAGGAGAAATCTTACTGAACATAAAGACATGAGAAATCTTACTGAACACAAAGACAATAATAGTCTTTAGAGTTATCAAAATTTGGAAATAGTTCATTAATCCATACAGTATTGAGACCAGACCTGCTAATAATTAGACAAAGACAAAATTAAAGATGGTTGTATTTTCTTTAAGAAAATCCCAGGTATGGCTGTCAAAACTCAGAGAAGAAGCCTAGAAGCAGAGAGAAACTGAACTCATAATGAAACAACACTATTTACAAAGACTCAACTTTTAAAACTTGCCATACATGATCATTTCACATCCTTTCTGAACACAGCTGCTTTAAACCAACTCCACCACCCCACTGGCCAGCACAGAAAGTTGTTTAAAAACTGTTTCCTGGCCAGGTGCAGTGGTTGACACCTATAATCTCAGCATTTTGGGGGCTGAGGTGGAAGGTTTGCTTGAGCCCAGGAGTTTGAAACCAGCCTGAGCAACAGAGTGAGACTCCATACCTATTAAAAGAAAAAAAAAAAAAATATATATATATAGCATATATAATATACATACATATAACTACTAAAAAGAAAGTTCCCCATTAAAATTTTCCTCCCTCTAAGGAAAGGTTCTTGCCCAACTCCTGACATATTCATCCTTCTGCCTTCTTTTCTTCCAAGCATTTAAGGATATCTATTATGTGCTAAGATCTCTTAAGTATTGGGGATATGGAAGTGAAAGAGGCAGACACACCCACGAGAAGCTAACAGTGTTTAGTAGGAAAGAAAGCCATGTGAACAATATCATTTTTGGGGTTAAAGAATATGTTCTGTGCTGCAAAATGCTAGAAAAACAATGATTTCATCTGATTTGCATGATTTTCATTTGTATATGTTTGTTGGAAATAAATGACACAGCCCATAAGTCTAGAGTCGTGAAGATTGAGAAGTAGCTAGACTGGAGAAAATTTCAAAAGGAGTCATGAAACGAATACATGACAAACCAAGAGAGGAAAAAAGAAAAGAAATACTAACATTATCAAAGTAGGTTATCCTTAAAATATAAAAGTTCTCTGCCACAATATTTCTTTCTCTTCCCACATTGTTTTTGTTTTGTTTGAGACAGAGTCTGCTTCTGTCACCGAGGCTGGAGTACAATGGCACAATCTCAGCTCACTGCAACCTCTGCCTCCTGGGTTCAAGTGATTCATGTGCCTCAGCCTCCTGAGTAGCTGGGATTACAGGCATGCACCACTATGCCCGGCTAATTTTTGTGTTTTTTATAGAAACAGGGTTTCACCACGTTGGCCAGGCTGGTCTTGATCTCCTGGCCTCAAGTGATCCTCCAGCCTTAGCCTCCCAAAGTGTTGGGATTACAGGTGTGAGCCACAGTCCCTGGCCCCCATGCTGTTTTTAATTCACACTTTCTGTCATGACTTCCTTGTTACTTATTCTGTGGATACTTTCTTTCTCTTATTAGCTTTATCTTGTCCCTTTCTTCTTTGGATGACATAGCTTCCAGTATAGAAAAAAAAAATATTTTTAAAAGCATAAACAAATTATGGGGAAAATCACTCACATACAACCTGCAGATAGGCAGGTATGGGGGCTCCTTGATGATGCTGGGATCTCAAATTCTTCCTAGCTTTCTGCACCAACATTCTTAGAGTGTGATGGTTGTGTCCTCTTCATATAAGAGGGCTGTCTTATCTTCAGCCTCCTATTTGTTTTCAGGCAGGAATAAGGACAAAGGTGAAAAGCACTTCTAGCTGAGTTGGCTTTTTTTTAATTAAAGGTCTTCCCAGAATTTCTGCCCTGTGACTTTCACTGGCCAGGGACATACCACATGTGCAACCATTGTTGCAAGGCAGGCTGGGAAATGTAGTGGTTTGGAGGCAGGTGCTTTACCACCAGAACAAAATTAGCGTTCAGTGAAGGATAAAGGGGAACATGGAGGGGACTAGCAGTGAATGCCAAGACTGTGTCCATCTCACTCAGGCCATCCAGACAGTTCTCTCCTTTCTACAGTATTCCTTCACGTGGATATGTCCTTGTTGATCTTCACTACGTCCTTGTTTTATCCCATGGCTCAAAGAAGCCCTGCCTAGGAGACTGTCTTAGGAAGCTTTAAAAATCCCACTGCCAGATCACACCCCAGACCATTCCTATCAGACTCTCTAACACACCGGTTTTCAAACTTGGTTGCACATTGGAACCACCTGAGAAGTTTTAAGAACGACTGATACCTGGGTGCCACAGAAAACAATGTGATTGGTCTGGGGTACAGCCTGGGCATTGGGAGTTTTGAAACCTCCAGAGTGGCCGGGTGCAGTGGCTCATGTCTGTAATCCCAGCACTTTGGGAGGCCGAGGTGGGCAGATCACTGGGTGAGGAGATTGAGACCATCCTGGCCAACAAAAATTAGCTGGGCGTGGTGGCAGGTGCCTGTAGTCCCAGCTACTCGGGAGGCTGAGGCAGGAGAACGGTGTGAACCCAGGAGGCGGAGCTTGCAGTGAGTCGAGATCACTTCCCTGCACTCCAGCCTGGGCGAAAGTGTGAGACTCTGTCTCAAAAAAAAAAGAAAAAAGAAAAAAGACAACAAACAAACAAAAACCTCCGGAGTGATTCTAATATGTAGCAAAGTTTGAAAACCATTGTGCTAGGTTCCAGACACCAATAGTTGTTAATGCTCCCCAAGTGATTCCAATATTCATCCAAGACTGGGAACCACCGCATTAAGGCATCTCCCTCCTTAGCAGAAAGCTCATTGGTGCGAGTTGGGAGTAGATGGAGGCACCCTGCCTGTTTTTAACAGCTGCGATTAGAGTCCACACCACTTGCGCCTATAGACACACCACAGAGAGGAAGCTATTCAAGGACAGATATTAAGAAAAGGGAGTAACTTAATCTCTACAGGCTTGGTAAGACACTAGCAATCAGCATTTAGATTTGTGAAGATCTTTGTAGAGGATTTCTCATCCTTCCACATTTTTACATCTGCCATGTCTTCCCTATGTGTGAGCCTTCTTAACAGCTGGGTCAGATTTTCACCTTTTAATTGTGGGGAGTAGAGGCTGAGAGTGCTGTGGGCAGGGCCAGAGGGACATCTTCCGCATTTAAGGCTTTTCTTCCTGGGTAAGGCCTGTTAATTTTTCACTTTTACTGCGAATTTCATTTTCCATGAATTCTTTTCTGTGGTCATACTACTCTGTTAATTCTGGATGGGTGAGAGAAAGTGTTGTGTTCACAATCTGCCTGTTTTGAGTTGAAAAAGAGGTCAGAACAAATATGAGATTATTTTTTCCACTCATTATAATTAATAGCAATTAATTCAATGTTATTGCCTAATCACTTATGTTTGAGCTGGATGATTTCACCTACAGCAGAATATATCATTTCAGAGGACTTAGTGATTAAAAAATATGCTTTTAAAGCATTTCCAGAGCTTGACTATTGGCCCAAACAAAACAAAAAAGCTTGTTGTAGGGACAGGCTAAGCTAAGACCATTTTGCAGAAATAGTCTAATGAAAAGAGATAAGACTGCAGACTCACTCAGAATTATGATAAAAGAAAAATTATGTTTGGGGTTTTTTTTTTTTTGGACAGGATCTTACTCTGTCACCAAGGCTGGAGTGCAGTGGCACGATCTCAGTTCAATGCCACCTCAACCTCCCACACTCAAGCGGTCCTCCTACCTCAGCCTCCCAAGTAGCTGGGACTACAGGCATGCACCACCACACCTGGCTAATTTTTAAAAAAATTTTATAGAGACAGGGTTTTGCCATGTTGCCCAGGCTGGTCTCAACTTCCTGGGCTCAAGCAATCTACCCACCTCGGCCTCCCAAAGTGCTAGGATTACAGGTGTGAGCCACCACACCTGGCCGAAAGAAGATTTTGAAATTGGGAACATAGATTTGGCTGTCAGAATCCAAGTGACACCAAATATAAGGTGGGAGTTTCCTGGACAATTCTCCAAAATGTCACCCTAATACACTTTACAACGGTATCAAAAAGAGTTTGTTATAATAATAGGCACCATGTATTAAGGATTGACTTTGCACCAGCTGCTATTCTAGGCCCTTTCTGCACATTATCTTATTTAATCCTTACAAGCCTATTTTACAGAAAAGCAACTAAGACTAAGAGGAGGAAAATGACTCCCATAGCTAGAAAGTGACAGAGCTGGAATTTGAAACCAAGTCTCACCTTAAGTGGTTCCTTTAATTATATTAGTTAAAGAAGGAGGAGGAGGAGGAAGGAGAAGTAGGAGGAAGATGAAAGAAGTTTGAGAAAGTGTTACAGAAATGCTCAACCATCTGTACCTATTTCTCAAAATATTTTAATCTGATGACTTCACCTCCACATTTATTTCTAGACACAGGATAATAATTTCATCAGCCATGGTAAGATGGGGTAATGATGACAGGTGCTCACTAAGTATGAAGTGAATGAATGAATGTGGTTTATGCCCCATTTCCTCAGCTATAAGGTGAGAGCAAGTTGTATCATAGTTGATATGGTTTGGATTTGTGTCACTGCCCAAATCTCATGTCGAATTTTAATCTCTTGTGTTGGAGGAGGGACCCAGTGGGAGGTGACTAATCATGGGGGTGGATTTCCCCCTTGCTGTTCTCGTGATAGTGAGTGAGTTCTCATGAGATCTGGTTATTTAAAAGCATGTTGTGGCTCCCCCTTCTCTCTCTTCTTCCTTCACCAGCCATGTAAGGTGTGCCTGCTTCCCGTTCTGCCATCATGGTAAGTTTCCTGAGGCCTCCCCAGCCATGCTTACTATGGAACTATAAGTCAGTAATTAAACCTCTTTTCTTTAGAAATTACCCAGTCTCAGGTAGTTCTTTTTAGCAATGTGAGAATGGACTAATACAATGGTCAACCCTGCAGAGCAGTAGGGAGGCACAGTGCCAAATAATATACGCACAGTTTTCACAGCAACAGCTAAGATACTGACAGCACCTGTAAGCACAGAGTTGTTCTTTTTGATAAAATTGAGTTCTATTTGTAGCATTGCAGAGCCTCTAGTCTTTAGTAGAATGAGCAATGGCAGCTAAGATTTAGAAAAGTGATAAATATGGCCTCATCATCTCTCCATGATTCCTCTTTTCTGACTTTCCTTGAACTCCTACTCAGTAGGATTTATTTATTGTCTTCTGTGTGTCCAGCATTATCCTGGGCATTGTGCACAATCTAAACACAATCTCCACGCCAGAAATGTATTCCAAGTTTATTTCTATTTTAAAAAATCTTCTATGATCATGCCACCGCACTCCAGCCTGGGTCACAAAGCCCTATCTCAAAAAAAAAAAAAAAACAAACAAACACCACCACCAACAACAAACCATCCTGAAAGCTAAAGGTGATTTTATAAACTTCTATTGGGTACTGGTTGCTGACCATATAACATCTAAACTCTTAAGCATATAAGCATAGTGTAAAAAGTTGTCCCTCTGTGCTGACAACCTGCCCTGCCAAACTAATGCTTGCTAGTCATCTCCATTGCGACTCATTGCAGCTCTTCTGAGATTTCCATTATTTTCTGGGCCTTGCTTGGTCAACTGATGACTCTATGCCTTTGCATGTACAATGTGTTCTGCTTGGAATACCTTTCCCTCTTATCTCTGTAGTGTACTCATATTCATCCTTCAAAACCCTGCT
Organism: Macaca mulatta; assembly: GCF_049350105.2. Lineage (NCBI taxonomy): Eukaryota > Metazoa > Chordata > Mammalia > Primates > Cercopithecidae > Macaca > Macaca mulatta. Next base: position 161,857,921 of record NC_133409.1, on the reverse strand, counting down.
CACACATCCTCTGTAAGGCCTCACCGACTCTTTCTCAGGGTGGAGTTGTTCTTCTGTATTCACACCTCTGTTCACACCTCTGGGACAATATTTCCCGTTGGAACTTTTCCCATAACAGAATTTGAAATCCTCAAGGGCTTGGATGTGTTATCCTTGTCTCTCTCACACCTGCCCATTGTAAGTGTTTAATAGAGGTTTTGCTGAGTAATTAATAAAATTATGCAAAATTGAAACTGTCAGCTAACCCAGGGTAGGAGGGTACTAGATGTAAGGAGTATTTGTAAGGGGAAGGAAATGTGTTGGAAAATATCTCATTCATAACTATCTACATTTTAACATATTTAGAGATGGTGAACATGAAGAAATAACCAGGGGATTTAAACGTGTTTAAAATTAATACATCGCATAGCACTTATAAGTATAATGAAATTCGAGGTGTGATCTCTGTTGACTTGAATCATTTCTGGAGGCCTCATTAAAGAGTTTAATTTGGAACCTGTGCTCCAGAGATGAGAAGGAAGGATCTCTTTAGTCCATGGAAAAACGGGCCTAGAGAGCACCTTCCAATGAGGAAAAAGAACATGAATCTGAAAGTCTGGATAAGCTGAGTACTTGGTACCTGGCAGGTCCTTAAGACTGTCTGGAGTATCCACCTTGCACCCCTCAACTACTCCAATGTTTAACTAGGTGAAACAAACACAAGATGCCAAACGAGGCACAGCCTCATTACCCAAAGCGCACCTTTTCTGAGAAACTGTGGAGGATGTGGCTTCCACATCCCAAATGCAAACCTAAAACCTAAGTTTCAATGGACTTGCTCCTCCCTAAGTCTCAAAGATGGAGGCTGGTTCTCGCCTCCTGGAGAGCTGGGGCTGCAGCAAAGGTTCTGAGCCAGCTCAGAGTCTCAGTTGCCCCAGCCTGTGGAGGTGGGAGTTGGAGGGCTCCTAAGGCTGCTTTTAAAAGACAGACCCCGTGCCCTGCACCAAGTGAGAAGTATGTGGTGTGGAAGCAGAGGTATGCACACTGCCATCCTCGCCAGACTGGGGAGGCCTTGGGAGCCAGCTTCCTGGCCAGGCCGGAACCAAAATGGCCCCACCCACTAGTGCCATAGTCTCCTACGGCCAGAAAAATGGCTGCTCTTGTGTTCTGGAGGGGTGAGTAGGGTGTCCAAAGAGGGGCCACCAGTGTTTCCTCCATACTGCTGCCTCCTTGGCAACGGGGGTAATTCCTTTTTCGCTCCAGAAACCTGGGCAGATGTGGTTCGCAAGGTGGGCTTTGGGGCGTGACAAAGGCTGCTCCAGGAAGGAAGATGAAGAGGCGGGAGGTGTGCAAGGGTCGTGGGAGCTGAGGGTGGCCTGGGCAGAAAAGTCCTCAAAGGAGGCAGGGCCTGTCTGGGGTTGGAATGAGTCAGCATCATCCGTAAAGGCCAGTTGCATCATGTCTAAAAGTAGCCAGCAAGTGTTGGGGCCAGCTCCCCACTTTGAATTGTGAATGACTTTGTAATCCCACATCACCTAGCCACAGGCACTCCAGTATTAGAATCACAGTATGTGAGAGCCAAAAGGGACATGAAAATCAACTGTTCCAACCCTCTTATTTTACAGATGAGAAAAAAGAGAGACCAAGAGGGATTTGATGTCAGGCTTACAGTTTGGTTACACCCTCCAAAAGCATCATAAATTTCTGCTGTTGTTCTGTGGTGACACTCAAAAGACTATCCTTGTCATTTTCAAAAGGTGTCAGGTTTCCTACATGGGAGAAACCTCTAATTTACAAGCCAGCCTCTTCACAATGCAGCCTCTTTCCGTTCATTTTAGGTTCATCATTGGCCACTGAAAATTTAAGATCCCTGCAGTGTGAAGGAAGTGTTAAACTATACCATTAATGGAAGTAGGTTGTGCTAAATTGGATATCTGCAAGCAGCTTTATGAGCCATAAAAGTCAACATCTTTCTTTCATTACCTTTAAAGGCTGTTTACAGAAAAGATAAGGCAGGCCCAGGTCAGGGTACCCATTGAGAATTAGTGGGGGGATCTGGCAGGAAGGAATAACAAGAAAGGATTCAGAATCGATGACCAGGCAGTGGAGACAAGTGGCCTATGGACACAGGGGCTAGCATGTCATTTATTTCTTCAGGAACCTGCTTGTCACACTGATGTGGGACCAGGCTCCCGATGAAGGACCCAGTCAGAAAGGCTGTCATAGCTGGCTTCATTCTTCCTAACCCATAGCTGGTTTCATGAGCAGCCTTCCCACCTCAGGGTGGCATTCATTTCACAGATCTCATCAACACCCAGTAAAATCTTAAAAAAGCAGCCTCTTCTTATGCAGTACATTCTTTCAGGGTCTCCATAAGTCCTCAGTGTTTTCAGTCTGGTTCCTACCTCTCAACCAAAGCTGGCATGGTGTGGGTTGCACATTCACTTACAGAGAAAATACAGGTCCTCCTTTATTTTCCTGTTCAATGATTTGCATTTCCCTAGAAGACTCCCACCTCATTGGGTTACTAGGGGGAAGGAGAGGGAGTCAGAGAGGAAGGAATACAAAAATGGCTCTAATCCATTCCAAAGTAGTGATCTGTTCATAATGATGTAAGAGCTAGCAGAGAGCTAAGTATGTGCAAGGTACTCTTAAGCATTTAAAAATGTCAGTTCATTAAACAATCATAACACAATTTTATGGGTACAACAATGAACCTCTTAGGACAGATCAGGAAGCTGTGGCACAGCAAGGTTTTATGACAAGCCACAGTGAGTAATTGGTGGAGTGGGAGCCTCTTTGATGACACATAAGTGATCAGCCTTTGAGAGTTCCCGTCAACCCCCTTGCTCTTTTTTAACGTAACATCTAGGAAGACCCAGGGTAGGACTGTAGTGAAAGAGAAGAGGACTGGTCCTTACATTCACATGGTGGCCTCTGCGTCCTCCCTGGTCTCTGTAGTAGAGTGGTTGACCTCAAGGGCTACCTGGCCTGGGACCACCTGCCTGGCATTAAAAATGGGCATTAGCCCTTCAACAGAAATGGACCATCTTTAGAAATCAACACAATGTGTAAGCATTGAGCTTATGCTGATGAGATTAGCAGAACGCGTTTGAAGACATGAACAGACACTTCTCACAAGACATACAAGTGGCCAAGAAACATATGAAAAAATGCTCATCATCATTAATCATCAGGGAAATGCAAATCAAAACCACAATGAGATACCATCTCATACCAGTCAGAATGGCTGTTACTAAAAAGTAAACAACAGATGTTGGTAAGGCTACAGAGAAAAGGGAACACTTACCTACTGTTGGTGGAAATCTAAATGAGTTCAACCACTGTGGAAAACAATTTGGAGATATCTCAAAGAGCTTAAAACACTACCATTTGACCCAACCATCCCATTACCTGGTATACACCCAAAGGAAATTAATGGTTCCACCAAAAAGACACATGCACTTGTATGTTCATCACAGCACTATTCACAAAGTGCAAAGATATGGAGTCAACCTAGGTGCCCATCAACAGTGAATTACATAAAGAAAATGTGGTACATATACACCACAGAATACTGTGCAGCCATAAAAAAGGATGAAATCGTGTCCTTGGCAGCAACAGGGATGCAGCCAGAGGCCATTATCTTAAGTGAATTAACACAGGAACAGAAAATCAAATACGACATGTTCTCACTTATAAGTGGGAGCTAAACATTGGGTACACATGGACATAAAGATGCAAACAGTAGACTCTGGGGACTACTAGAGAAGGGTGGGAGGAGGAGGGGCAAGGGTTCAAAAACTAACTGTTGGGATACTACGCTTGTTACTGGGGTGAAGGGATCATTCATACCCCAAACCTCAGCATCATGAAATAAACCCAGGTAACAAACCTGCACATGTACCTACTGAATCTTAGTAAAAGTTGAAAAAGTAAATAAATTATTTTTTTAAGAAAAGAACATGTTTTGGGGAAATGTGGGCCCTCAAATCTCTATTTCAGGCGAGGCTGAGGTAGTAGAGGAACCCGTGGAATTCAAGGATGAGGAGTATAGCTTTCCTCTTACTGAAGTCCATTCAGAATTCACTAGGATGACCCAAGGAGTCAAAAGTTCCAGGAAACGATGTCTTAAATTACTTAGAAATACTGTAATATTTGTGACAGTAGTTATAAGTGTGTGTAAGTGGAAGACAGAAATCAATTCCATTTCAGATGTGTGAATAAGAGCAACCTTTGGCAAAGAGGCAGAGGCCACATGTATTCTTCATGATCAAACAAGAATACAACTGCTAGAAATTTTTTGTCAATGTGCAGTGGGTCCTTCGAGAGAATCTTTGGCTGAAAGGGACCCCATGAGAAGAGCCCCATGATTTAAACCTCCAGGAATCTCTTCAAGATTATTGCTAACTAACAATTAGATGGTATATTTTGATTCTGAATATGCAAAGAGAGGTACAAGGAGAATTTTACCCACTAAAGAAAAATTATACATTTAACTGATCGTTTGTACATCCATGTTTACAGCAACATTATTCACAATAGCCAAAAGGCGGCAACAACCCACATGTCCAAGGGATAAACAGGTAAACAAAATGTGGCATATACATAAATGGAGTATTATTGAGCCTTGAAAGGGAAGGGAATGAATAATAAGGAGTGAAGAAATAATAATAAGGAAGGAAGGAAATTGGGACACATACCACAACATGCATGAAACTTGAAGACATTATATGAAGTGAAATAAGCCCATCACAAGACTAATATGGTATGATTTCACTTATATAAGATATCGAGAGTAGTCGAATTCATAGATACAGAAGTGGAATTAGAGTTACCAGAAGCTGAGGGGAGAGGGGAATAGGGAGCTATTGTTTAAATGGACGTAGAGTTTCAGTTTTGCAAGATGAGAAAGTTCTGGGGATTGGCTATACAGCAATGTGAATGTACTTAACCCTACTGAATCATGCACTTAAACACGGTTACTTGGCTGGTAACCATTAAACCACTAAAATGGTACTGAACTCTGTAGTTTGAAATGGTTACTTAACACTACTAAATTGTACACTTAAAAATGGTAAATTTTTGCAGTGAGCTGTGATTGTGCCACTGCACTGCAGCCTGGGCAGTGGAGCAAGACCCTGTCTCAAAAACGAAAGGTAAACTTTATGTGTGTTTGACCACAGTTAAAAATAAAAAATAAAAACAAAAACATTTATCTCATCAAAACTGAAATGTGCAGTTAAGATGGGAATTATTTGTTCTATGGTCAGGGAAAATGCCTCCAAGAGTATTTCTCTAGCTCCCTATTCTTTTTTTTTTTTTTTTTTTGAGACAGAGTCTCACTCTGTCGCCCAGGCTGGAGTGCAGTGGCACAATCTCAGCTCACTGCAACCTCCCAGGCTGGAGTTCAGTGGCATGATATTGGCTCACTGCAACCTGTGCTTCCCAGGTTCAAGAGATTCTCCTGCCTCAACTTCTCGAGTAGCTGGGATTACAGGCGTGTGCCACCATATCCAGCTAATTTTTTATTTTTAGTAGAGATGGGGGGTCACCATGTTGGTCAGGCTGGTCTCGAACTCCTGACCTCAGGTGATCTGCCTGCCTTGGCCTCCCTAAGTGCTGGGATTACAGGAGTGTCTAGCTCCCTATTCTTAAACCAGTACATTGTGAAGCATAGTTGATCGCTCTCAATATTCTTTCCCAGGAACTTAAAAAAGGAAGTTCTACCTGAATTCAGTTGTATGTAGAAAGTTCTCTTGGTCCTAGCATACTGAGGTTGCGGAATTCAGTATTGAAGGCCTAGTGGATATTTTAAATCGGTGATCACCTCAGCTTCCTTGCCAAATGCAAGCAGCTATATTTCGCACTGCAGTCTCTCTCCTTGGTTGCTGGTCAAACTGTGAACTTCAGGATATGCTAGAGCCTCACCACGTCTCTGCTTCCTGCCACTTTTCTGCCATTGTTTTTGTAAATTGCATCCTGGGTCACAAGGGCATCTGAGTGAGAGTGTGCGGTGGTGAGCGCCAATCAGGCAGAGCCAAACATCGGAGCTCAGAAAACTTTTGTTCTATTCTTGAATCAAAGGATGAATGAGGCCTGAGGGTGCATCTTGCACCCATGTAGAAGATGGTCCGTGTCCCCGGCCTGTGCAGAGACTGACAGCATCCTTTTGGAGGCACCATGGCGGGTAGTCTTGCTCTATACCAGAGTGTACATGGGCCTGTGCTAGCTGAGGACCACCCTCTTGAATGAAGACACGCTTACACCAACAATGACCTCATGCTAGCAACTCCCTATTGATCTTTACTGTCCTGCCAGCCTATCTCCTGCCTTCCAACAGGAAGTGGTGGTGGAAAAGCTGTCTCCTCCCAGCACCAGCACTGAGCAGCGTCAAGCATGTCTGCCACTTCGGCATTTGTCTGAGTTGAGCTCAAGTGGCGAGATCGCTTCTTTCTGGGAACACCCCAGTGTTCAGTACGTTTAGAGAGAGATGTTCCTGCTTCATGTTTAAATTGGGGATTGAAGCTGGTTTAAATGAATGTTTTTAAAACCCCATGGGGAAGGTGGAAGTATTTTTAAAAAGATGCTGGTCTGTCCCCTAGTAGTTTCCTAGGGCTGCTGTACACATCACCCCCAACTGTGGGGCTTAAACAACAAAACAATTGAGTCATCTCAGTTCTAGAGGCCAGAAGTCTGAAATCAAGGTGTTGGCAGAGCTGTGCCATCTGAAGTCTCTAGGGGGAGAATCTTCCATGCTTCTCCCAGCGTCTGGTGACTGCAGGCATTTTTTGGGCCTGGGGCTGCAGCACTGCAGTTTTTGCCTCTATCTTCATATCACTTTCCTCTCTGTGTGTCTGAGTCTCTCCAATCTCCCTCTGCCTTTCTTTTAGAAGGACACCTGTCATTGGATTTAGGGCACACTGACCATCTGAAAAAATCCCTTTTCCAAATAAGATCGTATTCACAAGTTCTGGTGGTCAGGACTTGGACGTATGCTTTTGGGGGCAGCCAGTCAACCCGCCACTACTTATGGTAGTGTTTCAACCAACATGGTGAAAACGGGCTAAAACCTTTTTGGAGTAGTATTGGTTCTGTTCTACATTTCTGTGTCCTCCAGGCCCCGGACCTGTCACAGCCAAGGCCCAGAAACCCAGGCACCAAGTCTCATCCCTCCCTTTCTCTCCTCCCCAATCTCTCACTGCCCCCCAACTCTCCCTCCCAAAGCTGAAACACCCTTTTAAGCACATGAAGCCAGAGAAGTTAAGCATTTTGTGCAAGGTTATCCAAGTGAGCAGAGGCAGGGCTGGAGCTGGACTTCCTGATCCCTAATCCAGTGTCCTCTCTGAAAGAGTTATTCCAGAGTCGAATCTCTGGGTTAGAAAGCATGGAGAGAAGAGCTTTTGAATTAGAACATGAAGCCTCCTGCTCTCCTGGCAGCATTTACAGGCTGTTTCCAAAGAAACCTATCAACCTGTCAGCGTTCCCACCAGCCCCTCGTACCTTCCCCGTGTCACAGGCAGGTGACACCACAACATGCAGACAAACGCACTTCTCACAACCTCCTCAGCCAATAGCTATCCAGGCAGTGTTTCATGTCTCCTGTCCAAAGCGTATGATGGCAGCGACTTCCAGGCAGCTGCGCCACGGCACTGGCTCTGTGAACTATGCTGTCAATTTTTATTTTAATCCTCCTTTTATTCACAGTTTGATTTCATTTAGGACTGGCCTCACTTCCTGTTCAAATCCCAGGCCTGGGGCCCCACTCTCACTGGCAGAACTACCTAGTCGTCACTACAAAGAGAGAACTCTGCCCTAGACTCTCGTAGAGGAGTTGGCTTTTGTGTTAACTCAGTCTCCCTGGGCAGCTTGCAGTCCTAAAGCAGAAGTCAAGAGACAGCGACAAGGAATTCCATCTTTACTTTCTGTGTCTTGGAGCTACGCTGATTTGGCAATTGTTCATTTATTTTTTTCTCTCCCATATCTGGTTCACTTTCTCATGTACGTGAGGAGTAGGAATAAATGCACCACGAGCAGATCTCTGAAATGATCACCTCCTTGAAAATATTTGAAAAGGGAGATTCATAAAGCATTCTGAATCTGCCCTTTGGCTGCTTATCAAGTCAGAAAATGCATTTTTTGGTAAAGGACTCCTCTCAGGTCGAATGTGAAGGCTGGAAGTTGATCTTGTCAGCAAACACAATATGGAAATCTAGTATAGAAAACAGAGTAGGGCAAGAGAAGCCCACTGGCCTTCATTTGCAGCATGGCATCCCAGGGTGACCAGCGGGAGGAGGTCAGCCTCAGCAGGGAAGGGCCATGAGTGGCTTTCTGTCTGGCTGCCTCGAGGGAACACCCCTGAGATCTGTGGCTGTTGCACTTACATCCTCTGCTTTATTTGATTTCAACCCACCCTAAATGTCTGCCTCTTTGCAAAGCTCATTTGCGGTTGTTTGTTTGTTTGTTGAGATAGGGTTTCACTCTATCACCCAGGCTGGAGCGCAGTGGTGTGAACATGGCTCACTGCAGCCTTGACCTCCCAGGCTCAGGTGATCCTCCTGCCTCAGCTTCCTGAGATTCATGGCATGCACCACCACACCCAGCTAGATTTTCTATTTTTTGTAGAGACAGGGTCTCGCTGTGTGGCCCAGGTTGGTCTTGAACTCATGGACTCAAGCCATCTGCCTGCCTTGGCCTCCCAAAGTGCTAGGATTATAGGCGTGAGCCACTGTGCTGGGCCTTGTTTTGTTTTTTAAGCCAGAGAGATTAAAGCCCCTTAAAAAGCAGATGCAGACCTGAGGATAAATTTGTGATGATTTCAAGCCCAGAGTTCAGGAATAGCCAGGAGATAATGTGAGTTATATATGCATCAAGTAGCACAGGCCATGAAAGACAGCAGAGGTTAGAACTAACCAAGTAGGAAACGTAGCCAGGAGCAAGGGACAAAAGTAAAAATGGTGTTCCCATCTTCCTGGCTTCAATGGGGCTGGAAGTCACAGTGTGCTCCATCTAAGCATATACTAGAATTTATATCAGATAGACTCTAAGACAATGACATGCAGACTTTTGAAGTTTCCCACACTTTTCAAGATCAAATACTATCTTTTCCTATACTTTTCCAGGTTTTCCTCACCGTTGGCTCCAAATCAGCAGCTCCTTCATTTTGTACACCCATGAACAGGACTTTGTCCCTCTTTTGAGGCACACAGAAATGATGAAATTGAAACAAATTAGACATTTTTGAAAGTTCAGACACCTAGTATGATTCAAAGCCAGTAATCCAAACCAGAGATTCTGACACCATGGCCAGTGTTCTCTCTCTGTTGGGGGGAAGATAAACAAGTATTTTAAGTACATAGAGTTTGAATTGCCAACATGACACCCATTTGGGGATCTGCAGTGGGAGGGGAACAGTGAGTCAAGAAGTAGAGAAAACTGTAGGCTAGAAATGTTCATTCAGGAGTCATCTGGCTGAAAGTCGTGAGACTGATGAGAATGTTCAGGGAGAGAGTATCAAGGGAAGCACAGAAACCTGATGATAAACCTGAAGGAATTTCGCAATTTGGGTATCGAAGGATAAAATGTAAGCAAATAGAAGGGGTAGTCAGACAGGTGGGAAGAGAACCAGAAGAGACTAGTGCCATAGAAACCAAGAGAGTTATAAGTAAGAGGCAGTAGTCAAGAGGATTTAGTTGGAATTACTGGTTTGCAGGGAATCAGATGCAAAAAAGTTTTTTTTTTTTTTAAGTTAAATAAGCAATTGACCTTAGAGATCTTCAGTCTAGGCCCTATTCTGAGTTTCTGAGTGCTACATTTGTATATCAGTGTGCTTACTTGACATCCCAAAGGTACCTTAAATCATATATTGTTTCTTTCTCTCTTTTTTTGGGGGCACCAAAACAGCCAGCAAACCAAATCATATATTCTAATGACCTGAACTTACATCTTCCTCTCTTTATTCCACCCCCCAAATGTGGTGCTCCTCTATAGCCGCTATTTCAGTCAATGTTTCTACCATCTATTCTGTTATCCAAGAGTAGCCCTTTACCACACCCTCTTCCTTGCCTACTGTATACAATTCAACATCTTCCTAGCTGCAAGGGAGGCTGGAAAAATGGCTGGCATTGGCTTGGACTGGGACTTGGCAAGTATTTTCTGTAAAGGACCAAACAGTAAATATTGTAGGCTTTGTAGGCCATATAGTCTCTGTCACAACTACTAAAATATGCCCTTGGAGTGCAAAAGCAGCCATAGAAAATGAGTAAATGAATGGGCACATCTGTGTTCCAATAAAACTTTGTTTATAATACCAGGAGGTGGGCTGGATTTGACCCAGGGGTAATTTGCTAACTCATGCCAACCAAACATGACCTGTTCTGAAGACCTGGGCACATCGTAGCTCCAAACAAAGTCATGATTCTGTAAACTAAAAGCCAGAGGGTACTGGCTATTGGTGGGTATTCACAGTGTCTGCCACCCTGGTCAGTAGGATTTACTTCTCTGGGATGGGAACTGCCCCTCCCTCCCTATAACAACTATCTATCAACTATTGGAGGTTTTTGTTGAATTATGGAAACTCTACTTTTGTGTGTGTGTGTGCACACGTGCACATGCGCACATGTGTGTTTATGTGTTTAAGACAGGGTCTAGCTCTGTCTAGGCTGGAGTGAAGTGGCCCAATCATGGCTCACCATAGCTTTGACCTCCTGGGCTCAAGCAATCCTCCCACGTCAGCCTCTTGAGTAGCTAGGACCAGAGGCACACACAACCATGCCTGTCTAATTTTGGGGGGGTTTTAGTAGAGCTAGTAGAGACAAGGTCTTGCTATGTTGCCCAGACTGGTCTTAAACTCTTGAGCTCAAAGCAGTCATCCTGCCTCAGCCTCCTAAAGTGCTGGGATTACACGCATGAGCCATTGTGCCTGGCCTACTTTTTTTTGGTTTTGTTTTTTTGGTTTTTTTTTTAGATAGAATCTCGCTCTGTTGCCAAGGCTGGAGTACAGTGGCATGATCTTGGCTCACTGCAACCTCCACCTCCCAGGTTCAAGTGATTCTCCTGCCTCAGCCTCTCAAGTAGCTGGGATTACAGGCATGTGCCTCCACACCCAGTTAATTTTTGTATTTTTAGTAGAGACAGGGTTTCACCATGTTGGCCAGGCTGGTCTCGAACTCCTGACCTCAGGTGATCCTCCCGCCTCGGCCTCCCAAAGTGCTGGGATTACAGGCATAAGCCATCGTGCCCAGCCTACTTTTGGTTTTTAATAAAGGGTACAGTTGAATGTTTTTTTCTTCTTCTAGCTATTGCTGATGAAAGACTTAGTCGCTCTGACCAGTGACTTCAGCAAAGGGCCCCACTAATTCTACCAGTCACTAAATTATCCAATCTCTAAACTGATGCTCTGGCTCTAGAAGCTTGATGGAAGGAGAAGTAAGACTGAAATAGCTGGAGGGAGCTGTGAGGCCAGAGCACCTGCGCTGGGGTGTATGTTAATTTGTTTGGAAATATTTATCTATGCATACATAGATGGTGCACTTGATGAGTAACTATATTTGTGCTGCACTTACATGCTTTTTCTCCACCGTTAATGCAATCAGTGCACATTATAGAGGCATGAATATGCAAATGTTGAATAAAGCTTGAATTTTTAAATTAAAAAAGCTAAATCAGGGGAATTATAAGCACCCAATTTAACATTTTAAATATGAAATGAAATGTTCTCCTTCATTCCCATTCATTGCCAACAAAAATTCAGGGATTGTGTTGATATTCAGCAAGGAACTTGATTATTTTATCCCGATCTGTTTTTAAAGGAGTTGGCTTGGGTTTTGGTGAGATCAAGAGAAGTGGAGGATGGGGGAGAAGTTTAAGTCTGGAGGAAAATGTCTAAAGAATGACTTTTTTTCCTGTCCTGTTTGATGTCGTTGCTGCATGAAGCAGCGTATTGCTTGTGTACTTGCAAAGGGTATTAGCATATACTCAGTTGGGAATTAAATTTCCGAAAAGAAGCATTTTCCCCACTCAATTTCTCTTAATTCAGAAAAATTACTTTTAAATTGATGTAGCACAGCAGCTTATCACAGTTACATTTTTCTCCCCCAGGAATAAATATAGGCTTCTCTCTGCTCCCTTTTCAACCTGGTAAACAAACCCTCTCTTTTCAGGCTTGACTTTCCAAAGAGGAAAACAAGCCTCTGTACTGGTTTGGGATTAAAGAGTCTGCACTGCAATCGGTTGATTATTTATTAAACATTTCCTCATGTGGAAATCAGTACTGTCCATAATTAAATTACAAAGACCCATGCCAGGCCCTTTGGAGTTTAGAATCTTCCATGGTCTAAGCAGCTGGGTGAACTTGGCCTAGTGGCTGATCATGATATCAATAGTAATTGTATCTTATAATTATGAGGTACTTTATTCAAAGTACTTCTGCCTGTGTGTCCTGGTTTAGTTTGAAACCTACCTCTGGGCCTCAGGGAAGAATGGATTAGGCCACCTCTAAGTCCCCTATGGAGCTACTGCTGTGAGTTCCTTTTGTTTTTTTTTTTTTTTTTTTTTTTTTTTGAGATGGAGTCATGCCCAGGCTGCAGTGCAGTGGTGTGATCTTGATCTTGGCTCACTGCAACCTCCGCCTCCCAGGTTCAAGCAATTCTCCTGCCTCAGCCTCTGAGTAGCTGGGACTACAGGCGCACGCCGCCACACCCAGCTAATTTTTTTTTTTTGTATTTTAGTAGAGATGGGTTTCACCGTGTTGCCCAGGCTGGTTACGAACTCCTGAGCTCAGGCAATCCGCCCACCTTGGCCTCCCAAAGTGCTGGGATTACAGGCATGAGCCACCGCGCCCAACCTGCTATGAGTTCTATAAGGTATTTAAGTGGAGAAAAAGGGAGAGGGCTAGACTAATGATAATGACATCAGATTTAAGTTTAATTTATATACTAGTGTGAACAAGTAGTAGGAAATGCTGTGTGCAATGACAAAACAATGCTTGATCCCTGCTTCTCAATAAGCTTTAGTATTTATAAAGCTTTGCACTTTGGCTTCCTGGACTGGTCATTTTATAAAGGAAATTCCTCCTATAGTTTATCTTATCCTCAGTATTTTACACCAAGTATTACTCTCAAAGCTCAAAGCAGGCAATCTGAAATTCTTTGGAGAACTTCTTCCATTGAAGTAGGAAGTCTGAAGTCCTTCCTGCTACAATGGAAGAAGAAAGAAGTGCTCAAGAAGTGACTGAATCACCTAAATTAGCATTAAATTCATAGCTACAGAAAAACCATGTCTCTTTATTCTCTTGTCTTCTCTGAGATGGAGGGCTGGCAAAATGTTATTTTATAATACCCAGTTTCAACTAAATGCTGCTTCTATTTAAACCCAAGTGAGAAAAAAAGTATTAATTTTTTTTTCTTTTTTTTTGAGATGGAGTCTTGCTCTGTCGCCCAGGCTGGAGTGCAATGGTGCGATCTCGGCTCACTGCAACCTCCACCTCCAGGGTTCAAGCGATTCTCCTGTGTCAGCCTCCCGAGTAGTTGGGGTTACAGGTGCCCACCACCACGCTCAGCTAATTTTTGTATTTTTAGTAAAGATGGGGTTTCGCCATGATGGTCAGGCTGGTCTAGAATTCCTGCCCTCAGTTGATCCGCTCACCTTGGACTCCCAAAGTCCTGGGATTACAGGTGTGAGCCACTGTGCCCGGCTAAAAAAATTTTTAATATTTTATTTTGAAATAATTTTAGATTGCAGAAAATTTCAAAAATAATACAGTTTCCTTATATCCTAGTTTCTACTGATATTAACATCTTACATTACCACAGTACATTTGTCAAATCTAAGAAATTAAAATTGGCTACAGTCCAGACTATATTCAGATTTCATCAGTTTTAGGAGAATAGTTTTAAGTCCTAAATATCTGAGTGTATGTAGCGAGGTCAGCTCAGCTGTTTCCAATTCTATGAAACTGAGCTTACGGGATGAATCATATTATTGAATCACAGAATGGTATATAAGGAAAGAATTTTAGAGCCCATATAGTTAGTGCTACTTTTAAAAGAAATCCTCAGTTTTATAAAGGAGGTGAATAAGTCCTTTGAAGAACCTGAAATTATTCAGGGTCAACATAACTTTAGTATTCTCTGCCCAAATAACTCTGAATAGTGCTGGCTTTGTTCTTGGCTGCCCTTTTCTTATTGAGAAAGAATCCTTGTGTGCACAAACATATTCATCCCGCATTGAAATGAAAGCATCTCTTACATTGTCACGTGCAGAAACATCCCAATACTCACGGTCCTTTTAATCGACAAAAGGAGGAATTCTGCAGCATTAGCTGCTGCAGAACAGAAAGGTGGAGTTTGTGAAGAGGGCGTGATAAGGTCTATTTCCAACTTTCAACACGACCACAGTGAAATGAGTCATGCTAAAACTCTTTGGGTTTCCTGGGAGAGGCATTTCATTAGGGCCGTCTGTGTGAATACGGGTTAATCCCAGGTACTTGTAAGGTGGTGTGATTCTGCATCTCAACACAGCAAGGAGCACAGGAGACACTCTGTCAACATGCATAACCATTAGTCCATCTACAGCTGATGCATTTGAGTCATCTTATTGAGAATCAGGGCAACCCGAATAAATTTCTCCCTAGCAGTACAGATGGATACCAGGAAACCAAGCAGATGCATTGTAGCTAATCAGGCAGAGGCACAGCAGGGTAACTAGAAGCTAAGATTCACATGCCTTCATGAACCTTAATTAAAGAGCTCAGTGCCTCCTTTTGTTTTATCTGTTGCCAGTGTTTGGTCTCCTATTGTGACAGTTTTTTTGTTTTTTTCAAGTAACCATCAATTTGCTGTGATAATCTAATGAGGAGATAGAACAGTCCGATGTATGTGAAAGAGCAGGGACGGTTATGGCTGCCCAAGAGTTAAAGAGCCACTGCTCCTGCAGCTGCAAACCAACCTTACAAGAGCCAACCAGAAGAGAGGCAGGAGAGAGGGCGGGAGGAATCCAGGATACCGCAGGGCTCATCTCACATTGTCTTCTGCAATCACCAATAAAAACCCAAAACCAAATGTCTTTAAGGGAGAGAGAGCTAAATTATTGAGCAGGCTCTTAAGAGCAGGCAAGTAGAAAAGGCATCTGCAGATTTGTGCTTCACGCCCCAGTAATAAATACAGTGTTGAGAGAAGAAATCTGTCCAAGCAAACTCACAGGGATCTGGACAGACTCTGCTATCAGTCTCCTCTGACGCGCAAAGATTTGAGGCAAAGGCTGTTGGCTGGGCCCGATGCCCTTCCATGTGAGCTGGGAGGGGTGACCAGGGTGAGGAGATACCAAAGTCCATAAATAACTAGACTTCCTATAGTTGAGGGATTAACCCCACAGCAGTTCAAGAGAAGCCAAGGAAAAATTGGTCCCTGCGGAGTATTACAAACATATCTCCATGCAGAATTTCAGTTTTGCAAGATGAAAAGAGTTTTATGGACGGATGGTGGTGATGGTTGTACAACAATGTGAACACATGTAATGCCACTTAACTGTACACTTGAAAATTGGTGAAGGTGGTCAATTCTATGTTAACGTGTATTTTACCACAATTTAAAAAAAGTATCTCCATGCGGTGTCTGGATTAAAGGAGTAAATGTGTCGCTCCTCAGAGCAAGTTCCTTGAGGGCAGGAATAACCATTTATTTGCCTTTCTCTCTCTAGTTCTTGGAATAGTCCTTGGCACATGGTACTCTGCTCAATAAAAGAGCATAGTTGTCTGCTCTGTTTCTTGGGCTTAGTTTTGTGGATACTTCTAAATGACACAGTCTCACATGTGTGGCTGGAAGGCAATGGAAAGAGGCATTGCATCCTAACAATTTGCATGCTAAGGTAGTTGGGTAGTCTTGGAAAGAGCACTGAATTATAAATCAGAAACCCTGAGTTCTATTTGTAGTCCATGTTTTAAATTCAAAAGTTCGGCCGGGCGCGGTGGCTCACGCCTGTAATCCCAGCACTTTGGGAGGCCGAGACAGGTGGATCACGAGGTCAGGAGATCGAGACCATCCTGGCTAACAAGGTGAAACCCCGTCTCTACTAAAAAATACAAAAAACTAGCCGGGCGAGGTGGCGGGCACCTGTAGTCCCAGCTACTCGGGAGGCTGAGGCAGGAGAATGGCGTGAACCTGGGAGGCGGAGGTTGCAGTGAGCTGAGATCCGGCCACTGCACTCTAGCCTGGGCGACAGAGCGAGACTCCGTCTCAAAAAAAAAAAAAAGCAAAAAAAAAAAAAGCAAAAAAAAATTCAAAAGTTCATTGGCCAAGACATTTAAATTCAAAAGTTCATCGGCCAACTCTCTGTCCCAGTTTCTCAGGACCATCCTGTTTTTTGGTGTGCTCATGGGCTAGACAAGCTGCTGTAGGCTATGTTGCCCCTTTATATCTTCATCATACTTAAATCTAGATAAATTCATATTTTTAGATGACAGCCTCATGCCTCTCCCTCTCTCATCCCCCAAAGCAGTGAACTCCAATTGTAGAGATTAAAGAGACCAGAGGTGTCCAGAAATGAAGATACCTAGTTTGGGCAGTGGGCCTAGGTGTGAGATCAGCCCTATTTTAAAATCCAATAATTCAGTGCCCCAACTGTGGCTGTTCAGAAGAGCTGTGCTCACTCACACATCACTAAGAGTGTGCAATCACAGTGGTCCAGGCTCAGTGACCTTATTCACTCATCCTGCAGGGTCTGCTTGACTTGCAGCTCTCTGCTCCTTTCCCCCGGCTCTCGGGCCATCTGGCTTCATATTTTGGATCGTGATATTGATCTCAGGTCCGCCATGTTTTGGTGACCCATTGGACTCTTCCCTGCATGCTTCTCTGTAGAACACAATAGATCCAAAATGGTGATAAAAATGAGTCTTGACATGTGTGAGTTGATGCCTGGTGTTTAGTCAATTACAATTAGTAAGTTATTAAGTCAGGCCAGAAATAGAAGCATGGATTGGTTTTATTGTAATCTCAAATCTCACAAAAGACCAGCAGACAAACTATGAGGAGGATTTCTGCAGCCCACACTTGGAGAAGCCCACCATGCATTTTCTTCTAAAAGTGATGAGATATCACTTTTGAGATTTTGCAGAGTGTCAGTTCTGATGACAAGAGACTGGGGAAGAAGCCATTCCACGGCTCCCTTCTCTTCATTTGCTAGTAGGTTTTTCTTTAAAGTATACATCTTTCAAAAGGACAAAATGCTTTTTTATCAGTGGCTTAGTTCCTTGTGAACCAGGGTATGGGACTCATAAAAGAAATGACATCATATATGAATGAAGATTGACTCCATTTTAAATCAAACTGGTTGAAGACACCTTGATTTCCTTGAAAGTACATCTTGAAACATATCATTCCCCATTCTTGACTTTTTGATCTATATTGCAGATCTGAAATACTGAGTGGAAAGCATGAGTGTAGATTGGTCATTTTGACTGGAGATATCAGTTGGCTGGCCTGGAGACCCCTTAGGTTCTGGAAACCTTTGTCCTACAGCTCATGTGTTAATTTAGGTTTGTCATGCAAATATTCCTGTACTCCCAAACTACATCAGATTTGCCAAAGTGCACTCTGGGTGTCTGAGTGCAGCGTTGTTATACCCTGTACACACTATCACGTACGTATCTCTAAAGGGCTGATGGTTTGCTTACTGGTTCTCGGTAGAACCTTGGAGAAATACACCCCTATATATTCTCATCAGTCCTCCACTGGTGTTGATAATATTGGTTGGGATTTGTGTTCATCATCTACTAGTGACTCAGCATTTGAGGCTAAATGAGAGTATGCTGAATTTGCTCCAAGGACATGTTAGAAAAGTGCTGGAGTTTAAGGAGCTGGTGTATAGCCCTTGCATTTTTGGTTTCTTATCCTCATGATTCAGCCAAAGACAAAAATTGAAATTTCACTGGTTGGGTGCTAACCATCACCCTGGAAGCTCAGGAAAACTGCCCAGAAAGAGGAGGTCATGGTTCATTTCTGAGAATATAATTGTAAATGGCAGAGAAGAAAGTTAATAGGTGAGTGACAGAAACAAGTGAACACATCCACAATCAACGATCTTCCCATTGTATGACTTAGCGATCACCTTTAAATGAGCCGGGTACCCCTGCTACAGTTTTCCATTTGAAACCCATGCCTATTTGAATCAATTTTTTTCCTAATTCATCAGATGAAGTTGGTTAGTTTAGTCAGACTTTAGCCACACATACTCCAAGCTAGTGAATGATTTTACTGTTCACTCTTTTAGGCCTCAGGATGCAGTTCACAGAAGTTTAGAAAACCCAGAGGTGACGGAGTGTGGAACAAGCTGATGATATGTGTCACATGACTCCTCCCTCTCCACCCCACCCGCATCTCCCACATGTACTCTGCCCTTCAGAAGTGTGTGGTGTGACAAGGAATATTAATGTGACCACTGAAATGGAATGAATAGAATCTGGGTGGAGCACAGGCCTCTGGCCCCTCTGGCCCTTCCCACTGCCTATCTCCACCCCACTTTCATGCTTATCTAACCCCTCCCAACCAGTCACAACCCAGTCTCTTGGGAAATCAAGACCTTGGAAGCTTGTTATGTGACTGTGTCCTCAGGGTTCTGGTCCTTTGGCTCTTCTCTTTCCTGATTGATTGGAAGGCCTTTCTCCACTTATCACCAGAGCTGTGTCACTGCTCCCTCCCCCTTTTACAGATAGCTCTGGGATGCATCAGAACCCAACTGTCCTCATCAGCCTTCCTTTGAACCTTTGTAAGGACAGCGCAGACCAGAGTTGTTTTAAGAATTTCCTGTATGCACCGCAGAAGGGGTTTGGGAAACCCAGGATGGGGCTGATTAGGGGGATGGGCGTGGTACTTGCCTTCCCCTTACATACGTGGCCTGTGATATTTGTGATGTTGATATTGCCTTAGGTGATTGTATGAGAACTTCTCCTTGCAATAACTATGTTCTGTTTCTCTTCCTGGACCTCATCTCATAAGCAAAATTCCCATTTCTAAACATCTCCTTTATAAATATCCTGAACTCAATGGTCTCTTAAGAGTTTCTGTATATTTAACAGAATCTCAAGGGGCCAGACAGCGGGTTAACTATTAGAACTACTTAAGTAGTTAAGGTTCTGAAATGGAATGAACTGGATGCCTCAAGAGGCAGTGAGTCTCCCCATGGCAGGAGAAGTGAAAGCAGAAACTGGTGAGGATGCTGTGGAGAAGACAGAAGTGTCTACTGGGCACAAGTGGCGCAGGTGGTAGGCAGCTTCTGAGACGGCACCTAATAACCCCACTTCCTAGTATTCATGCTCTTATGGGATCCTTTCCTCTTAAGTGTGGGTTGCATCTAATGACCTTCTCCAAGAGAATAGACAGTGATGGGATATGACGTCTGATCCTAATTTGCATACGAGTGTAACTTCTGTTTTGCTCTCATTCTCTCTCTTGTCCTTTCCTTTGCTTACTTGATGACGCTGTCAGAAGTGTTCAAACCAGAGTAATCCATTTTGAGTGAGGGCTAGGAAAATGAGGCTGAGACTTGCTGGGCTGCATTCCCAGAAAGTCAGGCATTTGGAGCCTCTAGATGTTTACAGTTCAGGGAACAGATTGATAATGTTCACTAAACAGACCCAGACTTGGGAGTGTCCTAATATCCTGATATCTTGAGAACGAAGGCATTCTAATTTTGCTTTAAAGATAATAATATTAATTCTTGCAAAATGAGTAATTAAGAAAATTAATCCATTATCACAAACTCTTGTAGCAGAGCACATCTCCTCATTATCTTTTTTCATCCTATATACATGAACGTTGTACCTAGGGTGGAGGCATTCCTCCTCTTACTTTTGGGAACACCTACTCTGTTTATGGAATAGCTGTTCTTTCAATATTTATTTTATTTTATTTCATTTTATTTTATTTTATTTTATTTTGAGATGGAGTCTTGCTCTGTTGCCCAGGTTGGAGTGCAGTGGCATGATCTCAGCTCACTGCAACCTCTGTCTCATGGGTTCAAGAGATTCTCCTGCCTCAGCCTCCCAAGTAACTGAGATTACAAGTGCCTGCCACCACTCCTGGCTAATTATTTATTTATTTTATTTTTAGTAGAGACAGGGTTTCACCATGTTGGCTAGGCTGGTTTTAAACTCCTGATCTCAAGTGATCTACCCACCTCGGCCTTCCAAAGTGCTAGGATTACAGGTGTGCGCCACCATGCCCAGCCACGACTTTACTTTCTTTCTTTTTTTTTTTTTTTTTGAGACAGAGTCTTGCCCTGTAGCCCAGGCTGGAGTGCAGTGGCGCAATCTCAGCTCACTGCAAGCTCTGCCTCCCGGGTTAATGTCATTCTCCTGCCTCAGCCTCCCGAGTAGCTGGGACTACAGGTGCCCGCCACCATGCCCAGCTAATTTTTTGTATTTTTAGTAGAGATGGGGTTTCACTGTGTTAGCCAGGATGGTCTCGATCTCCCAACCTTGTGATCCGCCCACCTCGGCCTCCCAAAGTGCTGGGATTACAGGCATGAGCCACCACGCCCGGCCCTACTTTACTTTCTTAATAACTTGCTTTTGCTTTGCACTGCAGACTTGCCCTGAATTCTTTCTTGTATGAGATCCAAGAACCCTCTCTTGGGGTCTAGATCAGGACCCCTTTTCTGTAACAAAGCCAGCCACCATATTACAAGTTGCCATTTGGAGAGGCTCTTATGACAAGGAATAGAGGGAAGTCTCTGGCCATCAACTCATGAGGAACTAAGACCCTCAATCCAACAGCCCAGGAGGATCTGACTCCTGTCAATAATCTCTTGAGTGGGCTGGGGAGCAGATTCTTCCCCAGTCAAGCCTTCAGATGACTGCAGCGCCTGTGATCTCACCAAGATTACAGCCTGTGAGAGACCTTAAAGCAGTGGACCCAGCTAAGCCCCACCCAGATTCCTGACCTACAGAAACTGTGAGATGATAAATGCTGTTTCAAGCCACAAAGTATTGGGGTAATTTGTTATGTAGCAATAGATAATTAATCCAGCATGTTGAATAGTTGACCTCTGGTATCCCTCCCAGATTTAGGATTTTATGAGTTGTCAGGGATTAAAAATGATATTGGAAGGTATTGACTCTATTGATGTCCAAACCATTCTTTCTTTTTATTTCTCTTTTCTTCTAAGTTCAATAAATAGTTGTGCTTATCTGTTGGGATTCATTTTTCTTTGTTTTCAGGCATGTCAGCTAGCTGAAGCCTTATTGTGCTGGCTAGAGAAAGTGAACTAATTCAGGCAAGGAGATCTGAAAACCTAGGAAGTCCACCAAGGAAAAGGAAGATACCATCTGGTTGCTAATGCAGTGTGCTTTGCATGTGAAATAAGAGCAATCACAGCTCAAATAAACAATTCTGAGGTGTCATTGATTGCTCTGGGTCTGAGCAGTTTTTTCTAATCTACCCTATTATTTTCACCTTTAGCACAGGGCCCATCAGTGCTGGTTCTGAACGGTTCCTTCAGTCATTAATTTGAGGAGCTGCCACAGTTGCTTTCTGCATGGATATATTTGTGACTTAAATGCTCTTGGTTCAATAAAAGAATTATAGTACTTTATTGTGACTTGAGGAAGCCCAGGCAGGCTTTGCCACTGCAGTTCCGAAGATCTATTACTCTGCCAGACCGGCCCACTGAGTTAATGTTTCATATTAAGATTTCTAGTCTTCATTCTGAGAAACAGAGAGGCAAGTGACTTGCTAATGCTTGATGTTGCTGGAAGAAATAAAAGATGTAGTCTGAAATCTAAACGATTTAAATAAAAGAAAAATTTCTGCCTGGTGAACCAAATTGCCCTTCTTTCCCCACCAGGCACACAGGCCCACTTCACAATGCTTGAGCTACGGTGTATTTTAAACCAATGAAATGGTCTAGAAGACAGGCCCTAAGGAGTTCAACCGTGTGAAAAAATTGTCCTGTGCTCTCAGCATATCAAGTACCTAGAATACATTAGGGACAAGCACAACTGCCTGTTTCTGTCTCTAAATAGTATTCCAATTGTAAATTGTGGCTAGCAATTTATCTTAGGAGCTACTTTGGCAGTGGGGGTGAAGAGAGAACGAGAAAATTGACGGGATTGTGTGATCCATGGCGGGAGTGCAGCTGCCACCTTTAATATCTTGTCCCAGTGTCCTGGTGTCCTGGGTGGTTTCGGTCACTGAGTGTGTGCTTAGCACAGTGGTTCTTCTATTCCACTTACATACACATTTCCATCTGCAAAGATTGTCATAAAGTAGTTTATTATATATTTCCTGTAATATATCAGAGAAGATAGATTCAAGAATGTAGCTGGGGAAACAGACACCCAGAGGTTAGATCTTTCCTTCAAAAAATTGTGGTAAAATGCATATAACATAAAGTTTACCATGTTAATCATCTTAAGGTGTGCGATTTCGTGATATTAAATATGTTTACAATGTTGTACAACCATTGCCACTATCTAGTTTCAGAACTTTTCATTATCCCAAAAGGAAACGTACATCCATTAAGCAGCCACTCTCCTTTCCTTCTATCCCCAGCCCCTGGCAACCACTAATCTGCTTTGTGTCTCTGGATTTGCCTAATTTGGATATTTCATAGATATAGAGTCATGTAATATATGTTCCTTTGCATCTAGCTTCTTTCACTTAGCATAATATTTTCAAGGTATCCATGTAGATACTGTTTTAATGTATCAGTACTTTATTCCTTTTGGTGGTTTAATAATAGTCCATTGTATGGATATACTTCACTGTGTTTACCCATTGTCAGTTGATGGATGCAAGTTAAATGCTTTTAACATTAATTAATGGCAATATTAATTAAAAGTATGTTAAGTGTCCACAACCAATCAATAGATGGTTGCATTAATGATAATTATCATTGAGGACTAAACTTCAAACACGGAGTCCTTTTCTTAGCCAGTTTATCACAAGAATGGAGTCCTTTTGCTGAAAGCAAGAGTTAGGACTCATCATTATCTTCTAAAATGCTGAGACAGACAGCAAGATATGTGAAAGATGTGACTCTCCTGAGAAAATGGATCCACTGAATGCTGTCAGAGATTTTGACTGGTTCTGGCATTGGCAGGTTGGAGTTACTATGGGAAAAAGTTTGTCCCAGTAGCATGCCTGTGGAGAGATTTTGAAGAGGTTCCAGGAGAGAAATCTGGAAGGTTTCTCCTAGGTTGCATGTGTCTGGCCAGTCTGGCTAGCGTTTTGTCAATGTTCATGAGTAGTTCTGTTTTGGGCATTCACAGGGTCATCTTCCATCAGAGACATTCCATGAGGTTGGGGTTTCTGGGACTCCAGTTTCTCACCATCTCCCCCAGTATTACTGCTGCACCATGACGGTACTGAGCTTGGAGAATGGGGTGGACTATGCAATGGAAGAGCCCATTGGCAGTAAGTCAGAGATGGGAAGACTGCATTTGTGTGGACAGAGGAGTCTTACTCCTAGGATAACACGAGGTACTCTGGCACATAGTCAGAAATATTATGTTTAAAAATGAGCTGACTTGGGAACTTTTGAGGGTAGGTGGGTGTCCTATGACAAGAGGAATGGGGGCACCTCAGACCCATTTTGTTCTGAAGTTTACACAGTTCATGGCCAGTTTTAACTGACTACATCTTGTATTTAGAGACTCTGAGATCAGAGTTGTCTTTCATACTTCTTAGAATCTGCCACTTCTATCAGAGGAGACAATAACATGCCAGCTTCTTAAACTCGGAAGGTGGGAACGTCGGTGCTAGCTATAGCACGATTCTTTATACCTTCTACAAACTGTATTTAAAAATCACACAGATTCCAATTTTGTAATGCACTCTTAAGATGTCCTAACACAAGCCAAGCAGTTACAATTCAAATGGATAATAATTGCATTTCCTTTTGGAAAAATAGCCCATGCCCCTAATTGGATCACTGTGCATTCAGCACCCCATCTGTTGGCATGGCACTTGCTGGGAAGTCTGAATGAGAGATATTGAATAATCATACCCTGCGTCTCCCACCGCTGCAGGTCCCCAGATGTGGTCTGCCACTTCCACTCCAGTACTCCAGTTTCTGGTATTGGAACTTCTCCCTGGCCCACTGCTGCAGTGATTAGGACAAAGATCCCAGATTGGCTAGTGTCTGCAAGTGAGCATCGTATGGGTTGAAGTGATTCACAAACCATGAACATGATTTATCTCCCTAGGAAAGATGGTCTTCATAGTGAAGTTGTACTGTTTTTCTAGAAGGTTGTTATCATAGTGCCTTACTCATGTAGTGCAGCACACCAGGAAGTAAATGTACATGATTAAATTTAACTCGATTAAATTTAACATGATTAAATTTAACTGCACACACACACACATACACAAAAACCACCCTAACATATAATCTGGAACATAGTAGCTGCTCAATACATCATCCTTAATTTCGAAAGTGTTGGCAAAAGTCTATGTCTGGGGGCCTAGAATGTTTTCCAGGTAGAAAGGATATAAACGAGCAAGGCATATGCCAGCTTTTTAGGCATAATTTACCAAACACTCATATTTTTCTTCAAAACGTGGCCAAAATGACTTAGTCTGAATCCAGGTGGATTCTGCACACCCCTCACAAGGGAGCTTCTGGGCTGAGACATAGACTTGGTGAGACCTCCTCCAGCCAGCTCTTCATATAGAAAGCTTACATTCGTTCCAGCCTTTCTGCTAAGTGAACATTGTCTATGTTTGAACATTTTCACCAGCAGGAATCTCACTACCCTCATATCTGGAAATGAAACATTTGCCTCATTTGTACTTTATGCACGAGAAACTCGCCGACTGCTGTGATTCCTCATAATTCTCAACCAGATGGATTGTATGATGGGATTGATGGCATTGACTACAATGTTGGAGCAAGGGTTCCCATACATTTCCTAGGGCTGCCACAATACAAACCAGGTGGCTTAAAACAAGAGAAATCTATTCTCTCACGGTTCTGGAATCTAGAAGTCTGAAATTAAGGTGTCAGCAGGGCCCTGCTCTCTTTCCGAAGGCTCTAGGGGAGGATTCTTTGTTGGCTTCTGGTAGACCCTGATCTTCCTTGGCTTGGAGATACATCTCTTCAGCCTCTGCCTCCGACGTCATGTGGCATTCT
The DNA here is from genome assembly GCF_049350105.2 of Macaca mulatta. Taxonomy (NCBI): domain Eukaryota; kingdom Metazoa; phylum Chordata; class Mammalia; order Primates; family Cercopithecidae; genus Macaca; species Macaca mulatta. The sequence goes on along the minus strand of NC_133409.1, from coordinate 161,832,817 downwards.
CCCCTCATGTGTCTATGTGTCTGCGTTCCTTCTCCTCTTTGGTCTTGTTAGATTAAGGATCCATGATACTCCGGTATGACCTCATCCTAATTTAAATACCATACCTGCAATGACACTGTTTTCTTTCTTTCTTTCTTTTTTTCTTTTCTTTTTTTTTTTTTTTTTTTTTTTTTGAGACAGGGTCTCTCGCTGTTATCCAGGCTGGAGTACAGTGGCGCGATGTTGGCTGACCACAACCTTTGCCCCCTGGGTTCAAGAGATTCTCCTGCCTCAGCCTCCTGAGTAACTGGGATTATAAGCATGTGCTATCACGCCCGGCTAATTTTTGTCTTTTTAGTAGAGACAGGGTTTTGCCATGTTGGTCAGGCTGGTCTTGAACTCCTGACCTCAAGTGATCTGCCTGCCTTAGCCTCCCAAACTGCTAGGATTACAGGCATGAGCCACCACGCCAGGCCTGACCCTATTTTCAAATAAGATCGTATTTTGAGTTACTGATGGTTAGGACTTCAACATATCTTTTGGGCCAGGCATAGTTTAATCCATAAAAACCATTTGATCTATTTTTACCATGCTCAAAAACTTAAACCCAGCCCTGCTGAATCACTGGAGAGAAGATGTCTCAAGAATTCTTAAGAACTAGGGAGTTGTGAGGTTGTCACCTCATGTTGTTATACCCAGTGATATTTTAGGAGGTTTTGCATGAAGATGCAGCATTGCTGATGAAATGATTGCTTGCTGAGTGGAGAAGGCTGCAGTTCACTGTTTTGATTTATTCCCTATGAGTTCTTTTTAGATTTTCTTTCATTCAGTTTCAGTTGCAATGCTGCTGTGCTTCTTGACCTAACTTTATTCTCTGCGTAGCCCCATCAGACAAGCTGATTTCATTGGACTTACTTTTTTTAGTTTTTGTTAATAAAGATTTGATCAATTCAATGTGCTTTGGCCAACTGCACATGTCTGGTCCCTGTCTTCTGATGCCTTCTTCTGAGAGGGGGTACCCTCCTCCTCTCCCCCTTGAGAATCACTGCAGTAATATATGCTGCTGGAACTTAGGGTGGTGTGAGTTCAGAGATCTTGTTGAAGAATCCCCCATATCCCTTTTACTGCCGTGTGACAGGTATTCCATCCCACGCCTGAGGACAGGTGCTCCGTTACAAGTTTAGTTAAGGTTATCGCTTTGGAAGGGGTTGATTGAGGGTGGGAGAGGAAGACAGAGAGTTGAGGAGAAAATGGTGGGGGGAGAGGGAAGACCACCTTGGTCATCTGGGTTATCTGAATGACTCCTGGAGGTACCTAAGGTGAAGGACACTGACTGTTTCCACATCTGGATTGCCTGAACTATTTGCCAGGCAGTTCCATTGTGGGGTTCCTGGTCTTTGGGTGGAGTGGAAAGAGAAAATCTCAGATGGAAGTGGAAGGGAGGTACCAGTAAGTAAGAGGGTCTAGAAACAGACATTACTCATTTGATGTTTTATGCAGAAGCTTTAGGGTAACACTGATGATAGCACCTCCCTTCTTATTGGTGTGATAAACACACCACTTCCTGCTGACTGCAGGCTTATCAGTTGTTGTCTACAACTGTAAATACCGTCCTTTCTTTATGAGGCTAAATGGTTCATATTTTTATAGCAATTTTGTAAATTAATGAGTCAAATCTGTGGTTACTCATGTAATTTCAGTTACCACTGGCAAGAGAAATTTTAAAACAAATAGATTATTACTACTACAGTTCCACATTTTTGCCAACTCCTGGGCACGTCTGCTTCCTTGAAGAGGGCTCTCTCTGCTCACACAACTCTTGGCTCTAGACTTTGAGGCAGTTTACCTGCTCCTTGGAGAACGGGCTGTCTCCCTCTTTCAGTGCAGTGAGTCCTTTGCTATAAGAAAGAAGAAAGAGAGTGAGAGAGTGAGACTGGACGGTTGGGAGAGCTGGGGTGGCACGTGGATACTTTCTCTTCTCCTTTGGGAATTCCACTTAACGCCTGAGGAGGAGGCATTGCCCAAACCCCTGAGGGTTCCTGGAAAAACAGAGGAAGTTTCCACCAGAAGAATTTGCTATATTCTTAAAGCAATGCACAGCAGGGTGGGTAGCATGGGTGCCCCAGTATGGCAGAGCCTGCAAAGTCCCCAGATAGATTTAGACCCTTTCCATTGCACTGCTTGTGTCAGCAAGATTCGAGCCCAGCCGGGCATGGTGGCTCATGCCTGTAATCCCAGCCCTTTGGGAGGCTGAGGTGAGCGGATCATGAGGTCAAGAGATTGAGACCATCCTGGCCAACATGGTGAAACCCTATCTCTACTAAAAATACAAAAATTAGCTGGGCATGGTGGCACGCACCTGTAATCCCAGCTACTTGGGAGGCTGAGGCAGGAGAACCTGTGGGGCAGAGGTTGCAGTGAGCCAAGTTTGCACCACTGCACTCTAGCCTGGCGACAGAGCAAGACTCCATCTCAAAAAAAAAAAAAAGATTTAGAACCCATTGGCCTTTCTCATCTACTGGAAGAAAAGAGTGTGCTAGCTAGAGCTGTGAAATTGGCATTTGTCTGCTGCATTAAAATAGAGGAACTAAACTTGTTTAATTCTCTGATAATTAATGAAAACAAAATTATCCCAATCTGATCTCCAGAGAAAAACATATACACATATATATTATAAAATATGAAATGTTTATTTTTGAATATTTAGAAAGTGGAGAAATGCTCCCCAAAGGAAAGAAAACTACATTTTTTTTTTCCTGAGACAGAGTCTCGCTCTATTGCCCAGGCTGGAGTGCAGTGGCATGATCTTGGCTCACTGCAGCCTCCGTCTCCTGGGTTCAAACAATTCTCTGCCTCAGCCTCCGGAGTAGCTGGGATTACAGGTGCCCACCACCACGCCCAGCTAATTTGTTTTGTATTTTTAGTAGAGATGGGGTTTCACCATCTTGGCTAGGATGATCTTGAACTTCTGACCCCGCGATCCACCTGCTTCGGCCTCCCAAAGTGCTGGGAATATAGGTGTGAGCCACTGTGCCCGGCCAAACTACTTTTAATCTGACCTGCTAGTGATAACTCTTGGCATTTTGACATATTTCATTCGTAGACACACTTGCATTCCCAATTTAGATTGCATTGCTCATGGTGTTTTGTAACATTTTCTACTTAACAATATTGTTAATTTCTTTTTTTGAGATGGAGTCTCGCTCTGTCTCAGGCTGGAGTGCCGTGGCGGGATCTCAGCTCACTGCAACCTCCACCTCCTGTGTTCAAGCTATTCTCCTCCCTCAGCCTCCCAAGTAGCTGGGATTACAGGTGCATGCCGCTACCCCTGGCTAATTTTTGTATTTTTAGTAGAGATGGGGTTTCACCATCTTGGCCAGGTTGGTCTCGAACTGCTGACCTCATGATCCTCCCGCCTCAGCCTCCCAAAGTGCTGGGATTACAGGCATAAGCCACCACACCCAGCCAATATTTTCTTAAGGTGTCAATTATTCCTTTAAAACTGATTTTAAATGACTGCATAATATTTTATTTAAATACCTGCCTAATATTTCACTGTATGGCTGTGACATAATTTATCTAACTAACCTTCTAATTATTGGACATTTAGCTTGTTTCCAGTTTTTCACTATGATAAATAATGCTATAATAAGCATCCTCATATGAAACTATTAGTGCACATCCTTATCAGATAATTGGTTTGTTGTGGTATTTTCCCTATTTTTGCTATTTTCTTGATATAGATGCATTCACTTAACAGTAGCAATTTTAAGTTGTACTTATGTACTATATTAAGGGAGTTCTTGTTTAATTTACTCCCATCCATGAAGCAAATCTATTTTCTATTTTAAAAACACTCCTTAAATTTAAATAATTAGAAAGAACTTGAAATCATTATATTTAGCTACAAAACACACTGGAGCATTAGACTGTATACTAGTCAGCTTGGGGCTGCCGTAACAAAATATCAGACTCGGTGGCTGAAACAACAGACATTTTATTTCCTCGCTGTTCTGGAGGCCAGAAGTCCAAGATCAAGGTTCTGGATGATTGGTTTCTGGTGAGGGCTCTCCTTCTGGCTTGCAGATGGCCACCCTCTCCATATGTGCTCATATGACCCGTCTTTCTTTGTTTTCTGTTGCTTGTAACAGAATACTTGAAACTGGGTAATCTGCAGAGAAACAAAATATATTTCTTACAGTTCTGGAGACTGGGCAGTCTAAGGTCAAAGGACCCATCTGATAAACGCCTTCATGTTAGTGGAGACTCTGCAGAGCCCTGAGGTGGTGGAGGGCATCACAGGACGAGGGGGCTGAGTGTGCTAGCTCAGGCCTCTCTTCCACTTATGAAGCCACCAGTCCCACTCCCATGATAACCCATTCATCCATTAACCCATTAATCCATGAATGGATTAATCCATTCATGAGAACACAGCCTCGTAATGAGAACACAGCCCTTGTGATCCAATCACTTCTTAAGCGCCCCACCGTTCAATACTGCCACGATGGGGATTAAGTTTTAACATGAGTTTCTGAGAGGACAAACATTCAGACAATAGCATGGCCTTTCCTTGGTGAATGTGTTTAGAGACAGAGCAAGAATGAGCTCCTGGTGTGAATTCTTATAAGGACGCTAATGCTATTAAATCAGGGCCCCACCCATATGACCTCAGTTAAGATTAATTACTTCTAAGTGGTACCATCTCCAAATACAGTCACACTGGGGGTTAAGGCTTTAGCATATGAATTCTGGGGGACACAAACATTCAGTCCATAAGAGACTGAGATTTTAAAACTTAATTACGAGGCCTTATCTTTGTATAGAACGTTTTATTTTTTAAGCATTTTTACATGTATTATCCCATTTCATCTGAAACAAGTTGGATCATCTTTAAATCTTCCTCAGGTTACCTTCTGGAAAAGTTAATTTTTTTTCAAAATTGTACATGGATATAGTTTACAAAGTCAAATAATATTATAATAACAAATGCCTTATAACAACCACAACTAAAATAGTCCTATGGCCCCTGTGTTCTTGCTGGCTGGGTGCTCCTCTCAGCTCCTCAAGGCCACCTGTTGTTCCTTGCCTTGTGGCTCTGTCACAGGCAGTTGATTTCTTCAAGACCAGCAGGAAATCTGTCTTTCAAAGTCTTCACCTGATTGAGCCAGGCCCACCAAAGATACTCCATTTGGTTTACCTTGAAATCTGCTAATTTGGAAACTTAATTGGATCTACTAAATCCTTTCACAGCTGGAAGCATGTCACAGGTGCCGCCCGAACTTAAAGGGAGGGGAGTACACAAGGGCATGGCACATCAGGGGTCACCTTAGATCATATCTGCTGTAACCTATAAAGCTATGTGATAACCATTCGATTTTATATTCCTAAGTTCCTATTTTGATACGTATGCACTTTATTACACCTTCCTTCCCCTCCCTTATCTTCCCCTCCCAACTTAGTTATAGCACTTTTTAAAAACTTAAATCCATGTATTATGTTACATTCTGTTTTATTACTATGTTATATAAATTTGTGGTTGATATTTATCACATTTTGTAGCTGCATAGTCTTTTTGGAACATGTTGCTGCGTTTGAGGAATTATCCACCTAATGGTTCCCACCTGCATGTATCTGCAATCTTCTAGCTTCTAATGTTGCTGGGGAGATACACAGTGCTATTCTGATCCCAGCTCCTTTGCATGTAGCCTAGTTTTCCTTTCTAGAAGTGTTTAGGGTCTGTTCTTTGTTTCAAATGTTCTGAAATAAGATAACGTGTCTTGTCCATTTTCCTTTTAGGATTAACTCAATGGACATTTTAAATTTGGCGCTTCAGCTTTATTTACTTCAGTTCTAGAATTTTTTCTTTTATTACTATTATAATATTCTTAATGTTTTCTGTTTTTTTTTTTTGCAACTCCTATTATTTGGACGTTGGACATTCTTATATAGCCCTTCATTTTCTTGCCTTTTGACTCCGATTGTCCTCTGTAATATATATTTTTTAAAATTCTGCATTATCTTCCAATTGCTTTATTGAATTTGTAAGTTTGAGTCTCATAATTTTAACTTTCAGAAGCTCTTGGCTGCTGAGCAGTCTTATTATTTTAAAGTAGCATTGATATAGCAGTTAAGGAGAAATCACTTAGGCAGATAGCAAGGGCATGGGAGTCCTCAGTAAGGCTTTTCTTTTTAATAAAAAGCAGCCCCAAATCATTTCCTAACAAAGAGCAGCCTGCAGGCTGGGAGCTCACAGGGGTGAATGCCAGCAGGAACTAGGGACTAGACATGTTCAAGATGGCGGCTCCATCTTCCCTTCTGGGCTGGCCACGTGTACAGGAAGAAGCAGACAAGATGGGGCTGATCAACTGGAAAGTCTATTTGCATAAGCCAGGCGCGGTGGCTCACGCCTGTAATCCCAGCACTTTGGGAGACTGAGGCGGGTGGATCACGAAGTCAGGAGATCGAGACCATCCTGGTTAACACGGTGAAACCCCGTCTCTACTAAAAATACAAAAAAAAATTAGCTGGGCGTGGTAGCGGGTGTCTGTAGTCCCAGCTACTCCGGAGGCTGAGGCAGGAGAATGGCGTGAACGCGGGAGGTGGAGCTTGCAGTGAGCCGAGATCGCGCCACTGCACTCCATCCAGGCTGGGCGACAGAGCGAGACTCCATCTCAAAAATAAATAAATTAATTAATTAATTAAATTAAAAAGTCTATTTGCATAAGAAGATTAGAGTGGGGCAACCCGCCTTCCTTAGCGCTATGTAAATGTCATACCTGATCCAATCAATCTGTGAGCCCTGTGTAAATCAGACACCGCCTCCTCAAACTGGAATATAAAATGTGATGCACTCGCCACCAGGTCCTTTCTGCTAGGAGACCCCTTCATCTATAGAGGAAGCTGTTTCTGTTTCTCTTCTAACTATTAAACGTCCACTCCTAAACTCCTGGTGTGTGTCCATGTCCTAAATTTTCCTGGTACACAACGACAAACCCCAGGGTATATACCCCAGTCGATGTAGCCACTTCAGCATCTTATTTTTTTTCATAAATATGATATCTTGAGGTTTTCTTTTTCTCTTTGCATTGTTTTTATTTCCTCTGAGTTTTTTTGAGGCGGTGGGGGGCCGGGGGGTGCTGCTAGTGGAAGGGGGAAGTTATTTGTTAACAGTTTTCTCCATGTTGGAGATTTTCCTCAGTAAGTGTAGAGGAGGAAAGCAGGGCCAGTTTGTTTTCCATACAGAATTCTAAACAATTTCCGCATGCTTATCTCCTGTCTCACATGTACCTTCATTGTGCTGCAATGGATGCCACCAATACCTGTGCCTTTCTGAATTTCTGAGGCAGCAACCCAGCTTATTTTTCAGCAGCATCATTCCTACCAAGACTTAAGTTTGAGCCCTCCCTTCTCTGTGAAGCGTTTACCATTCTTCCCTTTGCTTTCTATCTACATACATTGTTGGTGCAGTTACTGATATCTTCTGGCTTCATCAAAGATCGGCTTTGTGTTTCCATATCTTTGCTATCTTTCCATATTTAGGCGTGTTGGAAAGATTATTTTCAAAAGATAGAGCTATAAAAACATGTTTACTCTGCTTTCTTAAACCTCAAAGCACCGAAGGTCTCTTTCCAATGACTTTCTACTTCCCTGGTGCTAGGGCAGGCATAAGGATTCCTTTGTGAAGACAATGGGATTTAAAGCTAGAGGAGGGACTTTGTGTGTCACGCAAGGGATCCGTGGATGCAGAAGAAAACGGGAAAAACTCAAATCCCATCGAGGTTTTTGAAATGCAGAAAATGGACACATGGCCTATTCGAATTACGGAATTCCTGTTTGATAATGCCCATTGCTTGTAACTAGTTGGTCAAAATTAGATTTCACAGAAACATCATGTCTTGATTACAATATTAGAATTCTACAGCAAGACATACAGTGTGATTTGAAGTCCACAAACTCCCTGACTGTCAGACTGCGTTTCTGTAAGCCATACTTATTTAGCTTTTAGAAAAACAGAAAACTTGGCAGAACTCTTCTGGCCGGGATGAAGCAGAGTGGGAATAACCATATCAGATTTAAATTGGAGATGGTTGAATGCTGCCACTTTTTTCAAACCTATCAAGGTGAAAGGCCAACATACACCAGTGACTAACAGGAAGGATTTGGGACATGGCTTTGGGTTCCTCCAGCGTTCAACATGGTGTTCTGATTCCTGCTCTCAAGATTGGTGAAGAAACGATATTTTTTTAAAAGCCTTCATCATTTTATGTTTGCTGTTTACTGAACTCAAAACCGTATGGTTTGCATTAGCAGGGCTTCTACAAATTGTGTGGAAGGGATTTAAAAATAATTCCTTAGCCCGTATGAAAAATGAGCCTGTGATTCCTGACTCCTCAGAGTTCCTTGTAGGAGTCCTGGTGTAAAGTGATCTTTTACATGCCTGGTTGGAACTGTGAGCCAAGCAACATCTGCATTTTTAAAAATAAACATTTTGCATGTAGAAACTGAAGTTTGCTTCTTTTTTTTGCTAAGGAAATTGATTCGTCATAAATACACACTGGTACTTAGAGAGGAGTCGTGAACAGATTTAAAGTACATATTTGGGGAGATTCTGTGGTGATGACTGGGTAACCATTTTGGAGTCAAGATTGTCCACCTTCTTTCCAAACATTGTTTTGTGTTCCAGGAAAATTCCCAGTAGTTCAGTTTCTGGTTACGTATAGATAAAGAGGCTTTTCTCCTCCACCTCTCCAAATTGTTTATTGACAATATTACCCCCTGACAAAGCCTTTTATTCCACTACTAGAGATATATTCTACAGTTTTAGCACCTTTGGGAGAGGTAACTCATTGATTTAAATTTCCAAATGCACAAATATCCCAGATCTGATTGTGAGATCTGCTTCTCAGCATGGAAGTGACAGAGAGGAGGAGCTGGAGATGTCAGTAACGTGGGAGGAAAGGGCTGGGTGAAAAGGAAGATTTCGAATGAGATGGGCAACATGATTTGAAAACCACAAGCTTCTTGGCTGTCAGACTTAATTTTTAGATGGCCAAAGCCAGAAGATAGCAGAGACTAACGAAGGCAAACTTTTCCTACGTGACAGTTTTGCTGAGGGGTAGCCCCGCAAATGGACTAGGAACAGAAAACCATCCTGTCATACATTACATCATGAAGAGGTGAAGAGGAAGTAGCAAACCAGAGCCTGGGTGTGATTTCCCAAATCATCAGATGGATCTTCAGTTAGGGAGACTAATGCTCCTTCCTGCCCTGCCTTCCCTGCTCAGAATAAGTTCTGCAGCACAACTGGGCCTAGGGACAGGATTCCTCATCGTGAAAGTATGACTCCAGTTGGGAAAGGTGTGAGTTATGTTCCTAGAGGTATTTGATCACAATGGGTTTCTAACACCTAGTAAGGTAATATTTATTTCTTTGAGATGGTAAAAGCAATAGAAAAAAATCTTAATTTCTTTAAAAGTAAGTAAGGATAGTTGTTAAAAGTAATAATTTAGAATTTACAACTTCTTTGTAATCCAAGAGAAAAGATTCTGGGGTCATGACATTCCCCCCCTTAAAAATGTTTTTGGGCCAGTCGTGGTGGGTCACACCTGTAATCCCAGCACTTTGGGAGGCCGAAGCAGGTGGATCACCTGAGGTCAGGAGTTTGAGACCAGCCTGGCCAACATGGCAAAACCCCATCTCTACTAAAAATACAAAAAAAATTAGCCGGGCGTGGTGGCACATGCCTGTAGTCCCAGCTACTCAGGAGGCTGAGGCAGGAGAATCACTTGAGCCTGGGAGGCAGAGGTTGCAGTGAGCCAATATAGCAACATTGCACTCCAACCTAGGTGACAGAGCAAGACTCTGTCTCAAAAAAAAAAAAAAAAAAGTTTTTTAACTTTTCCTTACCTACAACAGTGGTATGAGAATTTTTTTAAAAAGCTATTCTCAGGAATATGTGTGTTTGCAAACTCATTCTCTCTCTCTCTCTCTTTACTTATAATTTCAGATCCTTAAACAGTTTCACATGAAAAATCTTGACCTAAAGGAAAAACTCAAATTCCATAAGGTTGCATTCAGGTCTTCCATAATTTGGCTCTGAGGTACTTCCTCATTAAGAAATCATTTCTTTGAGATGAGAGAGTACCTGCAGAGTATGTGCAGATCTGAGCTGAATTCATGTGTAACCATGGAAACTCCAGGTATCGATAAAGGAACATGTCACAGGATAGTGTGAAAAGCACGGAAGTGAGCATTAAGTTTTGTAACTTAGCTAGTTTTGAAACCCTTAATGGTGTAACTTTGGTAGAGAAATATCACTTAGTCTTTTGTGGACTCAATTTCCTTTCTGTGTATAACTAAAGGGAGTGAAATGATCTCTTTGATTGCTCTAAGCCCTGAGTTTCTAGACTTTATGATTCCAGGCTGAGGACAACCATCCCTTCAGAGGGCATCTCTCGTCCTGACCATAACTGAAGGGGAATAAGAAGTGGCTTCCAGAGAAAAAGAGAGAATTTGGAGGTGCGGGTAAAAGATGAAGAGAAATAGGACTCTGGGGTGTTTGAATTTGCATTCACCTATTATTTCCACTGTTCTAATTTTAGCTTTAGAGAACGTCTCTTGACCCACATCCAAGCACCCTGCTGAACACATCACTTTCATACTGAAACGTCTTCTATGTTGAAAGCGGAGGTTTTCTAGGAAAATGTTGGACTTCATTTTGAAACAAATGGAGTGGGGACATGGCAGCAGTAATTGAAATAGAAATTCTTAAATTATCCTCCTCCAGATTCGATAGACCTCATTTTCCCTCAAAGGATATCACATACAAATTTCATGCATCCTCTGGCAATATTCTGGCTGGAGACAAGTGTCTGTCCTGGGTGACAAGAATGTAATCTCCAAATGATTCCATTCTGGACCTCAACAGAGCAGAGTCTTTCCATGTGGTAGCCTTTCCGATGGACCAGATGAGCGGAGACCACCGAGCACAAATTTAAGAAGGATATTAGATTCCACTAGGGCCAGGAGCTCAGAAGTGAGTTATTAGAGTTTTGTTTACTATGCCCTCTGGATATGGCCCTAATTAGGTGGAACTGATAAGCTTGACAAATTTTGAACTATTGCTTTCTGTTTGCCAATAACAAAATATTACTGTGTAGGATGTTAGCTATTTTCCGCATCAAGCCCTTTCTATTTTCCTGAAGATATCATTAGTTTCCGTTTCAATGGGCCTTTTGTTTAGAGGGAGAAGAATGTCCTTTTTACCTTTTTTAATTAAAGCACCTTGGTGACTAATATACAATTTCTTTAGACTTTCCTCTGAACCCCATCGTCTATACTTCCTTCACTTCCGGGCTCTGTTTTTTCACTTTCTCAGGTAGTAATTAGATCAAGCAGAGGTTGCAGGCACAGGATATATCTTCCCAAGTCTCATTAGCATTTCTTAGCTAATATTCTCTCCCTTCCTTCCTTCTTCCCTTTCCCTTTTCCCTCCTTCCTTCCTTCCTTCCTCCCTCCCTTCCCTCCCTCCCTTCTCTTCTTTCCTCCTTCATCCTTCCTTCTTCCCTTCCCTCTCCCTCTCTTTCCTTCCCTCCCTTCCTTCCCTCCTTTCCTCCTTCACCCTTCCTCCTTCCCTTCCCTTCCCTTCCCCTTTCTCCTTCCCTCCCTCCTTCCATCCCTCCCTTCCTCCCTCCCTCCCTCCCTCCCTCCTTCCTTCCTTCCTTCCTTCCTTCCTTCCTTCCTTCCTTCCTTCCTTCCTTCCTTCCTTCCTTCCTTCTTTTTTTCTTTCCCTCTCTTCTTTCTTTCTAACTGTGAATTATGCAGACCCTACTATCAAGGATATACCTATAAACATTAGATTCCTATTTTTAACCAGTGGGAAGCTGTATGGACAGTATTTTTAGAAACTCCAAACAACCAGCAGTAATTAGCAACAACCGAAAAACATAGAAAGCACATATGTTTTTATGTTGGTAAAGCAATTATATACATGGGTTTATATACGTGCTTAAACAGCTATGACATGTTGGAATATTTTCTTAGTGATGTCCTGAAACCATAATTAATATCTTAATGAAATATTTAGTCAAGTTTTATCAGGCTCAGGAATAATTATTTTACAATTCTTTTTGGAATGCAAACTTAGAAGTCTAAGAGTTAAAGTAATTATCCCAGAGTTGAAATAATTTGAATGCAGAAGGATGCTTTCCAGGGTAGTGTTTATAATAGATTTAAGTCTGGTTTAGTCGACGTACTCCAGAAAGATATCCTTCTGCTAACTCCCTCATTCAAAAATATCTAGGAAGAATATTCTAACTAATCAGATCTAGGAACTGAACCAGCTCACTGAGAGGTAAAGGGAAACACCTGCATGTTAGAAATGCACAGCAAATGAGGCTGCCAAGAATATATGCTGGAAGAAGGAAAACAGCAACTACTCAAGCATGTTACCCACGAAACAAAAGGATGTGAATGATAGGCTGCAATGCTCTTTAATTTTATGCAGGAAAATCATTTCTAGGAAGTGGCTATTTTGAAAGGTGTACTTGAAATGTTTTTGAGAGACTTTCTTCCTTTTGGAATTCATACCAGAAATCTGACTTCTCAATAGCCTTTACTGTCAGGATGTTTTCTGTGGTTGTCACTGCATCTTCCTGTAGCTGGTCCACTTTGAGGGAAGTAGAAGAGAAGGTTGAGGTAGAGAATACGTAGGGAGAAAATAAAACTAAGGGTTAGAAATAGCAAATACGTGGGTAAGTATAAGACAGTATAAATTTATTTTTCTCATTTCTTCTCTTAAGTTCTTTAAAAGATATTTAAAATTGCGTAAATAATCATAACATTGCATTATTGGGTTTATTATGTATATATGTAATATTTGACAATTATAGCATAAAAGAGGAGGGAGAAAATTGAGCTATACTGAAGCAAAGTTTGTATATTTTACCAGAATTAAGTTAGAGTTAACCTAAAATAGATTGTTATAAGTTAACATGCATATAATAATTTCTAAAACATCATTAAGAAAATAACTTTAAAAAATTGAATTAAGAAGTAAAAAGGGAATTAAAATGGCACACCAGAAAATATGTATTTAATACAAATGAAAGTAGTAAAGGAGGATCAAAAGAACAAAAAATACTTGAGATCTATTGAAAACAAATAGCAAAATGGCCAATGTAAATCCACCCAAGTCAAAAATTATATTAAATGAAATGGACTAAATACTTCAATCAAAAGGCAGAAGCTATATTAATATCAGAAAAAACATACTTTCAGTAGAAATCATTACTAGAGACCCAGCAATTCTACTTGTAAGTATATATCCAAAGGAATTAAAATCAATATGCCAAAGAGATTCTCATACTAATTGCAGCATTATTCAGAATAGCTAAGATATGGAAGCAACCTTGGTGTCCATCATCAGATAAATAGATTTTTAAAAGGTAATATGTATACAAATTGAATATATTCAGCCCTAAAGAAGAAGAAAATTCAGTCATTTGCAACAATGTGGGTGAACCTGGAGGATATTATGCTAAGTTAAATAAACAAGGCACACAAAGGCAAATACTATATGATCTCACAAGTAGAATCTAAAAAAAGGTGAACTCATAGAAGTAAAGAGTAGAATGGTGGTTACTACAAGTTAGGGGAGGGGAGTGAATTGGGAAAGAGGAGATGTTGGTCAAAGGGTGCAATGTCTCAGTTAGACAAGAGGAATAAGCTTTAGTGATCTATTGTACAGAATGGTGACTATAACAAAAAATAATGCATCATAGCTGGGTGCGGTGGCTCACGCCTGTAATCCCAGCACTTAGGGAGGCCGAGGGGGGCAGATCACCTGAGATCGGGAGTTTGAGACCAGCCTGACCAACATGGAGAAACCTCGTCTCTACTAAAAATAAAAATTGGGCAGGTGTGGTGGTGCATGTCTGTAATCCCAGCTACTCTGGAGGCTGAGGCAGGAGAATTGCTTGAACCCAGGAGGTGGAGGTTGTGGTGAACCGAGATCACGCAATTGCACTCCAGCCTGGGCAACAAGAGCAAAAACTCTGTCTCAAAAACAAAATAAAACAAACAAACAAACAAAAAATGTGTCAATATTTCAAAATTACTAAAAGAGTAGATTTTAAATGTTTTTGCCTAAAAAAAGTATGTGATGTGACGGATATGTTAATTAGCTTGATTTAATCACAATGTAAACATATATCAAAACATTACATTGCACGCCCAAAATATATACCATTATTATTTGTCAATTAAAAATGAAACTTAAAAAAATATTGCTAGAGACAAAGAGCAGTACTTAGAGATAAATTTATAGCTTTAAACACCTATATTATAAGAGACCTCAAATCAATCATCTAAACTTTCACTATAAACGACATAAAGAAGAGGAAATTAAGCCCAAAGCAAGCAGAAAGAAGGAAATAAGAAAGATACGGTAAGAAATCATGAAATAGGAAGTAAAAACCCAGTAGAAAAGGCCAATGAAACCAAAGCTAGTTATTTGAATAAATCAAGAAAATTAATAAACTTTTAGCTGAACTGGCTAAGATAAAAATAGAAAAGACACAAATCATCAAAACCAGGAATGAAAGCAGATATATTACTACTTACCTTGCAGAAAAGAAAAGACTTATAAGGGGATGTGCTATAATTTTATGCCAATAAATTAGACAACTTAGATGAGAAGGATAAACTACTATAGAGGCATTAATTTCCAAAATTAACCCAAATAAAAATAGGACATTTGAATAGAAGTATAACAAGAAAAAGATTGAAATACAGGTTGAGTATTCCTTATTCAATATACTTGGAACCAGAAGTGTTTCAGATTTGGGTTTTTTTTTTTAATTTTGGAATATTTGCACATACATAATGAGATATCCTGGGAATGGGACCCAAGTCCAAACATGAAATTCATCATGTTTCATATACATCTTATACACATAGCTTGGAGGTAATTTTATACAGTATTTTAAATAATATATGTGACTCATCACATGAGTTCAGGCATGAAATTTTCCACTGGTAACATCATGTTGGTGCTCAAGATGTTTCCGATTTGGGAGCATTTCAGATTTTGGGTTTTCAGATTAGGATTGTTCAACCTGTAGTAGCTAAAAACCTTTCTGCAAAGAAAATCCCAATCCCAAATGTATTTACTGGTGAATTCTACCAATGATTTAAACAAGAAATAATACAAATTTTAGACAAAGTCTTCCAGAAAATAGAGGAGAAGAACACTTCCTAACTCGTTCTGAAGCTGGTATTACCCTGATACCAAAGCTAAGTAAGACATCACAAGAAAAGAAAACAACAGGCCAATATTCTTCGTGAATATATATGCAAAAGTCTTTCAAAAATTTAGCAAACTGAACTTAGCTGAATCTATAAAGAAATGGAATTTATAAAGAAACATAATACATCATGACCAAATGGGATTTATTACAGGAAAGCAAGGTTGGTTTAACATCCAAAAATAAATTACTGTAACGCAACATATTTATAATAAAGGCCAAACCTACATGCTTAATTAATGATAATCTCATGAAATGCAGAAAAAAAAAAAAAAAAAAAAAACATTTGACAAAATCCAACGCCCATGCATTATAAAAGCTCACAGTAAACAAGGAATAAAAAGGGGATTCTTCAACTCGATAAAGGGCATATATGAAAAATCTGGAACTAATATAATCCTTAATAGTGAACTGAATACTTTCACCATTCCTAGACTACATCACACTGGAATTTTAGCCAGTTAAATAAAGTAAAAAGAAATTAAAGACATCTAGATTGGAAAGTAAGCAGTATACTTTTCTTTACTTAAGAAATATACTTATACTTATGTTGTCTGCCTTTGTTTGCAGACAACATAATCCTACAAGTAGAAAACTCTACTAAAGAATCTACCAGAAAGAATCTCTGGTAAAGAGCTACCAGAACTAATAATGTTTAGCAGTGTTCCTAGATAAAATATCACTATACACAAATCAATTGTTTTTCTATAATAGCAACAAAAATCCAAAAATGAAACTGGGAAGCAATTCTATTCATAGTAGTTTCCAAAAGAAGAGGTTACTTAGAAAAAAATTAACAAAAAAAGCATGTCTTTTACACGGAAAATTAAAAATATTATTGACAGAAATTTAAGATCTAAATAAATGGAGACACATTCCATGTTCATTTATGGGAACACTCAATTTTTAAGATGACAATGCTCCCTAAATTGATCTGTAGATTCAACACCCTCCTGTCAAAGTCTCATCAGGCTTTTTTTTTTTTTTTTGGTAGGAATTGGCAAACGGATCTTAAAGTGTATATGAAAATGCAAAGGACGTAAAATTGTCAAAACAATGTTTTAAAAGAAGAGTCAAGTTGAATAACTTACACTACCCAATTTTCTTTTTTACTATAAAGGCACAACAGCTAAGACTGTAGGATTGGCATAGGATAAATGTATAGATTAATGGAACAAAATTTAGAGTACAGAAATAAATTCTTACATTTATGATCTTCTGATTTTTGATCATAGTGCAAAGCCAGTTCAGTGAGAGAAAGAACAATCTTTTCAACAAATGGTGCTGGAACAATTGTCAATTTCCTTCATAGGAAAAAAACAACTAGAAACCTCCACCTAAACCTTACACCATATACAAAAATCAACTCCAAATGGATCATAGACTTAAATGCAAGAGCTAACATTCTAAAATGTTGAAACAAAAATAAAGAAGAAAATGTTTGTGACCTTGGGTTAGCCAATGGTTTCTTAAAGGGACACCAAAGTCACAATCAATTTAAAAAAATAATAATTTGGGCTTCATCAAAATTAAAAACCTTTGCTCTTCAAAAGACCCAATTAAGAAAATAAAAAGACAAACCACAGAATGAGAAAATATTTGCAAATCTGATTTGATAATTTACACTCAGTCTCTCTCTCTCACTGCAAATCCTATATTTGCATATATTTGTATATCTGATAGAGGGCTTTTATCTACAATATATTTTTTAAAACTCTCTTACAACACAATAAGAAGACAACAACCCTAGAAAGCTGGCAGATAATTTAAACAACCATTTCACTAAAGAAGATATACTAATAGCTAACAAGTACTTGGAAAGGTATTCAACACCAGTACTTACATTTCCCTTTGGGAAACGCAAATTAAAGCCACAGTAAGTTACCACTACGCACCCACTAGAATGGCTATAATTAGAAAGTTTGACAATACCAAGTGTCGGTGAGGGTGCATAGACACTGGAACCTTGATACAGTGGCGGGTATGGAAAATGGTACAGCCACTTGAGAAAATAATTTGACATTTTCTTTAAAGATTAAACATAGGCTTGACATACAACTCAGTGATTCCACCCTAGTGTATTTATTTACCCAAGAGAAATGAAAACATATGTTCACACAAAGACTTGAATGTGAATGTTCATAACATCATTATTTATAATAACTCCAAACTGAAAACATCCCAAATGTCCATCAGCTGGGACAGATAAAATGGATGGCTAGACAAAATGTAATATATCCATACAATGAAATCTTATTTGGCAATTTACAAATTTTTTAATTCATATTTTTTAATTCAGCAATTTATTTTATTTTATTTTATTTTTTTGAGTTGGGGTCTCATTCTGTCACCCAGGCTGGAGTGCGGTGGCACGATCTCGGCTCACTGCAAGCTCCACCTCCCAGGTTGACGCCATTCTCCTGCTTCAGCCTCCTGAGTAGCTGTAAATTCAGCAATTTAAAAAATGAACTATTGATACACATTACATGAACCTTGAAAACATTATGCTATGTAAAAAAAGGCAATCAGGAAAGACATGATTCAATTTATGTGAGATGTCTAGAAAAGGCAATTACATAGAGATAGAAAACATGCCAGTGTTTGCCTGCAACTGGGATAGGGAATGAAGACTGACTGCAGCTAGGCACTGCAAAACTTCTTAGAAATGTTCTAGAATTGGGTCATGGTGGTGGTGTAATAATTACACAACTACATAAATTTACCAAAAATAATTGAATTCTCACTTATCCTGGATGAATTTTGTGTACATTATACTTCAATAAAGCTATGTTTTCTTATTATTATATATATATATATTTATTTATTTATTGAGACAGAGTCTTGCTCTGTTGCTCAGGCTGGAATGCAGTGGCACAATCTCAGATCACTGCAACCTCCGCCTCCTGGGTTCCAGTGATTCTAATGTCTCAGCCTCCCAAGTAGCTGGGATTGCAGGTATGCATCACCACACCAGTTAATTTTTTTGTGTTTTTAGTAGAGATAGGGTTTTGCCATGTTGACCAGGCTGGTCTCGAACTCCTGGGCTCAAGTGATCCACCAGCCTCGACCTTCCAAAGTACTGGGATTAGGTGTGAGCTACTGCGCCTAACCTCAATAAAGGTATTTTTAAAAAATGCCTTCAGGTTAGATATTCACTGAGGAGAATCAAGAAATTTTCTATTCCCCTTTGTCTTTTGGTTGGTTTTTTCAATGCTGGACATAGCTGAACTTTATTCTGGTGTCAGCACAGCCCTCACACTGCAGTAAGTGGTATTACTGGCCAACAGTGTTTCAAAGTGTATTGTGTAATTGGGTAATTGGTACTGATGCTGATGCAATGTATTTAATTCTAACAGTAAGTTTTCTTGCAGAATATTTATCACCTACTCCCAATATTTTATGTTTTACTGTTGGCTTTTATAAACCACCTTTTGCAATTTGTAGAATATATTTAGTGAACCATAGGAGACTCAGCAGTATAGACTGGAACTATTATCTTGCCTTTTTTCTGATGTGGTTGAAGCCATTATGGGCTAGCTAGGAAAAGATGTGTTGTCAGAAACAAAAGTAATTGGTCTTTCTCTATGACTTTTTAATGGGATCTTGCATTAATATATATTAATGTATCCAAATTGGTGTCATTTTTTAAGCAGCAGAAGTTTAGAAAACTAACCAAAGGAATACTATCACTTTCTTTATGTTTTATAAAAGTGAAACCAAACAGAGTGCTTGGTTATATTGTGGCTAGTTTGCATGTATTATAATTACATTTTGTTTGACTGATAACCTCAAGAATAATGAGATTCTAGGAGCATTGTGTTAGAATTTTGACAATGTCTGTAGTTCATGAAATATATACATATAATCTCTGCCTTGCTCCGCCATCATCCAATGCATCACGAGTCTGATTTTTTTTAAATATGCATGTTAGAAATTATATCCCATAGAAGCTCTGCCACCTCATCATTTTCTGAGACTATAATCTTATTAAAACAATGTTGCTCAAACGTTTCTGTAGCTTAAGCCAGTTTTGACTGTTTTTTAAAAAATGCTGTCAGAACTTGTCTGTTTTTTTTTTCTTTTTGAGACGGAATCTCACACTGTCACCTGGGCTGGAGTGCAGTGGTGTGATCTCAGCTCACCGCAACCCCCACCTCCCGGGTTCAAGTGATTCTCCTGCCTCAGCTTCCTGAGTAGCTGGGATTACAGGTGTGTGCCACCACACCTAGCTTTTTTTTTTTTTTTAGTGGAGATGGGGTTTCACTGTGTTGGCCAGGCTGGTCTCGAACTGCTTACCTCGTGATCTGCCTGCCTCAGTCTCCCAAAGTAGTGGGATTACAGCGTGATCAGATTTTTTTAAATAGTAAAACTGACAAATCTTTGTCCTTGAAAGTTAACTTGATGTTTGGAAACAACTGAGATTCTTTCAGGGCCAAACTGATGATTAAAAGAGTTTATCCGGCTGGAGAGTATAATTTTAAATTATAAACAAAATATCCCTTTTAAGTATTGAGATGTTTACCTGTAAGATTTTATACGATTTACAATCTGTTATTTTATTTTTTGAGATAGAGTTTGGCTTTGTCACCCAGGCTAGAGTGCAATGGTGCAATCATGGCTCACTGCAGCCTCGAACTCCTGGGTTCAAGCCATCCTCCTACCTCAGCCTCCCAAGTAGCTGGGACCACAGGCATGTGCCATAATGCCCAGATAATTTTTTTTTTTTTTTTTTTTTGGTACAGACAAGGTCTTGCTATGTCACCCAGGCTGGTCTTGAATTCCTGAACTCAAACAATCCTCTCGCCTCAGCCTCTCTAATTGCTGGAATTACAGGCATGAACCACAGTGCTCAGCCTACAAACTGTTTTAAGGAATGGCAGTATTTACAGATATCAGAGCATTGATTTTTCTTCTTTTTGAAATGGAGATGGATTTTCTATTGATGTTAAATGGAGGAAATCTTTTAGTTTAGTAGTTAATTACCACATAAGCCTTGGCGATCGTAAAAATCATATAGTCAAACTGAATTGGAATTCACACAATGTGATGATTTTTCAGAATTCTTGGGGAGTTGGAGAGGATCAGAGCTCCCCATCCACATGGGGATGAAGTTCTGGCTTCTCCCCCTTTAGGTCCATCTTCTATTTCTCCTCAAGGATGATATAGACATATATTTAATTACATGGATTTTTATATATATATATATATATATATATATATATATATATAATTTCTTCAACTTTGGTTTTAGGTTCAGGGGATACATATACAGGTTTGTTACATGGGTATGTTGTGTGACCTGGAGGTTTGGGGTATGAATGATCCCGTCACCCAGGTAGTGGGCATAATACCCAGTGGGTAGTTTTTCAGCCCTTGTCCCCTACCTCTGTCCCCAACTAGGAGTCCCCAGCATCGATTGTTCTCATCTTTGTGTCCATCTGTACCCGTTGTTTAGCTCCCACTTATACGTGAGAACATGCAGTCTGTGGCTTTCTGTTTTGGGGTTTGCTTGGGATAATGGTCTCCAGCAGCATTCATGTTGCTACAAAGGACATGAGCTACCACTCGACCCAGAAATCTCATTATTGCATATATACCAAAAGGAATATAAACTGTTCTACCAAAAAGACACATGCACTCGTTTGTTATCTCAGCACGATTCACAGTAGCAAAGACACAGAATCCACCTACGTGTGCCTGTCAATGATGAGTTTGACAAAAAAAAAAAAAAAAAAAAATGTGGTGCATACACTGTTCACCTCTTTTCAGTGTTGACTGCGGCTATGCCTTTTAAGGTTTGGTGTTGTCAGTTCAGAGGCGTGTTTATCTAAGACAGTAACATCTGGGGGGTCCGAATGAGTAGGACAAACTGGGATTACTGCCATATCTTAGATTCCAGATGCTTTAAAAGTTTCTGAAGTCCCCATGTGGGCTGTATTGATTTAGCAAGATTTCCAAACATTTTCTCAACCTTATTGGGATTTTGCAAGTACATTACTTTCATTTGTTTTCACAAATACAACATGCAACATAAAAAATGCTCTTGTGACTTCTCTTCAAATAGTGCCTCTCTTAACTTCCTCTGGGTTATTTATTGCAATGCTAAATGACTGCAGCTTTCTGCAGACAGTAGAGACCCGAAGAAGAGCGAGCTTTTCTCTTGGCCCACACAGATTTTATGCAGGGAACGTGCAGATGTATGCACCAACATGCAGACACACTACTACTTGGCGGCTGAGCTATAGGATGCTGAGAGCAAGGCTCCAAACCAGAGAATCTGTCCTCAGTTACCAAAGAGCAAATGAAAAGCTATCAAAAGCACTTCCGACATATACCAGGATGTACAAAAGCCCCTCCATGGGGGTCTCTCTTCTCTGTGCTTTCTCCTTCTCCCCACTCCCCTTTTCACACTGCCTTTTGTCCTTATAGTCCCTCCTCATCTTTTCTTTTCATTTTTTTTATTTTTTTCAGACAGAGTCTCACTCTGTCACCCAGACTGGAGTGTGGTGGCGCGATCTTGGCTCACTGCAACCTCTGCCTCTCGGGTTCAAGCAATTCTCATGCCTCAGCCTCCCAAGTAGCTGGGATTATAGGCGCCCGCCACCATGCCTGGCTAATTGTCTATTTTTAGTAGAGACAGAGTTTCACCACGTTGGCCAGACTGGTCTTGAACTCCTGACTTCAAGTGATCCACCTGCCTCAGCCTCCCAAAGTGCTGGGATAACAGGCGTGAGCCACGGTGCCCGGCCTATCTCCTCACCTTTTCTCACCTCTTCTTTCCCTGCTCCCTTGCTGTCTCTCATCTGTCCCTGTTGGGGAAAAACCTGAGGACGTAATTACTATACATGTAATGTATCATCTATATGGTACCTACTGTTTGCTGTTTGGGCATACATGAGAATTGTATATATCGTTTGATTGTGTGGTGTAAAGCTTCCTAGTTCTGGTTTTCGATTTTTAAATAGGTGAGTTAAATATTTTCTATTTCCTACTCTCTCAAAAGCCTGTTTCCCCCTTTTGCTTTGATTTTCATTTGTATGCAAGTCTTCCTATTTTGTTTCTTTCTAAGAATGCCCCTGCCCCCTCCCCGCTGCCTTTCAGCTTCCAGGCTGAGTGGGAGGAGGGGAGAGCATTGAGATGAATGTGCAGAGGGTGCGGCTGGGGATCAGGGAAACTGGGTCACAAAGAGCGGGGTCCTTTCACCTTTGCACTTTTCCCAGCTTGGGCTTTGGACCAAAAGCTTTATTTAAAACAGAAGCTGCATTTTTCCCCAACAAATTTCGAAAGCCATCTTTCCGCTTTACAGAGGGGCTTTGCTGTCAGCCACAGTCATTTTTCAGGGGCAGCCTGAGTTGCCAGCTCAGGGCACGGTGCCGGGGAGCCTTCCCTGAGCTGCACTCAGTCTCTCTTGTCACTGCAAATGAACCAGAAAATTCTCTGAAGCGACGGGACCCAGCAGATAGAGGCTTGATTTCTTTTGTGTGCACATGTGTGCTATGCATAAGAAATCATTATCTTTCCTTAGATTGAGGTCATTTTCTACCCTCTTTTACTGCAGATCTATCAATTTAATTATTTGGTCACTGCTGCTTTAATTAAAAAGTCTTTACTTATCTTTAGAGGTTTCCTCTTTAAATTTCTAGAGATTAGGATTATCCATAGCATGTCATCTCTTTTTATGTCCATATACTATATGGTTTCTATAATAATATAAAAATGAATTACCAAGATACTGGAAGCTAATCATATTCTTCATTTCTCTACTAATAATCCCAGATTACATTAATCATAAATGTCAGCAGCGTCTCTAGATGACTTCTTGACTTTTGACAAAAAGCCTTCATTTTGGCCCTTTACATTCCAAGGTCAAGGAGAATGTAACATTCAGAATAATTATTAGCATTATTTTACCTTGACATTTCATCCCTGCTTCCAGTTTAACATTCCACCCAGGCAATGAAGACGAATGTCATCTTTCGTTCAAATCACTGGAGGGAATTGCCCCAATTAAACCTGACTTAGAGGCTATTGGAAACGCTGTATTAATTTGCTGTTCTTCTTTAAAATAGAAAATATTTCATGAAGGAGAAGAATTTTCATTAAAAGCATTAAGGATTTACCATGACATGAACAAGCAATTTTTGAATTGACTTTTTTTCTCCCTGGGCTAGAATAATAATCAACCGTCTGCCTCGGCTGGGCCATGGTGTCGCCGTCGGTGGGCCTTCCATCGGAACGAGCCTCCTTATTTTCCTTTTAGCTCAAAGGTCATTGTTACACTTTTGTCACATCAAAAATGATTAGAAGTGTCTTTTAGAAATCTTGGCCTTTCCATGTCGCAAGGCCTCCTGCAGGTACAACCTTTAGATTACACCTTCTTCCCCTACAATCGCCACACACACTTTTTTTTTTTTTTTTTTTTAAGACAGGGCCTTACTCTGTCACCCACGCTGGAGTGCAGTGACGTGATCACATCTCACTGCAGCCTCAAACTCCTGGGCTCAAGCCATCCTCCCACCTTGCGTCCTGAAGTAGCTGGGATTACAGGCACGTGCCACCATGCCTGGGTAACTTTTGTTATTTTTTACAGAATTAGGGTTTTGCTATGTTACCAGGCTGGTCTTGAACCCCTGGGTTCAAGCAAGCCTCCTGCCTCGGCCTCCCAGAGTACTTGGATTACAGGCATGGGCCACCATGCCCGGCCCCCACACACACTTTTTTAAAAAAGTGTCAAGCTAAGCTTAAGGGAGCATGTTCTAAAAATCCTCTACTCCTACATTTGCTACAGTATTTAGGATGGGAATCGTGAGCTGCTTCCTAGAACACATGAAGATGGAGACCTTATCAGACTTGTTCAATGTTGTATCTCTGGCCCCTGAAACAGAAGCAGGTTGACACTCAATATATGTATTTCCGCATTGTTTAAGGTGTGATCAACAAATACTTTCTATGTGAATGTAAAGGGACCATAAAACACAGGGACTGAGATTGTGGGGCCTGGCATCAAACAGTCTGAGATTTGATCTCGGTTTTGCCATCTACGGGCTTTGTGTTATTGGCAAGTTATCTTACCTTTTTCCACCTGTTTCTTTATCTTTAACATGGGGGTTATAGTACCGATGTCACTGGGTTGTTGCAAGGACCAGTTGAGATAATGCATGTAAGTAAAGTGTTTCATTCTGGGCCTGGCAACTGTTAAGGCCTCTCCAACTAGGCAGAGATGACTCAGGACTAATCCCACCTCCCTGCTCCCCCTCTGCCTTCTCCAGGTAGTTGCCCTTGGCTGCAGGGAAAACTGTGAACACCCAGGGCCCAGTTGGTTTGGGACCTCTGCTAAATTGCAGTCATTCATTTTCCAAGTATCAGTTGTGAAGTTGTAGGAATTCAACCTCCTCCCTAGAATTCTAAGGCAAAATTCCTAACCCAGTCCTGCTTGACAGAATGGAATTCCTCTTCTGGCAACTACTCTTGGCTTATTCCTGGAGCAAGTTTGAACCTTGGATGCCTGTCTATTTGGACTGCATTTCCAGACCTAGCTCACCTGGGTCTCACCTACATCACGCCTGCCTTTCCACTGACCTTGGCAGCATCCCCTTCTTTTACAACATTGTTGTCCTCTTTGCCTGTATTAGCCTGCCTGATTTCCCAATTCCTGTGACTGGTGGCCTGACGAGGGACACATCCATCCCCCGGCAGTCTGGCCTGGCTCTTGGTTTCAACCCTTTGTAGTGGTCCTTTCTTACTGCCACCTGCCTCCTGGCACTCTTTGATGTCTTTACCTGAACAAAATTAATGTCACCTTGTGTTTAAGCGTGTCCTAATGTGGAGTGTTTATTACAGCAAGGAGCATTTCTTCCCTAGTGCTATTTTCTCAGATAAATAAACAAACTGAAAAAAGCAGAGAATAAAATAGTACTCACCATGGGCACCTAACAAATGTTGACATTTAGCTGTATTTGCTTCGTATTGTAAAAGAGCTGAATGTAAAAAATACGGTTGAATCTCCTTTCCAGATCTCTTCTTGATACCATTTCCCTCCTTTTCTCCCTCCTTGGAAGGAAACGGTATGCTAAAGTTGGTCTTTTTCTTCCCATTCACGTTTTTGTACTTTCACTATGCATTTATATGTCTTAAGAATTTGTATATAATTTGAAATTTTACCTATGATACTGTATGTATCTTTTATGGGTTGAATTGTATCATTCTCTCCCCCAACCACAAATTCATATGTTGGACCCATATGTTCACAAATTCATATGTTGAAATCCTAACCCCCAGGGCCTCAAAATATAAGCTGATTTGGAAAAAGGACCATTGCAAATGTAATCAGGTAGGTTATGATGTGGTCATACTGGAGTAGGGGGATCCCTATGACTGGTATCCTTATAGAAAGAATGCCCCATAAAGAGACAGAGATGTACAGAGGGAAGATGATGTGGAGACACAGGGAGAAGACAGCCTTTGATGAGCCAAGGAATGCCTGTGAAGTTGCTTTCTTTTTCTCACAGTTATGCTTTCTAGATTTAGCCATGTTGGGCGTAGCAGCCCACCACCCTCATTTGAAATAGCAAATGTAGGGTGAGAAGGTTTTTTTTAGAATGCACCTCAACAACACACACAGCCCTACTTTATGCTTTCATTCAGGAAAAATGCACTGGGCGCCGGCAATGTGCCAGGCCCTGGGGAGAGAGCAGAGAGGGCCAGTGAGCCAAGGAGAAAGCCTAGCTGGGAATTAGGAAGGTGACCAGGGGATTTGAACATCATGCCAGTGGGGAAGGGGAGGGGATAGTGTGCTTGATGGCATGAGCATCTAAGCTGGTGGTTTCCTGGGAGGAGGAAGGAACTATCATTTGGAGGTGTCAGGATCTGCAGTTGCTGGGAAGCGAATTCCTTTATTGCAATGCTTCTCACATTTCTGCAGCCATCACCATCGCCTGGAGGACCTCTTAAAACACAAGCCCCACTGGGCTTCACTCCCAGGGTTTCTGATTCAGGAAGTCTGAGACAGGGCCTGAGAATGTGTATTTTTAACAATTGCACAGATGATGCTGATTGCTGGTCCAGGGAACACACTTTGAAAACCATCAGTCTATTCCATTCAATGACTCTATTGTCTTTTTTTTTTTTTTTTTTTTTTTTTTTTTGAGATGGGATGATCTCTAAATCTGTTTAAATCTCTTCTAGAGACAATTGTAGTGCGGTGGTGTGATCATAGCTCACTGCAGTCTTGAACTCCTGGGCTCAAGTGCTACTCTCACCTTGGCCTCAAAAGTAGCTAGGATTACAGGTGCTCACCACCATGCTTGGCTAATTTTTTTTTCTAGAAACAGGGTCTCACTATGTTGCCCAGGCTGCTCTTGAACTCCTGAGCTCAAGCCATCTGCCCGCCTCAGCTTCCCAAAGTGCTAGGATTATAGGCGTGACCCACTGTGCCTGGCCATTCCACCTAACACTTGATAAGTGGTAAGATGTCTTATGCTTTGGTGCTGCCTCTCTAGGCCTATGTTTAGGGTTTTTGTTGGCCTCTGATGTGGATTGAATTGTATCCTCACCAAAATTTGTATGTGGGAGCCCTAACCCTGATGACCTCAGAATGTGTGGCTGTATTTGGAAATAGGGAATAAAGGCAGGCCCTGATTCAATATGACTGATGTCCTTAACGGAAGAAAAAGAGCCTCCAGGGTTGTGCACGTGCACAGGAAAGGCTGTGTTTTGTGAGGACACCTAGAGGAGGTGGATATGTTGCAAGGACTAGATGAGAGTGTGTGTAAGTAAAGTGCTTCGTTCTGGGCCTGGCAACTGTTAACACCACTGTTCCTGTGGCAAGCCAAGGACTGAGGCCGCAGGAGAAACCAAACCAGCCCACACATTGATCTTGGACTTTCAGCCTCCCAAACTGTGAGAAAATAAATTTCTGTCATCTGAGCCACCCAGTCTGTGGTATTTTTTTATGGCAGCCCTCGCAAACCAATACAGCTCCTTTTCGGAACTTCACCCTTCCATCACCTTCCATAGGCAAAGGCTTGGCCTCTATGAGCACTAGAAACTCATTGCTTTGCATCTAAGAACTCTGGAAACCCAGTGAAAACCCAAGGGGCGGCTTCTCCACTTGCTTCTGCTCACTCTTCTGGCTTTGGTTTCTTTCATTTCTGGCACCTGTGGTTTCCCTTCTTTTCTTTCAAACTGAGCTCTCCCTCTATATTTTTAAATGTTATATTTTATCCCCTAGGTGGGTGTCTTTGGAACTGGAAGAAGCCAGCTCACATCAGGTTCATTTGCCATGTTGCTGGAAGTTCCACACTACATTCTTAAATCCATCAAGTACTTTCTTGCATCCAGTTTGATTCACGTTCCTTCTGATGATTTTTAAAAGACAGTATGACCTTCCTCTTGTTACAGATGGAAAACGAAAGCTCGGAGTGTTCAAGTGATTTGCCCAGTGTTGCATAGCTAATAAATAATGAAACTTGTCCTGGAACCTAACACCAGTTCTTCCTCCACTCCACCATGGCACCTATTACAACCCAAGTACAACGGCAATATAAGAAAGAGGCCGGGCATGGGGGCTCATACCTGTAATCCCAGCACTTTGGGAGGCTGAGATGGGTGGATCACTTGAGCCCAGGAGTTCAAGACCAGCCTGGGCAACATGGCGAAATCCCTGCCTCTACCAAAAAAAAAAAAAAAAAAAATTAGCCAGGCGTGCTGGTGCGTGCCTGTAGTCCCAGATACTCAGGAGGCTGAGGTGGAGGATCACTTGAACGCAAGAGGCAGAGGTTGCAGTGAGCCAAGATCATGTCACTGCACTCCAGCCTAGGCAAAGGAGTGAGACCCTGCCTAAAAAAAGGAAAAATATTTTTAAAAAAAGGTCTGAGAAAGAGTAATATTCTAGCTCTATAGGATATAGCTTTATAAAAATGCCATAGAATATGCTTGAAAACTCTCCAAATTTCAGGAAACACTGCTAAAATTCTTCCAAGTAAAGCTGTGAGATGCTGTCAGGAACACCCACATTTGACTGTTTCTCTTCCATGGATCTAAAAGCATCTTATGAGAACCCATGAAAAGTTTCTCTTCCACACCATCCATGCCATCAATCCTAAGAGACAGATTTTCATCTCTGTTTATGCCTGAATTTAGCAGACATTCTCTCTATTTTCTTCAAGTAGATTCTAGTGCCAGCATCCAAAGGATTTTCCTCCTTAGAATATAATCTTGGAGCCTTTAAAGTGCCATGTGTATTATGGAATGAAGACTATGGAAATATAACTTATCCTTTTGGATGTAGATTTCAGGCACTTAACTTAGATTTAAAGGTGAGTTTGCTGCTTCTTCTCACTAGCTTAGATATCAGGAAAGTTCTTTCTGGAGATGAACTGTGCCTCTTTGATCCATCATTCTCTCATGACCTACCTCCAATTTAGAATCAGAGTTTTAGAATCGAGAGTGACTTGCTGCTGTAGAATCTATCATTAAGATCTTTTGTCTTGTCTTCATCCCTGCCCCCCAACCTGGGTCAAGGAAGTTGCATACACTCTTTCCATCTGTGAGTTCTAGAAAGGCACTCTAATTTCCCTTAGACTCCTCTCCTGAGTCCATACCATTCCCATTCACCCCCAGCTCTTTTTGTCTTAATCCAGGTGTGCTCACTTCTTGCCAACACCCTTCAGTCACTGCCTTTCCTGAAACTCACTTTTCTCTTGGTCTCCAGAGAGCAGTAGCCAATTCACTTTTGACCCTCTGTATTTGCTTGTCTTTCTCCCTTCACATCAGCTGTCAGAGGGCCTTCAGGGAAATGTGTGGCCCAGCTCTTGCAATGTACTGGACCTTACCATGTGTGTTTTATGTACTAAAGTCACAGACTTTATTCTATTGTTGACTATGGGCCTTTTTTATTCTGTCCAAACCAATTGTCAAATCGCTAGCAATTGTCAGATTGACTTGAAAAATTTTCCAATTCAAAAGCCTTCTTTAAAGAATAGCTAAGGTCATTACATTTTGCTTAATTTTTTAAAGTACTTTTTAATTTTCATTGAGTAATACACAAACTTATTTTAAGAAGCAACTTGTTGCCTGTAATGCCAGCACTTTGGGAGGCTGAGGTGAGCAGACCACTTGAGGCCAGGAGTTCGAGACCAGCCTGGCCAATATGATGAAAACTTATCTCTATTAAAAATACAATACAATAAAATAAAATAAAATAGCTGGGCATGGTTGCAGATGCCTGTAGTCTCAGCTACTCAGGAGGCGAGGCATGAGAATCGTTTGAACCCAGGAGGCGGAGGTTGAGATGAACCAAGATCGTGCTACTGCATTCCAGCCTGGGCAACAGATGAAGACTCTGTCTCAAAACAACAACAACAACAACAACAAAACTTGTTAATGGAGGGTCATTTCATGGGCATAGTTTTTACTCTGCAAGATGAAAAAGTTGTAGAGATTGTTTGCACAATAGTGTGAAGATACTTGATAGTATTGAGCTGTACACTTAAGAATGGTTAAGGTCGTACATTTTATGTTATGTGTATTTTATCACAATTTTAAAAACAGACGTGCTTAAAATTTTATATATTTGTGAGAGCTGTCCAACTAATTTCTGAAAGCAGTCTACTTTAAAAACTTTATATATATGTGTGTGTGTGTGTGTGTGTGTGTGTATGTATATGGTGCCTACATTTCCACCATTTCATTGTGTCCTTCGGATATTGGCATAGAAAGCGCACCTTTGCTTCTAGATGCAGAAATAGTTTTTGTGGACACAAAAGATACAATTACAGTGTGTTTTCCAGACAGAAGAGTTCTTACTGTCACCCATTTGAGCACTGCTTTATAGTTGACCTTTCAGTGACCCAAAGTTACCTGTCCAGACAGATGTCTGTGCTCAGAGCCGCACGGCTCCTGGGTACACAGATGATCACGTTACAGTAGTAACCCCCTGTCCATGTTCTCAGGGATGTTATACCGTAGATAATCATGGAAAAGAAAGTTTATTTCTTTGGAGTATCCTCCAGCTCTGTTTTCTTGTAATTTATTAACCGTGAGAAAACAAGGTTAGGGTCAAAGCCCACATGGTCTTGTCAGCACAAAAGGCATTTTTCAACAAAACTGTGCTGGAAGCATCACTCTGACAAGAAGTCATGGGGATATTATCAAAGCAACTTTGAGATGCGGTCTCTTCTAGGGGGCAAAAAGATATACTTTCTCCTGTTGAGCTCTCTCCGAACACTACCTCTGGCTTCACTGTGTTGCTTATAGGCTACCCAGACACACAGATGGCCTCAGTGATGCCAGGAATCTGTTTAATTGTCTAACACGGTTTAAAGCTTCTCGGGAGATTCAGGTGATTATTTCAAACAGCAGGAATTACTTTTAAAATGGTTGGGGGATTTAAAAAAAAAAAGCCAGAAACATAACAACACTTGGATCATTTTTGAAGTGCATCTATTTTTGTTTTCTGTCTGAGACCAAAATGCTCCTGGCACAGTCTGTCCCTGAAACGATAAATATCTTAAGTCACAGAGTCCAAAAGGAGGCAGGGGGCCCAGTGCACTAGGAACCAAAGCTGGAAACAGAAAGCCCAATTAGAATATTTGCCTGGGACGACTTCGGAAAATGAAGCCTTGGACAAAAGAGAACTTTTTTTCATATGGGAAAAACCTGGGTATTTACGATTTCCCTTTCTTCCCAGTAATGTTTGGCTCTGACAGTAGCTTTGCAGCTTTGAGAAGCTATGAGCTTTCTGCATCTGCACATGGATGTTCTCAGAGTTTTGTCTAAAAACAGCAAAAACATCCGAATAATTGCTCTGAAGGACTTCAGCTTCTCAAATGGATTTCAAAGGTCTATCAGGGTTGAGCGCAGTGGCTCGCGCCTGTAAACCTAGCACTTTGGGAGGCTGAGGTGAGTGGATCACTTGAGGTCAGGAGTTCAAGACCCGCCTGGCCAACATGGTGAAACCCCATCTCTACAGAAAATACAAAAATTAGCTGGGCGTGGTGGTGCGTGCCTGTAATCCCAGGTACTCAGGAGGCTGAGGCAGAATTGCTTGGAGGCAGAGGTTTCGGAGAACCAAGATCGCACCACTGCATTCCATCCTGGATGACAGAGTGAGACTCCATGAAAAATAAATAAATAAATAAATGGTCTATCAGGTAACTAGGATTTCTTGTGTTTCCATCCTTACTTACGTGCATTGGGGCGGAATCAGCAGATGAGGCCGCTATACCCAAGATGCGTTTTTAAATTTACCTCTTCTCTCAACCTGATTTCTTGTACACCTATTTGGTGAATCCTTGTTTTTGTGTTTCTGCTCATTTTTGTGGCTCAATTAGAAAAGTTCTAGCAGCTAAATGTCTTCAGTTTGCCACATCCATCTGAAGCTACTTTATTAAGCATACAGGGTCTTGGGGTTTGGTTTTGTTTTTTAAAAATCAGTGCTTCTCAGACATCTTCAAGAACTACAAACCACTGCTCAAGGAAATAAGAGAGGACACAAACAAATGGAAACAAATTCCATGCTCATGGATAGGAAGAATCAATATCGTGAAAATGGCCATACTGACCAAAGTAATTTATAGATTTAATGCTATTCCCATCAAGCTACCACTGACTTTCTTCACAGAATTGGAAAAAAACTACTTTAAACTTTATATGGAAGAAAAAAGAGCCCACATAGCCAAGACAATCCTGGGCAAGAAGAACAAAGCTGGAGGCATCACACTACCTGACTTCAAACTATACAACAAGGCCACAGTAACCAAGGCAGCATGGTACTGGTACCAAAACAGATATATAGACAAATGGAACAGAATGGAGGCCTCAGAAATAACACCACATAGCTACAACCATCTGATCTTTGACAAACCTGACACACACAAGGAATGGGAAAAGATTCCCTATTTAATAAATGGTGTTGGGAAAACTGGCTAGCCTTTTGCCAAAAATTGAAACTGGACCCTTTCCTTAAACCTTTTACAAAAATCAACTCAAGATGGATCAAAGACTTAAATGTAAGACCTAGGACCATAAAAATCCTAGAAGAAAACCTGGGCAATACCATTCAGGACATAAGCATAGGCAAAGACTTCATGTCTAAAACACCAAAAACAAAAGCCAAAATTGACAAACGGGATCTAATTAAACTAAAGAGCTTCTGCACAGCAAAAGAAACCATCATCAGAGTGAACTGGCAACCTACAGAATGGGAGAAAATTTTTGCAATCTATCCATCTGACAAAGGTCTAATATCCAGCATCTACAAAGAACTTAAACAGATTTACAAGAAAAAAAAAAACATCAAAAAATGGGCAAAGGATATGAACAGACACTTCTCAAAAGAAGACATTTATGCAGCCAACAGACACATGAAAAAATGCCCATCATCACTGGTCATTAGAGAAATGCAAATCAAAACCACAATGAGATACCATCTCATGCCAGTTAGAATGGCTATCATTAAAAAGTCAGGAAACAACAGATGCTGGAGAGGTTGTGAAAAAATAGGAATGCTTTTACACTGTTGGTGGGAATGTAAATTAGTTCAACCATTGTGGAAGACAGAGTGGTGATTCCTCAAGGATCTAGAACTGAAAATACCATTTGATACAGCAATCCCATTACAGGGCATATACCCAAAGGATTATAAATCATTCTAAGATAAAGACACATGCACATGTATGTTTATTGTGGCACTATTCACAATAGCAAAGACTTGGAACCAACCCAAATGTCCATCAATGATAGACTGGATTAAGAAAATGTGGCACATATATACCATGGAATACTATGCAGCCATAAAAAAGAATGAGTTCATGTCCTTTGCAGGGACATGGATGAAGCTGGAAACCATCATTCTCAGCAAACTATCACAAGATCAGAAAACCAAACACCACATGTTCTCACTCATAAGTGGGATTTGAACAATGAGAACACATGGACACAGGCAGGGGAACATCACATACCGGGGCCTGCTGGGTGGTGGGGGTCTAGGGGAGGGATAACATTAGGAGAAATACCTAATGTAGGTGATGGGTTGTCTTCCTGGTTCCATCACTGACTCTTGTGTCACTTCTCCTTTGTGGTGGGGATGGATCTTTTGTGTTTTTGCAACACTGTGCCAGGGGAATCAGGAGGGACACACTCTCAGGTCCGGTGGAGGCCAGGTGGCAATGATGAGGTTCAGAATATGCTACCCCAAAATAGGACCCCTTGGCGTTTGAGAAAGCAGCAGAATCAGGAAGGGCTCTCTGACCGTCTCCTGCCCCCCTCCCCTGAAGCAGGTCACAAAAGAATTCTCTGACCTTCGCCTGAAGTGGGTCAGAAGACTCTCATGTAAGAGGTACCCTTCCTATACCCAGAGGAAAGGAGTATCCTTATCTCCGAAGACACAAAACCACAGAGCAGAAACTGAACAAACAGGGCTTGCTAGGTTCACCCCAGTTGATTTCCATCAGATCGTACCTCCTTTTTGTCCAATCTCACTTCTACACAATTGTCCGTTCTTCATCAAACATAAAAATGCACAGGTTTCTCCGTTTCTTCAAGTTTCCATTTCTGAAGGCTCCTGTGTCATGTAAAATGTATACTATCGATTAAATTTGGTTATGCTTTTATCTTAGTAATCTGTCCTTTGTTTTAGGGATCTCAGCCACGAACCTAGAAAGAAGAAATGTTTTCTCCCCTACAACAGCTTGCTTTGGCAAATAAACAAACACAAGAAAATGGATGGGATATTTTTATTTTCATTTTATCTATTTATTTATTTTTGAGACAGAGTCTCACTCTGTCACCCAGGCTGCAGTGCAGTGGCATGATCTTAGCTCACTGCAACCTCCGCCTCCCGGGTTCAAGTGATTCTCCTGCATCAGTCTCCCAAGTAGCTGGGATTACAGACGTACACCACCACTCCCAGCTAATTTTTGTATTTTCAGTAGAGATAGGTTTCACCATGTTGACCAGGCTGGTCTTGAACTCCTGGCTTCAAGTGATCCACCTGCCTCGGCCTCGCAAAGTGTTGGGATTACACGTGTTAGCCACTGCGCCCGGCCAGTGGTCTTTTTGAAGGAAGGATGAGCAGAAGGGCTGCACTGATAAAAAGAGGAAGCAATTGAGAACAAATGAGGACCTAGCACCCGCCAAGGGAGGTACACACAGTTATGGCAAACCGAATTCCCATACCTAGGTCTCTTGAGAAAGGGAAATTTAAGTTTAGCACTATTAATAGCAAACAGTACATATACTCCCAAGGCCAAACCCATTCTCATTGCTTCCTGAACTTGGCTCACAGCAGGGGCCTGGTGGTGCCCTGGCACTGGGCTGCCAAAAAGGAGCAGAGCAGGCAGGGGCGCTGGGCTCCCTCTACCAAGGGTCCAGGGCCTTTTCCATACTTACACTCAGGCTTCTAGGTTGATTCTCTGGGGATTGATCTTGTGGCATTCACACTGTGCCTCAATACAGCATCCCTTAAGTTCCTGGCCTGGCCGTGGATTTTGCTTGATGTCCACGAGTGCCTTACAAAGAGATTAAATCAATGCCAATGAAATCAGCCCACGAGTTTTCTGAGGAGTGGGAGGGAGGCGACTTGCTTGTGACCACTTCTGTTGAGGTTGCTGTCACACAGAAAGAGAATGTGGGGTAAAACATAGGAGAACCACAGTAGGATGTGTGGATTTTATTTTATTTTATTTTATTTTATTTTATTTTATCATATCTTATCTTATTTATTTTATTTTATTTTATTTTATTTTATTTTATTTTATTTTGAGAGGGAGACTCACTCTGTCGCCCAGGCTGGAGTACAATGGCGTGATCTCAGCTCACTGCAACCTCTGCCTCCTGTATTCAAGCGATTCTCCTGCCTCAGCCTCCCGAGTAGCTGGGACTACAGGCACCCGCCACAATGTCAGGCTAATTTTTGTATTTTTAGTAGAGACGGGGTTTCACCATGTTGGCCAGGCTAGTCTCAACCCCCTGACCTCAGTTGATCCACCCGCCTCAGCCTCCCAAAGTGCTGGGATTACAGGCGTGAGCCACTGCGCCCAGCCGATGTATGGATTTTAAATTTCAGTTTTTGTTTTTGTGATTTAGGTGGTTTTTCTGGCGGGGTGGGGTTGCTGCAAAGGGGAAGTCTCCTGCGCTCTGGCCTCCTCAGCTGCTCCTGTGTTTGCTTGTGAAACTGCTCAAGGTCCTCCCTTCAATTCCGCTCCCCGGATTCCAGCGTTTTCCCGGTTTCAATTTCCTCGGAGAAAAAAACCTCATTCCGTGTCATATTACATTAGGGGCAAGAACTGCTTTGGGGGTGTGAGGGGGTGGGTGGAGGCCTCACCTGAGGCGCAGGCCGGTGAGGCGGGAAATGGCGCTCTCCATTCCAAGACAGAGTCTGCGCTGCTTCCAGCCAGGGGGACAGCACCTTCATCATCGCCACCGTGGCAGGCCCACGCTCTACACTTTCCCCTGTTTCCTGCGGGTTCTCTCCGGGCTCCAGACAGAATGATTAATGGCCCCTTGGGCCAACTCTAAAAGACTGAGGAGACAAATATACCTCATTCGTGGGGAAACAAGCCCCAGGTCATATATTATCTAGGAAAAATGAGGTGGCCAATGAGCTATTGCATTGGATATTACCAGCTTTATTGCAGAACTTTATTTGGTTGAAAAAAAAAAGTATGAGTATATTCACATATACACACACATATATACACACGTATCTATATATGGGGACAGGGAAACAGAGGTCTCTAAATGCGTACTTATAGATTCTAGATTCTTTTTTTTTTTTTTTTTTTTTTTTTTGAGACGGAGTTTCGCTCTTGTTGCCCAGGCTGGAGGGCAATGGCACGATCTCGGCTCACCACAACCTCCACCTCCCGGGGTGGAGTGATTCTCCTGCCTCAGCCTCCCAAGTAGCTGAGATTACAGGCATACGCCACCATGCCCGGCTAATTTTGTATTTTTAGTAGAGAGGGGGTTTCTTCATGTTGGTCAGACTGGTCTCAAACTCCCAACCTCAGGTGATCCGCCCGTCTCAGCCTCCCAAAGTGCTGGGATTACAGGCATCGGCCACCGCACCCAGCCTTACATATAGATTCTTATATATATATAATATATGTGCATATTTATTAAAAACAACAGGAAGCAACC
Organism: Macaca mulatta; assembly: GCF_049350105.2. Taxonomy (NCBI): domain Eukaryota; kingdom Metazoa; phylum Chordata; class Mammalia; order Primates; family Cercopithecidae; genus Macaca; species Macaca mulatta. Next base: position 161,796,395 of record NC_133409.1, on the reverse strand, counting down.
ACAAGATGTGAGGATATTATTAAGGGATAGCATTTCTTAGGTTCTTTTTCTTTTCTTTTTAAGATGGAGTCTTGCTCTGTTGCTCAGACTGGAGTGCAATGGCACAATCTTGGTTCACTGCAACCTCCTCCTCCCGGGTTCAAGCAGTTCTCATGCCTCAGCCTCCTGAGTAGCTGGGATCACAGGCACACGCCCCACACCTGGCTAATTTTTGTATTTTCAGCAGAGATGGGGTTTCACCATGTTAGCCAGGCTGGTCTCAAACTCCTGACCTCAAGTGATCCACCCACCTCGGCCTCCCAAAGTACTGGGATTATAGGTGTGAGCCACCTCGCCTGCCTCTTTTTCTTATTACAAAATGTGGAGAAGACTTAATACAAGTAGGTATAAGCAAAAAATAAAATAAAAATGATCTGTGCTTTTTTATTCACACAAATAAACCACCACGGACAATTTGGTGTGTATCTTTCCAGTTATTTATCTAGGCTTCTCGAAGCGTTTCTTGAAGTGATTAGGATTATATTGTGCATACAGTGTTATAATTGCTTTTTAAAACTTAATATATCATGAGGATCAAATAAGAAAAATGTATTAAAAACGTTTAACACACTCCCTAAAAGTATCCATGAAATTAAAGTTAGCCATTACAGTCATTATTATTAATTTCTTTCTGCATCAAATATCGTTATTTTATTTTATAACTTCATTTATTAAAACTTCTAGTTTGTTTCTAGTTACAATGTTATAACGAACATTCTTGTGAATAAATTCTTGCACACAATCATTATTATTTCTTTAATATACAGCCATGTATCACTTAATGACAGGGATACCCTTCTGAGAAAGGCATCATTAGGCAATTTCATCACTGTGTAAACATCATAGAATGTACTTACACAAACCTCTGGCAGAGCGTACCACACACCTAGGCTGTATGGTACAGTCTATTGCTCCAAGGCTACAGGCCTGCACAGCATGTTACCGTACTGAAAATTCCAAGCAATTGTAACACATAGGAAGTATTTGTATAGCTAAACATAGAAAAAGTACAGCAAAAATATGGTATAAAAGATAAAAAATGATACACCTGCCCAGGGCACTTACCATGAACGGAGCTTGCAGGACGGGAAGTTGCTCTGGGTGGGTTGGTAAGTGATGAGTGACTGTGAAGGCCTAGGATATTACCGTACACTACTGTAGACTTTAGAAACGCTGTAACTTAGGCTACACAAAATTTGTAAAAACAAGACATTTCTTTCTCTCTCTCTCTCTCTCTCTCTTTATTTTTCTTTCTTTACTTTTGAGATGGAATCTCACTCTGTCACCCAGGCTGGAGTGCAATGGCGCCATCTCAGTTCACTGCCACCTCCGCCTCCCAGGTTCAAGCGATTCTCCTACCTCAGCCTCCAGAGTAGCTGGGATTATAGGCGCAAGCCACCACGCCCGGCTAATTTTTTTGTAATTTTAGTAGAGATGGAGTTTCACCTTGTTGGCCAGGCTGGTATCGAACTCTTGACCTCAGGTGATCCGCCTACCTTGGCCTCCCAAAGTGCTGGGATTATAGGTGTGAGCCACCGTGCCCGGCCTTCTTTCTTTAATAATAGGTTAACCTTAGCTTATTGTAACATTTTTAGTTTATAATCTTTTTAATTTTTTAAACTTTTTGACTCTTGTAGTAACACTTAGCTTAAAACACAAACACATTATAAGAAACATATTTCTTTCTGTATAACCTTATTCTAGAAGCATTTTTCTATTTTTAAAATTTATTATTCTTTTTTTTTTTACTTTTTAGTCTTGTTTGTTAAAAATGAAGACATATATACATAAGCCTAGTCCTAGACAGAGTCAGGACCATCAATATCACTGTCTTCCTCCTCCACATCTTGTCCACCTGGAATGTCTTCAGGGGCAATAACACACAGGGAGCTGTCATTTGCTATAATAACAATGACTTCTTCTAGAACACCTCCTAAAGGACGTGCCTAAGGCTGTTTTACAGAAATTTTTTTTTTTTTTTTTTTTTTTTTTTTTTTTTTTTTGAGACGGAGTCTTGCCCTGTCGCCATGCTGGGGCACAGTGGCATGATCTCAGCTCACTGCAACCTCTGCCTTCCGGGTTCAAGCAATTCCCCTGCCTTACCCTCCTGAGTAGCTGGGACTACTGTTACACGCCACCATGCTCAGCTAATTTTTTGTATTTTAGTAGAGACAGGATTTCACCATGTTGGCCAGGATGGTCTCGATCCACTGGCCTCGGCCTCCCAAAGTGCTGGGATTACAGACGTGAGCCACTGCACCCGGCCAACTTTTTTTTTTTTTATAAGTAGGAGTACTCGCTAAAACAATAATAAAAAGTATAGTAAATACATAAACCGCAACATAATCATTTATTCTCATTGTCAATTATGCACTGTGCATAATTGTATGTGCTATACTTTTAGATGACTGGTGGCACAGTAGGCTTGTTTACATCAGCATCACCACAAACATGTGAGTTATGTCTGTGCTGTGATGTTATGATGGCTACAATGTCACTAGGTGGCAGGGATTTTTCAGTTGCATTATAATCTTATGGGACCACGGTAGTACATATGTTCCATTGCTGACTGAAATGTTATGTGGAGCATGGCTGTAGCTCCTTGGAGGAGAATTGCTGTGTTGAAGGATATTCATTCATTTGTTCAAAAACTTTTTATTGAGCATTTACTATTTGCTGCCAACTATCTTAGGAACCAGAAATAACAACCAGAATAGTAAGACACACTTGGTACCTGCTCTGGTGAGCTTATATTCCAGGGAGAGAGAAAAGCAAGCACTTGCAGGGAATTCAACATAAAGCAACTTAAAATGGTAAAGAAACATAAAAAGTTGTTCAACCACTCCAGTAGTGAAGGAAATGCAATTAAAATAACAATGAGGTGCCGCTTTACACCCAGTAGACAGACTAAACAAAGAAGCAACAAATACCAAATGCCAGCCACAGTGTGGACGAGAAGGGTGCTCAGGTATCCATCTCCCCGGCTGAAACGTGAAGTGTTGTTACAGCCTTTCAGGAAAGTAATTTGGTCACGTCCATAAAAAATAAAATGCACATATACTTTAACTCAGCACTCCAGGGAATTTATCCCATAGAAACGGTATTTAAGGACATATATTCAACAGTGTTTATTGCAGCTTTGTTCACAGTGGCAAAAAACTGGAAACAAAGAGATCAAAAGATGAATTAGGATACAGCCACATCATGGGAATGTTTATGCATTCAGCATTTCTTGTATGATATTATCCCATATATGTGATGAGAAAAGGAAAATAGCTCAAAGCAGTCTAAGCTATGTGAGGTATGCAGGCCCAGAGAAACCTGAGTATGGGATTTCAGTCAAGCCCCCCACCCCATACCTGGGGGCAGTTGTTTAAAGTCATTTTGTTCATGACTAGCTACCTCGTCATTATCTTTATGTTTCTGGAATCTGTGGTACAAAGAACGATGCATAGCCCATCAACAGCTTATGTGATTTTATGTAAAGTTTTGGTGAATGTCTTAGGAACTGCCTCTTCTTTCCCTTTATGGCTTTTTTTTTTTTTTTTTTTTTTTAAGACTGAGTTTAGCTCTATCGCCCAGGCTAGAGTGCAGTGGCGCGATATCAGCTCACTGCAACCTCCACCTCCCAGGTTCAAGTGATTCTTGTGCCTCAGCCTCCTGAGTAGCTGGGATTACAGGCGCCTGCCACCATGCCCAACTAAGTTTTTGTATTTTTAGTAGAGACAGGGTTTCACCATGTTGGCCAGGCTGGTCTCAAACTCCTGACCTCAAGTGATCCGTCTGCCTTAGCCTCCCAAAGTGCTGGGATTTCAGGTGTGAGCCACCGTGCCAGCCATCTTCTTTCCCTTTAAAA